>NC_045759.1:12401520-13137281 GCF_009193385.2 Nasonia vitripennis | reverse complement strand
TGCTTAAGCGATCTATCGACGTTTCACTTGAAACTGGGCTTGGATTTTTATAAACAAAGAAAAAGCAGCACTGCTGACTGATTTACAAGCTCCAAATAATCAATTTTTAATACGCACTCATTCGCGAAAGCTCAGAGATCGCTGCTCGAGTGATCTATCGACATTTTCGCTAGAAACTGGGCTTGGATTTTTATAAACAAAGAAAAAGCAGCACTGCTGACTGATTTACAAGCTCCAAATAATCAATTTTTAATACGCACTTTTCGCGAAAGCTCAGAGATCGCTGCTCGAGTGATCTATCGACATTTTGCTAGAAACTGTGCTTGGATTTTTATAAACAAAGAAAAAGCAGCACTGCTGACTGATTTACAAGCTCCAAATAATCAATTTTAATACGCACTTTTCGCGAAAGCTCGAGATCGCTGCTCGAGTGATCTATCGACATTTTCGCTAGAAACTGGGCTTGGATTTTTATAAACAAAGAAAAAGCAGCACTGCTGACTGATTTACAAGCTCCAAATAATCAATTTTTAATACGCACTTTTCCGCGAAAGCTACGAACGCGCTGCTTAAGCGATCTATCGACGTTTCACTTGAAACTGGGCTTGGATTTTTATAAACAAAGAAAAAGCAGCACTGCTGACTGATTTACAAGCTCCAAATAATCAATTTTTAATACGCACTTTTCCGCGAAAGCTACGAACGCGCTGCTTAAGCGATCTATCGACATTTCACTTGAAACTGGCTTGGATTTTTATAAACAAAGAAAAAGCAGCACTGCTGACTGATTTACAAGCTCCAAATAATCAATTTTTAATACGCACTCATTCGCGAAAGCTCAGAGATCGCTGCTCGAGTGATCTATCGACATTTCGCTAGAAACTGGGCTTGGATTTTTATAAACAAAGAAAAAGCAGCACTGCTGACTGATTTACAAGCTCCAAATAATCAATTTTTAATACGCACTTTTCCGCGAAAGCTACGAACGCGCTGCTTAAGCGATCTATCGACGTTTCACTAGAAACTGGGCTTGGATTTTTATAAACAAAGAAAAAGCAGCACTGCTGACTGATTTACAAGCTCCAAATAATCAATTTTTAATACGCACTCATTCGCGAAAGCTAGAGATCGCTGCTCGAGTGATCTATCGACATTTCGCTAGAAACTGGGCTTGGATTTTTATAAACAAAGAAAAAGCAGCACTGCTGACTGATTTACAAGCTCCAAATAATCAATTTTTAATACGCACTCATTCGCGAAAGCTACGAACGCGCTGCTTAAGCGATCTATCGACATTTTCGCTAGAAACTGGGCTTGGATTTTTATAAACAAAGAAAAAGCAGCACTGCTGACTGATTTACAAGCTCCAAATAATCAATTTTTAATACGCACTTTCCGCGAAAGCTACGAACGCGCTGCTTAAGCGATCTATCGACATTTTGCTAGAAACTGTGCTTGGATTTTTATAAACAAAGAAAAAGCAGCACTGCTGACTGATTTACAAGCTCCAAATAATCAATTTTTAATACGCACTTTTCGCGAAAGCTACGAACGCGCTGCTTAAGCGATCTATCGACATTTTGCTAGAAACTGGGCTTGGATTTTTATAAACAAAGAAAAAGCAGCACTGCTGACTGATTTACAAGCTCCAAATAATCAATTTTTAATACGCACTTCATTCGCGAAAGCTCAAGCGCTGCTCGAGTGATCTATCGACATTTCGCTAGAAACTGGGCTTGGATTTTTATAAACAAAGAAAAAGCAGCACTGCTGACTGATTTACAAGCTCCAAATAATCAATTTTTAATACGCACTCATTCGCGAAAAAGCTTCAGAGATCGCTGCTCGAGTGATCTTGGATTTTTATAAACAAAGAAAAAGCAGCACTGCTGACTGATTTACAAGCTCCAAATAATCAATTTTTAATACGCACTCATTCGCGAAAGCTCAGAGATCGCTGCTCGAGTGATCTATCGACATTTCGCTAGAAACTGGGCTTGGATTTTTATAAACAAAGAAAAAGCAGCACTGCTGACTGATTTACAAGCTCCAAATAATCAATTTTTAATACGCACTTTTCCGCGAAAGCTACGAACGCGCTGCTTAAGCGATCTATCGACGTTTCACTTGAAACTGGGCTTGGATTTTTATAAACAAAGAAAAAGCAGCACTGCTGACTGATTTACAAGCTCCAAATAATCAATTTTTAATACGCACTTTTCGCGAAAGCTACGAACGCGCTGCTTAAGCGATCTATCGACATTTCGCTAGAAACTGTGCTTGGATTTTTATAAACAAAGAAAAAGCAGCACTGCTGACTGATTTACAAGCTCCAAATAATCAATTTTTAATACGCACTTTTTCCGCGAAAGCTACGAACGCGCTGCTTAAGCGATCTATCGACATTTCGCTAGAAACTGGGCTTGGATTTTTATAACAAAGAAAAAGCAGCACTGCTGACTGATTTACAAGCTCCAATAATCAATTTTTAATACGCACTTTTCCGCGAAAGCTACGAACGCGCTGCTTAAGCGATCTATCGACGTTTCACTTGAAACTGGGCTTGGATTTTTATAAACAAAGAAAAAGCAGCACTGCTGACTGATTTACAAGCTCCAAATAATCAATTTTTAATACGCACTTCATTCGCGAAAGCTCAGAGATCGCTGCTCGAGTGATCTATCGACATTTTGCTAGAAACTGTGCTTGGATTTTTATAAACAAAGAAAAAGCAGCACTGCTGACTGATTTACAAGCTCCAAATAATCAATTTTTAATACGCACTCATTCGCGAAAGCTCAGAAGATCGCTGCTCGAGTGATCTATCGACATTTCGCTAGAAACTGGGCTTGGATTTTTATAAACAAAGAAAAAGCAGCACTGCTGACTGATTTACAAGCTCCAAATAATCAATTTTTAATACGCACTTTTCCGCGAAAGCTACGAACGCGCTGCTTAAGCGATCTATCGACGTTTCACTTGAAACTGGGCTTGGATTTTTATAAACAAAGAAAAAGCAGCACTGCTGACTGATTTACAAGCTCCAAATAATCAATTTTTAATACGCACTTTTCCGCAAGCTACGAACGCGCTGCTTAAGCGATCTATCGACGTTTCACTTGAAACTGGGCTTGGATTTTTATAAACAAAGAAAAAGCAGCACTGCTGACTGATTTACAAGCTCCAAATAATCAATTTTTAATACGCACTCATTCGCGAAAGCTCAGAGATCGCTGCTCGAGTGATCTATCGACATTTCGCTAGAAACTGGGCTTGGATTTTTATAAACAAAGAAAAAGCAGCACTGCTGACTGATTTACAAGCTCCAAATAATCAATTTTTAATACGCACTCATTCGCGAAAGCTCAGAAACGCGCTGCTAAGCGATCTATCGACATTTTCGCTAGAAACTGGGCTTGGATTTTTATAAACAAAGAAAAAGCAGCACTGCTGACTGATTTACAAGCTCCAAATAATCAATTTTTAATACGCACTCATTCGCGAAAGCTCAGAGATCGCTGCTCGAGTGATCTATCGACATTTTGCTAGAAACTGTGCTTGGATTTTATAGAAAAAAAACTACTGCTGTAAATTTAGCGTAAACTACGCGCGAAAGCTACGAACGCGCTGCTTAAGCGATCTATCGACGTTTCACTTGAAACTGGGCTTGGATTTTTATAAACAAAGAAAAAGCAGCACTGCTGACTGATTTACAAGCTCCAAATAATCAATTTTAATACGCACTTTTCGCGAAAGCTCAGAGATCGCGCTGCTCGAGCGATCTATCGACATTTTGCTAGAAACTGTGCTTGGATTTTTATAAACAAAGAAAAAGCAGCACTGCTGACTGATTTACAAGCTCCAAATAATCAATTTTTAATACGCACTTTCCGCGAAAGCTAGAGATCGCTGCTCGAGTGATCTATCGACATTTCGCTAGAAACTGGGCTTGGATTTTTATAAACAAAGAAAAAGCAGCACTGCTGACTGATTTACAAGCTCCAAATAATCAATTTTTAATACGCACTCATTCGCGAAAGCTCAGAGATCGCTGCTCGAGTGATCTATCGACATTTCGCTAGAAACTGGGCTTGGATTTTTATAAACAAAGAAAAAGCAGCACTGCTGACTGATTTACAAGCTCCAAATAATCAATTTTTAATACGCACTTTTCGCGAAAGCTACGAACGCGCTGCTTAAGCGATCTATCGACGTTTCACTGAAACTGGGCTTGGATTTTTATAAACAAAGAAAAAGCAGCACTGCTGACTGATTTACAAGCTCCAAATAATCAATTTTTAATACGCACTTTTCGCGAAAGCTACGAACGCGCTGCTTAAGCGATCTATCGACGTTTCACTTGAAACTGGGCTTGGATTTTTATAAACAAAGAAAAAGCAGCACTGCTGACTGATTTACAAGCTCCAAATAATCAATTTTTAATACGCACTCATTCGCGAAAGCTCAGAGATCGCTGCTTCGAGTGATCTATCGACATTTCGCTAGAAACTGGGCTTGGATTTTTATAAACAAAGAAAAAGCAGCACTGCTGACTGATTTACAAGCTCCAAATAATCAATTTTTAATACGCACTTTTCCGCGAAAGCTACGAACGCGCTGCTTAAGCGATCTATCGACGTTTCACTTGAAACTGGGCTTGGATTTTTATAAACAAAGAAAAAGCAGCACTGCTGACTGATTTACAAGCTCCAAATAATCAATTTTTAATACGCACTCATTCGCGAAAGCTAGAATCGCTGCTCGAGTGATCTATCGACATTTCGCTAGAAACTGGGCTTGGATTTTTATAAACAAAGAAAAAGCAGCACTGCTGACTGATTTACAAGCTCCAAATAACAATTTTTAATACGCACTCATTCGCGAAAGCTACGAACGCGCTGCTTAAGCGATCTATCGACATTTCGCTAGAAACTGGGCTTGGATTTTTATAAACAAAGAAAAAGCAGCACTGCTGACTGATTTACAAGAATACGCACTTTTCCGCGAAAGCTACGAACGCGCTGCTTAAGCGATCTATCGACATTTTGCTAGAAACTGGGCTTGGATTTTTATAAACAAAGAAAAAGCAGCACTGCTGACTGATTTACAAGCTCCAAATAACCAATTTTTAATACGCACTTTCCGCGAAAGCTACGAACGCGCTGCTTAAGCGATCTATCGACATTTTGCTAGAAACTGGCTTGGATTTTTATAAACAAAGAAAAAGCAGCACTGCTGACTGATTTACAAGCTCCAAATAATCAATTTTTAATACGCACTCATTCGCGAAAGCTCAGAGATCGCTGCTTCGAGTGATCTATCGACATTTCGCTAGAAACTGGGCTTGGATTTTTATAAACAAAGAAAAAGCAGCACTGCTGACTGATTTACAAGCTCCAAATAATCAATTTTTAATACGCACTCATTCGCGAAAGCTCAGAGATCGCTGCTCGAGTGATCTTTTGGATTTTTATAAACAAAGAAAAAAGCAGCACTGCTGACTGATTTACAAGCTCCAAATAATCAATTTTTAATACGCACTCATTCGCGAAAGCTCAGAGATCGCTGCTCGAGTGATCTATCGACATTTCGCTAGAAACTGGGCTTGGATTTTTATAAACAAAGAAAAAGCAGCACTGCTGACTGATTTACAAGCTCCAAATAATCAATTTTTAATACGCACTTTTCGCGAAAGCTACGAACGCGCTGCTTAAGCGATCTATCGACGTTTCACTAGAAACTGGGCTTGGATTTTTTATAAACAAAGAAAAAGCAGCACTGCTGACTGATTTACAAGCTCCAAATAATCAATTTTTAATACGCACTTTTCCGCGAAAGCTACGAACGCGCTGCTTAAGCGATCTATCGACGTTTCACTAGAAACTGGGCTTGGATTTTTATAAACAAAGAAAAAGCAGCACTGCTGACTGATTTACAAGCTCCAAATAATCAATTTTTAATACGCACTCATTCGCGAAAGCTCAGAGATCGCTGCTCGAGTGATCTATCGACATTTCGCTAGAAACTGGGCTTGGATTTTTATAAACAAAGAAAAAGCAGCACTGCTGACTGATTTACAAGCTCCAAATAATCAATTTTTAATACGCACTCATTCGCGAAAGCTCAGAGATCGCTGCTCGAGTGATCTATCGACATTTCGCTAGAAACTGTGCTTGGATTTTTATAAACAAAGAAAAAGCAGCACTGCTGGACTGATTTACAAGCTCCAAATAACCAATTTTTAATACGCACTCATTCGCGAAAGCTCAGAGATCGCTGCTCGAGGATCTACCGACATTTGCTAGAAACTGGGCTTGGATTTTTATAAACAAAGAAAAAGCCAGCACTGCTGACTGATTTACAAGCTCCAAATAATCAATTTTTAATACGCACTCATTCGCGAAAGCTCAGAGATCGCTGCTCGAGTGATCTATCGACATTTCGCTAGAAACTGGCTTGGATTTTTATAAACAAAGAAAAAGCAGCACTGCTGACTGATTTACAAGCTCCAAAATAACCAATTTTTAATACGCACTCATTCGCGAAAGCTACGAACGCGCTGCTTAAGCGATCTATCGACTTTTGCTTGAAACTGGGCTTGGATTTTTATAAACAAAGAAAAAGCAGCACTGCTGACTGATTTACCAAGCTCCAAATAATCAATTTTTAATACGCACTTTTCCGCGAAAGCTACGAACGCGCTGCTTAAGCGATCTATCGACGTTTCACTTGAAACTGGGCTTGGATTTTTATAAACAAAGAAAAAGCAGCACTGCTGACTGATTTACAAGCTCCAAATAATCAATTTTTAATACGCACTCATTCGCGAAAGCTCAGAGATCGCTGCTCGAGTGATCTATCGACATTTCGCTAGAAACTGGGCTGGATTTTTATAAACAAAGAAAAAGCAGCACTGCTGACTGATTTACAAGCTCCAAATAATCAATTTTTAATACGCACTCATTCGCGAAAGCTCAGAGATCGCTGCTCGAGTGATCTATCGACATTTCGCTAGAAACTGTGCTTGGATTTTTATTAACAAAGAAAAAGCAGCACTGCTGACTGATTTACAAGCTCCAAATAACCAATTTTTAATACGCACTCATTCGCGAAAGCTCAGAGATCGCTGCTCGAGTGATCTACCGACATTTTGCTAGAAACTGTGCTTGGATTTTTATAAACAAAGAAAAAGCAGCACTGCTGACTGATTTACAAGCTCCAAATAATCCAATTTTTAATACGCACTCATTCGCGAAAGCTCAGAGATCGCTGCTCGAGTGATCTATCGACATTTCGCTAGAAACTGGGCTTGGATTTTTATAAACAAAGAAAAAGCAGCACTGCTGACTGATTTACAAGCTCCAAATAACCAATTTTTAATACGCACTCATTCGCGAAAGCTCAGAGATCGCTGGCTCGAGTGATCTACCGACATTTTGCTAGAAACTGTGCTTGGATTTTTATAAACTACGCGTAAATTAGCGTAAACTACGCTCGGAAAGCTACGAACGCGCTGCTTAAGCGATCTATCGACGTTTCACTTGAAACTGTGCTTGGATTTTTATAAACAAAGAAAAAGCAGCACTGCTGACTGATTTTACAAGCTCCAAATAACCAATTTTTAATACGCACTCATTCGCGAAAGCTCAGAGATCGCTGCTTCGGAGTGAATTCTACCGACATTTTGCTAGAAACTGTGCTTGGATTTTTATAAACAAAGAAAAAGCAGCACTGCTGACTGATTTACAAGCTCCAAATAATCAATTTTTAATACGCACTTTTCGCGAAAGCTCAGAGATCGCTGCTCGAGTGATCTATCGACATTTCGCTAGAAACTGGGCTTGGATTTTTATAAACAAAGAAAAAGCAGCACTGCTGACTGATTTACAAGCTCCAAATAACCAATTTTTAATACGCACTTCATTCGCGAAAGCTACGAACGCGCTGCTTAAGCGATCTATCGACGTTTCACTTGAAACTGGGCTTGGATTTTTATAAACAAAGAAAAAGCAGCACTGCTGACTGATTTACAAGCTCCAAATAATCAATTTTTAATACGCACTTTTCCGCGAAAGCTACGAACGCGCTGCTTAAGCGATCTATCGACGTTTCACTTGAAAACTGGGCTTGGATTTTTATAAACAAAGAAAAAGCAGCACTGCTGACTCATTTACAAGCTCCAAATAATCAATTTTTAATACGCACTCATTCGCGAAAGCTCAGAGATCGCTGCTCGAGTGATCTATCGACATTTCGCTAGAAACTGGGCTTGGATTTTTATAAACAAAGAAAAAGCAGCACTGCTGACTGATTTACAAGCTCCAAATAACCAATTTTTAATACGCACTTTTCCGCGAAAGCTACGAACGCGCTGCTTAAGCGATCTATCGACGTTTCACTTGAAACTGGGCTTGGATTTTTATAAACAAAGAAAAAGCAGCACTGCTGACTCATTTACAAGCTCCAAATAATCAATTTTTAATACGCACTCATTCGCGAAAGCTCAGAGATCGCTGCTCGAGTGATCTATCGACATTTCGCTAGAAACTGGGCTTGGATTTTATAAACAAAGAAAAAGCAGCACTGCTGACTGATTTACAAGCTTCCAAATAATCAATTTTTAATACGCACTTTTCCGCGAAAGCTACGAACGCGCTGCTTAAGCGATCTATCGACGTTTCACTTGAAACTGTGCTTGGATTTTTATAAACAAAGAAAAAGCAGCACTGCTGACTGATTTACAAGCTCCAAATAACCAATTTTTAATACGCACTCATTCGCGAAAGCTACGAACGCGCTGCTTAAGCGATCTATCGACGTTTCACTTGAAACTGGGCTTGGATTTTTATAAACAAAGAAAAAGCAGCACTGCTGACTGATTTACAAGCTCCAAATAATCAATTTTTAATACGCACTCATTCGCGAAAGCTCAGAGATCGCTGCTCGAATGATCTATCGACATTTCGCTAGAAACTGGGCTTGGATTTTTATAAACAAAGAAAAAGCAGCACTGCTGACTGATTTACAAGCTCCAAATAATCAATTTTTAATACGCACTCATTCGCGAAAGCTCAGAGATCGCTGCTCGAGTGATCTATCGACATTTCGCTAGAAACTGTGCTTGGATTTTTATAAACAAAGAAAAAACAGCACTGCTGACTGATTTACAAGCTCCAAATAACCAATTTTTAATACGCACTCATTCGCGAAAGCTACGAACGCGCTGCTTAAGCGATCTATCGACATTTTGCTAGAAACTGTGCTTGGATTTTTATAAACAAAGAATAAGCAGCACTGCTGACTGATTTACAAGCTCCAAATAATCAATTTTAATACGCACTTTTCCGCGAAAGCTACGAACGCGCTGCTTAAGCGATCTATCGACGTTTCACTTGAAACTGGGCTTGGATTTTTATAAACAAAGAAAAAGCAGCACTGCTGACTGATTTACAAGCTCCAAATAATCAATTTTTAATACGCACTCATTCGCGAAAGCTCAGAGATCGCTGCTCGAGTGATCTATCGACATTTCGCTAGAAACTGGGCTTGGATTTTTATAAACAAAGAAAAAGCAGCACTGCTGACTGATTTACAAGCTCCAAATAATCAATTTTTAATACGCACTCATTCGCGAAAGCTCAGAGATCGCTGCTCGAGTGATCTATCGACATTTCGCTAGAAACTGGGCTTGGATTTTTATAAACAAAGAAAAAGCAGCACTGCTGACTGATTTACAAGCTCCAAATAATCAATTTTTAATACGCACTTTTCCGCGAAAGCTACAAACGCGCTGCTTAAGCGATCTATCGACATTTTGCTAGAAACTGTGCTTGGATTTTTATAAACAAAGAAAAAGCAGCACTGCTGACTGATTTACAAGCTCCAAATAATCAATTTTTAATACGCACCTTTCCGCGAAAGCTACAAACGCGCTGCTTAAGCGATCTATCGACATTTTGCTAGAAACTGTGCTTGGATTTTTATAAACAAAGAAAAAGCAGCACTGCTGACTGATTTACAAGCTCCAAATAACCAATTTTTAATACGCACTTTTCCGCGAAAGCTACGAACGCGCTGCTTAAGCGATCTACCGACATTTTGCTAGAAACTGGGCTTGGATTTTTATAAACAAAGAAAAAGCAGCACTGCTGACTGATTTACAAGCTCCAAATAATCAATATTTAATACGCACTCATTCGCGAAAGCTCAGAGATCGCTGCTCGAGTGATCTATCGACATTTCGCTAGAAACTGGGCTTGGATTTTTATAAACAAAGAAAAAGCAGCACTGCTGACTGATTTACAAGCTCCAAATAACCAATTTTTAATACGCACTCATTCGCGAAAGCTCAGAGATCGCTGCTCGAGTGATCTTGGATTTTTATAAACAAAGAAAAAGCAGCACTGCTGACTGATTTACAAGCTCCAAATAATCAATTTTTAATACGCCCTCATTCGCGAAAGCTCAGCGATCGCTGCTCGAGTGATCTATCGACATTTCGCTAGAAACTGGGCTTGGATTTTTATAAACAAAGAAAAAGCAGCACTGCTGACTGATTTACAAGCTCCAAATAATCAATTTTTAATACGCACTTTTCCGCGAAAGCTACGAACGCGCTGCTTAAGCGATCTATCGACGTTTCACTTGAAACTGGGCTTGGATTTTTATAAACAAAGAAAAAGCAGCACTGCTGACTGATTTACAAGCTCCAAATAATCAATTTTTAATACGCACTTTCCGCGAAAGCTACGAACGCGCTGCTTAAGCGATCTATCGACGTTTCACTTGAAACTGGGCTTGGATTTTTATAAACAAAGAAAAAGCAGCACTGCTGACTGATTTACAAGCTCCAAATAATCAATTTTTAATACGCACTCATTCGCGAAAGCTCAGAGATCGCTGCTCGAGTGATCTATCGACATTTCGCTAGAAACTGGGCTTGGATTTTTATAAACAAAGAAAAAGCAGCACTGCTGACTGATTTACAAGCTCCAAATAACCAATTTTTAATACGCACTCATTCGCGAAAGCTCAGAGATCGCTGCTCGAGTGATCTTGGATTTTTATAAACAAAGAAAAAGCAGCACTGCTGACTGATTTACAAGCTCCAAATAATCAATTTTTAATACGCCCTCATTCGCGAAAGCTCAGCGATCGCTGCTCGAGTGATCTATCGACATTTCGCTAGAAACTGGGCTTGGATTTTTATAAACAAAGAAAAAGCAGCACTGCTGACTGATTTACAAGCTCCAAATAATCAATTTTTAATACGCACTTTTCCGCGAAAGCTACGAACGCGCTGCTTAAGCGATCTATCGACGTTTCACTTGAAACTGGGCTTGGATTTTTATAAACAAAGAAAAA
Source organism: Nasonia vitripennis (assembly GCF_009193385.2). Classification (NCBI taxonomy): domain Eukaryota; kingdom Metazoa; phylum Arthropoda; class Insecta; order Hymenoptera; family Pteromalidae; genus Nasonia; species Nasonia vitripennis. Next base: position 13,125,917 of record NC_045759.1, on the reverse strand, counting down.
GCAGCACTGCTGACTGATTTACAAGCTCCAAATAATCAATTTTTAATACGCACTTTTCCGCGAAAGCTACGAACGCGCTGCTTAAGCGATCTATCGACGTTTCACTTGAAACTGGGCTTGGATTTTTATAAACAAAGAAAAAGCAGCACTGCTGACTGATTTACAAGCTCCAAATAATCAATTTTTAATACGCACTCATTCGCGAAAGCTCAGAGATCGCTGCTCGAGTGATCTATCGACATTTCGCTAGAAACTGGGCTTGGATTTTTATAAACAAAGAAAAAGCAGCACTGCTGACTGATTTACAAGCTCCAAATAATCAATTTTTAATACGCACTCATTCGCGAAAGCTCAGAGATCGCTGCTCGAGTGATCTATCGACATTTCGCTAGAAACTGTGCTTGGATTTTTATAAACAAAGAAAAAGCAGCACTGCTGACTGATTTACAAGCTCCAAATAACCAATTTTTAATACGCACTCATTCGCGAAAGCTCAGAGATCGCTGCTCGAGTGATCTATCGACATTTCGCTAGAAACTGGGCTTGGATTTTTATAAACAAAGAAAAAGCAGCACTGCTGACTGATTTACAAGCTCCAAATAACCAATTTTTAATACGCACTCATTCGCGAAAGCTCAGAGATCGCTGCTCGAGTGATCTTGGATTTTTATAAACAAAGAAAAAGCAGCACTGCTGACTGATTTACAAGCTCCAAATAATCAATTTTTAATACGCCCTCATTCGCGAAAGCTCAGCGATCGCTGCTCGAGTGATCTATCGACATTTCGCTAGAAACTGGGCTTGGATTTTTATAAACAAAGAAAAAGCAGCACTGCTGACTGATTTACAAGCTCCAAATAACCAATTTTTAATACGCACTCATTCGCGAAAGCTCAGAGATCGCTGCTCGAGTGATCTACCGACATTTTGCTAGAAACTGTGCTTGGATTTTTATAAACAAAGAAAAAGCAGCACTGCTGACTGATTTACAAGCTCCAAATAATCAATTTTTAATACGCACTCATTCGCGAAAGCTCAGAGATCGCTGCTCGAGTGATCTATCGACATTTCGCTAGAAACTGGGCTTGGATTTTTATAAACAAAGAAAAAGCAGCACTGCTGACTGATTTACAAGCTCAAAATAACCAATTTTTAATACGCACTCATTCGCGAAAGCTACGAACGCGCTGCTTAAGCGATCTATCGACATTTTGCTAGAAACTGTGCTTGGATTTTTATAAACAAAGAATAAGCAGCACTGCTGACTGATTTACAAGCTCCAAATAATCAATTTTTAATACGCACTCATTCGCGAAAGCTCAGAGATCGCTGCTCGAGTGATCTATCGACATTTCGCTAGAAACTGGGCTTGGATTTTTATAAACAAAGAAAAAGCAGCACTGCTGACTGATTTACAAGCTCCAAATAACCAATTTTTAATACGCACTCATTCGCGAAAGCTCAGAGATCGCTGCTCGAGTGATCTACCGACATTTTGCTAGAAACTGTGCTTGGATTTTTATAAACTACGCGTAAATTAGCGTAAACTAGCTCGAAAGCTACGAACGCGCTGCTTAAGCGATCTATCGACGTTTCACTTGAAACTGTGCTTGGATTTTTATAAACAAAGAAAAAGCAGCACTGCTGACTGATTTACAAGCTCCAAATAACCAATTTTTAATACGCACTCATTCGCGAAAGCTCAGAGATCGCTGCTCGAGTGATCTACCGACATTTTGCTAGAAACTGTGCTTGGATTTTTATAAACAAAGAAAAAGCAGCACTGCTGACTGATTTACAAGCTCCAAATAATCAATTTTTAATACGCACTTTTCCGCGAAAGCTCAGAGATCGCTGCTCGAGTGATCTATCGACATTTCGCTAGAAACTGGGCTTGGATTTTTATAAACAAAGAAAAAGCAGCACTGCTGACTGATTTACAAGCTCCAAATAACCAATTTTTAATACGCACTCATTCGCGAAAGCTACGAACGCGCTGCTTAAGCGATCTATCGACGTTTCACTTGAAACTGGGCTTGGATTTTTATAAACAAAGAAAAAGCAGCACTGCTGACTGATTTACAAGCTCCAAATAATCAATTTTTAATACGCACTTTTCCGCGAAAGCTACGAACGCGCTGCTTAAGCGATCTATCGACGTTTCACTTGAAACTGGGCTTGGATTTTTATAAACAAAGAAAAAGCAGCACTGCTGACTCATTTACAAGCTCCAAATAATCAATTTTTAATACGCACTCATTCGCGAAAGCTCAGAGATCGCTGCTCGAGTGATCTATCGACATTTCGCTAGAAACTGGGCTTGGATTTTTATAAACAAAGAAAAAGCAGCACTGCTGACTGATTTACAAGCTCCAAATAATCAATTTTTAATACGCACTTTTCCGCGAAAGCTACGAACGCGCTGCTTAAGCGATCTATCGACGTTTCACTTGAAACTGGGCTTGGATTTTTATAAACAAAGAAAAAGCAGCACTGCTGACTCATTTACAAGCTCCAAATAATCAATTTTTAATACGCACTCATTCGCGAAAGCTCAGAGATCGCTGCTCGAGTGATCTATCGACATTTCGCTAGAAACTGGGCTTGGATTTTTATAAACAAAGAAAAAGCAGCACTGCTGACTGATTTACAAGCTCCAAATAATCAATTTTTAATACGCACTTTTCCGCGAAAGCTACGAACGCGCTGCTTAAGCGATCTATCGACGTTTCACTTGAAACTGTGCTTGGATTTTTATAAACAAAGAAAAAGCAGCACTGCTGACTGATTTACAAGCTCCAAATAACCAATTTTTAATACGCACTCATTCGCGAAAGCTACGAACGCGCTGCTTAAGCGATCTATCGACGTTTCACTTGAAACTGGGCTTGGATTTTTATAAACAAAGAAAAAGCAGCACTGCTGACTGATTTACAAGCTCCAAATAATCAATTTTTAATACGCACTCATTCGCGAAAGCTCAGAGATCGCTGCTCGAGTGATCTATCGACATTTCGCTAGAAACTGTGCTTGGATTTTTATTAACAAAGAAAAAGCAGCACTGCTGACTGATTTACAAGCTCCAAATAACCAATTTTTAATACGCACTCATTCGCGAAAGCTCAGAGATCGCTGCTCGAGTGATCTATCGACATTTCGCTAGAAACTGGGCTTGGATTTTTATAAACAAAGAAAAAGCAGCACTGCTGACTGATTTACAAGCTCCAAATAATCAATTTTTAATACGCACTTTTCCGCGAAAGCTACGAACGCGCTGCTTAAGCGATCTATCGACGTTTCACTTGAAACTGGGCTTGGATTATTATAAACAAAGAAAAAGCAGCACTGCTGACTCATTTACAAGCTCCAAATAATCAATTTTTAATACGCACTCATTCGCGAAAGCTCAGAGATCGCTGCTCGAGTGATCTATCGACATTTCGCTAGAAACTGGGCTTGGATTTTTATAAACAAAGAAAAAGCAGCACTGCTGACTGATTTACAAGCTCCAAATAACCAATTTTTAATACGCACTCATTCGCGAAAGCTACGAACGCGCTGCTTAAGCGATCTATCGACATTTTGCTAGAAACTGTGCTTGGATTTTTATAAACAAAGAATAAGCAGCACTGCTGACTGATTTACAAGCTCCAAATAATCAATTTTTAATACGCACTTTTCCGCGAAAGCTACGAACGCGCTGCTTAAGCGATCTATCGACGTTTCACTTGAAACTGGGCTTGGATTTTTATAAACAAAGAAAAAGCAGCACTGCTGACTGATTTACAAGCTCCAAATAATCAATTTTTAATACGCACTCATTCGCGAAAGCTCAGAGATCGCTGCTCGAGTGATCTATCGACATTTCGCTAGAAACTGGGCTTGGATTTTTATAAACAAAGAAAAAGCAGCACTGCTGACTGATTTACAAGCTCCAAATAATCAATTTTTAATACGCACTCATTCGCGAAAGCTCAGAGATCGCTGCTCGAGTGATCTATCGACATTTCGCTAGAAACTGGGCTTGGATTTTTATAAACAAAGAAAAAGCAGCACTGCTGACTGATTTACAAGCTCCAAATAATCAATTTTTAATACGCACTCATTCGCGAAAGCTCAGAGATCGCTGCTCGAGTGATCTATCGACATTTCGCTAGAAACTGGGCTTGGATTTTTATAAACAAAGAAAAAGCAGCACTGCTGACTGATTTACAAGCTCCAAATAATCAATTTTTAATACGCACTCATTCGCGAAAGCTCAGAGATCGCTGCTCGAGTGATCTATCGACATTTCGCTAGAAACTGGGCTTGGATTTTTATAAACAAAGAAAAAGCAGCACTGCTGACTGATTTACAAGCTCCAAATAATCAATTTTTAATACGCACTCATTCGCGAAAGCTCAGAGATCGCTGCTCGAGTGATCTATCGACATTTCGCTAGAAACTGGGCTTGGATTTTTATAAACAAAGAAAAAGCAGCACTGCTGACTGATTTACAAGCTCCAAATAATCAATTTTTAATACGCACTTTTCCGCGAAAGCTACAAACGCGCTGCTTAAGCGATCTATCGACATTTTGCTAGAAACTGTGCTTGGATTTTTATAAACAAAGAAAAAGCAGCACTGCTGACTGATTTACAAGCTCCAAATAATCAATTTTTAATACGCACCTTTCCGCGAAAGCTACAAACGCGCTGCTTAAGCGATCTATCGACATTTTGCTAGAAACTGTGCTTGGATTTTTATAAACAAAGAAAAAGCAGCACTGCTGACTGATTTACAAGCTCCAAATAACCAATTTTTAATACGCACTTTTCCGCGAAAGCTACGAACGCGCTGCTTAAGCGATCTATCGACATTTTGCTAGAAACTGGGCTTGGATTTTTATAAACAAAGAAAAAGCAGCACTGCTGACTGATTTACAAGCTCCAAATAATCAATATTTAATACGCACTCATTCGCGAAAGCTCAGAGATCGCTGCTCGAGTGATCTATCGACATTTCGCTAGAAACTGGGCTTGGATTTTTATAAACAAAGAAAAAGCAGCACTGCTGACTGATTTACAAGCTCCAAATAATCAATTTTTAATACGCACTCATTCGCGAAAGCTCAGAGATCGCTGCTCGAGTGATCTTGGATTTTTATAAACAAAGAAAAAGCAGCACTGCTGACTGATTTACAAGCTCCAAATAATCAATTTTTAATACGCCCTCATTCGCGAAAGCTCAGCGATCGCTGCTCGAGTGATCTATCGACATTTCGCTAGAAACTGGGCTTGGATTTTTATAAACAAAGAAAAAGCAGCACTGCTGACTGATTTACAAGCTCCAAATAATCAATTTTTAATACGCACTTTTCCGCGAAAGCTACGAACGCGCTGCTTAAGCGATCTATCGACGTTTCACTTGAAACTGGGCTTGGATTTTTATAAACAAAGAAAAAGCAGCACTGCTGACTGATTTACAAGCTCCAAATAATCAATTTTTAATACGCACTTTTCCGCGAAAGCTACGAACGCGCTGCTTAAGCGATCTATCGACGTTTCACTTGAAACTGGGCTTGGATTTTTATAAACAAAGAAAAAGCAGCACTGCTGACTGATTTACAAGCTCCAAATAATCAATTTTTAATACGCACTCATTCGCGAAAGCTCAGAGATCGCTGCTCGAGTGATCTATCGACATTTCGCTAGAAACTGGGCTTGGATTTTTATAAACAAAGAAAAAGCAGCACTGCTGACTGATTTACAAGCTCCAAATAATCAATTTTTAATACGCACTCATTCGCGAAAGCTCAGAGATCGCTGCTCGAGTGATCTTGGATTTTTATAAACAAAGAAAAAGCAGCACTGCTGACTGATTTACAAGCTCCAAATAATCAATTTTTAATACGCCCTCATTCGCGAAAGCTCAGCGATCGCTGCTCGAGTGATCTATCGACATTTCGCTAGAAACTGGGCTTGGATTTTTATAAACAAAGAAAAAGCAGCACTGCTGACTGATTTACAAGCTCCAAATAATCAATTTTTAATACGCACTTTTCCGCGAAAGCTACGAACGCGCTGCTTAAGCGATCTATCGACGTTTCACTTGAAACTGGGCTTGGATTTTTATAAACAAAGAAAAAGCAGCACTGCTGACTGATTTACAAGCTCCAAATAATCAATTTTTAATACGCACTTTTCCGCGAAAGCTACGAACGCGCTGCTTAAGCGATCTATCGACGTTTCACTTGAAACTGGGCTTGGATTTTTATAAACAAAGAAAAAGCAGCACTGCTGACTGATTTACAAGCTCCAAATAATCAATTTTTAATACGCACTCATTCGCGAAAGCTCAGAGATCGCTGCTCGAGTGATCTATCGACATTTCGCTAGAAACTGGGCTTGGATTTTTATAAACAAAGAAAAAGCAGCACTGCTGACTGATTTACAAGCTCCAAATAATCAATTTTTAATACGCACTCATTCGCGAAAGCTCAGAGATCGCTGCTCGAGTGATCTATCGACATTTCGCTAGAAACTGTGCTTGGATTTTTATAAACAAAGAAAAAGCAGCACTGCTGACTGATTTACAAGCTCCAAATAACCAATTTTTAATACGCACTCATTCGCGAAAGCTCAGAGATCGCTGCTCGAGTGATCTACCGACATTTTGCTAGAAACTGTGCTTGGATTTTTATAAACAAAGAAAAAGCAGCACTGCTGACTGATTTACAAGCTCCAAATAATCAATTTTTAATACGCACTCATTCGCGAAAGCTCAGAGATCGCTGCTCGAGTGATCTATCGACATTTCGCTAGAAACTGGGCTTGGATTTTTATAAACAAAGAAAAAGCAGCACTGCTGACTGATTTACAAGCTCCAAATAACCAATTTTTAATACGCACTCATTCGCGAAAGCTACGAACGCGCTGCTTAAGCGATCTATCGACATTTTGCTAGAAACTGTGCTTGGATTTTTATAAACAAAGAATAAGCAGCACTGCTGACTGATTTACAAGCTCCAAATAATCAATTTTTAATACGCACTTTTCCGCGAAAGCTACGAACGCGCTGCTTAAGCGATCTATCGACGTTTCACTTGAAACTGGGCTTGGATTTTTATAAACAAAGAAAAAGCAGCACTGCTGACTGATTTACAAGCTCCAAATAATCAATTTTTAATACGCACTCATTCGCGAAAGCTCAGAGATCGCTGCTCGAGTGATCTATCGACATTTCGCTAGAAACTGGGCTTGGATTTTTATAAACAAAGAAAAAGCAGCACTGCTGACTGATTTACAAGCTCCAAATAACCAATTTTTAATACGCACTCATTCGCGAAAGCTCAGAGATCGCTGCTCGAGTGATCTACCGACATTTTGCTAGAAACTGTGCTTGGATTTTTATAAACTACGCGTAAATTAGCGTAAACTAGCTCGAAAGCTACGAACGCGCTGCTTAAGCGATATATCGACGTTTCACTTGAAACTGTGCTTGGATTTTTATAAACAAAGAAAAAGCAGCACTGCTGACTGATTTACAAGCTCCAAATAACCAATTTTTAATACGCACTCATTCGCGAAAGCTCAGAGATCGCTGCTCGAGTGATCTACCGACATTTTGCTAGAAACTGTGCTTGGATTTTTATAAACAAAGAAAAAGCAGCACTGCTGACTGATTTACAAGCTCCAAATAATCAATTTTTAATACGCACTTTTCCGCGAAAGCTCAGAGATCGCTGCTCGAGTGATCTATCGACATTTTGCTAGAAACTGTGCTTGGATTTTTATAAACAAAGAAAAAGCAGCACTGCTGACTGATTTACAAGCTCCAAATAATCAATTTTTAATACGCACTCATTCGCGAAAGCTCAGAGATCGCTGCTCGAGTGATCTATCGACATTTCGCTAGAAACTGGGCTTGGATTTTTATAAACAAAGAAAAAGCAGCACTGCTGACTGACTTACAAGCTCCAAATAATCAATTTTTAATACGCACTCATTCGCGAAAGCTCAGAGATCGCTGCTCGAGTGATCTATCGACATTTCGCTAGAAACTGTGCTTGGATTTTTATTAACAAAGAAAAAGCAGCACTGCTGACTGATTTACAAGCTCCAAATAACCAATTTTTAATACGCACTCATTCGCGAAAGCTCAGAGATCGCTGCTCGAGTGATCTATCGACATTTTGCTAGAAACTGTGCTTGGATTTTTATAAACAAAGAAAAAGCAGCACTGCTGACTGATTTACAAGCTCCAAATAATCAATTTTTAATACGCACTCATTCGCGAAAGCTCAGAGATCGCTGCTCGAGTGATCTATCGACATTTCGCTAGAAACTGGGCTTGGATTTTTATAAACAAAGAAAAAGCAGCACTGCTGACTGATTTACAAGCTCCAAATAATCAATTTTTAATACGCACTCATTCGCGAAAGCTCAGAGATCGCTGCTCGAGTGATCTATCGACATTTCGCTAGAAACTGTGCTTGGATTTTTATTAACAAAGAAAAAGCAGCACTGCTGACTGATTTACAAGCTCCAAATAACCAATTTTTAATACGCACTCATTCGCGAAAGCTCAGAGATCGCTGCTCGAGTGATCTACCGACATTTTGCTAGAAACTGTGCTTGGCTTTTTATAAACAAAGAAAAAGCAGCACTGCTGACTGATTTACAAGCTCCAAATAACCAATTTTTAATACGCACTTTTCCGCGAAAGCTACGAACGCGCTGCTTAAGCGATCTATCGACATTTTGCTAGAAACTGTGCTTGGATTTTTATAAACAAAGAAAAAGCAGCACTGCTGACTGATTTACAAGCTCCAAATAATCAATTTTTAATACGCACTCATTCGCGAAAGCTCAGAGATCGCTGCTCGAGTGATCTATCGACATTTCGCTAGAAACTGTGCTTGGATTTTTATAAACAACGAAAAAGCAGCACTGCTGACTGATTTACAAGCTCCAAATAACCAATTTTTAATACGCACTTTTCCGCGAAAGCTACGAACGCGCTGCTTAAGCGATCTATCGACATTTTGCTAGAAACTGTGCTTGGATTTTTATAAACAAAGAATAAGCAGCACTGCTGACTGATTTACAAGCTCCAAATAATCAATTTTTAATACGCACTTTTCCGCGAAAGCTACGAACGCGCTGCTTAAGCGATCTACTGACATTTCGTTGGAAACTGTGCTTGGATTTTTATAAACATAGAAAAAGCACCGCTCCTGGCTGATTTACAAGATCTAAACAACTATTCTCGGATTTTAATAAAATACGGGTAGTGCTACTTTTGGCAGGTTTTGGAGCTACAAAAAATTAATTTTATAATTTTATGGATGAAGAATTAAATTTAAATTGTATAGGTCTTACCTGGCTGACCTCTACATTCATTATAAAACATTCATTCTTTATTACATATTTTATTTTCATTATAAATCACTTACAGGATCAAGTTAAATGAAAAGTTCATCGATTTATGACTGACAGTGTTATAGCTATGCCAATTACGCATGAATTTTTTGCTCAAGTGTGAGTGTGCGTTTGTCTTTGTCGTATTGCAAGTCTGCTAGAGCTTTGCAGGTGTTAGCTGACGAATTAGAAATTTGCTTTTATAGCAGTTTAACATGAGCTGCGTCTCCCCGTACCGATTTTCTTACGTCCGGGTGTAGCCAACTGATCATCTCGAACATCATTATCGTTTCCTATAATGATGCTTGTAGAAAACTTCTGCAGCATTTAGTTGCGATGGCTAGCTGTGGCTTGAGCAGACGTTTGCATCTTCGCGTTAAACTATTGAACAGCAACCTTTGGTTACGGTATCTGCGAAGTCGCTGAGTTCAACCTTGTTGGCCACTTCGGTACTGGGCTATGTAACGGATCTTGCGTATTCATCTTCTGTATTGACGACTGCATGTTAATTAAGAGGTTGAGATGAAGGAGTAAATCATACACAAACGGGTGTCTTTGAACACTCGTTGCAATTCGTTTGATACTTAAAAAATATTGAAAATTTAAAATGAAACAACTCACTTCGTCAAAAACAAGCTGATTAGAAGGTAGAGAGCAAATTCACTGAGTAGGAGTAGTATGGGATCGCGCCGATGGAAAAGGATTCGCAGCAGGATGTAGGAGAGGTTGGCAAGTTGACCAGCAGCCCGAATAAACTTCTTACACGATCTGTCACGTAAAGAATTTGTATGGATTATACTTTTTATTTGCACAATGAGCACGCGTTTAAATTGTCCTAATTGCCGTTCAAACTGGCCGCTTACTAGATTATGGTTCTGAAAATTGTAACTTATATCTAAAAATTAACAATCAAGTAATTTTTTTTCTAAAGCACTAATGAAAATAATGCTTTAAAATTCTTTTACAATACAAACTTAGCATACACACTCAATTATTCGGCAGATTTTGCTCTCAAACCCAGAGAATTGTTGATGACGTTTAAAAAGGAACGTTCGAGTCAGGCCAAGGACGCCTGACATTCAAGATCTCAAACTAACTCGATACCTCTCCAAAATTCAGAGCACTATGTTTTTTTTAAATTCTGAGACTGGGCTTGGATTTTTATTGAAAAGGAAAAGCACCGCTGCTGACAGATTTACGAGCTCCGAAAAATCAAATTTCAATGAGCACTCTTTCGCGAAAGCTCCGAGATCGCTTCTTTAGCGATCTACCGACGTTTCGCGAAAAACTGTGCTCGGATTTCGGAGTCGAGCGTTGTGACAGGGACACCTCTAGCAGACGAACTAACCTTGAGTCATAACAATAACAAACCGGTGTAGTACCGTCTTGCTTCGGTCCGCCCTGTTCCGCGTTCCGCTGTGGTCGCCATGTCTAGCTCTCGCGAACTAATTCACATCTTACAAAATTTATTTCGTTAATTATTAAAAAATAAAATCTACATCTAACGATAATGTTTTTTGGTGGTTTTAAGCATTATTGGCCACGGCCTATGCGATGGAAGGGTAAAAAACATCCTGCCATACTTTTTTTTGCACTTATTATTTTTAGCCTCTGACAATTTTTTTACTGATAAATCCTATCGAACGGAGCAAACGACAGAAGCTAGAGCTAAGTTTACTCTAACTTTTCACTAAAAAAGATTTGTTTGCACCCCCGCTAATTTTGCTAAAATCACCAATTTAAGTATCTGTACGCTTGATCGTAGACATACTGTATAGATATACATGCGACTCTTTAATTATTACAAAGGCTACTTGATATATATTACAAATATAAAAGAATTTAAATCATATGTCCTGTTGACTCATCTGTTGTATTATAGACATAAAGAAGCTTGATTGCTATACACCCAACGTCAATAATTCTGAATAAAAAAACAGCCGCGCCATGTCTCATCAGGTTAAGTTAATTGATCAGCTAATGCGAGTAAACACTCTGTGCGGAGGGCGAGTACTCGAGCTTTTTTCTCATCTCACGGCTTGCAGCCGTTTCTCTACTGCTGCAAGGGTCGAATATGCATATGGTATGCAGTTACATGCAATTTTTGAAGCCCATGCTTAGTAGCCGACACTGGCAGAAAACCGCCTGTAGTTCCAAAATATTCTTATTCCAGGAAGATAATTATTCAATTGAGTTGGGCGCCATCACTAGCCAGCAACTGGATCGGATCTACCATAATATACCTAGTCTTAAACGCGGGCTCCAGTGGAAAGATATCTCCACCGTGGAGCAGTTGCTCAAGACAGCAGTCGAAGTCGAGGCCGCTCAAGCATGCAAAGCCTCGTATGGAGCACCTCCGAAGCCCGGTGTAGCAATCGTCCCCGAATGCGCCTTTAAGGGCGAAACGCCGATGACTGGCGGTAAAACGCCGGTGGCAGCCATGGGGTTTGCGGAGCAAACCGACACCCTGCCCTTACTGGTTGACGCCATAGGCAAGCTGTTCGACTCGAAGCTTGCAGCAATAGCGCAACCGGCGAAGCACGTTAACGCTGGAGGAGGCAGCAAGAAGTCAACCCCTCAGCGAGGACGCTCCGGACCTAGGAAAGAGAGAGGCAAGTCTCCTAGTCCGAAGCGCAAAAGCCAGAGGTCTGGCGAGAGTTCCGGTCAATCGGACCAAAGAGAGCAGAAGAAGCCAATAGAATGCTTCAAATGCCGTGGAAAAGGCCACATTGCTCGAGAATGTCCCTTGGGTAAGGGAAGCGGCAAAAAGGAGGAGTAGGCGAGATTACTGCTCCTCTTAAACCGCCGCGCAAGGAGTCTTCCCGAGAGGAGAGGCACGTGACGGAGGGCGTAGCCGATACCTCGCGCGAAACCTCAGGCGATTTGCATTTACAGGTGCGCGCTCAGATAGCTCTCGGCCTTCGGAAGGTAAACACAGGGCTTCGTTTGTACAATTCAAACGATGTAATGTAACGGGGTGTAAATTTGATCAACGAATAACTGGTTAAACGACTGGATCGCATTCCCTCGATGCGGCGGAGGACTCTCCGCCCGCGAAACACCTTCGTTGCATGCAGCTGTCTCAGCTGCTTCTGTTTTGCTGGGTCTACGCGACGCCTGGCGCGTGCTCGGCTGCTCAACTGCGTTAAATAAGTACTAATAAATAACGCCCGCGGAGGCGGCGGTATTCGCAGGAAGAAACAGGAATCAGAAGTAAGCGAGCGAGGTTTAGAAATGACGATAAATCACGTAAAATAATAAGACTAGGGTTATATTTGCTAGTCGCGAAATAAACGTGAGTTTACAATCATAAAATAATAATATGCGAGTCGCCAACAACTTTGCGACTCGCCGTGACGCCAGAATAATCACGCTCGCACGCGTATATCGTCGTGAAGGTCGCGCGCGCCGGATCACACTCGCACATACACTCTCTCCCATGCACTGCGCGTTACACAAACTTTCTCTCTCTCGTCGACGACGTTCCTAATCCTGGACAGGCTGTGAGACTTGGCCACTGCGCTGACCGCTAGGCAGGAGGATCAGGATTACCCGGACTCCGCGTCGCACTCACACACAAGATACAATTCGATCCGCTGGACACAGCACAGCACACGATATCACGAAAGTTTTTGAATTGTACGAGCGAAGTCCTGTGTTTACCTTCCGAAGGCCGAGAGCTATCTGAGCGCGCACCTGAAGGATTAGCCCACGCGCTCTCTCTCTCTCTCTCTCTCTCTCTCTATCTCTTTTGCGCCTATTCGCACGTGCTTATTATCGCGCGCGCGTGACTCTACCCTATTTCAGCGCTGTGCAGCGGTACTCACCGCTACGAGTTAGCCGCGGTGCTTAACTCATTACAACCCCCCCCCCCCCACCCCACCCTAGAATCGATCTATCGACCAGATGGCGATTCTATCCATTCCATCCGCGACGAACCGAAGCTTCGTGCATCGCGTCCGCGACCAGGAATCTGGGGATGCCAGGGCGATAAAAAAAACACATTATTACGGTGACTACCATTGTTGGGCTTTATTTGCGCGCGTTTTTCGCGGTGACGTTGACATGTTAGTAGGTGTCGTCGCATGCCCGCGGTTGCGCGAACCCTTAGGACAACCAGGCCTCCTCTTCTTGGTGTTGACCTCCACTCTAGGAGTCTCTAGCTTAGGTCTCACACGCCTAGCCATGTACGCCTTTTTCCTTGGCTGGCCTCTCTTCTTGGTCGTAGAGTTTACTACGACCACGTGCGTCTTTTTCGCTCGCTTCGGACGGTCGGCGACTTCGCTCGCTTCGAACGCAATATCGCTCTGTTCGCAGACAGAGTCTCGCTCGCTTTGCACTGGTACTTCGCTAGCACCCGTGTCTGCGCTCGCATTCCTCGGAGGTTGAGCGTCGCCATCTTCTTCGCTCTTCTGTGACTCTTCGTCCGACGCTCGCGCATAAAACGGCTTCAACTGCGCAGCTGGCGCAAGATCGATTTGCTCTCCCATTTCATCAACCAGTCGATACGTATTGGTACCGCGTATCTCCACTATTTTATACGGCCCAATATATGGTGGCGCTAGTTTCGCGGAGCGCTGCTCCGCTCCGGAAGACAGCACGTGATTTCGCCTCGTCTTTAGGTCTCCTACTTTGTATGTCGCCCGTTTACGCTTGGCATCAAAATAGCGCTTCTGATGATCTTGCGTGCTCTGCGTCCTTTGCGACGCTTGCTCGCGCAGCTGGGATAAGTTCCACATTCGATCGTGCCATGCATCGATCGCGCGTCGCTGTAATTCTTCTTCTGCGGCGGCGTCCTGCTCGCGCCTCGCTATAGAAGGCTTCCTCGGTTGAGTCCCGTACATCAGGATCGCCGGACTCACGCCTGTCGAGGAATGGGGCACGGTATTATACCCGAAGGCGATGTCGCTCAATCGCTCGTCCCATGTGTTATGGTTCTCCTCGATGAGCGCGCGCACCATGTTATTTATGGTGCGATTCAACCTCTCCACTGGGTTCGCCTGAGGGTGATAAGGTGGCGTCAACTCATGTCGCACGCCTTGTTCTCTGAGGTATTGATCAATGGCCTTATTTTTGAATTTTGTGCCATTGTCCGTAAGGAATACGTCTGGCGCACCGTACCGCAAGAAGACTCGCTCTCGGAGATGCTGCAGGATTGTCTTCGCGTTCGCCCGCTTAATTGGAATGCACTTTATTCAGCGGGTGAACAAGTCTTCGAATATGAGAATATATTCGTTTCCTCGAGCGGTCTTTGGTTTCGGCCCCATGGTACCTCCCGCTATGATCTGCCATGGCCGAGTAATCACTCGTTTTCCCATCAGGCCGCTTGGCGAGCGCTGCTCAACTTTGCATTGCTGACAAATGAAGAATCGTTGAACATACTCAGCGACGTCGGTGTACATACCGGGCCAGTAATAGTACATTGCGACGCGCGCACAAGTTTTCTCACGCCCCTGGTGACCGGCTGATGGCTCGTCGTGACACTCTCGCAAGATCTCTGCTCGCTTTTCTTATGGCACGACGATTTTCCATGCCGTATCGTCATTCATAGACGCTGGCAATTTCTCATCCGAGCACAAGTAGTACAGCTGCCCGCCGTACATCTTATACAGCGGATATTTGCTTGGATGCAGCTGTATCTCACGGACCTTTTCGCAGTACCATTCGTCCTGGGTTTCGCTTGCCCATCTGACTGCCTCGACTGGTACTGCGTCTTCTTCTTCGAAACGTACGGTTGGATTTAGGCAGGATGATGTCCAGCATTTGCGCGTCCCTCCTAAGTAACCCACGAACTGGGCGCCCATATAACGGGGTGAGACTTGATGCGAGAGGAGAAAATCACAAAAGGAGATGCTGGGACCGAGAATCGATCCGGCGCTCCCGAGATCTCCAGGCGCGTGTGCTACCACTTGAGCCAACGCCGCCCTATTTCGTCACTCTCTATCCTGCCTCGATTATCGGCGTGGCGAGGGACGTTGTTCCTCGTTACAATATATACACACACGCACACACACACACACACATATATATATATATATATATATATATATATATATATATATATATATATATATGCTATTATTAGCTGTATAAGTTTTGTACCCATCCTCACCATTCTGTATCTTAGTATTATAATTATGATTTTTCCTCTAAAAAGTTATGCGATCCTTAAAGAAATTGTCTAATATTTATAGCTTGTAACGGGGCAACTGGACTTGTGCACGGTAGCTGCAAAGTCGCCGCCGTGTCACCGAGCGGTTTATAACTACGATATCTAATACGCCACGGCTCTCTCTCTCTCTCTCTCTCTCTCTCTCTCTCGATGATGCTGGAGTCGTCGACGGACGTTAGCCGTCGGTACAATGACGTCTCAGTACAATGCAGCCGAGTTGCCCGCGAATACAAAATGCATGGCGAGTGTAGCTAGCCGCGCTTTCTCCGCGTTCAGGGTTTCTCGACTGTCAACGGCGACGACGATACCGTGACTCTTTCCCGGTCTAACCCTGCCGAGTTCGTGAGCGGAGGAGAGGAAGGACGTGCTTCTAGGGTTGACAACACGAACACCTTATGACGTATTAATAAGTCGTGTATTGAAATAAAGTTAAGTTACAATAGATTGCACGCGGTGCGCGGGAGGACTTATTTTTGATAGACAAGCCGAGCGTTCGGTGGCACGAACCTCGACTTTGGCGTCTGTAGTTCGCGTGGGTATTAACTCAGTAAATGGAAAATAGGCAAGGAGGCATCCTTTCTAGCCTGGCTGCACAGCTCCTTCGTGGTCTGGATGCGGGTGCTGCTCGATCTCGCGTCCGCGCGATCGATGAGGACACAGAATGGTCTCGGCCTTGTAAGTCTTGGCTTCTCGTCTCAACGATGCTCCTTCCCGAGTATATATTATCAGTTGTGCGCACGTATCAACAGTTTGCTAGCCCGAATTTGTCTGACTTCACGCGCGGCCTCCCGCGCGCACCTCTCCGCAAGACTTGGCAACACCGCGCTCGGCTGCCGAGCCATCATCCCGCAACCAAACGAGCGCGCGCGATACAAATTCGCGGCCGCTCGTTACAAGCTTACAAAAATGTTTAACACTTGACATTTTTAAAACTGATTTCACTACATTCATTAGCGTATATTGATAAAAATACAGAAAACTTTTGTAAGCTATAAACATTAGACAATTTCTTAAAGGATTGCATAACTTTTTAGAGGAAAAATCATAATTATAATACTAAGATACAGAATGGTGAGGATGGGTACAAAACTTATACAGCTAATAATATATATATATATATATATATATATATATATATATATATATATATATATATATGTGTGTGTGTGTGTGTGTGTGTGTGTGTGTGTGTGTATATTATCGAAAATTAACTGCAGATTATATATCAAGAATCGAGTAAAATTTTAAAATGTTGTAGAATTCAAGTATATGGTTATCATTTAATTGACTTTTAGAATTAGAATGATTTCCAAATCCTTTCAAAATAAGTACATGTATTGTATCATAAATGTATCATAAATTGTCGTAGAACAGCAAATAATCTATTTTCCATTTTCATTTTTATCACATAATTTTTCACCTCTTTTTTAAACAAATGTCACATCGACAGTAACGAATTGACGCAGAAAACTATAAAATTTTAATACATAACAAAATCACGTCAATGTTCTCGCCAGTGATAAATAACTATATGCATGGATAACTTTTTCGATAATATAAAAATTTCACGTTGCATACTAGATAATAATGAGACATCATATTTTTCTATATTTACTAAAACTTTAGCGTCTTCATTTTCTCGATAATCAGTGATTAAATAATCAATTTAATTTGGCGGCAAAAATTTAGAAAAATTAAAATTCGAAAAAATAAAAGCATGAAAGGCAAAAATTAAAAAACTAAAAATAAGAAATTAAACAATTTCTAAAACGAAAATGTTGAATTGAAATATTAGAAAATTTAACGTAACAGGGGTTTAAAGTATTTTTTTTAATTACAATTAATTTTTTTAACTGTTGTCACGTGTGGATACACGTCACGGGTATCTAATTGCTATAAGAGAGCGAGTAGAAGAGTGCAATGCGGTGGCGGCCGTGGAGCGATGATAGAACGTTTGCCTTGCAAGCCAGAGGATCTCGGTTCAAGCCCGGGATCCGTCACTTTTTCGTTGCACTCTTCACTCGTAACACTGTCATAGTTTGTTAACATTTTCAGTTTCAAAAGTTCACCTTTTATCATAAATCAATGCGTAATTTTCGTGTTTCAAATCTTCATTATTTAAAATTTTGACTCCCCCCCCTTAGGAATTGATATTAAGAAAAAAGATCTTAACAAAACTTGAATTTTATCACTATTGCAATATATATTTTAACCAAGCGACATTAGGAGTGGGGTGAATCCCACTAGTTCAAATTAAAATCCCTGCATTCATACAAAAGCTACAGATGTACAAAGTATCCTCTTTGAATTTGAGCCCAAAAGAACCATTCGTTCAGTTGGAATCCTACGAACAGTGAAAAAATTCACAAAACATTGCACCAAGTGCCCCAATGAGCCAGTAGGGATAATTAAGGTTTTAGCACGGTAAAGTTAAACGGTATTTATACTAAATATCACTAAAAAAAATTTCAAATGATTTATTATAATTTTGTCATTTTTACTCATAATTTTTTTTTTAAGGATTTAAATGCGTTGTGTCCCCTTAATGAATATCGATGTTTATTAATTCAATAATATTATAGAGCAAAAATACTAGGCTATGTGAAAGGTACAATGTGTAACTGTGTTGGAATATATAATAAGTATATCGAGAAACTGTAGACTCTTCTGGCTGATGGCCTTCTCGTACTTATTGGCTTCTTGCTGGTTCGATTGCTTATGAACCCTCAAACCCTATCATAAAACCCCAGGTCAGTTTGTCCTTCTTTGAGGGTTGATGACGGTGGTGGGGGCGTATAGCAGATATTGCGTGGATATCGTTGAATTCCAACAGATTATTATTGATTTATTATTATTCACCATTAGCACTTTTTGATTTGTTAAGTAAAAAACTAATAATAGAGACAGATGTGCGTGATAATAAGAGAGTTTATTCTTTGATGATGAAAAAAGGGGTTCCCAAGCGTAGCATCGTCATTACCCTGGTAGAAATTAACCCATTAAAAACCAGGCAAAACCTGGCAGAGATATCGAGAAACGAACTGTGCCATCCTTTGCTTAACCAAAAAAAAATACCCGTGTTTTTTCTTTTGTCGATTACAATTGTTTGTAACAAATTATTTAAACAAATAACCCAAAATGTCGTCATTTTGCAAAACTGAATGCGGATATCAATTCTACGGGCAAAACACGACAAAAACCTATGTAACGTTTTTTGTCAGAGTTCAATTTGTTAGTGTAAAATAAGGATAAACAATCGTGCGCAAAGTAGTAAAAGTTTCAATAAGTTTCCGAGTTATGAATCCAAAAAATAAGCTTATCCAATTGTAGCATGCAACACTACGGTATTCCGCAGGTCTACATCTAATACGGATGAGAAGGATGATTTACATGTGAATAGTTTGTTCCTGTTTTAGACTAATAAATTGAACTCTGACAAAAAAACGTTACATAGGTTTTTGTCGTGTTTTTGCCCGTAGAATCGATATTCGTATTCAGTTTTGCAAAATTACGACTTTTGGGTTATTTGTTTAAATAATTTGTTACAAACAATTGTAATCGACAAAAGAAAAAATACGGGTACTTTTTTTGATTATGCAAAGGATGGCACAGTTCGTTTCTCGATATCTCTGCCAGGTTTTGCCTGGTTTTTAATGGGTTAATATAGAAACTGGCAAGTTCTTAGGATTTTAACACAAGAACTTGCCAGTTTTTAGGTTAATTTCTACCAGGGTACACACAAAGTTACAAAAATAAGATATATCGTACGAAAGAAAAACAATGCTATTAAAGTAAAGACTCGCGTTTACTTTTAAATTTCAACACTGTAAGACTCGACTTCAAGCATAAGAATAGAAATGTGTGTTTGTACACATACTACAATAAAGTTAAATTATAAATAACATTTTAACAGCACTCATTTCCCATGCTACCTAAAAAATTAATTTGAAATTTTAATAAATTAAAACCGAGCGACGTTAGGAGCGAGGTAAATGACGCTAGTTTTGTGTTAAATGATGAACAACATTTTTCATTTAAATTTTTTTTAAATTCGCACATTCATAACCTAAACACATGTTTCTTAAGCATTTCGATCAAAGTAAAAGTGCCTTTAAAAGCCTAAATCTTCATTCAGCCTGCGGTAGCTGTAAAAATGAAAATCATGAATTCTGGGCTTCGTTGACTTGTACCTGGAATATAGCATATACAAGCATTGCTTTTTGTTTTTTATAATGTTTCTTAGTTTTTAATTATTTCACATTTTAAGGGTGTATCCGCCCCATTAAATTCAAGTGGGTCTTGTTTTATAATTGATGCATTCAGTGAAAGTTCACTCCTTATTTCTTCTGATTTTCTTTGTTTGATTTCAGCAATAAACAATCTCGCTACGTCGTTTATAGTCTTTCGTCATCAATTTTCGAGGTTAGTCTGTCGCTATGCTCTGGACAAATTATTAGACTCCCACTAATGATTTTAAACTACGTCGGTTTTTCGGTCAAACAATTACGATTATATGCTGCAGCACAAATAATACAAACTAGTGTCGTAGTTGTTTTTAGCGTGTGACAAGAAAAATTACCAACGCACTTGTTGGGAGGCATCCGCTCTCCCGCCACGGTAAACTGGATTTATTGCACATAATAGCGTTTTGTTTATAATTAAGGGAACACAACACTTTTAAATCCCGAAAAAAAGAAATATGAGTAAAAATGATAAAATTAAAGTAAATCATTTGGCATTTTTTTTAAGTTGTATTTACTATAAATACCTTTAACTTTGCTGTGCTGAAACCTTAATTATCGCTGCTGGCCCATGGTGACACTTGGTGCAATGTTTTGTGAATTTGTTCACTGTCCGTAGGATTCCAAGTGCACAAATGGTTCTTTTGGGCTCAGATTTAAAGAGGATACTTTGTACACCTACAGTTTTGGTAGGAATGCAGGGATTTTGTTTTGAATGCTTAGAAATGATTTAGCGATGAAAATACTGAATTTTTTCTTTTTTTCGCTTATTATGCCACCTTTTTGGGTATAAAACATTTTCTAAACATTCAAATTAAAATCCCTGCATTCACACTAAAAATACAGGTGTACAAAGTATCCTCCTAGAATTTGCGCCAAAAATAACTATTTGTACACTTAGAATCCTACGGACAGTGAACAAAGTCACAAAACATTGCACCGAGTGCTACAATGGGCCAGCAGGGATGATTAACGTTTTAGCACAGTAAAGTTAAAGGTATTTATACTAAATATCACTAAACAAAATTTCAAGTGATTTACTTTAATTTTGCCATTTTTAATCATATTTTTTCAGGATTTAAAGGTGTAGTGTCCCCTTAAATAAATAGTGAGTATGTACATTTACAACCTCCCAAAACCAACATTTACCGATTGTTGAAAAATACCGAGTTTAAATAAAAGAGAATCGGGAAGACGAAAAATTCAAGAAAAGTCCCAAACTAATTTTCAATCTTAATTTATTAACATCCCAATTTTAATTTATTAACTAAAGGCGCAATTCTCCCAGCAAAATGCTATGGTAATTTAAAAGATCTAATTTAAAGCTTTGAAATAGAATACTAGCATAAATAAGGGATCAGAAAATAAAATAGAATATAGAATTCGAAGTATAGTAAGGTCGCGGTACTTGCAACGGCACAGTGTATAAAACTTATACTGTGTGTATACTTTATTTTGTGTAGTTTGCAAGAATTGATTTGTGTAGAATTCGCGCGGTGTTTCAGAAGGTAAATATCCTTGATTGTCTAATTCAACGAATTATAAGAAATATTATACAATTTATAAAGATTGCATCTCTATACAGAAAGTCGTATAGATTAGCTCACGCGCATCATTCAAGCAGCACGATCGACAAACAAGGGAGCAGGAAAAACAAGCCAAAATCGCCCCAATCTTGATACGCACACGTTTCTCCAAACCCTCGCTTCGATCTCTTTATCACGTTTCCGTTTCAAGGGCTGCGTATTTATAGGTGCATGCTCATGTATGCAGTTTTCTCATCACTTTGTTATTAACAGCATAGGTAGAATATGATTTACTGTTGATGAGTTGTATACTTACAGGCTGGAAAGACTTTGGACGGGATTAAAGAGGCCTAGAGGTATTCTCGTAATCCTATTATTCATCAGATTTCTGTGTGCATGTGTAGTAAATTATTAGAAAAATAACACTTATAAGATGTATATATTGGAAGAATGTGCGAGAAGACGAGAAGGATCGAGAAATCTTGATATTGTCTTAAGGAGAAAATTTCGTCTTGGAAGCGAGATATCATCCCAAAATCGAAATCTCGCTTTTTTAGCAAAAAATTTTTAATTCATCTCAAATTTCGTTTCGTGTCAAATACATTGATATGCTCGTGCATTTATTGGTCTGATCACAAAGAATATAGACGACACTCGTGGCAGGAGTGATGGCACATATTTTGAAAGATTTGAATCTAACAAAGATTTGAAAGGAGAAAATTAAGAATTGTTATATAACGAAAAATTACAAATTTTAAGTCCTAAAATATTAAAAAGATATAATTATAAAAAATTAAATTTTGCAATTATTACAAATATCCATTTTGCAATATTTCAACTAAAAATATCCCTTTTATAATATTTTAATTTAACTTTGGTTTTAAAATTTTTTTTCATTTTAAAATTTTAGTTTAAATTTTTAATTTCTCATTTTTTAATATTTTTTACCTCATTCACGTGGCAGTTCCAGAAAAACATTATTGATAAGATTAATATAGGTGATCTCTTGTATTACTTTTTTCTTTTTAATAGAACGTATAGATTGCATTAAAAATGACGATCTAGCAACATCAATCTCAGCAAAATTTTTTCTCGTCTATCTAATTTTTCGTTTAAAAAATTAGCTTAGATATTTGTTAATAGCATCAATTAAATGTTTATGAAGTGCAAACGGAATATGCGTATATAATATTGATTTTTGTAACGCATGCATGAATTTTGCGTTTTTTAGACCTAAAAGTGGCTCTAAAATGACCTTTTTTGAGCAGCTTGAATACAAGCTTTTTTTGCCTGCTTTTTGAAAAATTTGTAAAAATGATTAAAACATGTACTGACACATACATAAATACAGTAATAAGTAGATAGGCTATAGGCATACTAGCTCGCACGGATCCTAGATCACCCCCTCTCCTATGAAAGTGATACAGTTCCCGAAGAGGGAGGGAGATTGAAAAAAATATTTGTGGTAGGTTCATGCCCCTCCCTTATATTCCCTCTCCCCAAGCAATTAAGAAACCGTACTGTGCCCATATTGGTCTCTCTTTTTCCTCCTATACCTCCTGCACCGACCATTCAATAAGGAAGTTTATAATTTTTAAGTATTAATTTTTGCATACATATCAATACAGCTCTACACGATTATTTTGTTTTAATAAACCTCGTGTTAAATGTCACTTTCTTACAAATTTTTTAAAAAATTAGTCAAAATATATGCAACATTGTCATTTACCTACCACATAAGTTTTTAAATTATATAAAATAATTTAAAATTAAAATAATTATATAAATAATATTACTTAACAAGATAAATATTTGTGATATTCTTCAATAAAGTTGCGTGCTTTAACACAGAGCCTTATGGAGCCGTAGCTCTTATACGCACATTTTCATTTATAGCGCTGAAACTCTTTTTTAGATGTTTTAAAAAAACTAGTATAATGTAAGCAATAATATTTGGAAGAGGATTTTAAAAATGTTATAGCTCGAGCTTTATTATTTTTAAATATATAGAAAGTACCCCACTAAAGCGAACTTTTACGCGCTGAGAGCGAGAAAGTCAAAGCACTGTTGAGACATGGCAACGCTTCAGCCCCTTGAACTACGCTTTTTTTGAACGCGTCGCAATATCGTGCCTGCCCTCCGACCCTGCTCTCTCGAGTTCTTCTCCTTTCTATCCCCCCGGCGCCCGGGCTTCTAGCTGTGTTGAAATCTTAAGAAAATGTCCTATCTTTTTTCTCGCCTTGTCTGCTTTACCTCCGCGGCGTATCGCTGTCCACATCAGAGACAAAAATTGAGAGAAAACGTATTTCAAAAATCAAACATATAAAATATCGAAACTAGTCAGTCATCTGGCTCCAAAATTCAACCAGTTCTAAGTTAGGACATAGATGCACATTTTAGCTTATCATATTCGGCCGTTTAAGCAAAAGTGGCTCATCTGGTGGTAGAATTTATAAGTGCTGTAAGTTATACCAAAAAATCTGCATATCTGTATATATTACATCGCAATTATATACAGATATACTTTTCCTAAAATACCTCGTGACTTAGTATAACTTAGCGCACCGACAAAAGCGCCCTCAAACGGACGTTGGACGTCCGAACAGATCCATTCCTGAGTTATGGTGGAGATCAAATTTGAGAAAGACAATTATTTGTTAAATTAGACACGTTAATAAATCCAGAATGTGACGGGCAATCGTACTCAAAATTTAATGAGTTCTGAGTACAAGCATAGTTGAAATGCATACTAAATTTCAGCATACATCCATGCATAAATTTTTTTTAAACGGATTTTTATTTTTTGGGCTCATAAACATTGAAAACATCAAAATCTTTAATGCGGAAATTTGCAACGTTATAAAGCTTTCTCTTTCTCTTTCTCTTCACTTGAGAAAGTGCAAGAAAATATCAAAAAGGATCAGAAAGTATAAAAAATTTTAAAAAGTATCGAAAAGTATCAAAAAATGTCAAAAAGTATCAAGAGTATCGAAAAATGTCAAAAAGTATCAAGAGTATCGAAAAAAAGTATCAAAAAGTATCGAAAAATGTCAAAAAGTATGAAAAAAAATAATAGAAAAGTTTATGCACGACTGGGATCCATCGTTGGACAAAATAGGATTAGAACAAGGAGAGGGAAGGAGGCAATGGAAGGGGGTAAAATTGTGGTGGGACTGGTGGGAAATGAGCGATATGAATGGACGGACGTTGATAAGGAGCAAAGCGAGCAAGACTCATCTAACTTTATAAGTAAGTTCTGTTTCTCAGTTCTCTTTGAATTCGCACTATTGAGACATTTTTCACTAACATAAATTCTTATTTTATATTTTTCAGATGGGATCCATCCGCACTCAACAAGATTGCTGAGCACGAGTTTTTGCCTAGGAAGAAAGTCACAGACTTAGAAAAAGATCATCAGTACATGGTGACTGCACGCAAGGAGGTCAAGACAAGGTTCGACACAAAGGTTGTGGCCGAAATCGATGGCAGCTTTCAAATATTTTTGCCAGAAATGATCACTTCAGCACTTTTGTAAGATCAAGGACTTTTCTATAATCTCTCAAATACGGCGAAAAACTCAGTTTATTTATCATATCTGGGTGGAACTTCTTTTAAGTTCATTACTTTCTAAAATAATGAAATACAAAGATTGATTATTTTTAAAACTATTTATTTGTTCAAACTTGTACATAATAAACATGAATAAATACAGCATTAAACACAGTTACTGTTTTCTTATTTATTTATATCCTAGACAATTCAAACAATCTCATTTTTATCTATCTCCCCCCTAACAGGCCGGAGTGCTACGCGAAAGTCGAAGTAGGTCAGTACGTATGATGGTACGGCAGTGTTAAACATGTTTCGTAAGAAACAAGCAGTGAAATACTTCCTGTGTCCGGCAGTGGTGAGCCACTGTAGCTCCCGCCTGTATGGGGAGATGTGCTCATCTCTCCTTACACCATAGATGTACCGAATTCTCGTGTTCTCGAGCCTCTGTAGTTTTAAGTCGAGTTCCTGCGTCAGGTCACAGTATACAAGAGAACAGTAGTCTATAAGGGGAAACAGGAGCGCTTGCGCAATCTGAGATTGGTACTTTTTCTGAAAAAGTAAAGCCTGTACATTAGCGAGCAAGAACGCTTACACACTTGTGTAACGTGCTCCTTCCACGCGAGTTTAGAGTCAAGCACAAATCCCAGATTACGCACAGAAGATTTAAAGCTGACCTGGACACCCCCGATATTAATGAAAGTGTTAGCTGTTAAGGGAAGTTCATTTATGTAGTAAGGGGAGCCCAGGACAATTGCTTTGGTTTTATTAACATTGAGTTTAAGCCTGTTTTGCGCAGCCCAGCGCATTATCCTCTCAGCATTAGCACTCATCTTGTTTGATAAAGAATCGAGCTCCTCGTGGTGGCATTGACTGTAAATTTGCAAGTCATCCGCATAGATAAGATGGGAAACATCGGAATCAAGACAGAAACCGATGTCATTGATGTACAATGCGAACAGCAAGGGACCTAATACGGAGCCCCGCGGGACGCCGATGTTAAGACGCCGCGGAGAGGAACGCTCGCTATTGTCACCAACGACGGCCTGCTCTCTCCTAGTGAGATAGGAAGCAAACCAGCGGATGACCTGCTTAGAGAAGCCGAAGGTGGATAGCTTTCTCAGGAGCCGGACGTGACATACAGTGTCAAACGCCTTGCTAAAGTCAAAGAGGAGAAGTGTCACTTTCTTTTTGTTTATGTCGACCCTGACATCATCAGTTAGCTTAATTAGGCCAGACTGAGTGATGTGGCCAGTGCGGAAGCCTGTTTGAAAGTTGTCTAGTAAGAGTCTTGATTCAAGGTATTGTGAGACTTACCTGTGCACCAGCCACTCCAGGGCCTTGGAGAGAAAGCAGAGAAGTGAAATCGGACGTCAGTGAGTCAGTGCTGTTGGTGAACTAACTTTGTTGAGTGCACGCACAAGCGACAATTTCCAGGCAGATGGGAAACAGGGTTCGCTCAGAGACAGGTTGAAAATATGACTTAGTAGGGGAGCAAGAACTGGCAATGCTTATGATATGACAACCTGAGGGATTCCGTCACTTCCCCTGGCCTGAGTATCGAAGTGCGATACTGCAGCCAACGCATCCGATTCCGTTATGGTGCTGAACTCGGAATACTCCGGGAGGTCAAGACTTTCCAGGGTGAGAAGATAATCCTCAACAGCAGGATCTAACGGATCATTGGAAATCGAGCTGAAATGCTTGTTTAGTTCATCTGTGCTAAAACGAGATGGTGAAGGGTCCTTGGTGGCAGAAATTCCAAGTTTCTCCAGCTCTCTCCAGATCTCGGCAATATCAGTCAAGGTTGACAGGCGTGAATAGTAATAATTCAGCCTGGCTTCCTCGACTTGTTTGTGAGCATTGTCTCTAGCTAGTCTATATATGCGGAGATCCGAATCGAGCCTGGAGTTCCTGAAATGCCTGTAAAGTCTATCTCTCTCAGATACAAGGTCACGAAGAGCCGTGGTGAACCATGTGAGCCGGGTGACGATGTCTTCTTGGTGTCACAGTCCGTAATGGGGCGAGATGATTGATGGCGTTAGTGAGGTTAGCGTTAAGTCTGGATATGCATTCGTCGAGTGATGAAGAGGTGAGGGATGACCAGTCACATGCGCTAAGAAAGTCCCTTAGCTTCTCGGCGCTGATTCCTTTAAAGTCTCTATAAGAGTATGTATGTGTTAGGTACGTATCGTGGAATCTGTACGTCGAGAGTGGCCGTGATAAGGTCATGTCCGTTGATGAAAGGTGAGTTTGTCTTCCAGTATGATAGCAGGCGATCCTGCTCGTATCAGAACCCTGTTTGTGGTGCGTGGCACCATAGGGAACAGATGAAAGGGAGTTTTCATCAATGAAGGCCTTGATGAACTTGGCATCTTCAGATGAAGAAAGTTGGTCAGAGTTGAAGTCTCCCTTTATGACCTTCATGGAATATTTGTGCATGTGGGTTGTTAGTTGGTCTATGAAGTTAGAGCCTTGGAAGAATGAAGCATGAGGTGGACGATACACAACCCTCACGAAGATAGGAGAGACTCCCTTTGCCGATACCTCACAGAAGAGATATTCACGCTTGCCTGGCTTGCCAGACCATTCACCGTCAGATGATGAAATAACGCTAACTGTAAGTGATTTGTGTATGTAGAGGGCCACACCTCCTCCGTTTCTGTTTCTGTCTCGTCTGTACAGTAGGTAGTCGTCTAGTGAAGGGATGGACGTTACCTTGTCGCTCAACCAGGTCTCAGTAACAGCTATTACGTGTAATGGAGAGCGAGTGGATAAGAAAAGCCTGATCATCTCAATGTGACCCATAAGCGAATTCGCATTAAAATGACTTGTATACCTTCGGACAGAGATACCTTAGAACCAGATGAAGACGTGGCAGATGAGCTTGATGATGAGTGTGGGGGAATGATGTGTGTGTGTGTTGTAGCCTCAGTGTTGAACGATGTTGGCAGCGGGCGGAAACCAGGCTAAAAAAGTCTCCAGCTCGGCGTTGGTGTTGATGATGGTAGCACACTCGCTGTCATCGTTGCAGCGCATGTAAAGTCTTCCTTCTTTGACGAACGTTCTGCAGCCCTGCCTCTTCTTGGCCTCCAGCCTAGCCCTTGTACGCAGTTTATGGACGTCTGAGGGGAGCAGCTCGTTGATGTTTATGAGTCCTTGATGGTCAGGACTCAGAGCTTTAGCCTCCTCCAGCAAGGTAGCGTCCAATTCGCTAGTGTGTAGCTTGCGTTTCCAGGCTTTGGCGATGACAATCGAGCGTGCAGCACTTGAAGATAGGGTAACGGCTAGTGGTGGCAGTCTGCCGTCACCCCTGGCGGAGCTGTTTGTAGCATCAAGCCTCCTCATGGTCCTGACGGATGCTACGTCTCTTCTAAGGACCGTGGGGCCAAGCGCGTTCATAACTGAGAAAGCGAGGAGGTGCAGCGAGGTTTCACGGGTACAGTGCAAACCTGTGACAACGACCACACAGTTCGAGGTCTGCTCCTGGCGCCTCTTGACCTCGGCCAATTTACTGCGTACGCTGAAAATCTCCGCAGTGTTGGACACAGTGCTGCCGTTGTCCTGCTGCATTGTCGGGCTCCTCGATGACAGATCTTGGGTTTGTTCCTGCAGCTCGGTGATGGTGGACTCAGCATTGTTTATGCGAGTTTTGAGTGCAGGCAGCTCATCGAGGGCCTTAAGTCGCTTCTCCAGCGGGCCCAGACGCTGCTCAATTTTAGAAATCCTCTCCGACACGATGTTCTGGGTCTTGAGGGCCTCCATTTGAGCATTCCGCATGTCGTCCAGTGCTCCGCGAATGTCCCTCAAAGCGGCCTCAACGGACAGCGTAGGTGTTGTTACTCCGGCCGAGCGGGTTGGTGAGGGATTTCTCGATGTGTTGGCTGATTGTGGTGCTGACCTCGTCTTCTTATTCACCGGCTGCTGTTGTTGCAGTTACTCCCGTTGCTGATGTTGTGGCAGAGGTGGATTTAGTCCTCAGTTTGGCACCCTTGGCGTTGCTGTTGTCTGCACACGAGGAACAAGCTATAATCTGCCTGTCGTTCACCTCGATAGTCTTAATGTTGATGGTGTTTTAGCACTTGACCTGGTAGTACAGACCACAAAATTCACACTTTTTGGGGTCTTTGTGCTGTATGGGTTGTTTACACCTGCTGCATGGCTGAAAGGCACTTCCACACTCTTCTCGCCGTTTGCACTCATTTTGCGTCGATAACTTACTAGCAGTCGGTAAAGCAGATATTTGTAGGATGATGATAAGTTATCGACGAAGTGAAAGAGTAGGCGTTGTGACTCTTGCGGCTAGATGGAGCGTTAGTGGAAAGAGCGTGAAAGTACCGACCTCGATCAGTCTGAAGTCGCTTTGAAAGTTCTCCCACGATGCAGCAGATGTCGCCTCGATGTTGATTGCGGAGAGAAAGAGACGCCGTGCAAGTGAGGAAACAAGCCAAGCCAAGCCAAGCAGATTTGTAGGTTAGGAGCCGTGTAGAAAGTTTGCAGTAGAAAAGATGACAGAGAAAAATTGCAGAAAGAATTGCTTCGGCGATTTATGTATCGACGTGAAGGTTGCAAAAAGGAGCGTGCAACTATCTACAACAGAAGAGGGCCCGAAGGCAAGATGCAGCAGAAAAGCAGTACAAAAAAATGATGGATCAGAGACGCGCTCGAGCTCAAGGCTAGGTATTGAGTAAAAAAGGGGTAAGGCTCCAAGCTGGTATAACGTAGAGGAGGCTCAATGCACGTATAAAGTAGATGCGTGACCGATATAGCTTATGTAAAAAAATTATTTATCGTTATTTATATATAAACATAAAAGTAGGTCACCCATTATGACGATAACACACTTATCGCTTGTTTATAACAGTAGCTGTCGTAAATCATGCTTATTGACCAACTTATCTATTGTTTATACAACAATTAGCTCTAACTGTTGACATAATTATGGGATCATAAATCATGTTAATTGACCTAATCAGCTACTGTTTACATAAACAAGAGCTTCTGTTTACATACACATGTGCGACCGGGCAGGGGACTATTAACGTCACTCTAAGCCACGCCGAGTCTCTCTATACCAGCCCATATACTACTCGCACTTGTATCGAATTACACTATTTCCTATCGCTGCTCAAATTTTTATATTATGATCATAGAAACTTTCCGTTCGCATCATTATACATTGAGTACATGCTGTTGAACAATGGCTGCTTTATGTAAGTTTTTTTGTGTAGATGAGATGGATTAGATAGCCCGGAAAACATTTTAAGAAGATCGATCATAACATTATCATTGTTCCAGCATTCTACATGTCCTAGAGACCCGAATGGAAAAATTCAATAGCACGATAAGGCAACTAAACAGTAGAACTTTGTTGAATTTTAGTATAATCATGTACGTTTGCGTACGTTTTCGTACGTTTACGTGCGATTTTGTTAATATTCGAACATCTTCGTTGCGAACGCAAACGTACACGAATGTACGCATATGTACGGAAAAATATACGAGTGTATGAATAAAATAAATATTTAAAACGCAAAATTCTAATCAGTCTTATAATAACCAGTATAAAAACTTAACGCTTATGAGAAGAAAGAGCCAGACACCACCTAGGGGCTGCAACAATCATTATTTTTCTTAGTTTACTATAGTTTCACACGTTTACCTACGCCTGCGTACGTTCGTATACGTTTCTGTATTATGCTATATAAAATGTTAGAACCTTAGACAAAATGTACGCGAACTTACGTGAACATACGGTATCGTACAAAAATCTACAGCAGCGTCCCGAAATATAACAAAACGTACGATTTGAATTTTCATTTGAGAACAAGAAAAAAAAGGTCCTTGAGAAGGAGTAACAAATTCTTCCTAACTTTTAAAATGCTCTCACTGAATGATTTTCACTGAAACTGCCATAAGAAGTGCCACAGCAGTATTTTTCTCTTAATTTTCTTTAATAAACCTTTATTGAAATTTCGATCATTATCGAGAAATCTCGTTTCCGGTCAAGATCTCGGTAAAAATCTCGCTCTGGGTAAAAAATTCGTTATAGAGTCGAGGTCTTGTCTCTCTAAAATTTACCGAGACATATCTCGTCTGTAGACCATTTTTAACACCTTATATACTGTACATAAAAATACCGTACACAAACGTATTTTTCTACACGGAGAAATTCTACACAAATATCTTTAGCACAAGAATCAACTTTACTGCAAAACTCTACACAAGCATACAAGTTATTGTTATAATTATTATTACAGAACGATGCTTAGAAACTGGTGTAGAGTATCGCAGTGGAGTAAAACTAATTCTTGTGTAGAAAATGTCTGTGTAAAATTTTTCTGTGTAGGAACTATCTGTATGGAATTGTTCTGTTAAGGAAATATCTGTGTAGAATTTTTCTGTGTAGAAAATATCTATGTAGAATTTTTCTGTGTAAAAAAATAAGTTTGTGTTGGTATTTTTGTGTACAGTATGTTCAGCGTCCGATCTCGCACATTCTTATATTTTTATATTATCAAGATGATGAGAAAAAAGCTGATTGTCACTTACAGTACTGTCAACCTGTGTAAATTTTGAAAGGCAAAAGGAGAAATTTTCTGAATCAGATTATATTCTAAATTTCTGAAACAAAAAAAATTGTTATAACTATTATGGTAGACACTTTATTTACTCTATAAATATATGATTTGTCTTACAATTCTTCTAGCGCCGGCAAACCAGCAAAAAAATCAGCCGTGATCAATTCCAACTGATTTTCATTCAGATTCCTGCACATGTCAATGATTTGTATAAACAATAATTATATAAAGAAAATAGATATGTCTAATCAAAGGTAAACGAGTCAGCACAGACTGCCTGGGCTAACTCTCTTACCTTTGATTATACATTTCTATTTATTTGAGTGATTTGGAGATGGTTAAATATATATTAATTTATTTATTCTACTACTGGAATAACTAGAATTCCTACGTAAAAATTTTTCGAAAATGCTTGCGTAAAATCTTACAGCTCTCGTAGTACTGGCAAATGAGGGATCGAGAGATTCGATAAAGTCAGAAGATTTCTTGAAAGTTCCCTAAAAACAATAATTTTCCAAAAAAAAGAAAACTTAAATAATATGTAGTAAATATGCTATACAAATTTCGTATGATCCTTTATGCTCTTACAATACTTTGAGTGACGCGCTATTTCTGAGATCCCGTAGATCTAGCGTATGTATTTTATTGTTTTCGATAACAAGGGTTTCCAAAGAGTGTAAACCTATAAAGTGACCTTCGGTTAGCTTCTCGATCTTGTTGTCGGATAGACCTCTGTTTAAAAGCAAATTTTTTATAGATTATATACGTCATTAAATGTCAAAATACTACTCTTATATAGATATGATTATACTTACAACCACAAAAGATATTTTTGATTAGAAAAGACTCCATGCTCTAGATATTGGATTTGATTGCCCATCAAATAGCTGAGATTCGTATGGAATTCACAAGTATAAAGGTATATGTTGTGTCTGTATATGATAATCTGTGATTGAAAATCAAAATGACATAAATACACTTTTCGCAAAAATTAATATGACTGTTTATTTTATACGTTTAAATAGTCCTTTTTTATGTAAAATATCAAGAGTTGCTAAAACGCTCCCCTGGAACTAGGATACAACTAAGAAATTCGATCATAAATCTGATTTCCAAATTTAACGCCCGACTTGTGACAAAAGTCCATTTTAAAATAAGTTTTATATATGATCGTGGCGATTCTGCGACTCAAGTTTATTGATTTTCAAAATAGTACATTGCGATATAAGTGGCGTAAGTGGTACCCCTGGCGAGAAAAAGCACGTTATCTATCTCATATGTCATACGATCAATCACATGATAGATCACTTGAATTCTTACGTGATGAATCACGTAAATATTTGGCGTGATTTAAAAAAACGTCAGAAATCGCTCATAAAATTAAAGTATTTGTTCAAATTAAAATAAATTATTTTGTTTTTACTAGACAATTATAAAAAATATATTTATTGATGCTAATCCAAATAAATTGACGACAAAAAAAAATTTGCCCTAATCGAAAATTGAACTCCGGTCCCCAACTTCACAATTTATTATCTTAGTCCCTGAGCCATTTTTATTTGTCCTTATTAATGATGACTTGAAGATCATATATAAATCTTAGTAATGTATTATTTACGTGTATAGACTATCTGCTGCTATTTGATAAAATAAGGAAAATAATTTAATTAACATAATAAAAAGAATTAATTTATTAAGTAAATAAGTTTATTTTGTGTTTCAATCCTTATACATTAGAATGATACTTCTATACTAAATAATATAATGTTAATATCAAATTTAGATTATAAATGTCAATCTTAATTTTAATTTCAATAATTCAATAATATCAATCTTAATCTGAATTTCAAAAATATTTTAGATCTTTTCAATTTTAAAGTACACGTGTAAACTGTACAAAGTTAACATATTTTTAGGCGAAAACAGTATAGAATTTCAAGACTTACAACACAAATATCTCAGGCAGTCAGATAATGGATTGTGAAGTTCAGGGCCAGGGTTCAATCCTCGGTTAGGGCAAAGTTAATGATTTTACTTAAATATAAAGAGTGTAAAGGGCCAGCAGTTGGTGAAATGCCGAATACGTACAAAGAGAAAAAGCAGATTGGAAAAAGATTGATCTAAAAGCTCGTATCATGATAATTAGTACTATCTTGGACAAACAATTGGAGTATGTTAGCGAATGTAAAACGGCTCTCGAAATGATAACGAAATTCGACAAGATGTACTTGTCTCAGTCTACAGCCTTGCAAATAATATGCAGAGGCAAAATTGAAGAAATTAAATAAAATAATTACAATACAGTGGAAGAATTTTTCGTAGACTTCGAAAAAGTAACAAACGAATTTAAATTAGCTGGTGGAAAATTAGAAGAATTCGAAAAATTGAAATATTTGCTCAGAGCTTTACCACCAAGCTACATATATATTGGAGATTGTATAGATGTTATCCCAGAAGATCAAATGACAGTTGACTATGTAAAGTCCAAGATCAAGGAGAAAAATATTACTCAACCACAGTTAAACAATAAAAGCAATGTCAGTACCTTTGCGTCACAAAGGAAAGGTGAATTTTTCAACTGTGGAAAAGTTGGACATTATAAAAATGAATGTACAAGACCACAACAGCAGAGCAACCAAGGTCGAGGTGCTCGTTACAACCAAGGTCAACGAGGTCACCAACAAGGCAACTACAGAGGTGGAAACTACAGAGGTCGTGGTCGAGGACAAGGTTCATCAGGCCCACTACGAAGCAAATCATCAGGCGATCAACAAATAGGGCAACAACTCATCCGAGTCGTGGACAACGCAGGTGTGCAACTTGGAGTCAATTTGTTTTTTTTTCAATTTTTTTGTGGTGAATTTATTTGGATTTGCAACAAATCTATTTTTCATAATTGTTTAGTAAAACAAATCATTTAATTTATGTTAATTTAAACAAATGGGATTTGGGAGTCGACCTCCGAGCAGTCAAGACGTGTTTACTTAGCGCTCTGGAATTTTCGAAGTGTGTGTATCGTGTCGACGTGTTAATGAAACTAAAATCTAAACATTCAGTGATTAGTTGATTAGACTTAATCTATTAAATAAATCCAACCGACACAGAGTGTCTTTTCAGCACTTTTAAGGTGTTTTTGAATTTTATTTCGCTTATGTGGACTGTGTGGAACCTTGTGTGAACAGTGTGAACTATGTGAACTATGTAAGCACCACATAGTTAGAGAATCAGGCCCCAGGTGCATGTGGTCGCCGATAACAGTCTTGGTGATACGCTCCATAGCTTTTGGTGTCTAAAATTAGTTTTTACACTTATTGACAATGAAAGCTACGGAGCGCACTACCTCAATCGCGTCATTGTTGACCACAAGTACCTGGACAGTAAACATAACTAATTTGAACATTTTTGTACCAAGCAGTACCGCGGTGTACACTGCCTGACTTCGTTATAGATCACCCTAGACCGCATTCATGGCCGATATTGACACGTGGATACAAAAATCTACAGCGCGCAATATATTTCGACAGCCTCATCATCGAAGACCCTTGGTACCTAGACACCAAGCGTGACCGGCTACCGCAAAATGATATTTGTATGTATGCACGAAATCCACTTCCTGGGCCCCGATATCAGTGACCCCGAACACTCAGAAAGTTTGTGCAACGACAGTGCAGCAGCTGTTCAAAATCATAACCTTAAATTAAAGCAGACAATGTAAACACATTTACTCTGCACAGCTTATATAGAAATCTGTGGAAAAGCGATACCCAACTATATTACACAACTGTATTACACATAATAATAGCTTGTGCGGCCAACTTCACGGTCCTACCACTTTTGGGCTAGAAAGCCAACTTGACGGTCCTAACACACTGGAGAAAAAAGTAGAGATACTGTTTTGAGCATTCGTGATATTTTAACTCGTTTATTATGAAACGAAACGGCTTTTTTACAAATATTTTTGTTGGAAATCATAGTTTAGCTCTGACAACATACTGGTAAGCCAAAAAAACTCACGAATAGTAACGATAAGCATTTTTTTCTGTATCATGAAAAATCCGAACACCAATATAGAAGTAAATAGTGTCACGGGCGCCGCGGCTTCATCTGCTTCTCAAACTCGCCTTGATCACTTGCAAAACATTAGAACATAAATCATACACTCAATCATAATTTTTTAAAGTCAGCCCTTCTAAAAATAACCAATTTGATCCGATAAAAAAAAACTAATCGGTTTGAATACGTTTTTGTGATCCGGGATTTTCGAATTTAAATCAATTGACACAATTATAACCAATTTGCACCGATTGGGCAAAATTTTTGACGATGTTTTAATCGGTTAAAATAGGTTATAATAGTGTTAATCGGATTATATTCGGAAATACCAATTCACGAAAACGTATTAAATCCGATTGTTATTTCTTTTAATCCGTCTAAATCGTCTGTAATTGTATAAATGTTGCGGTCTAGTATGCTATGGTTCATTAATCGGTTTCAATGGATTATAATCGCACGTACATCATTAATCGGGTCTGATTGGTCATTTTTAGGAGGGCAAAGTTGAAAAACATATTAGAAACATCAAATTGATATTATGTAGATATCCTTACATAAAGATCAATTAATTTTATTATCATTTTATTAATTACTTATCTAAATTATTAAATTGGTCAGTATTTAAAATATATTTCGATATAGTGTGCGTAAAATGCACTATTACACACGCTTCGCGTGCGTTCAAGCACATTTTCCGCCCCGTATCGCAAAATCACGTTCGATACACATGCAAAAAGTTGATTTTTTAAATTTTATAAATAGATAAAATTCAGTTGTAAATAATAGAATGACACTTTATTGACTGCGGAATCACTATGAATTTCTCACCTGAAATTTTCATGTCTAATATTTTAAAATCAAAATATTGCTGAAAATGCTTCAATGCATGTATTTTAGAAGTAAACCTAATAGAGCAGTATACCTAATAGTAGAGATCTTATTCGAGATTTATCAATAGGGATAATTGATAAAAACGTTAAAATATTGAAAATTCACATCAGCTAGAGGTGTGCACTCGCACGGCTCGCAATAATATAGAGGCTCACCCAATTTAAACGGGCACTAGTGATAACTCGGGACACTTAGAGACAGCCCTAATCGAAAAAATGGTATAAACAAAAGTTGTAGAATATCGAGGGAGAAGTCTGATGGTGACCTTAGATTTGACTTTGAGTTCGATTTTTGAGGTTATTTCAAAATCAACTATGATTTTTTAAATGGGAACCCTATCTTTTTATTGCGGGAATAGAAAGAGCGGGAAATTTTACGTTCAGAATGGTATTTTTGCTTTGGATAGCGACGGTCATCTCAAGGTCATGCAGCCAGTTCAACAAGATCCACCTGTGTAATTCCTCTGGCAATGCCAGAATCAAAAAAATGGTAGAGACATAAGTTGTACGATATCGAGGGGGTGCAAAACGGTGAACTCTCTCTCTCTCTCTCTCTCTCTCTCTCTCTCGGTATATGCATAACTAAATATATTCTTATATTACAGATACCGAGGTCCCGCGCATAATTCATGCAACCTGAACTATCAGGATTCCAGGACCATTCCTGTGGTGTTTCATAATCTCAAAGGATACGATGCCCATCTATTTATTAAATAGATTGATAGAGTCCTTCCGCTTCATGCCATTGTCCTTAGACAAGTTATCTTCATATTTGACGGAACTGGACATGTTAGAACGAGTGTCTCAGGAAGATGGCTTCACTCCTGAGCAGATTACATTGCTAAAAAGGAAAGGAGTCTTTCCATATGACTATGTTTTCTCTCTCGCCAAACTAGACGAAGTAAATCTTCCGACGTAAGAAGATTTCTTCAGAAACTTATACGATGCTCACATCTCCGATGAAGATTACGAGCACGCTAAACGAGTTTGGCAGGAACTTAACATACATACTTTAGGACAATACTCCGATTTATATCTCATGACTGACGTCATACTCTTAGCTGAAGTCTTCGAGAATTTTAGAAGTAATTGTCTGCAGGCATATGGGCTAGATCCAGCTCATTATTACACAACGCAAGATCTGTCATCGGACGCTATGCTCAAATATACACAGGTGAATATATATAACTAAGATAATCTTAAGACTATGAAAATGTGCAAAATACTTATTATTATTCAAATATTTCTAGGTACGTTTGGATCTCTTGACGGACATCGACATGCTCCTGCTTGTCGAGCGTGGAATCCGCGGAGGAATCAGCCAGTGTTGTAACCGATACGCGAAAGCCAATAATCCATACATGAACGAAGGTTACGATGCTAATTCTGATGAGAAGTACCTTGTATATTATGACGCTAATAACTTGTACGGCTCGGCAATGACCAAGGCGTTACCCTACGGAAAATTTAAGTGGGTAGCTGATCTCCAGACGCCTAATTTCTTCAACGTTCCTGACGACGACCCAAAGGGATATATCATCGAAGTGGATCTCGAGTATCCGATAACGCTTCATGGAGCTCATCGAGACATGCCCTTCTGTGCCGAACACATGTGTCCACCAGGTTTAAAGCAAAAGAAACTGATGACGACACTTTATGACAAGAAGAACTATGTGATTCGTTACAGAGCATTGAAACAAGCTCTTGCACACGGGCTTCGTCTGAAGAAAATTCATCGTGCTCTGGAGTTCGAGCAGAGTAAATGGTTGAAGCCGTATATTGACCTAAAGAGCGACATGCGGAAGAACGCTAAAAATTTGTTTGAAAAAATGCTTTTTAAACTATTTAACAACGCTGTTTATGAAAAGTTATGAAAAATGAGAGGAAACACGTCGAGGTCAAGTTGATGACAAAGTGGGAAGGAAGATACGATGCCGAAGCTCTCATAGCGAAGCCAACTTTCCATAATTCCACCATCTTCGACGAAGATCTTGTGGCAGTGCAGATGTTCCGTGCTGAAGTTTGCATTAAAAAGCCGATATATATTGGACTAAGCGTTTTGGACTTGTCCAAGACTCTGATGTATCGGTTTCATTATGACTACATGTTCGAACGTGCTGGTGACAAGTGCAAGCTTCTGTACACCGATACTGACAGCTTGGTTTGCGAATTGTTGAATCTCAATGTATACGAAATGAGGCGTACAGACATACATGAGTTTGATACTTCGGACTATCTAGTGAATAATCAGTTTGACATGCCTCGCGTGAACAAAAAGGTCGTGGGTCTGATGAAGGATGAATGCAACGGGGACATTTTGCTAGAATTTGTTAGACTTAGAAGCAAAATGTATGCAATGCTAGTCCAGAATCAGAAGCCTATCAAGAAAGCGAAGGGTGGCAAGAGCTCGGTGGTCAAGGCAACCATCGAGTTCGACGATTATATGACTTGCCTGCAAGAAAACGCTATACTAACTCGAGAGCAGCGAAATATTTGCACTAGGCAACACAAGCTCTTTACCGAAAAGGAAGTAAAGATAGCTTTGAGTGCTCTAGACGATAAGCGTTTCCTCCAGAAAGGTAAAACGGATACGCTACCCTGGGATCACTACAGCATCGTCGAGGACGAGCAGCCTACCGCAGCACTTACCGTGAGCGGAATAGAACAGCCAATCGCTGATGTGGAGGCTTCGTCGTTGAGTTCGTTGGCAAATAGTGTTAAAAAGTGTTTGAACTAGTCTTGAGCTCGCACGAACAAGTTAGAGCTTGCTTAAACTAGCTTAAACTAGGTTGAACTATTATGAACTGAAATCTACAGTCATATTGCTAAGTGTGAGCTCATTTCAAGTAGTTATAAGTTAGTATGTAAGACTTTGGTAAAACAAAGTGTGCGCGTGCGCATATGTATGTTGGCATTTGTATATAATAAGTTTATAATAAGTCTGTATTTAAGCGCGCCGCAGGTGTAAATATTAATAAATAATTATTTTTCATTCAATTAAAATTCATTCTTTTTGATTAAAAAATCCATTAATTATTAATACATATATATAATCATACGTTATCGGTTTTATTGATCCAGCTATTATGAGTGCTGTCAAAATCGAGCCATTTTACAAATATTTTATTTCCTTTTTTTTCAAGACTATTTCCACTAGATATATATCCGGATATTTAGCTTTCAACATTTCTTGCTCATAAAAGCATCCAGAGATTGGCTGATATTGATAGTCCTTTAGATGATACGTCGTTGGTTTAGTGGCAGCTACTTTGGTGATCGTGAAAATCTCAGTTGACCAGTTTGGAGTATATCCTTTTTCAAATACTTGTTTCGCGTTGCTCACTCGTACTTTGTCACCGACTTTGAACTTTGACTTCTTCACAGGTTTAACTTTGTCAGTGAAACGTTTCAATACATCCGCTTCGTTAGTACGCAATACATCTTTAGGCTTCATACCAATAGTTCAATGTTCGCTTCCATTATAAGTTGCTAAGTTCCAGGTAAAATGTCCAACCATTTGTAATTGCCGCGTAAGCTGAATTTTTTCCACATTGCGGATTTCAGATTGCGGTTGAATCGTTCGCAAATGGAAGCTTTCATTTTGCTATACGTCGAGTACAAGTCGATCTTATATTTTTGCATGAGATTTTTAAAACCATAATTGTAAAATTCTTTGCCTCTGTCTGTTTGTAAGTTTTTCGGTACTCGACCTTGACTCAGCACTGACTGCATCGCAGCAGCAACTTCTTTTCCAGTTTTTTTCTTCACGGGGACTGCCCAAGCATACTTTGAAAATATATCTATTACAGTGATCAAGTAATTGCAGCCTTTATTCTCCTTGGAATAAGGTAGCATTTCTACCAAATCGGCCTGCCAAGTTTCATCCAATCCTCGTATGGCAAACTTGCGACGAGGATAGTTACGTCGAGCAGGCTTGTGAAGTTCTTCTACAAGGTTTTCATGCTCTATTATCAGCAGTTTTTTCTAATGTTGTCGCTTTAAAGGCAGATATAGCATTAGCTTCGGCTATCTCTTTGAGAGCGTCTTGTATAACTTTTACATCTGCTTGTAGTTCTAAAACTTGCCGATCCATTTCATCTCTGTGTGCTTCAATTCAGTAAAGATAGAAGCAGTCAACCTTTTTATGCCACCCATACAAAAGAATGCTCAGGCGTTATTCTGCTTTTCACAAGCTATATCGTCAAATATTATTATTGAATTAGGAAATGCGCTATCTGGTGCTATAACTTCTTCGTGTTCAGTGAAAGGAAAATACTTTATACCATTAAGAGGCTCCAACAATTGTTTTAATTTAAAAATGTATACTTTGGTTGATTAAGCGACTTGGAGTATACGTATACATTTTCAAATCTAACACCGTTGGGATTAGTTATAAGCGCAAGCAAGCTATTAGTTTTACCACAATTCGACGGCCCGCAAAACACCGCCCTTATGCTATCAGGCAATAGAACACCATGCCGTTTAACTTTTTTATCTGCTCAACGACGGAATCAAAGTTCGGTACTGGGAGCTTGATAGGCTGTTCTTTAATATTCATGCTTTGAACTGTTCAGATGCTCGACATCGACTAGTCGCTCAGCTATAAATAGGGTGCTTATATACTCTCGCCATCAGTTAATCATAAACCTTCAAAGGGGAATGATCGTACACAGACGACAACGACGTGGTCGTGGGTTCGTAAACAAAATTATTAACAAGCTTCCGGTGGAACTTCACTTGCCAGGATATCAATACTGCGGTCCAGGTACTAAGCTAGCGAAACGTTTAGCACGAGGAGATCCAGAAATTAATCAACTTGACGTAGCCTGCAAAGAGCACGATATCGCATATTCACAGAATCGTGATAACGACGAGGCGAGAACCATTGATGATAAAATTTTAGCTGACAAAGCTACGAAAAGAGCTTTTTCGAAAGACGCTAGTATCGGTGAGAAAATAGCTGCTTTTGCTGTTTCAAAAACCATGAAGTTAAAGACAAAACTCGGAATGGGTGCGAAGAAAAGAAGAACTAAGAAAAGCTTACGATTGAATAATATCGTAAAAGCTGCTGCCAAGTCTATGATACCAACCAATAACGCTCGCAAAGCCATTCTTTCTGAATTCAAAGGAGCTCAGATTATTGCTTGAGCTTGCATGATCGTATAGTTCAGTATAACCCTGTCAGCGGTGACATCAAGATACTCATATAAGATGGAATACGCAGTGGACATGCAGGGCTTTAAGAAACCAGGAAAAGACTTCGCCTTGAAGAAGCTGGCTATACTACCTCTCGAGGGAAACACTGAGCCTATTGTACTCTTGTTCAAGGAACCATTTCCTTGGTGCAAATTAACGCAGAAGTATAAGCGTGAGAACTTATGGCTTGAACTTTATCATCACGGATTGAGCTGGGACTCCGGTGATCACGAGTATACTGAAATAGGAAATATTCTTCGAGACGCACTCAAGGACGCCATCAACATTTTCGTCATTGGTGATTTAAATAAGAAGTGGCTCGAACGTTTTAACTTTACCGACATCACTGATTTCGGCTATCTATCTATTGATCATCCAAAATTAGTCACCATATGCATGAATCATAATGGAGCACACAAAGCCACCTGTGCACAGCAGAATGTCAAACTCATGAGACAGTATTACTCGGATCACGTGTTAATGGAGTAGGCTGACAACTCGTTCGATGAAGCATAAATACTCTCATAATCGCTCATTCGAGTCATTTGATCAAGATGAGTTCAAACCAAAGCAGCTCGAGATTCCTCGTCATCCTGCTTCTCCTCCTCCAAATGGAAAGAGTATTCGCATAAATATTTGACGAATACAAACTCTGTACCTGAAAAAAATGGCTACAAAAGATTCAAGTAGCGCACTGCAAACAAAAGGTCAGAATGGGTAAGTCGCTTAGTCAACAGGCTCGAGGTCGAAGAATCTTGAGTTCAAATCCCGCTGACTTCAATTTTTTTTTTCACTCACGCAAAATAATCTTCAAAAAAATTTTTGTTTATATTTAGTATCACTGAAAAACATTTTAAATTCACATGTAGTAGATAAGCTTATAGAGATGATAATCACATAATAATTTCCGATGGGTAAGTCGGCAAGATGCTCGGCTGGCAACCGAAAGGTTCCCGGTTCGAATCCCCGCACACCCGAAAATTTTTTCCTACTTCGCAATGAATTAGGAAGGAAAAGAATTTTAACACAAGTGGAGTAGTAGTTAAATCAACTTGAATTAGTATCATCCTGCCGCAGTATCATCTTTGTTTATCTACTCAGAAGCGCTATTACAGTTCGGACGCGCGATATATTACCGGTGCGACACCCGCAAACATCCGCATCAACGAGACGAGAGTGCTATCAACGACCAGAGACCACC
The DNA here is from genome assembly GCF_009193385.2 of Nasonia vitripennis. Taxonomy (NCBI): domain Eukaryota; kingdom Metazoa; phylum Arthropoda; class Insecta; order Hymenoptera; family Pteromalidae; genus Nasonia; species Nasonia vitripennis. Next base: position 13,083,107 of record NC_045759.1, on the reverse strand, counting down.
TGCTGGAGGAGTCGCCCAGGCCAATACCATCTCGAGCACCCGGGGTACCCCAGCGACGTCACTGCTTCGACCAAGAGGGACGCCTTCCGGCTCATTAGGATTTTCCCCGTCGGTCGCAGGCGGTCACGCGGAGACCGAGAAATCGACGCGCGCGCGGACACCGTAAGTTTATGTCAACAGCTACTGCGCAATTAACAGACTATCGAATCGGCTGCAGACGCCGAAGCTAAGGCTCGCTCGCCTCGTCTTCAGTACGAGACGCGAGTGCAAACCCATCTTCTCGCGCCACGCGCTACATTGTATTAACATCGTGAGAGAATATATACTACTTTACAATAGAACACAAACGCATGCTTATCTATCCCGTAATCTCATAGCGTCCTTCAGACGAACCCGGTAGAGTAAAGCCGGTTAAATCGCGGCGCGGCTGCAGGGCGCGTGCCTAGCCGGAAAACTCTATACGCGAAGAAAGCACGGCGAGCCTCGCACGCCGCGCAGTTGTACACCGAGGCGACCCGGCTGCATCGTACGGAGTCAGCATTGCACCGACGGCTAACGTCTGTCGTCGGCTCCAGCATCATCGAGGGATAGCCGTGCGGGAATTAAAGATTGAGTAATCCCCCTCGTTGACGCGACAGCACCTTCGCGGCTGGAGGAAGCTAGGTTGTGTTGGAGGAAGCTATGTGCCAAAGAATTGGCAGCGGTTTTTTCCTTAAAATTGGTATATATATGGTTCTTGAGGTTGCTGTTCTTTTTATCGCCTAAGAATGTCTTTATAAGGGTTAAAAGCACCCCTTAAATGTATTCCCAAATCGTTTTTATAAATTGTCTTGGCTCCTACTCAACTGTTTTCAATGAAACAAACGGGTAAAATTTTTCATAAAAAAGGCAGAAAATCTGTAATAGTTTGAATATTAAAGGTTGCATCCCTTACTTTTTAGAGAGAGAAAATGTTTTTTTTTTAAGTATATTTTATATAATAAAAATTTAGAAAATAACTAAAAATAAATTAAAATATTATTTTTGTATTTTAGAATTTTTCCTGAGAAATCACCTTGAGAGGGGAAAACCACCCCTGAAAAATAAAATGTGTATAATCTCTTAGCCGTTAGTTTTTTCCTTAAAAAAAGTATACACATATGGTTTTTTGACGCTCCTTATTACGAATCTGCAATTAGATTGAAAAAAATTAAAATTATTGAATTTAATAAGTCGCACAACATTTTTAAGAATTCTTTAAATTTTACGAATAACAGTATATATAGAGATTTTAGGGTTACTAAAATTATGATAGGTGTTAACGTTATTTCGTTATCTCAAATATACCATACGGGACTTCACGCGGGAAGCTTTGAAACGTGCGGAAAAGCGTGTTGCCCTCTCTTCTACCTCTATCCTCCATGCAGCATTGTGTCTCCCTAATATCACATAATATTTCAAAAGATTTGTATATTTTAAAATATTTTAGATACATTTTTAAAACAATTGAAAACTGTAAGATAAACATAGCTGAACTTTATGATTTTTAGACATATTTTAAAAGGCTAGTAAAATATATCGAATAAATATTAATTTACGAGATTAAGATATTTTCTTTTTAATATTTTAAAATATTTTATAACTATTACGCAGATACTTTTTTTATTTGGTAGAGGCAACATATATTGATAAAATATTTTGATATATTTTTATAATCTTTCCAAGTCATATTACTAAGCATTATTTTACAATATTCATAAAACAATTTTTAGAAATGTAAAATTACAAGTATAATACATTTTCTTAGAAATATTTCAAAATATTTTACAAACATTTAAGGAATAATTTTTTTTTCTTTAAGTCGAGATAAATAAGAGACTACATTCGGGTAATGCATGTTTTTTTTTATTATGTTTCCTACTTAAGTAAGCCTTGTAATAGTAATTTCTAGAGTTTGTGTAAAAAGATTTAGGAAGTGTGTTTTAATGCATTTTAAGTAGAAATGTAGTGGTTTTGTAAAATATCCATACAGACAGATGGATGTGTGTTACAATGTGTGTGTGTGTGTGTGTGTGTTCGTTCACAGATGCTTATATCTCAGCTTCTACTTATCAGTGGATTTTAATCCACTAAGTCTTATTTTATTTGTTTTTACTGTAGCATAACGGAAAAGCAGTCCATTTTTTTACATTTTGCTAACGCGTTTTTTTAATAGAGATTTTTTAGTTTTCAGATTTTAGTTTTTTCTAATAAAGTTATTGAGGAAGATAATATAAGTAAATATTGTCTGATGATATGTACCTTAAAGAGAATATAATTAGTTATATTTTTACCGCGGAGAATTCGTATCATCGTTTATTTTGGAAAAATATCGAATATTTTAAATTTGTACGTAAACGTTTAGGACAATGGGACGGTAAAACAAAGTTTCTCATATGACAGAGTTTAACAAATATAGCATCAAATATTACAAAATATTTTTTTAACACACCTTGCGCGTAACGCGATTTTTCGGGCTCGTATTCTGTACGCGAAACACAAGAATTTTTAATAGTGCGCGAAACAAATAATTTGGCACGATACATCCCGTTGCTATGTATGAAAGTGTTGTTTCGCATATGCTACACAAAAAACGAGTCCCATGAAAAACACGTTTTTAGCACACCACTTGTCAAAAAATACAGTTTGATACATGTGCACGGAGTAAGCGATCCTCGCACGGGTGTCTTGTCACCCGAGCGAAGCGTGCGGGAATCGCTTACTCTGCGCAATTGTTTCGAAATATACTGTACAACTTTAAAAAATTATATTTTCCCATTATATTCCATAATGTTCCGTACAAATATAATAATATCACAAGGTTTTTAGTATATTTCCTTAATTAATCTTAAAATATATTAGAAATATTTTGTAGGTATACATTTTAATTAAGTTAGAATTAAATATATCGATAAAATATTAGGAAATATTTTATAATCTTTTTAAGTTAATAAAAATGTTAAGTACTTAGCCTCGCATATTGCAACTTTTTTAAAATATTCCTTAAAATCTTAAACCGCGCCCTGGTAGAAAATTAAAGTAGTTGAACTACTCAGTCAATTAAGAGATCGCCAGTTACGAAAACGAATTGTTCGTCGCAAATTTGAATAAAACTCGGCAGTAACTCGTGAACGCAAAATCCGTATACGCGCATGCGCGCGTGTGTAGCAGCCGCTCCTGCCTATGTGTATTCGCCGTGAGCAGCCGGATGGAGGGGATTTCGGAGTAACTGTCAGCGCTTAACAGCGGAGAAATAGAGAAACAGCGAGAGTAAATGTCTGTGCATAACCGTATGTAAAATTAAATAAAATGGGCCGTACTTATTGTTGTGTTGTTGATTGCAAAAACACAAGTGAAAATAGTAAGTGCAAATTTTACAAATTCCCAACACATGACTGGAAATTAACCCAGAGACAAAAATGGATTTCTGCTGTAAGTCGAAAGAAGTGAGTAACATAACCATACTTATCAGAGTGTATACAAGCAGACGCTACAGCTGAGCAGCTGCTCAAAGGAGTAATGTAAACAATTTATTTTTTGTTTGTTAATCAATTGGATAGTTCTGATGGATCACTATGGACTCCTCGGATTGATGACAAGATATGTAGCAGTCATTTTATTGGCAATGAAAAGTCAGAAAATCAATTCAGTCCCTCTTATCTTCCAACAATTTTTTCTGGTGTCTGCAAGAGAAAGCATGTAAATGAATTAGCTGCTATGAACAGGTAAACAAAATTGTTTTATGTGAAATAACTCTGTCACCATCACTGATTTTGTTACAATATTTATTTGTTATTGTTACAGGCATCATCGTTTCATGAAAAGGAGACTCCAAAAAGCATTAACGAGCACTACAGCAACAGTCATGAGTGGAAATATCATTCAAACTCCTGATGAGAGCCTTTTTCAAAATTCTACTGAGGACATGAATGTAAATCAGCATGAAATAGTGTGCATTGAACAAGAGTGCCAGGTAACGACACCTCAGGAGAATATACCTTATGAAAGTGTTGTTGAAGACTCTACTGACATAGATGTACATCAGCCTGAAAAAGTATGCATTGATCAAGAGTGTCAAGTAAATATATTCAACAAGTGTAGCTATCATGAAAATACATTTACGTGTAATAGATACATCTATGAAAAATCTGACTTCTGTGAAGCTGAAGTTCAAACAGAAATTTTGGATGCTAATGAAATTGTAACTCTTGAGATTAAGTCGAAGTTCAAGAATAAAAGATGCGGAACTGAAGTAAAATCATACGTTGATAAAGCTGTTGGAGGTGATAGTGAAGTGGAAGTGAAAAGTGATTCCTTTACTGGTTTTAATTCAGTGAAAAATAATGAACAGATGTCTGATCTTGCTGGCGTGTCATTGAATAATTTCGATTTTTTATTACAAAGAATTAGTATACCTGAGAGGTGTAAGCTGTCAAAAAAAGATAATCTCTTTATTTTCCTAGTAAGAATCAAGACTGGATTATCATTTTCAGCAATGTCTGTTTTATTTTCTGTGCATCAAACCACCATATCAAGAATTTTTCATCATGTTTTGGAGCAGCTTAGTAGTGCTACCTCAAATTTGGTATTTTGGCCAACCAAAGATGTTGTCCAGCGAACGATGCCACAGTGTTTTTATCCAGAGTATTGCAATACACGTGTAATCATAGACTCTACTGAGTTTAGAATTGAAGTTCCGTCATCAGTGGATAATCGTGTATATTGCTACTTACACTATAAAAAGGTTTTACAGCTAAGGTATTAATAGGAATTACTCCATCAGGATTTATTTGCTTGAAATCAAAAGTTGCCGGAGGAAGGAAGAGTGATTCACAAATTACCATTGAATCTGGTCTTGTAGACTTATTAGAAGATGGAGATTGTGTGTTGGCTGATAAAGGTTTTCCCAACATTTCTACAATAATTGATCAAAAGGGTAAGAAAGTGTTGGTCGTTATGCCTCCATTTTGGAAAAAAAAAAGAATTTACTCATGAGGAAACTGATCAGACTTACAATGTGGCAAAAGTGAGAATTCACGTAGAGCGTATAATGCAACGTTTAAGAATTTATAAAATATTGGACAAGATTCCTGAATATTTATTTCAACACATTGATGATATATTGCATGTATGCTGTGTACTAGTGAATTTACAACCACCAATTTTCTCAGATAATCAAGAAAACCAAAAGGAATGAGGATAATAGTCAATACATACATTGCATACTTTTATTATCAATATATTTTTATTGTTTGAGTATGAACACAGCATATTTGTATTTTGACAAGTTTGTACATTTTTATCAATAAATAATGTTAATGCGAAAGTCTATGTATTAAAGTCATTGTTTTTAACAAAAATGCCTTACTATAACATAAAAAACCATTGAACCTTCATAAGGTTGAGCATGCATTATACATAACTTTAAATCTTAATCTATTTTATATAAATATAAATAATTTTTGGAGACTCAGACTTATTGTACGATTTTTGCAACATGTAGTACAACTTTTTCGTTTAGGATATTTCATTACAAATATCTTTTCCTGTGAACTGATGCTTAAGCTGTTCATTTTGAACACTGTTCTTTGTTTTTAGACTTGCTGCATAAAATGCTGATAAATAATGTTCGAAATAGAATTTTTCACAACTAGTGATAACATTTTTTAAGAAGTTTTCATCACGATGAACTTGTACACAGCAAGAACCATGTGGTACACTAGAATATATAAATAAATCACAAACACTTAAGCCACTTAAATACATTTGGACTTGCACTTGAGTGTAGTAAGCTACTGTTTTTATTAATACGACTTCATTTCTTTCAAACTGTAAGTATTTTACATTGCACTCCTGTTTTTCAAAGTCTACAATTACTTTATTGGAACAACTGATAGGACATTTTAATTCCAGGACCTTGCTTATGCAACCAACCACGATAACTATTCCATCAAGACTTGCGCATAGCCAAGGTTGTACTTTGCTAATAATAATTCCAACATCTATAACTTCACAGTGAAATAATTGTTTATAATGCTGTCTTGCGCGAGATTCATTTTCGATTCCATAGCGAAGTGACAGAGTACTGATTGTCTTAGGAGATATCATGTCAGTAACTAGAGAAGTAATGGTTTTTTTTAACACGGATTTTGATGCTGTGACAATTTGTACTTGGAGATATTCTGCACTGTCTAGCAGAAAACCAATCCTTGCACTTTGACTGATCCACTGTATTACAGCAAACTTTTATTATTTCATCTCTTGTCAACACTATTTCTTTAGTATAACATTTTTTTATTAACTCATTTTCAAATTGAAACTTCTGTGTGTATATTTCATTGTCTTCAACATATAAAAGAAGATTGTCTGCACAAACTTCACAGTTTTCCCTCTTTAAAAGAGCTTCAACATCTGTTAGAAATGAGGACATTACAGCTTTAACTACGTATTTATTTTCATCTTTGGTTGACTCAGTTGTATTGAGCTTTAATGCAGACACGTCTTTTAAGTCAGAAACTTTCACAGGACAGCATTCACTTTTTTGCTTCTTTGGTGTGCATCCAAACATTTCATAAAAAAATTTGCCCTTAGCATACTTCTCTTTAACCAGCTGGTGGCTTGTAGGTTTATCCCACTGTTGCTCAAAGTCTGTTTTTCATAAGCTGTCTTCGTTATTTATGTAATATATAACAGCAGCAACATGCTTACATTTACCACTTTGATTGTAAACACAGTTACAAGTCACAGTTGTCACTACTCGACTAGCATTTATCTGAAAAGATTTGTTATTTTAATTTTATGCAAAAAATTTTATGAATAGATTAGAACATGTAAAGCTTACTTACATTTAATTGCACTTTATAAGAGGTAGTAGAGGTAACAGATGTTTGTCTGATAACTTGAGCTCGAATAAAAAGACTGTTTCCATGTTCTCGTATAGCTTCAACCAGTTTTTTACCCTTTGACATCGTTTCAGGTTGAAATTGAACAACATGTTTTATTTTTTCAAAACCAGTTTTGAAGATGATATTCATATTTACTCTGCAAAATAATTAAAAATATTAAATAACTACATGTCCTTTATCACGTTATTTTAAAATTTGATACTATTAATTTAAATATATTGAAATTGTATATTTTCAAATAAATTCATATATATATATATATATATATATATATATATATATATATATATATATATATATATAGATATCCATCTATATGTATGATATGTAAATATAACCTCTGACCGCTTACAAAACATTGTCTTGGAAACGAATATTTACATGGAGTGTACTTACCGAAATATGTTGGAAAATATATAAGAATGTTTATGCTTCGTTTGGATCACTTATTTTCACAAAACAAGTATTTTAGATTCGAAATTATCTGTTTTTAACGGAATCTCTATAGGTGATTGCACTGAAATGTACTCTCGCGGTTGCCATTTTATCTCGCCAGATGGCGGACCCACTCGTGCTCACAGCGAATAGCGCATGGTGTAGCCAAGTGTGTGTACCGTCTGTTGTGAACATAACCGTATTGTTCCTTTTTGCATTTAGTGAAGCTAGAAAATTATAATCAATTTTTTACAGATCAAGAGAAAAACTTATATATATATGGAAGAAGATTCTCCAAATGAAAACATTGTTTCATATCATATTTATTATTCAGACCACAGCAACAGTTCTAGAGAAAGTGAATTTGACAGTGATTCAGTTAATAAATTATTTATAATAAAACGAATGTGTTTTATTGTTTTTTAAAAACATATTTATTATTTTAATTAGAAAAACGGACTATATGATAAAGATAGAATGAGGATAAGATGAACGCTCATAACCTTCAAATTTAAATTTCATTCGCTAGACGGGTTTTTCTCGAGTTTTTGAGTAGTTAACGTCGCCAGGTGACGAGGTTTCTGGAGAAAATGGCGAGCATAAATTGGCGTAAATTTATAAATTCGAGATTAACTGGGCAATAACCTGTCAAGATTTCTACCAGAGCGATAATCTAAATTTTATTTGAAATACATTGACTCTTTTAAGAAGTATGTAACATTTAAGTTAAAATAACAAGATCACGCTAAAAAGGCGCAATTAATTTGCAAAAAATTAACACATTACAGAAGTCTGTATTACCGACACCCTATTTTATATTTGAGATATTTATAATATCAAAAATGGTATTTTGAATTTATATTCTTGTAGAAATAATTTACAAAACTACATAGTAAGTATACAATTGCGAAATTATCGTAGTGGTATACGAGTAACATTTTTAATGTTCATCCATAGCGTAACGAGTAGAGTGCCAGACTGTCACGCAGAAGATCGCCGGTTCAAATCCCCGACACGTCAAGGTTTTTTAATTCTTGAATTCTTTCAGATATATATCCATAAAATATTTCAAAATATAATATTCATAATATATAAATAATATATAAATTACAGAAACTTGCCAAAGTCCCAAAAATAAAATGTTCATAAAACCTTGCAAATATAAATTCACACATAATTTTTAATTTTTTCTGTTCATATTTTAAAAATATTTCATATAAATATTTTGAAATATTTTATTAAAATATTGTATATCAATATTTTTAGAATGATTTATAAATATTTCTTCGTTACTTAAGGAACTAAAAATAATTATACGATATTTGATAAATTTTTTAATAGATTTTGTAAATATTTCTAAATGCTTCTCTGAGGTTTGACAGCAATTTATCAACGAAATATTTGTGTAATCTTTTAAAAATATTAAAAGATATTTTAAAATGTGTTGTAAATGTTTTAAAACGATATTAAAATATTTTTTTGCAATATTTTTAGAAATATTTTTACTCTAGGACAATTAAGATTGTAACAATATTTTAGAAATATGCTTGAAATGATTGCAGAAATATTTTATTTGTGATGTAAAATATTTTAAAATATTTTTTTGCAATATTTTTAGAAATATTTTTACTCTAGGACAAATAAGATTGTAACAATATTTTAGAAATATGCTTGAAATGATTACAGAAACATTTTATTTGTGATGTAAAATATTTTTATCCTGTTAGGACTGGCTATTTGATTCTGTGTGCGTATTTGTTTCTGGACCGTCTATATGTTGAGCCAAGTACATTCTGCTTGAGTCGTGGAAAGGAACTTACCGTATATTTTTTCATCAGTGTAGACCGCAAATAATTCCAGGAAGATAATAATCTAAAATATTTTATAAAATATAGGTATTTATTATTTATATTAGATACATTAGCCGTCTGAAAATGCTTTCTAATATAATGCATGGCGCCATGTTGTAACACTTTTATTAGCCCTCTAATTAGTGTTTGAACAAAGTTCTTCCACATTCGATAACTGTGATGAACATCCGTGACAACATTTGTAAAAATAATACTTTAGTCTGTTTTTACTTATTTTTTTTTTAATTTTCGTAATAAAAATATACTTAAAAATACATTTTCCCTCTAAAAAATAAGGGATGCGACCCTTAATATTCAAACTACTACAGATTTATTGCTCTTTTCATAAGAATTTTTTTCCGTGTATTTCATTAAAAAAAGTTAAGCAGGAGGCAAGAAATATTAAAATAAAAGTTGTTTTGGGATAAACTTTATGTGCGATTTCTACCCTTATAAAGGGATTCTCAGCCGATAAAAAAAATGGTCTTGTAAATGTCTCATCGAGTACTACTCTTTAATATAGTTTTGGATTTTTTCGAATTTGACAGTTGGGAAACTTCCCTTGCCAGAACTTAACAAAGCCCTTAACAGTATTAAAGTTAACGCTTCCCCTGGTCTAGACGGAATTGATAACCAAATTATTAAAAATTTACCGATTGATTACAATTGCTCTTACATCCTGCATGTCTAAACTCATTGAAATACTAATAAAAAATAGATTACAGTGGTGGCTGGAGTACGACAACTTACTCCCTTTAAATCAAGCAAATTTCCCCGTGTAAAAAAATGGTCTGGGATAAATCTTGGCAAAATCTTGCTCAAGTCTTCCTGAATTTTCTGGCTGAAGTCTGGCTGGTGGGAATTTCCCAGGCTTCTGCACAGACTTACGATTTTTTTATTTTTTCAAGTCTGGCAATTGCCCAGACTTCCATTTTTACTTCCATAGTCAGGCAATTTCCCAGACTTCCGTTTTTACTTCCATAGTCTGGCAATTCCCCAGACTTCCGTTTTTACTTCCATAGTCTGGGAATTTCCCAGACTTCCGTTTTTACTTCCATAATCTGGGAATTTTCGAGTTTTTCTCTGGAATCTCCGCTTGTCTTTTTTCTCATCGCAACCAACTTCATACGCGCTTCGATTATTATATTTAAAATCACGCCATTTCACAGCAAACATTCGATATTGCTTGCATAGGTTATTAAGTCGGAAAGCGATTTTGATTTACATCAAAAATAATTTCATGGAGTATAATGAAACGAACAAAACGCGCCGAATTCACCTTTAGGCTCAAACGAAAATAACGGCAAGTACTTTAATGGCAAAAATAGTTCATTGGGCAACGAGTGCGGTATAGTTGCAAATAGCACACGCGGACGGCATTTGCCGGCATAAGCGCATGGATATATAACGAGTGTGATTAGCCACCCGCTTGCGCTATTGCTAAGCCATGCGAGACGTACTATTTTTTACGAGTGCGAGATTGAATGCTACTTGGTGCACAGAAATTCGTGCGTCAATTAGCAAACCTGAAAAGCTACCCATGAACTTTCTGTACTTTTGATCTTGCACTTTTTGATCTTTGATATTTTGATAACGTCTCTTTAAATGTATATCCTGAAATGTACTAATGTATTCCGTAATAGATTCTCAAAATAATTCATTTCAAAGAGAAGAGAGAGAAACTGTTCAGCATGATACGGATGAGGAGGACGACGAACATTATGACAGTGCTACAGAAGAATGCGATGAGAGCGAATTTAACAACAGCAGTTCATCAGACCCAGATGCAGATGATGACGATGAGGAATACGAGGATGACGATTTGAGCATTAAAAATGCACGGAAACCTCTGTACCCTGGTGCGCCGATAACTGTAGCAGAACATGTACTATCGGTATTATCCTTGATGCTCAGATTCAAACTGACAGGAGTTCTTATGGCGCAAATATTTTCTCTTATACGACTACACTGCATTCAAACGAATTATTGCATAAAATCAATGTATAGGTTTCAATTCATTTTTCAAAATATCAAGTCTCCTTTGCGGCGACATAACTATTGCGAAATCTGCTACACAAAGAGAGAAAATGGCGAAGAAGCTTAATGTAATGCGTGTAAAGAGATTACGCAATCCAATTATTTTATAGAAATTCCTATTTTATCACAATTGGAAAAACTATACAAATGCAATAATTTTAAAGAAGATTAACACGGTATTATTTAGACACGTCATTATTAAACAGATTAACACGTGTGAAAAAAATGCAGATAACATAGAAGCTATTTATGACGGAAGTATTTACAAAGAGTTGGAAAATACTGGATTTCTTTTAAATGAAAACAATATTTCTATAACTTGGAATACAGACGGCGTGCCACTGTATAAGTCTTCAAAATTGAGCATTTAACCTTTCTATTTTGTAATTAACGAATTGCCGTATATACATAGATTCAAGCGGGAAAATATGATTTTTGCTGGCTTGTGGTTCGGAGTGAAAAAACCAGCTGCAAATTTATTTATGGGTACTGTTCGACAAAGCTTGCGAAATTTGTATAAAGGTGTAGATTTTATACTACCAAATGCTGAATCGATCAGAGTGCGTGGAATATGTGGTACATGCGATTTACCTGCGAAAGCACAATTTTTGAATATGAAATATTTCAATGGCGATTACGGATGTACCAATTGTAAGGAAAAAGGCAAACGAGTAGAAAACGTGCATGTTTATCCGTATAAATCAAACTTTAAATTGCGGACTACTCAAGAATTTTTGAAATTCGCCGAGGAAGCTGAGATGATTAAACAAGATGTTTACGGCGTAAAGGGGCCAACCGAATTGTCGAAAATAGTTTATAAGTATATTGAAACAACAGCCATAGACGTCATGCACTGCGCTTATGCTGGTATGACGAAAAAGTTAGGTTCTCTTTGGCTAGATTCTGAATATCACAACTTTGCATTTTCCCTTACACGAGTACAAGCTATAATTAATAAGCGATTAGAATCTGTACGTCCACCGAATTTCGTTGAACGTTTGCCCTGCACAACATTGGACATAGCTTACTGGAAAGCATCTGAATTTAAATTGTTTTTACTTGTTTACAGTTTACCTATACTCTGTGATGTTAGGCCTGAACAGTATTTCAGCCATCACAAGCTATTGGTTTTTGCTATATATTTATTAAATCGAGAAAGTATTTCGAGTGACATGATTGAAAAATCAAATCAGTGTCTCAATGAATACGTATCTCGATTTGGGCATTTGTATGGAGAAAGACATATGACTTGTAATCTGCACCTTTTGTTGCATTTACCGGAAATCGTAAAACGTTTTGGTCCTCTGTTGACCACGTCTTGTTTTCCATTCAAAAACATGAACGGTACACTTAAAAGCCTAGTACATGGGATAAATCATGCAGCTTTACAAATATATTCATCAGTTTCACTATTTTTTAACTATTCAGAATTAAAAAATAAATATTTAGTTCCCGGAAACGTTGTAAGTCGTTACTGTGCTACTTTAGAATCAAAATCAAGGTTAAAGACGCAAAAATTAATAGTAATATATCAATCGTAGGAAAAACAGAAAAAAAATTACATATTGCAGAGTCGATATTATAATGCTTCAGGAATATCGAGTTTGATGAAACGAAAGTTCATCTGTTTCATAGAATTCTTATTAATAATATAGTTTTAGACTCTGTATCATATAAACGAAAGATAAAAACGAAATCGAACGTAGTTAAATATTCCAAAGATGGAATTTTTCATGTAGGCGAAATTTTAACGTTTGTAAAATTATGTGTTTGCGATTGTACGGTATCGTATGATAATTGTAATGAAAATTGTCAAAGCTATACTATAATTAATACCTATACTATTAGAGAAACTTTCTATTCTAATTTTTGTGCATCATACTTACCTCATATATATATATTTTTACTTCCATAATCTATATATATATATATATATTCATCTACCGTAAATCAACATGTTTCTACTGTCATTCCAGTAAGCGATATACAAGAGGTTTTATTTCAAATCAACATTGATAATAATATTTATATAATTATGCCTGTAAATACGTTTGAACAAGAATAAAATTTACATCAATTTCGTATAAAATATAGTAATTTAAACTTGGTGTACCTCTAGGATTATCCTAAACTTCGATACTGAAGAAACGTAAGTCTGGGTAGAAATCTGAAAAAGTCCCAGACTTTAGAAATACAAACGGAAGTCTAGGAAATTCCCAGACTATGAAAATAAAAACGGAAGTCTAGGAAATTCCGAGACTATGGAAATAAAAACGGAAGTCTGGGAAATTCCCAGACTATGGAAGTAAAAACGGAAGTCTGGGAAGTTGCCAGACTATGCAAGTAAAAATGGTAGTCTGGGGAATTGCCAGACTTAAAAAAATAAAATTCGTAAGTCTGGACAGAAGTCTGGGAAATTCCCACTAGCCAGACTTCAGCCAGAAAGACTTGAGCAAGATTTTGCCAAGATTTATCCCAGACCATTTTTTTTACACGGGTCCTCAAAGAAAAATCCTGCTATGCCAATTTTGCATACCTGACATTATATATATATATATATATATATATATATATATATATATATATATATAGATACAGCTTTCACTGAAAAAAGGAAGTACTTGCTGCATTTTTAGATGACTTGGACGCATTTAACAACGTATTCTCCGACTACCTATTATCGAAACTTTCTGACATACAATGCTCTGAACAAATAATCAAATTTGTAAAATTATTAACGCATGAAAGATACATTTATGCGAGTGCTCAAGATCAAGAATTCAAAAAAGTTTGCAAAGGTGTCCCACAGGACGGGGTTCTCAGCAGCCCGCTATTATACTTAATCTATGTTGCAAGCGCTAACAAAAACATTTCATAAGAGACCACGATTCTACAATTCACTGATGACATCGTTAGGTATGTAAAAAATTCCTCAAGCACGAAAGCAAAAAAAAAACTCTTAAATAATCTACAAACACGTTAAACTCAAACCTTATGTCTATTGGCCTCGAGCTCTCACCGAACAAAACAAATCTGGTACACTTTAACAGAAAAAATATTTAACCTGGCAGCGTAGCGATTAAAGTAAATAACTATGAAATTATATCCAAACCAACAGCGAAATTTCTCGGTCTTTTATTTGATTATAAATTATCTTGTATCCCTTACCCTATTGAAAAATCTCACGTGAGATCTCAGGTGAGATCTCAGGTGAGATATCACGCCAAAATCTCATCTGACGAATTTTTCGTTTTTTACGCGTATTAAACCATTCTCAGTTGATTAAAAAAAAATCAACATAGAAATTTTAGTCCAAATTGAACTTTATATGGCTATCCTCGAACATTGGACTTACAAGGAACGAAAAAGCTGACGAACTCGCCAAAAAAACTACCAAAAAAAATCATACAAACATAAGACAAGTTCTATTTACAGATTTTCATGAAAAAATAAAAAAATAGCCCAATTTAGAACCTACGAACGAATAAAACAATAAACAAATATAAAAGGTAAAACATACTCCGAGCTATATCTCAATGATACAAACAAACCTTGGTTTGGCAAAAAGGTACTATCCAGGGAATTGATTTTGTCAATAATCCACGCTAGATCTAACTACTACCATATGGCTTGATAAAATTAATGTAGTAAATTCGCCATTGTGTCGTTGTAATCAAGAAAACAAAAAAATCAACCACGTACTTTGGCAATGTAACTTTACAATGAACAACGACAAAAACTACTTAAAAATCTGGAAAAATTAAAGTTACGACCACCGCTATGCATAGAAATGCTTATTGCAGAACCACAGATTAAACCATGTAATTATATCCTCGACTTCTTGAAAGAATGTAATCTAAAAATCTAAAATGTAAAATGCGTTATTAACGATAAAAAGAACTATTTTTGTTAAAACTCGTAAATCAATGTAGAATCTTGTGAAGCAGAAATAAACCTCAGGGCCCTCTCCACATAGGTTTGAAATGCTTAATAAAGAAAAAAAATTAAACAAATTCTTCAATTTTATGAGCGATTTCTGACGAGATTTTTAATGTGATTTATTACGTGAAAATTCAAGTGATCTATTACGTAATTTTTCTCGCTAGGAATTTTCTAGTAGATGTCACTCGAGGCACACGAATCGCGCAATATTTCATTTAGTCTAGACGCCAGACCGAGTTTGTGGCAAATCGATGTCCAGTCGTCCACCAGACGTTTTCTTACGTATTCTGACCCGCTGATTACGAATTTCGAAGGTGGACAGTCCGAAAATGCCTCTGGAAAAAGTTATAAACAATTTAATTGTTTAAACTGCTCCAAAATATTTATTACTAATGTCGGTTGAATTCTAAATAATCTTAATGTAAATATGATTATATTTATTTATTTATTTATTTATTACTAAATGGGCAGAACGCCCTTTACAGAAAAGAAATACACTGATAATAATACAATAATATAATAAAGCGGTGTGAAACGATAAATGTAAGAGTATATGAGCGGCCTAGTGCAGCTCTATGGTATACGATAGATCAATCATCCAGTTAGTAAGCTAGAGATAAAAATCGGGGAGACGATTTAAATTGGAAAACCGATTCTTTACATTGAACGTTTCGGGAAAGTGAATTCCACTGACGCTTCATACGGTTTATGGAGCTGAAGAAGCCCAGGTTCGAGGTAAAGGTGCTTTTATTTAGGTCTCTAAAGTTTCTGATCGAATACGCGGCCGTTCTACTGACTAACAGACTGCTCAGGTACTCACAGTCGGTGAAAGATTTAAATAGGTGGAGTATTGCAGAAAGGTCCGAGAAGTCAACGGTGGATCGCTTGATAAAACCAAGCATACGGAGGGACCTGGAGACCACGGCATGGACCTGCTGGAAAAATGTCAGTGCAGAGTCGAAGATCACACCCAGGTCTTTAATCGAGTCCACTCTAGGCAGTCCGACGCCGTCAATGCGGTAGTCGAAAGACAACGGGGGTCTACTTTTGCAGAACGAGATAACCGAGCACTTACTGATATTGAGAGATAGGCGGTTATCAATCAACCACGCAGAGAGAGAATCCAGATCTCTCTGGAGTCTGAGAGCGTCCGCAGCTGAGATTACACGCATATAAATTTTTACATCATCAGCGTACATTAGGACCTGCGCAGATTCGATTTTCGGTACAAGGTCATCAATATATATATATATATATATATATATATATATATATTGATGACCTTTTATATATATATATATATATATATATATATATATATATATACAGAAAAGAAGTGGCCCCAGGTGATACCCCTGAGGAACGCCAGATATAACACGCTCATGCCGTGATACAACTCCATTGACCCTGACTGCCTACGAACGGTCAGTTAGATAAGAGCATAAAAGATCGAAGAGTTTGCCACGCAATCCGAAATTTCACAGTTTTGATGTAAGTTGCTTGTGGTTGACCGAGTCGAACGCTTTGAACATGTCTGTATAAATTGCATCGGTTTGTACACAGCCACATAGAGACTCAGACACAAAATCATTAAACACTAAGAGGTTCGTAAGAGTAGATCGGCCACTGATAAAGCCGTGCTGCTACTGAGCCAATTTCGCAAGGAGTGAGTTAGACATTTCGGATGCAAGGGAAGCATCAAGAATCTTGGGATACAGCTAATCGTGAGATCGGACGATAATTTGAAACGCTCTGCCTATCGCCATTTTTATAAATCGGTACTACATGAGAAAATTTCCAGGTGGCGGGAAAGTTTCAATAGACAGTACGACATCAGAGAGGCTGAATTCAGAGTCATCTATAGACTCAATATCACTTAAAGCATCAGTTCTAAATACAGAACTGAAGTATTTGGCAAAAAGGCTGGAAACTTCAACATCATTGGAGGCCCGGGAGGGACCACAAAACATATTGGACGGAATACTTGAGTTGCTTCTCAAGTTTTTCACAAAGTACTAAAATGTCCACAAATTTCGCTTTAAGCCTATCTCAACAGACGAGACATAATCACGATACTTAGACCTAGACATTCTGATACACGCTGCTCTCAGTCTCTAAAACTCAATTTCATCACACTTACATTTAGACGATTTTCATGCGATATGAGCGACTTTCTTTTTACGAATCGCTTTTATCAGATCAGCGTCATACCATATCGGGTAAGAGATTAGAGACTGATTCGAGATTAGAACGAACTGAGCAATGACATCGTTTAGAATATTATTAAATTTATCTACAGAGAGGTCTAGGTCATCAGACAATGAACTTACTATCTATTTATAGTTTGTTTACACGGGACTCTACAGTATCACTACACACATTACACATAAACACGCCGGGAATGTGATGATCATCGCAGGGTAGAATATCCTCATTGAAGTCCAGCTGCGAGACAAGGTCTTTCTGAGCGAAGAGAAGATCAAGTGAATAGTCCTTCGCAGGATGGATTTGAAAGTGCTGAGTCATTTTTATCGATGCACAAAAGTTCAGAATGTGGTCTGCAGATGACCAAAGCGAGGGACTGATGTACTCAGTTGGTGTATACAACAAGGAGTCAGAGCTCTAGGAAACATGATGCAGATTGAACTCTCCAAGTAGGATCATACGATGGTCAGGATACCTATTGCAGGTATCCTCGAGGCCACCTACGTGACTGAAGTACACTTCAACAGAAGAATCAGGGCGTAAATAGGATGCTGCGATGAGAAGCTTACAGTGAGGCATAGAAATCCTGACAATAATCTGTTCAATAGTACCACCCGAAGAGACTAGCTCGGTGCGGAGAGACTTCTTCGCTCCAATCAGGATATCACCACCCTTCTGAATTCCAAGCAACGAGAGATCATGGTCACACCTGAAGCCAAGTCTCGGTAATAACAACAATATCCGGCAAGATAGACAGCTGATATAATTTGACTTTAAATAAGGAAAACTTACCGTACATTGAGTGAGCATTCTGATAATAAAGCGACAGCTTGTTGACTGGCTTCATATAGTTTCCTAGTTTTTTGGAGCTTGCTGGGTGCGAGTGTTGTTGTTCTGGTGGCTGGAGGCTCTCTTAACCTCAACCAAAGAGAGGGTTTCCTTGATGTAGATTACTTTCTTCAGATCTTCAGGGTGAGAGGTGTTGTGCGAAACAGCCTGTGCCTTGAGCTTTCCATAAAGCTCTCTTTGCTGAGTAGTGTGATCCGCCGTGACATCCATAGAGCTGGGTAGCAGTTTGCGGTTCCTCAAAATGCGATAGGCCTCATCGCTCGATGCAAGGTGCACAAGGACTGGGGGATACGCACTGTTCCTAGAGGGTCTAAGAAATCGACGAACAGTGATAGCGTTAACATTTATGGCACTGATTTTGCTCAGAAGTCCCTGAACTATCTCAACGTCAGCAACGTCACTTTGAACAGGGACGTTGTACATAATAACATTAGATGATCAGTGGATTCTATCTTGTAGTTTAGCAGCCATGGCCTCACAATTTATAGAAGATCCAGGATTACCAGGGTTACGCCCGTCCAAGACAGAAGAGACGATAGAACCTGCTGCTGAGACCACCTATCTGTCCATCCTGGCCTTGAGATCATCCACCTCTCTCTCGAGGGCACGAATATCCTTGCAGTTGGTGCGAGTAAGCTGCATATACAAGGATAGCTGGGCCAGTATAGCACCCAGGCGTCGGTCGATGTTCTGGAGCACTACGTTGCCACCGTCCACAACCTGATCTGCAGGAGAGGTTACCCTGGAGTTCACTTCAGAGTCACCATCGGCCATGATCTGAGGGAGCTTCTGGGGATCGAGAAGAACGCTGCCCCTCATGCAGCATCTCAACTTGTCATCCTTCCATGCATGGCTTCTACCTCCACAGGATACATAGAAGACAGCAAAGCAAACTTTGCACAACACATCAGACCCCTCCTCGACAGCTACGTTACAGTGAAAGCAGATGTTATTGTCTGCCATGACAACGATAAAAAGTAAAAGAATCCAAGGCACACAAATCACTATTAAACGAGCATGCCACAGGCAGGACACCAGTTCAGGAGAGATGGGCTTCGGTTGAGCCAACCGGACAGCTACAGGCTCGACGCGAGCTAGGAGCCGTAGCCGCCTGCATAGCCACCAATGAAGCAACGAGAGACACGGCAACGCGCGCCTCAGGCGGCCGCGGAAGGCGCACTAAGTGAGGTGCAGCCGCAGCAACAGCAGAGCAAACGGCTACGAACTCCGCAGATGACGTGTATTCTCTCAGCATCAAAAGACTGGCCAAACACTCGACAGCACGAGATCCGTGCGCGCGAGAGTAAGAAAGAGAGAGATTTTTTAGATTTAGATCTATATGCTCTTTATTACTGTACATTATGTTGTACATATTCATTTAAGAAAAAACAGAAAAGAATAAGATTGTTGTGTAAGTGTGCTAGTGTGAAAAGTGTTAAATGGAATGAAGTGAAATGAGATGAATGAGTGTGTATGTATGCGTCATGATTGCGTGTTTTCAATTTAAATAAATATGATTAAGCTGCTTGTTTAAAGTGTGTTGCAAAGGTGAGATGGAAGGCTGTTCCAGAGGTAGGAAGCACTGATGAAAAATGAATTCTTTAGCGTTTCCGTCTTGAAGGACGGGATATCCAGGGACGGTCACCTCACCCCTCACAGGCCTGAGCGCGACGTGAAAATCAAAATAGGCTAATAAGTAGGTAAGCACTAAGGTGTTGAAGATTTTTCTTAGAAAACAGGCCATGCAGTATTTCCTACGCCCGGCGGTGGTAAGCCATTGTAACTCACGCCTGTAAGGGGAGATGTGCTTGTCCCTCCTTACACCGTAGATATAACGGATCCCCGTGTTGATAAGCCTTTGCAGTTTCAAGTCAAGTTTTTGTGTCAGATCGCAGTAAGCCAGTGCACAATAGTCGATGATGGGAAATAAGAGTGCTTGCACTACGTGTTGACGCAATCTAAGGTTAGTGCTCTCCCGAAAGAAATAGAGCCGGTACATCAGAGAGTGAGCACGTTTACATATTTGTGCAACATGCTCTTTCCACGTAAGTTTAGAGTCTACCACCAATCCCAGATTGTGCACAGATGATTCATAGTCGACCCGGGCTCCCCCTATATTTATAAAGGTGTTAGTAGTAGAAGGTAGTGCATTTATATAGTAGGGAGAACCCAGGACAATTGCCTTAGTCTTAAGGACATTCAGTTAAAGTCTATTTAGTGCAGCCCAGCCCATTATCTTCTCGGCGTTAGCACTCATCCTGATAGAACAAGAATCAAGCTCCACGAGGTGACATTCGCTGTAAATCTGCAGGTCATCCGCGTAGATTAGATGGGACACATCTGAATCTAGGCAACAACCAATATCATTGATGCAGGCTTAAAACTGACCCCTGTGGGACATCGGTGTTTCATGGTAGAAAGGTGGAGAGTTCGTTGTTGTTACCAATGACGGCCTGTTCTCTTCCCGAGAGGTAAGAAACAAGCCAGCGGATAACCTGCTTAGAAAAGCCGAAAATGGATAGCTTTCCGAGTAGCCTGACGTGACACACAGTATCAAACGCCTTGCTAAAATCAAATAGAAGTAGCAGAGTGACCTTCTTCCTATCTATCCCAAGCCTGACATCATCAGTCAACTTAATTAAGTCAGACTGCGTGCTGTGGTCAGTGCGAAAGCCAGTTTGGAAATTGTAAAGGTAAAGTCTTGTTTCAAGATACTCAGAGATTTGCTTGTGCGCCAGCCACTCCAGTGCCTTGGACAGAAAACAGAATAGAGAGAAAGCGTGCCTCGCTCAGAGACAGGTTACAGATTCTCCAAAAAGGGGTGTTTAAATAAGCCTTCGTGATTAAAACCCAAAAAAGCATTTTCACAAATAGTGAATTTTCTATGAGCCTTATTTGATTTTTCCTCATTTGATAGCCTTTCCAACTATTGTCTTATGTAATGTAAGGTATTCGGGGGAAATGGATATAGTAGTTAATCGGCTGAATCGTAAGATTACCAGAAAAAAAGAAATTTTTTTTTCAGTGGAATACGCATTTTCAACAACTCAGGCATGAAATGGACCTCTTTGCACGCCAAAAAGTAGCGTAGAGAATCGTGAAAATTGGCCTATTTTTCTCCTAGAGAAAAAAACAGGTCATTTTTCTCCAAAGGGAAAAGAAGCCATTTTCCCCGCTATTAATACGTGTTTTTTAAGTTTTTGCAAATCTTATGAATTCTTAAAAAAATGCGCATATGTCTCATTTTTTAGGAACCATTACACTCTTAATCATTTTTGTTTGTTAATTGTTTCAAGTACAAACGTTGAAAAATAAAAATTTACTCTCATTGTGTACACAACTGTATTGTATACGATTCGGTATGTACGATTCCCTACGATAATTTCTGGCGTTGAAAGAGCTCCTTTCATGCTCTCGTTGTAAAAAATACGGTGTGTACTATGGGAAGAAAGGCTATCTCAGACTCTGAAAATATTATTTTCTCCCTTTGATGCACAATGTACTATATCCCACTTTTTCTTTCCACAGTCTAGTGTGCGGCGTCTTCTCTTCTCTCCGTCGTGACGCGCTCGTGCGGAGGGTTGCGCCCTCTAGATGATCTCGCGTGGCTGGAGGTGTTGCTTGCAGCGGTAGTAAGATGGTACCGACAATCAAGATAAAGCAACCACCACAGGTACTTCCCTTTTAGGGATCTTACCCTGGCAAAAGAACGGGCTTAAAACAAAAAAGAAAAATTCTTGTCTTGTCCTTCTTCTTTTCCCTTCTTTGTGCTGCTGTCGGACGGGCGAGGGTCTTTTACCCACTCGCTGTCGGTGTCTGGCTCGATAGGTGGTGTGCTAGTATGTGCTGGTAGGCTAGTATGAGAGCGTCAGTGGCGACGGCCTTCTTCACTTCATTGACCAGGATGACATACGTCTATTCGTTTACCCAGGAAGGCCAGGTTCTTGATTCTAAATGGCTATGGTTGGTGTGGCCAGACGCTGAAACTGGCTTGATAGCCTTGTAGAGCTCCCTCAGTTTCTCCGCGAAAGTACTGTGATTTGCTAGGATGCTGTCGGTTACGAAAAACTCCCCGGGGATGGGTATTCTTGCAAGTTCTGAGGTCCAGCATGACGATGGGAAGCCTGTCGGGCCAGGAAATGTGCGCCTCACATATCGCGTAGCCTTGTTGTTTCGGTGGAATCGCTCGATGGCAAGTTCAGCTAGCAATGGTAAGGCGTTAAATGGATTCTGTGCGATCCAACCATTTGTGTCAAGAAGGCGAACAAGACTTGAACTGAGTTGCTTGATCCGTTGTTATGGTGATTGGAGCGCCGTAGTGAACAATCCAATGCTCAAAGAATCTCTTGGCTATCGTCTTCACTCGGATGTCGGCCATAGGTACCACCCCGGTCCTCTAAAACGTCGAACGAAGACAAAGCCTCTTGATCGTAGCGTTGGATCTTAACGAGCGTTCGCAAGCAACGCATGACTAGGCCCAGGAGCTGGCGTCTTTTGGTATGCCAGGCCAGGCGTATTTGACTCTCAGCACCCGAACGATGACTCGTACACTAGGGTGCGCTGGGCGATGCACACTGTCAAAGGCAACTTGACAGCGCTTGACAAGCAAGTAAAGTCAAACGACGCTGTCGAGGACGTTGCAACAGATCTTGCAGCTTTGGACCTCGTGCTACTGGCGAGCAAGCTTACTGGACTCGAGGATATGCGAAAGTTTCTCGTATTTCTCCTGAGCGGTTGCAATGTTAGCTGGATCGAGCGGCAAAGGCATGCTGAAGGTTAAGCATGGCCTGAAGAGAGCGTTAGCTACCACGTTATCTTCTCCTTTGATGTGGCCTTAGTTTGTGGTCTATTCTGACTTCGAACTGCCTGACTGCTTTGTAGACAGCAAGGAGCTCTCTGTCATAGGTGCTCTACCTTCTATTCGTCGGCGAGAATTTTCTTAAGAAGAAGCCGACTGGGTGCCAGCAGTTGTCGACCTCCTGCTCTAGTGCTGCTCTGATAACAACATCAAATGTATCGGTAGCAAGGAAGAGAGGCGCTGTTGGCAAGAGGTAGGTGGCCTTGAAAGCGCTAGCTAAGCTGGCTTTAGCGACATCGAAAGCGGCTTCAGCTTGTCGGGTCCAGTGCAGCACCTGTTAACTGCTTTGGATGCCTCAGAGATGCTCGTTGAGCGGAACCTGCTGCTGAGCTGTATTCAAAATGCAGCGTCTGTAAAAATTAAGCATGCACAAAAAACTTCAAAGAGCTTTGGGCGACTCGGACTTTGGAAAGTTCTGGATGCCGTTGATTTTCTTCGCTGGTGGCCGGAAACCTTAGTTTGAAACGGTGAAACTCAAAGTTCACTTTCTTCTGGCTAAAAACACACTTAGTGAGATTGACAGCCAGGCGTGCCTGGCGTAAGCGTTCGAGCAGCGCACGAAGATGCTGCTCGCGTTTCGATGCTCCAAGGAGAGCGTGCAGAACTCTAAGGACTATCACACGTAAAAAGGAACAAGCTCGCTGTTTCTTATAGCTATATAGACGAATTTAAGACTGGTTACTATATCTTATAGATATAGTAACCAGTCTTAAATTCGTCGTTGTTTCTCGCTATTCCTCCTATTTCTTTTTACATGTGATAGCCTTAAGAGTTCGAAGGGTATCGTTGCGGCCGTCTTGCAGATGTCTTCAGGCTCCAGGCAGTCGGTTTAGTTTCCCTGGGCTCACAGGCGCAAGTCAGCTGGTCGGCAATTCGTGGCCTTGTCATCGAAGCGCTGATGGTAGTAGCAGTGTCGCGGTTTTGCTGCTGGAGACTTCGCTCGCGAACGGGTTCATTCGCGATGCTCTGGATAGTCTCGAGGGTTCAAGTGGCTGCAGTGGCAATCTGCGCGATGAATATGCGCAAGGCGGCGAGTTCTGAGAGGAGGAAAAGATCAGGTGACGCTGTAGATGTCTCAGCATCAAGTGGAGTAGCGGGGCTTGTTGCTCGTCTGCACCGCGAACGTCGCAGCTCCGATTTCGACGATGCCGTCGGCCACCTGCGCAAGCTCGTCAAGGGTACTGTTGCGCAAGATGCGCAACATCTTTGAAATGTTGAGTATCATTAGGTCGAGCCCACGCACCTAAAGAGCTTCATCGTCTACGGTTTCTCCGGACAGTGTGCGCATGTGACAAAAGAGTTGCGATGGTATACGTGTGCCTAGCTACGGGCGGGTAAGAGCGTCTGTAGATTCTTCTACGCCACACAGTGTGAAAAAAAAAATTTTTTTTTTGTATCAAAACATAATATCTCACGATTGAGTGAACGAAATTGGATGAAATTTGGTAAGAATATAGTTTGAGTTATGTGGAATAAGAGAAAAAAACTATGCGACTTACAAATTTTTGTCTACTAAACTTAAATCTATCGAGAAAAGTTGTCTTAGCTTTTTCAGTTTTCAAGAGAATCCACTTAAATATGATGAATCGTGTATTTTTGGTAAAAAAAATACATGATTTATAATATTTAAGTGGATTCTCTTAAAAACTGAAAAAGCTAAGACAACTTTTCTCGATAGATTTAAGTTTAGTAGACAAGAATTTGTAAGTCCATAGTTTTTTCCAAAAAATATTATAAATATTGAAAGAGGCAAAGATTTTATCACTAAAATCGCAAAATGGGCTTTTTTTCCTTGAATTTTGGGGCCCCCGAAAACTATTGTGGGCCTTCCCAATATTTTTTTCTTATTCCACATAACTCAAACTATACTCTAACCAAATTTCATCCAATTCTGTTCACTCAATCGTGATATATTAGGTTTTAATACAATTTTTTTTCACAACGTGAGCCGTATCGCGTTAGCGCTCAAGTATGCGTACTTGCCGATATCGAGTAACATTCGCATTACGTCCAGCATATCCTGAACTGTTTGGTCGAGGATGAATATAAGCGTATTGTAGAATTTGTATATCTATAGCTGTGCGCACTGATCACGACTTTTTAATGCCTGGCGAAGTCGGTCGGTAAACCGCCACGATAACGTAGGGGTCGCCAATTTAGCGAGGGTATCGAGGTCGGACGTTCGCGCCAAAGAAAGACTCTCACTCACTGTTAAATAGTTTTATGTTTTATATTGTTATTTAGTTCTAATCGGAGATCGCATGGTGTGCAAAGGTTAACAACAGATCGCTGAGCTCATGGCACGAGTTGCTTGCGGCGACCGCAAGGTGGCGCCGGTAACCAGGACGAAGCAACCACTGCAGATACGAGACAAATAATTGATGCATCGCACCAAGCGAGGAAAACCATTCTTTTTGCTCTAAATTTGCAGAACCTTGGGTTCTATCGACAATTTTTCAATTCTACAAAAAGGTTTCTAGTTGTACATAAACATATTTACACATTTAGATCATTTAGAATTCAAGCTTCATTATTGTTATACCTATACCGCTCTCAACCGTCGAATGTTACCTAATGCGAAAGGGGCGCGAGCATCATTACAAGTGCGACAAAGACAGCACGAGATATGTATCTCTATCCACTAGTCCACCTAGGAAGCACACTGTCAAATAATAAAGAGTTTCAACTGTTCAAAGGTGTTATATTCTTGCTTTATTTCTCTCCTTCAAGCACCCATAACATCAACATCCACAATAATAATTAATAGCATCAATTTTAAAGAAGTTTTAAAAATTAAATTGTTAATAAATTTTTACAATAGCATTTTTGGAATGTCCACCTTCGAAATTTCTAATCAGCTGATCAAAATACGTAAGAAAACCTTTTGTGGAGACTAAACATTGATTTGCTACGAACCTGGTCTGGCGTCTAGACTAATAACAGTGCCTGCCTTAAATCCGCTTGACTGTGGTGTAAGCAATTCTTTCTAGCACTGTGAGGTTAGCACAATGCTAGAAAAGATTACTTACGCCAAGGATAAGTGTGTTTTAAATGCAGATTTCAGGCACGCAGTGCTGTAAAAATATTGCCATTTAATCTGTTTCCAGATATTCCGCAGGTGTTTTTGAAGGAACAACCAATAATCAATCTGACTTCAGTATATACTCTAAAAAAGAGGGATAATAGACTTATGCCGTTTAGTTCTGCAATCGTAGGCTCACAGACTGTCAGAGGAATTTCAGAATAGCGTGTTGGTTGTCTTAAAAAGGTACAAATTGCTTGACTTTAATAAATCCTAAAAATTGTATGATTTTTCGATAGTTGTTATTGTATGTAACTTTTGACCTAATCAAGCATTTTTAATATTTTTTTATCCTACTAATCACATTTTTAGTCTGCGCCTTTATATATTAAGTTCATGCTGTTGAACAAAGGCTAATTTTGATTCAATTTGAATGATCGAGAAAACAGTGTCATAAGACACTTTTTACGTGTTGAAAAAAGGTTTTGAATAGTTTTAAACATGTTGAGTCATTACAATTAAATAATTTACTTTACCATATTTCTAGACCTCTGAGCCAAGATTTTTTGGCATTTCTTTATATGTTTATTGAATTTGTGAATTGCCCTAACTGTACCGATCTTATATATTTAACTTTAAATTTTACTTTATATAAGTCTGAACATTGAAACTGCTTTTTCTCGGTGATGTCATTTTGGCTGACAGCCACAGATATATATTATTAATGTCATACATATGTGTGTGTGTGTGTGCGTAGATTTGTATGTGCAAAGCTTTTTAAATCTGCTAATATTTTGCACTGTTGGAATCAGAAAATAATACTTTTTCAAAATTGGAGCACACTATACAAAGTCGTTTTTATTTTTGTTTATTAGATCACACCAACGCTTTGTATAAACTCAGATTTCTTTAAAAGACTAGCTCAGTATAGCTTTGTCTAGTGCTTTTTCAGTAAAATAAAAATAAATTTCCTATCGATAAGGAAAACGTGTAGTATATTATATGTAACGCTATAATCAAAAGAATATATACATCTATATCAATATTATATGTACCATTGTATGTCAAAAATAAAAAAAATCAAATAATAAAAATATAACGCCAAAGATATATATATATATATATATATATATATATATATATATATATATATATATATATAACGTACAATAAGAAATAATGTAAACGCTCGCAAGATAGGGAAATAAAATTAAGAAACGAAATTCATCAAAATTAATTGTGAGCGTCAGAGGCTCACATCAGAACGCTCATCCTAGGGAGAAGGTGTGAAATGCTCACTTTCTTTCACATTATTAATATATTAAAAACAAGTAAGATTAAATATTATAAAGGAAGTCAATCGATACCCTTCCTACTAGAATGTAGTGTATAATAAGTTATAGCAAATTCAACAAATTCAATAATTAATTGAATTAATAAGAATAAGGAACGACAACGTAAGGCGACGTAAACACGAAAAAATAGTTAAACTCGAAGTAAAATCAATTAAGAAAATCAATAATAGTAGATTCGCGTAAAACAATAAGGATAAAATAGAACACAGATATGTACACACACAGTACGACACTACGGCAAGAAGCCGTAATGACAGCGGATTCAAGGGGTTTGAAGGGGGCAGCTGGATGCCAAATCGCCGGATGCTCTTATGGAGCGTTTTACCCCTCCCTGGTGGAAGTAAAAAAAGACTAACAAATAATTTCAAATAATGACAAACAATGATTTAAAAGTTTTGCCCATTTTTTGCCTATTTTCGATGATTTGTAGCTCATAAGGGATCCATTTTTAACTAAAACTATCCAGATACTTTTTTTGTGAAATTTTCTGAATTTTTTAATAAAAAAACTTTTAAAGCCTTATATATGGTGAGGCTACCTTATTTGCATTTTAAACATTAAAATATGAAAATCTGAAGGTTTGATCCGGACTCTGACAACCTCAATACAGTAAAAAGATACCTTTTTATAGTAAAAAAGTAGCTGTAAAGTTTCAGAATGGGCCTGACCTTCTACTAGAAGTTATGTAGAAAACAAACATGATATAATGGCTAAAAAGTGGTTTTACATGCAAATTTGACACTTATAACCTAGTACATTTTATGTCTACCGATACGTATCGTTAGAAATGCAAAAAATGAAAAAATTGCTTGAAACCTTAACTTTGACCAGCTAGAACTGGAAGCCAAATGAAGGAATCGCGCTGAAATTTTTGTTTGGGAGTCGGGTACAACATATAGCACATATGTTATGAAATAAAAGTCGGGGGCGGTGTGGGGATAGGGAGGACGTAAAAGGAGATGTGAAAGGAAGGGTGAAGAGCCCGGGCAGTTAGTCTGATGGACAGACGAGTATGAGTAAGAAGAGGCAGCGTGTTTAAGTGTCACGGAAGGGAGAGCGACCGCGAGCCCTTGTCACCGATTGATATACTTCTCTAATGGACCTGTTTGTTCCAGTAAGTTTTCCACTTTTATGTTTTTGTTTTTAAAAATCGAGTTTCTAAAGTTAATTAAAATTTTGTTCTCTTAAATATTAATATTATAGTTACTATGCTCTCGTCGGATATGTTCCGACAATGACGACTGTTTTATCTTATATATTTGACTTAGCTTAATGCTTTATATATTAGGTAAGAATATAAAAAATTTTGTTGATACTACGTAAAATCATTTTCCGTTACATAATTTTAACTTCTTTTTTAAAATTAAATCGTTACAGTATTTTTCTTTAAAGAGGGACGATAAAGCGTCCGAAACGTTAGAAGAATAAAATAAGCTTCGCTTGATAAATGTGTTCGTAATGATCATTGATTTCCCAAACAAAATTCTTAATAAAATTGCGAACGTAAAATTCAAATGATATAAATATAAAGTATAACTTCAGAAAAAATATTATCAATACAAGGTATATCTATTACTAAACATTGTTAAGGGGACGGATACACCTTAAAATGTAAAAAATTAAAAAAATTGAATATACTATAAAAAGAGAATCGACATAGTACAGTATAGGATTCCTAACCTGCTAACCGAGACAACTACGTCTGAGGCTGATTCTACCGCGAGAAGTTCCGAAGGACGTGACTTTGCGGTGAAAAAAGCTGAAGTGGCTGGTAAAGTGTAACTCAAAAAATGCAAAAAAACAAAAGATTTGGAACATTTTTTCGAGTTTTTATATATACCTATATTATATAGTTATTTTGTGTATACTCCCCCCGCAAAATAAGGAAAAATTCCTTCATTTTCCATGTGATTTGAATAATTGTGAAAGCCCTCCCCCGCACCCTGCAGCTCATTTTATGATTGATTAATTATTAATCCCATAATAATTTATTTTTATTATTCATTTAACTTTAAATTTTACTTTTCTATTTTTTCCACACCACCCATGAGGTAAATATTTGTTGTTAAAGTTTTATTTGGTTTGAAGTAAATAATAATTCTTATAATTTTTTTTTTTGCTCTTGTATTGTTAACACTTTAATGTGCTTACGCTTAGCATTGACTTTTGCTTTTGTATTATTGACACTTTAATGTGCTTATACTTAGCATTGTCTTTTGCTTTTTTATTGTTATCACTTTCAAGTGTTTATACGTAGCATTGTAAAAACTTTATAAGAGTATATGAGTTCAATATTTATTAAAATTTTAACAAAAAATAACGTGGTATCCCCAATAGGCCTAATCCACTTTTTTGAAAATTAATATAGTTACAGATTTGAATTTAATAATATGGCCAATGCAGCGATTGTTAATATTCTGCATTATTGTTAATTTGAATTATTTTGATTGGATAAAACGTAACTGTTAAATTGATGTGATATACAATATCAAAATATATACTACATAAGCATCAGGGTCATTAATCAAAGATTTAGATATAAGATTATTATTTTACGTATTTTCAAAATGCGTTGAACATTTAAAGTTATATCAGTAGGAATTTCATCTAAACTATAAAAATGTTGAACAATTCCATTATTAAAAATTCCATATATTTCAATCTTTCCATTGAATATATTCAATTCATTTTCGTCGTGTTCTTGTAGCGAATTAATCAAATAATTTTCATAATTTAGCTCATCGCGTTCATGTTCTGTAATTTGATTATTTACTTCACGTAAATAATCCATATTGTCCATTTGGATCACAAAATTTTGAACCGGATTTCATTCCATGCTGGAATTATTTTTTATAAAAAAGTGTAGTAACATTAAACATATTAGGGCATCATTATTTTATGAATTTCTGTTAAATCATATATTTAAAAAATCTCGTTGCTAATTTTCTATGAATTAAAAATTTCATTCCAAACTATGTTTGTGATTTCT
Organism: Nasonia vitripennis; assembly: GCF_009193385.2. Lineage (NCBI taxonomy): Eukaryota > Metazoa > Arthropoda > Insecta > Hymenoptera > Pteromalidae > Nasonia > Nasonia vitripennis. Next base: position 13,052,642 of record NC_045759.1, on the reverse strand, counting down.
GAATCGTTTTCATTTTCAATTCAAATAAATAATTGATATGGATTTTTGCATCTAGATAAAGCTACATACAATTGGCCATGAGAAAATAATGGTTTTTTTAAGTATAATCCTACGTTATCGAAACTTTGACCTTGAGATTTATTGATAGTCATAGCAAATGCTAAGACTAGAGGAAATTGTTTTCTATATAAAATAAATGGCAATGAAGACGAATTTACGGTATTTAAAGTAATTTTAGGTATAAAAACTGTATTCCCAATTTTGTCTTCAGTTATAATTTCTGCTTCAATATTATACTTTAATAATTTGCTAACTTTTAATCGTGTTCCATTACATAGACCATCTGCTATATTCAAGTTTCTTATTAACATAACAATTGAACCAATTTCTAAATTAAGTTCATGAGGTGGTAATCCTTCGCAAATGCTATTTAATATTTCTATTGGAAAATTTATATAAATATTGTCATCAGGCTTATCGACACCTTTATACGTTGCAGTATCTATACTATAATATGTTTTGCTCTCCCCTTCCTTTTGATTAAAAATGTTATTATTTAAAAAATAACTGTATTTATTATGAGAGGTGAGCATTACGCTATTTAATGAAAAATGAATCTTGTTTCCAAAAATTTTTGAACATATATCATTCGTTTTCCAATCTTTGGGAATTTTAAATGTTTTGATTTTTCCTTTTCCAATTTTAAACAATAATTTTGAAAAATTTTTATTAAATAAACGCATATTTATATTTATATTTAATTTTAAAATATGGAAATATGACCAAAGGTATGATAATTTTATAGTTTCTGCTATAATGATGCTTCTACTACTGTTTTTTAAAACAGGAAGAATTTGCCGGAAGTCTCCTACTCCTATAATTAATAATTTATTCCCAATCGGAATTTCATTATCACATATATCACGTAAAGTTTTATCGACTATTTCTAAAGCTTTTTTTAGGAATCATAGAAGCTTCATCCCAAATAATTAAATCTAGTTCTCGTAATTTTTGTTTATCAGATTTAAATTGTAAAAATGCGGTTTCAATATTGGTCAAATCTAAAGGTAAATGAAAAGTTCTATGACTGGTCATACCCTTAGGGAGTAATATTGAAGCTATTCCAGTCCATGCCATTAATCAATTTTATTTATTTTGAGAAATAAAATAATAAATTAAAGTTTTATATATAAATGTTTTTCCAGAACCTCCAGGACCATCTATATTTTATACCTCGAATATTTTCTAAAAGTAAAAACCATGCGAAGAATTTTCTAATTGAGTCGGTAACATAACGGTACTAGCTTCTTCGAAAATATTATCAATTTGAGAATCATGTTCAAGGTTCGTCCCTAACCTCAAAAAACAACCCAAGACCGTGGGTTGGCGTTCTAAAGATTTGTATGAGTGGTATAAATTAGGATAGAAGCTTGTTGTTCTATAATTTAATTCGATAAATATTGTTTAAAATACAGTTTTTTTTTTGTAATTATTATTTGTAATTAAATTTCAGTAAGACAGAATTTTCAACTGAATTAATATTGTATGATTAAATAGTTTCTGCTATAGAGTATTTCTACTACTATTTTTTTAAGTAAAACTAATTTTCGGAAAATTTGTTCCTATTACTATATCAATTTATTTCCAGAAGTAATTTCAACCTATAAATTATATTAATAAAATTTTTAAAATCAAAATCACACAAAAACTGGAATGGGGGATTGGCGAGCAAAGCGAGAAGGGGGCAAAAATATCTCAAACCAAGAGCTTTTGGTAAGAAAAAGAGCTTGTGTTTTGTGCGGCGAGGCCGTGCGAGCCCTTCGCGTGGCACGTCACCCAGAAAAATTTCATCGATTGCTCGATCTTGGCCGCAGAAAAGCCAGCAGAAAAAAATGTGTGCGTCTCGGGATGCCTGGTAAAAGTGATAACTTAACTTGATTTAAGTAGAAAGTATTTAAAATTGAACTTATGTATTATTCAAACGAATATAATTTTTGGAAAGGATTATACAAATAAAGAAGTATTTTTTTCAAAGTAGCATGCTGAATACTAACGGGAAATGATTTCTTTTTGCAATAATGGTTTTATTACTATTTAAGTAAACAGTTGCAGTTCTTCGGTCTATTGACACCGCTTGAGGATGGATATTATATTTAGTTATGTGAGCAGAAGCTTTTAGTCTTATTTTTTGTCCAGTTTTTGGTGAATCTTGAAAGTGCAACCATACACGTGTAATTTCATTTTGATCGTTAGTTTCAATGTAAACTAATTTTCCAACTGCACCGTTCGCAAGCCCATCTACTACGTTAATATCTCGTATGGCAATCTTTCTGTATCGATAACCGAAATTGGCGTGTGTCCGAATCAGCTGTGTCGATCTGTAAGCTACCCTCCTCGAAGTACCGATAGAGATCACTCAATCATTTTCATAATCATGCATTTAACAATTCGTATGACACTGGATAACAAATACACAGTGTCACTGTCTGTAGAAGGCGATATACCAACGAGGAGTACAGAGAGAATGAGAAAGACAGTGAAGGAAAGCGTGAGCAAACTAATGCGGTATAGTATGCATAAGAGACTAAATCTATAGGTATTGCTCGGAGAGGGAGGGGGCCCGAAAATAGTATAGCTATATGTATACTTATCCCTACGCCCGGAGAGAGTGTATAAGGTCCTAAGAGAGTAAATCTATATTTAGCTTTGCGCATGGAGAAGGGGGCCTGCCGGGTCGAGAGCTAAGAGCCCTATACCACTATACCTATAGATATGACCATTTAACGCATTAAATCTAACGCATTCCAGAAGTTACAAACATTGTAGGTTCACCGTCCCATAAGAAGTTATCACTTCAAAAATCTTGCTGTTTTTCCAATCTTTGTTGAGGAAAAGAGCTTGTGTTTCGTGCAGCGAGGTTGCGCGAGCCCTTAACGCGACACACTACCCAAAAAAGCTCTTGTGTTTGAGATATCTTCGCAGCAGCGATGCCCGCAGACAACTACCCGCCGTTTTCTCGAATTTCGGTCGAAATTTTCTTTAAATAAAGCCTTAAAAGTTGGCATCAGAATAGAGGTTTTGCTGCTTTCAATTCACTGTGATCGGAGAATGCCCAGGCCATCGAAGAAATATGGAAATGAAGGAAAAGGAATTAGGTCATGGAATATTCTGTGATATGAAAAAGTCTGGTATAAAGTTAGGATATTTTGATAAAATGCCGTTTTATTCCATTCTAAAACCTTACGCCCTTGCGATTAAGGCATACGGAAGTATGCTGTCTCGTGTGCTATGGTCCAAAATTACCCTACCTCTACGGGGCTTTAGACCTACATTCTTTTCAGCTAATAAAAGTAAAACCGGTCGTAGAGACTTGGGCAGTCGTACACACACAACATTTCTAATCACCGCTCACGCAATGGAAACAAGAGGAAGCACGTTCTGTGCTATAAAAGAGGTCTCTAGTTTGAACTTTTTTTGCGCCTAGCTCTCGATAGCTCGTAATCAGCTGTACCGACCAAGATCGGGCTGTTCGTCGAAGCACAGTCTCATTTGAAATTAAAATGCAAGAGCTAGATAACCTGTAAATAGGTTACGTTTCGATCTGCGTTGGGCTACGCACCTCCTAGCTTTTCTCAAATTGCAAAGATTTTGAAAACTGGAGGAAAATTTTTCAGACTAATTCCCATGGACTCAGTTTTTCACGCTAATATTGTTTTAGAATCACCCTGTATATACACGTGTATAATTTCAATATATCAATGTAGTATGTAATATTTAATTATTATTTTGTCGTAACAATATATATTTTTGTTGCTTTTTCTATACTTTCGTCATTTGTTATATCATTTTCAATTGTTATTCATAATAATAATCAAACAGAATTATACACAGATTTACTGAACCATTATAAAAAATTAATTTAAATATTTGATAATAGTACATATTGAAAAAAGTATTTCTGTATCTTATTTTATTCCATCACAAACTATATTAAAATGATAAATATTATATTGACATATTTTATACAAAAAAAAAGTAATTTTCACATATTTTATTCTTGTAAAACCTGCTCCACAATGAAAAATAATAAACAACATATATTATCCGCAAGCGAAGCGAGCATTAATTGCTAGTATATATTATAATAAATCTTTAGAATATTATAAAAATAAACACGATTAAATGGTCCAGCTGGGAAAAACACGGTGAGCACCACTGAAATAAAAGCTATGTCAGACTCGGGTGAGGTGTTTTTAGCACTCGTCTACGTCTCGTGCTGAACACCGCGGCCACGCTTGACATAGCTTATTTTCTCCCCTTGTTGCACAATGTACTATTTCCATACTGTACTTGTTGCTAACAATATTTATTTAATATATTTTAGATATGTCTTTCATTAGGTCTGAGGGGGCATGTTCAAGGTACATTTTAAGCCCGGGTAGAGTAAAGAAGACGGTCCGAATCTTTCACAAAGCCGTGGCAAGTGACTCAAAACATATATTTATATAGTAAAATGTCATGAATTTTGGTCAGTGATTTTGTATGGTATATACATGATATTTTTTGTTTTTTAATTTACGTAAAAAGAAAAAAAATTTATCAGACGAATAATTTTTTTACAATATATATTATATATATATATATATATATATATATATATATATATATTGCGAGACTATCGCTTGTTTAAAATTACAAAAGATGTTAGAGAAATTTTGAGAATGAACAGTGTTATAGCCTATTATTTCATAATTAATTGTAGTCCTATAGACCGATAGAATCATTCTAACATTTTTTTTTTTGCAGGATTTAATTTAGGCTGGACCCCTTAGTATAAAGCAACATGTAAATAAAAACAAACAGGATAAATCATTTTCGTGTAAAAATATGATTAATTAATTCCTAGATGAACTATTATTATTATTAAACATTCTATTGATTCTAAGGTATTCTTTACTTATCAATCTTTACTCAACCTTACAATATTATTTAATTTATGTGTTATTAACGGATCAGTGTGCAGGCCATATTTTTTAAGCGTCGATTTACAAGCATAGAAAAAAAATTTTATGAAATGGTAACGGAATACAATTTATGTGAAATTATTTACTACAAGGGTTAACTCTTCCTCGTTTAATTCGTAATTATTAATTTTGTATAAATATGGAGAGTAATAAGTATAATTTTGGTAAAGTTAAAACAATATTACAAACTTATGCATTAAAACGGATAATTTACTGCAATACGTAGAAGTAGAGCGCGCCAACTAGATTTCATTTTTTTCCTTTGCACCTGATGATTTCAGTTTAATGGTAAAATATAAAATTGAGGCATTTTTAAACATGTTTTGAAGTCTTGTATAGTAATTATTTTCACGGAGCGCGCTACCTATATTTTATTATTATTTTTTCGTCGAAGACCTAGACATCGTCAACGGGAGGCCCGGGTAACATGCTCATCATCTTCAAGAAGAACTTATATCTATACGTCGGAAGCCACGGAGCGCGCTACCTAGGTTTCATTTTTAAGTAAGCTTACGAAGATATAATTTAAATCGAATCTAACATCAAACGAGTATTTCAAATTTAACCATCCGTTTACCAACTAAACCGCTTGTAATGTGACGAAATATAAGCAGTATTTAAGGGTAACTTTTGGTTAAACCGTTGGCCAAGTCGTTCGGATTTGGCCAACCGATGGCAAATAAGTTCTTCACGGAGCGGCGATGGCTCAGTAGGCAGAGTGTCGGGCTAGTAATCCAGAGGTTCTGAGTTCAAGCCTGACTCTCAGCTTTTCTGACATCGGGACACTTTTATGTTTACATACGTTTGTATGTTATATGCATAAGTGTCTTATAACGTCAAAGCTCCAGTGGTTCGGATCCCACTGTATACAGTTTCGCACTGTATAATTAAACTATAGGTCCAGTCGAAATGCTTGTGCACTACATTCCGATGTGATACATATGCACCGCGACTATAGGGAACCTCTCTGTCCGGTACCATTGTATGGTATCAGGCAGCGGGAAGAGCCATATAAGACCTGGATAGGACTTGAGAAGAATATAATATAAAAAAAAAAGTTTGTCACGTTTCTACCTGAGGAACTCAGTATAAATAAATGCGCTCAAGAAACTCAGACAGAAGAGATTACTGTACAACAAGACTTAGAAACAGTATTGGATATAGTAGGAGAAATTCAAGATAGCATAAATAAAGGAATCTCAGAATATAAAAGCAATCCAAAACATGCAGTCTACTCGCCAGATTTCATAATAATAGAAAACGCAGAAGAAGCACAGCTGAGCAGCTGGAACCAATGAAGTCTTACAGATTTCATTCATGATTCATTGATAATCAAGTGTTTATAGGAAACATTAATGAATTTTTTGAGAATACTGAGGAGCAGGGAGAGTAAGAGTACTGCATACATATGCCAAGCAATAGAGCATTTCTTCATGACGTAAATACTACCTGAAAACCAACTGTGCGATTTTGTGAAGTGCAGTTAGTAGATGAATTCTGCACACTTTCCAACTCATGAATCGTACTTTTTAATTAGTTATTAACAACTTAGATGAAAAATTGGCTTTTTTTTAGTTTTTTGCATATAAAATGGAAACTATGCGAGCAATCTTAATGCGGTCAAGAGATTAAAAATATCATGTATTTACCATACTGACCAAAATTCATGACATTTTACTATATAAATATTTGTTTTTAGTCACTTGCTACGGCTTTGTGAAAGATCCGGACCGTCTTCTTTACTCTACCCGGGCTTAAAATGTACCTTAAACATGCCCCCTCAGACCTAATGAAAGACATTTCTGAAAAATATTAAATAAATATTGTTTGCAACAAGTACATTATGAAAATAGTACATTATGCAATAAGGGGAGAAAATAAGCTATGTCAAGCGTGGGTGAGGTGTTCAGCACGAGTCGTAGACGAGTGCTAAAAACACCTCACCCGAGTCTGACAGCTTTTATTTCCGTGTTGCACACCGTGTTTTTTCCAACAAGGGCATGGAAGGGACTTTTTTATGCGTGAAAGTTGAGTAGGAGATCGTGCATTTCAAGTCGTGCACAAAAAAATTAAATAATTTGAAAAAATCTGAGAGATTTGAAAAACGGGTATTAACAGAGGGGAGAAAAAAATGTCTCCCCGCTACTTCCCAAGCGGGGAGAAAATTTTTGTCTCCCTGCTTGAGCTCAAACTTTTCTAAAACGCTTGGAATGGACGATTTTCTACGCTACTTTTAGACATGAAAAAAAGCATATTTCATGCTCGTGTTGGGAAAATAAATATTCACACATTTGATATTGAAGATATGCCTGATACATTTATGGGAATTTTAGGTCCACTACTGCCGAAAGAGGAAGATGCCTTGCATTGTGATTCTATATATTTAATTCCAGAAGGTGGTAAGAGTGTAGAAGTCGAAAAATTAAATAAAAAAGAGAGAAAGAATTTATTATTAGACACAATAAATTTAAATTATTTATTTTGAAAAAAATAGAAAATTTATTGAAGATTTGATATTATTTAACGAAGATAAATGCTAGCTAGATGGCAACAAATTAGGAACATGTAATGTCGAAGAGCATGAGATTAATCTAACTGACGAAAATCCATTACGCAAAACAAAACCCACTACCATATAAATTGAAATAAATAACTATCAGTGTAACGAAATAATTAATAATAAACGTATTGTTCAGTTCATTAACCAGTGCATATAATGGACCAGCATAGGATGTACCGAAAAAGGTTTAACAAACGATAAAAAGAAAAAATGGAGGCTAGTTATTGATTATTGAAAATTAAATGCTAAAACGATAGCAGACCATACCTATTACTGAAAATAACTGAAATATTTGATTCTCTGGGAAAAGGCAAATATTTTACAACGATTGATATGGTATCAGGTTTTTACCAAATAAAAATAAAGGAGTCAGATATACATAAAACCGCATTTAGCATACACTCATTGAGACGTTTCAAATTTAAAATACTACCATTTGAACCAATTAATTCACCAAGAGTACTTCAAATAGTACTGTCTAAAGTAATAGGAGACTTATTGGAGAAATAATTTTGTTATGTTAAAATTGATGACATAATTATAGTATCAAATACAGTAGAAGAACATGACAAAATATTTAACATAGTGGCACAGAAACTAAGATAAGCTAGACTTAAATTAGAAAAAAGTAAATGTAAATTTTGTTAAAAAGTGGTAGAGATTTTAGATCACGTTAATAGCGAGCAAGATATGAAAACAGATTCAATGAAAATTGAAGGCATAAAACATTTCTAACTCCACAAAATGCTAAAAATGTTCGAGAGTTTGTAGGATAAGCAGGCTACTATAGACGATTAATAGAAAATTGTAGAAATAGCCAAACCAATTATACAATTATTATAAAAACAAGTGAAATTTGTGTGGAGTAAAGAATAACAGCAAGCATTTGAACGATTATAAGAAGCTTTATGTTCAGCGCCCGCGCCAGCATTACAATTTCTGGACATGTCAAAACCATTTATTATAACAACAGATGCATCTAATTTTGCACTTGCATGTGTATTGTCGCAAGGTGAGATTGGAGATGATGCATTTGCAACAAGAGTATTGAAAACAAATTAATAGAGAAAAATGATCACGCTTATGAAAATGAAGCACTTGCAATCATGTTTGCAGTAAAAACATTTTTAAATTACATTTATGGTAACAAATTTAAGATAATTCCAGATTATACACCTTTACTATCATTTAAATCAGCAAATAAAAATAATTAAGGTAAAATATGGAGATTATAATTATTAGATTATGATCATGAAATTATCTACAAACTCGGAAAAATACAAACGCTGATACATTATCAAGAAATCGAGTAAAAAATATTCAAATAAAAGTAGTCACGAGAGCTCAAAAAACGAAAGAGTTAAAAACACTAGAAGCTTATGAAATACCCAATAATAATATGAAAATTTAAAAACTAAATGAACATCGGAAAAAATTAAGTAAAGAAAATAACAAGAAAAAGAGTAGCAAAATTAGAAGAACAATAAATAATAAAGCTAATAAACAGCAAAACGGACAAAAACATTGTTTATGGAAAAGAAAACTACAATTCAGAAAAGATAATATTGCATACTTCATAAGTAAACAAGGCAAATCTTTCCACCGAAAAGTAGATTCGTTAGTAAATAGCAAAAATAATATGTTTAATTAACATTTGAATATAAAATGAAGCTAAAATTATTAATTTAAATTAAAAAAAAAAATTTTTAATCCATTTATATAGGTTGATCCGTAATCAAGATTAAAAAAAGTTTTCCTGGTGAAAATGTTGATATGATTTTGTGATGTATTAAAATTACGTAATTTTTCATGTAATTTTTGTATATGATTTGTGACGTCTGTTTGTTATGTATTGATTTCAAACGTCGTATAATTTTATGACTTAATAAAAAAATTAAAATACTTTAGTTTCATGAAATTTTTTTACGTGATTTTAATATGTTACTTAACCACATAAATTTTCAGTTCTAAAAAATGATACTTATAATACTTATAAGGACGGGAGGGGAGATTTGAGTTTCGTCCCATAGCGTGGCGAGCGCTGCAGCGGTAGCGGTCGAGTGCATGTGCGCGCTGCTTAGAGCCTCTTCTTTTCGCACGGGCTTCGGCGCTTGCGAGCACGTGCCAGTTAGTTTTGACAGCTCCTCCCAAGAAACCAGTCGATCTCCAAATCTCATTTTACGATTCTTGCGTTTCTTGCGATTCTCGTGCTTTGTGTCTCGTGTGTATCAGGTCTTCACGTAAGTCCTTTGTAGGACGGTCGACTTTTATTGTCTGTAGCGTTGTGTTGCGTTATGTGTGCGAGTTGTGCAAACGGCGAGCAGTGTGTGTGTTCTTCGAATGTTAGGACGTCGGCCACGTGCGAGCTTCCTCGATGTGCTGATCTTCATGTCGTCTTTTTTGCCGCAAAATTTAGTGTATTTGGTTGTAACACCCCGTACGAGGCACGATCTCTGCAGTGTACGTATAAGATATTCAAGAAACTAAATTCATCCGAATATAATTTTAGAAAATACTCAGATATTTTCCGCTCCCCCACTCTTCATGCCAATGCTCCGGGCCACAGCTGAGCAGTCAGCAGCAGCAGAACTCCAGCAGCGCCACTAGCCAGCGTCGGCAACAGCGGAAGCTACGGTGGAACAGCGAGCGTATAACTATATCTACAGCGAAGCGAGCGGCGCGGCGTGCGCATATGTGAAGGTGCGCAAGTGGGAACAATGACGTAGCAGCCGCGGTGGCACAGCGCGCGCAATATTATATGCTTGTATAAATGGAAATTGTATATAGGTGTGAATGTAAGTGTGGATGTATGAATGTGTCAGTTTTTTTGGCGGTTCGATCCCCGCTCTCTTCGTAGCCTTTATAAGGCTATGCGCGGTCTATGGCCAGTCACTAGCTGAAGCGCAACTTAAGCGCCAGCGCAACTAAAGCACTTAGTCTCTACTTATTTCTTGAGTAGGCTTTAGATAACACTAAAGAAATTTCTACTTTTTGTGGACTTAGAAAAATTCAAATCAGACACGATAACGCAACTAAAGCGTATCCGTCAAACACTTATACAAATTTTTCATATTCAATTTTCTCATATCTAGTAATCAGTCAGATGGCGCATGAGCAAGACGCTTGGATTACGAGCTCCGTGTTTGTTATTATTTTAACTAAAAACATTTGGTTTTATTGTAGAAATAACCATACGTTGTGCTCCCAGGCTGTCTCTTGCTCATTTTGATATATTAAATGCAAGGCGTTTCTTGGAGATCTCGCAGATATCAGCGGATCTGTTTAGCCTCATGTTAGAGCGGTGTTTCGAAGCCCATACAGTGCCATTTCATTTGCTCGTGGTCATTGTTGCTGTTGCTGTTGTGCGGTGTACTGAGATCGTTGGTATTGGAGTTACTGCTGGGTTTTGAGTCAGACGAGTGCCTATCAAGACTATCTAAAGTTGAGGCTCTAATCAATAATATAACAAGAAGGCCAACAACGCTAAAGCTGAGCGCAACCTAGATAATGAAGTAAATGAAGTTACCAAGGAGGTAGAGGACCGTATATGTCATGCTATAATGTAGCCAAGGTCGACGACACGTCTGACTTTGACAAAATATGGGAGCTGTTACGCACTTTTAGAGTGGACAGTGCTGATATCACTGTTAAAAGATTCGCCAAGCCCACATCAAGAAGCAGAATTCCTCTAGTTATTGTGCATTTCAGCTCTACCTCTGTAGTTTCCATGGTAATGATGAATAGGAAGTTTCTTCCTAAAGGCATTGAGGTGACTAATGATCACATTCCTGCTCAACATGCCCTGTACTCTAAACTAAAGAAAGAAGCGACCAAGCCTTATAGTCTTAACCCTCGAGTACCCAAGGTGGTGAAGTACGTCAATGGGACGCTACAGCTTGTGGAGACTAGAACATGATCCGCAGCCAGCCAGCCTGGATCCTGGGCGGGTGCTCCGACTGTGCATACAGCTGCACATGCGGATGATCAGCATCTAAGCTCCAGCAACATTACTTTTCGAGCAGGACGTAGATAAGGGTATCATTCTATATTATCAGAATGTGCATTCGGTTGAAAGTAAATTATCTTAACTTAAATCTAATCTATATCAGCTCTCTCTTCTTCCTGACATCATTGCCATCTCTGAAACTTGGCTTAAACTAAATATTCTCTGTAGTGAACTGGGCCTGAGAGACTTCAACTGCACCTTTTGTCGTGACCGGATTCTGTCTTATCTGGGTCCATCCAGGGAACGTGGAATTATGATTACTGTTAGGAAGCATATCACTGCGTGCGAAATCCCAGTGAACTCTACTGTCGACCAGCTGTTCATACGGATATCTTCTGGATCTTCAAAGATCATCATTAGGGTATCCTATTTCGCACCTTCCTCTGACCCTCAGTCTTACGCTGATCATGTCTTAACGGTGGAATCTATGTCCAACAGGTATCCAGATTACTAGTGGGTTCTCCTTGTAGATTACGAGGACTGCGTTCTTGCCAGCTTGCCGTCTTTTCACAAGCGCAATTTTTATGGGGCCGACTACCAGGCCATTTTGAGTGACCTCGAGGGGGGGGGGGGAGCTGGCGCGATGTCATATCTGACTATCAGCATTCAGATATATGCGTAAGTTCTATAATGAGGTTAATGCCATTATTGAGGCACGGGTGCCGTCAGCTAGGATGCGTTTCGGCTCCTACCCCAAGTGGTACGACCGTGAACTTATTCAGGCTATTCTGGAGAAAAAGTGTGCTTACAGCGTTTGGATGCACTCGGGTGCTTATGAGGACTGTATTACATTTAGGCGCCTTAAAGCGGTTTGCGTCTGTCTCGTGCGAGGTATACTATATCGTCACCTCCTACGAAGATAAGCACAACTCGATCCTCCGTCAAGACTAGCACAACTCAAAACGTGCAGCCTAGACTAGCACAATTCAAAATTTTTCGCGAAGACTAGCACAACTAGCGCATTTGCCGCAAAAACTAGCACAACTCAAACTTCAAACAACCAATTTCTATAAAAATTTCCCGATTTTTGCGAAACTGTCCCAAACAAACATTTTGAAATATTCACAATTTATAACTTTTTACCGAATTTAAAATTGTTTTCCCAAATACAATAGTTTTTTACAAACATTTTTAAATTGTACACTTTTTTTAGAAATTTTCGAAACTTTTTAAAACTTTGAGGTTTGTCTGTCTTTGTCCAAGGTTTTCATGAACTTAACCAACCTAATAACCCAATAAAAACGTAAAATACTCAAATTTAAGTAATATAAAGTCGCAAGTTGTGCTAGTCTTCGCGGAAAATACATGAGTAGTGCTACTCTTGGCGGCATTTCTGAACTGTACTATTCTTCGCGGCAAATCGTGAGTTGAGCTAGTTTTCGTTAGAAAATTTTAACTGTGCTAGTCTTCGTAGGGAGCGATGATATTGTCTCGGTCAAATCGAATTTAAGAGGAAACATCCATTCTTTTTGGTCCTACGTAAAAACCTACGATGTGATTCCGATTTCCTATCTACTACTTACTTAAGAGACATTCAAGCGCATAATTTATCGAAAACCGTGAATCTATTTATTTTCCTCTCATTTCGGTTCGACCTACAGCAACGCTGACCTTGGAGTCAATTAACGTGGCGATTGTGACTGTGATATGCTGGATGCTTTCCGGGCGTCGCCGGACGCCATTCGCTCCATTGTTTTTAAGTTACAGGATTATACTAATTCAAGACCTGACAACGTTCCGGCGTTGATTGTAAAGCGTTGCTGGTCTGCCTTAGAGGCGCCTGTCGTGAAGCTCTTATTCTCTTATCGTAAACTTTTATTAAATAAGATTTGGAGTTTCGGAGTCCATGGCGCTTTATTTAACCTCATAGAGTCATATCTTTTAGGGCGCACCCAGGCGGTTCGCATTAGCAGCTGCGTTTCCTTTAGAGTTAGTGTTACCTCTGGTGTGCCGCAGGGTTCCCACTTGGGACCTATCTCATTTTGAATTTTCATTGACAATCTTGTTCCGAGGATCAAGTCGACCAATATCCTACTTTATGCAGATGACGTGAAATTGTTTTCTAAAATTTTAGCACCAGAGGACGTTGTGAATCTACAGAGCGACATGGATTAGCTGTTTAAGTGGACAGAGGAAAATGGGCTCTCCCTGAACATAAGTAAATGCAATTCCATCTCATTCTTTAAAAAGAGAGCCCCTTCTCTTCCTGATTATATTGTAATCGGTAATTTGCTATCTAGAGTGGAGGTAATTAGGGATCTGGGAGTTTACTTCGATGCGTCTCTTAACTTTCCTCATCACATAGACCATGTTGTATCAAAGACGTCATCTCTTGTCGGGTTTATCAAGTAGTTTACCGCAGACTTTACTTGCTTCCGCTCTATTATTCATCTGTGCAGGACCTGCTGGTATCCATTCTGCTTTATTGCTCAAAGATCTGGTCTCCTTTTACGGGCTTGCTTAGTAACGAGTTAAAATCTGTGTAGCACAAATTCTTGCGTTATCTCGCGTCTGATTATCGGTAGGTGACCAGCCTCTCTGAAGTTAGGAAAATCGCTTACAATTTGCGCTTTAATAGCCCGTTGCGAGAAGATACGTACTCTTCGAACCTCGATTTTTATTCGGCAGTAAACCGCATGAAGAGACTATTTAATTTGTTACCGTCTAATATTTCCTGCATTAAAGACTTTGTTACTTTTAAGAACTCTAAGATCTTTTACTACTAGGCTTTAACCACTCGCATGGTGTCATAGTTTAACTAATTTAGTTTAACGTATTCTGCTTGTATTATATTTTGTATTTTTCAAAGGGCTGATAGACCGTGTATGTTTATTAAATAAATAAATAAATGAATATTTATAAAATTCGTCAATTCCGAATCGGACAAGATAACGCAACTTCAAGTGTATCTACCTAATACTTATTGTAAAAATCAAAGCGAATTCACGTATTTATTTTAATAATAAGAATATATTCAAAATTTAGGCAATATCCTCGTTCATAAGAATCTATTAAATATATTTATCTTAATTATAAAATCATAAAACACAATCTCACTATTGTGATAATCCTCCACTACCCGGTATCCCAGACCTCGAATATTATAATATAAATTAACTTGAAATCATAAATTCAATTCACTCTACTCGATCTATCGTCAAAATTACAACGTAGACCAGAAAACGTAGACTGCATTTTTACAATAAATATAACTAATTGCACCCAGGACCAAGAAGAGTGGTGATCGTTTTAGTGTTAATTTATTTTCCCAATCTTTCCACACTCATTCCACCATTATTATTTTTTTTATGTGGCATTTGGAACTCGTAAGTTCATTGCCTCATCCACGCAAGCCTTCCACGCTGCCCTATCTTGTGTCAACCCCACCCAAGATACACCCCTTCGATTGACACCCACCCGTCCTATTTCTACTAGATCCGCTTTTATGTTGTCCTCCCATCTTCGTCTAGGTCTACCTAGAGATCGCGTTACCTTCGCCCTGTCCTTCATGACACGCGCTGACGTAAGGTCGTCTCCCATTCTCGCTAAGTACCCTGCCCACCTCAATCTACGTGATTTTATTATTCTCTTAATATTTGATGACGCGTACAGATTGTGTAACTCATCATTGTGTAGTCTCCTCCATTTCCCGGTTACCTCATATTTCTTCGGTCCGTATATTTTTCGCAAGACTTTATTTTCAAATACCCTAAAACGGTAATTGTCCGCCTGCATAGTGAGAGACCACGTTTCGCGGCCTTATAGAACCACCACCAGGCAGTATTATAGTCCTGTATATTCTTATATTAACGTTTTTAGACAACAGCCTCGACTTAAGTAAATTACTCATGGCGTAGAAGCAAGCATTATCCTAATAGAGTCTCTTATAATCGTACCCAGATACCTGAATTCGCTAACATTTTCAAAAGTAAAATTCCCAACTCTGAGATCTCCCTCCCCTCTGCAGATGCCTAGTTTATCCATAATTATGCACTTTGTTTTTGATTCACTCACTTCCAACCCTGTATCCTCAGCCGCTTTTATGAGGATTTCCGCATTTCTTGCTACCGTTTCCCTACAATCCCCCAGTACATCCAAATCATCTGCGTTGTTCCATTAAGCGTTGCGCCCAGCTGGCTTACCTGCATTTTTCTAACGATATACTCTAACGTTAAGTTGAACAGCACCGTAGAGAGTCCATCCCCTTGTTTTAAACCATCGCGTATCGCGAAGGGTTCTGATACATTACCGCCTACTCGGACCTTTCCCTTGCTTCCGTTTAAACATATTTGAATTAACCTCATGAGTTTTTTTGGTACACCGTGAAGTACTAGAATTTGATACATTTTGCTACGTTTAATAGAGCCGTACGCATATTTAAAATCTATAAATAGCCGGTGTATGGCTTCGCAAAATTCCCACTTTTTCTCTAACAACTGTCTTATGGTAAACATTTGACCGCTCGTCGACCTGCTGCGCCGGAATCCGCACTGATAATCTCCTACTATATATTCTGCAAATGGAGTGAGTCTAGTTTGTATTACGTTTGACAGAACTTTGTAGCACGTCGCTAAAAGTGAGATACCCTTATAGTTATAGCAGCCTCTCTTTCCCCCTTTTTAAAAATCGGTATACTAATCGATTCTTTCCAATTCTTGGGTATTGTTTCATTTTCCCAGATGGTACATACTAGTTTATAGATTTTAAAAGTGAGCTCGACGCTCCCATATTTGAGTAACTCAGCTGGTATAAAATAATTTCCCGCGGCTTTGTTGTTTTTTAGTTTTTTAATCGCGGCCTCTACTTCTTAGTAGCTCGGTTCCTCCACGTGGAGTTCAGCAGTATAAATTTCGTTTCCTAATTCTTCACTATTTTCGTGCACGTTTAATAATTTATCGAAATAATTTTTCCACAGCGACAGTAATTCGCTGTCATTTGTTACGAGGTTCCCGTTTTTGTCCTTCATCAATTGCGCTCTACTCCTAAAACTCTTTCTGATGGCCTTAATTCTTCTGTACATTTCGCGGGGGTTATTTTCCTTACTGTTAGTTTCTATTCTCCTAATTAAGTTCTTTTGATACTCCCGCTTCTTATTTCTGTAGATCGCGCCCGCCTGTTTCCTTACGTTAGAAGACTCTTCTACGGTCCTGTCGCTTCTATTGTGTAAGCTATCTAATTTAGCCTTTTTGCGCCTTTCAAACCAGAGTTCGCACTCTTCGTCAAACCACGGTTTGCTCTTTGGCTTTTTCTTTTTACCCAGTACTTTGTTCGCGGCCTCTTTTATCGTTTTTTCGATGTCCCCCCATAAGCTATTCGGTTCGTCATTTCCCTCCAGCGATGTGTTTGCTTCTTCAAGTGCCTGAAACCTGTTATTAATTCCTATCTTGTACCTAATTCGTTCTGTTCTATCTCGTAGCTTTTCAATATCGAAGCTTTCTACCTTGTTCGTTCGCTTACTATTTTGATTCGCTACTAATCTAGCTCTTAATTTGGCTACTACTAGGAAGTGATCCGAGTCGCTATCTGCCCGTCTATAAGCCCTTACGTCGAGAACGTTAATATGACGTCTTTTTTCAATAAGAAAATGATCAATTTGATTTTGTGTGGCTCCGTCCGGCGATGTTCACGTTGCTTTGTGTATATCCTTGTGCTTAAAACACGTAGTTTTGATTATAAGATCTTTTGCCGCCGCAAAATTTATGACCCTAATACCGTTATCATTGCTGGCTTCGTGCAGACTTTCCTTCCCTATAGTAGGCCTAAACATTTCCTCTCTACCTATTTTAGAATTGAAATCGCCTAATACTATTCTTATGTCGTAAGACGCGAACTGGTCGATTACCTGCTCTAAAGTTTCGTAATAGAGATCCTTAGCTTTTCCTTCTTTATCCTCCGTAGGACAGTATACATTAATAAATACATACCTATACCATTCACCTCCGATGATAATGTACAAGAACCTATCATTGACGGATTTGAAACTTTTAACCGAATGTATGATGCTTTTGCTTACGAGAAATCCGGTGCCTAGGGATCCTCCGCTCCCGGCCCCATACAGGTACGTGAAGTTACCCGTTGCTAGTACTCCGCCGACCCTTAAGTCCCTTTTGGTTTGGTTTTGATTTTTCTGAGCTATAATAGTATGTTAAACCCACGCGCTTTGTTCCGATCGCAGGTGAGTCCACCGTTCTAGAGGTGATAACCCCCATACCTCTCTAGAACTAAGTATGAGAGGTTTCCAACTTTGACAAGGACAGTGTCAACTCGTCGTCAGACACACTACGGTTTCATTCTCGCATCCTAACGCCCCCTGCAAAGCAGCGCGCTTTCGCTGGCATCGTTACTGCGTAAGACCAGGTGACAAATCATTCTTCACATCCACTTTCGGGGCAGTTGTCATCGCTCCCGCATCCTCCTCGGCAGCAGGATTTTTGCCCATTTTTGTAATGTGTGATGAAAGAGATAGATTAAGAGTTAAGAGATAATGTGAAGTGTTTTCTCTTGTGGTGCTTGCGTAGTGTTTCTATATGAATACGTTCGACAGTGTGAGCTCATCACACCCACGCCTGTTCCTATCGGCTGTCCACGACTGCTTATTCAATTTATTCGCAGCTAACCTCTTTCTCAGGGGCTGTTCCTCTATCCGCAACCTAAGGACGCGCTGTGTAGTGGTGATAGGCACCCACCCGTCCGATCTGGGCGAGAACGCCCAAGACCCGCTTAGGGTAGCAGCATTGTAACAGCATTCCACCATTATAGCTTAATTATTTTAAATATATTTTTAAATTCATTGTCTTTTCTTCATATACTTTAAATTTGTTAAAATGAGTGGCCGTATAGATGCTACCATGCAGATAGTAGTGCGGAAAATGGGGGCTAATGCCTAAAAAATTAATCATGTTTAATACTTCACTTTGTACAGTGTATCTTCTTTAAATTTATTTTGTATATGACCTTTTTAACTTTCTTCGCTCACGTGACTTACGTCACTCAATCTTGTACACTTATCTTGATCACTAGTCTCATTGTTCGGTATATTAGTTTCTTCTCCCTATTTTTGGCATCGTGTGTTTGATGATTGAGAATTTAATTTTTTCTTATCTCTTCTTCCAGTATACTATTATCCGTCATCGATGTTTTTAGAAAATTAATCCTCTCTTGAGCCCACAATTTTTTATCACATAATTCTTGACATGCTTTTGTGCTGATTTCTTTTCCATTAGCTACAAAATGTATCTTATTGTTGCTGTAATGATTATCTTGTTCAGGATTATTCAATATTTCTTCACTAAATTGTTGGTCACGTTTACTTATTTCACGATGAATGTTTATTCTATCTACTTCTTTTAATATTGTTTGTTCTCTAGCCCAATAGCGTTCTAGAATACCAGTCATTTGTTTTTCATAAAAATCTAGGCATTCTTTTAATTTTACGGAGTCCTCCTTTTGTTTTGCTAATAAATCTTGCATGTATTTTTTTTTTTAGTTTCTGTGGTCCAAATCTTCTGTTTTGGTGTTTGAAATGTTACAAGTAATTAGATATCTCGAGTCACTTTTATTATTTGAAATTTAGTATTAACTTTCAAATTCGGGTACGCCACCTGACTCTCAGTGTCGTCCTGTCACGGTCGCCATGGAAGGAGACAATCGATGCGACTCAAGCACTTTCCGTGTAAAGTGAAGTGTTCGTGATTGTCTTCTTATGTTCTTCGTACCCTTAGTTACAGTCGCCACCTGCTTGTTACGTACAAGCAGGAAAACTTGTTTATTAATTGATTAATTAAAGTATATCTTCGATAATGGCTGCTGCGACATATATTACTGGTTCAGGAATTTGGAAATATTGGAGCAAGGTCGATTATGGAGAACACTCTGTTGATTAATATTTAATAAACTTTGGATTTATTTATTTATCTGATTTAACAATATATATCGCGTTGTTAATGCGGAGCATAATCACGCTCAGCGTTGACAAGTCTGATCGCTATTAATATTTATGTGCGGAAGCTCTGTTCACTAGAGCAGTTGATTAGTAACTTACTAGTACGAAGCTAATGCGCTCTTATATACTATGCTGTTGGTCCAAAGGGTAGATTATAGGATAGATGTACCCTCTGGCCTAGGCCGTGTGGCATGTGCCGCTAAGTATATGCCATTTGATATTTATCGTTTGGCCTGTGCCGTCGGGCGTGTGCCATTTGATACGTGCCATTTGGCCTATTTAAGGTTATTTTAGGTCAGGGACTTATCCTCCCCTTACAAATATTTATTATTCATTAGCCCCCATTTTCTGCTCTACCATTTGCATGGTAGCACCTAATTGGTCAATCATTTTAACAAATTTAAAGTATTTAAGAGTTTTTAGTAGTAAGTATTTAGAACTTAAAATTTATGTAATTAAATAACATTAAAATCACCTTAAAATGTTTCATGAAGCTAAAATATTTCAATTTTTTTCATAAAATTATGTGATAAAACGTACGAAATCAATACATAACAAAGTAATGTCACAAATCACATATAAACATTACATGAAGAAGTACGTCATTTTAATACATCACAAAATCACGTTAATATTTTCACCAGGGATATTAAAAAGCTTTGAACTTTTAAAAGAAATAATGCGTAATAAATTAAATAGCTTTAGCATTTTCAAAGATTTAAAAATAAATAATATTAAGTGGCCTGAAGTAAAATAAATCTTAAGCGGACAGAACACCTCTAAATCCTGAAAAAAAGAATTATGAGTAAAAATGACAAAATTGAAGTAAATCATTTGAATTTTTTTTTAGTGATATTTAGTATAAATACCTTTAACTTAACCATGCTAAAACCTTAATTATCCCTGCTGGCCCATTGTGGCACTCGGTGCAATGTTTTGTGAATTTTTTCACTGTTCGTAGGATTCCAAGTATACAAATGATTCTTTTGGGCTCAAATTCCAGAAGGATACTTTGTACACCTGTATTTTTGGTATGAATGCAGAGATTTTAATTTAAATGTTTAGAAAGTGTTTTATATCAATTTAAAAATTCAGTATTTTCATCGACAAACCATTTCTAAGCATTCAATTAGGCTCGGAGACGTACACGCCTTCGACTCGTACTGCAAATTTCATTCTCGGTCTAAAAAGCCCACTTTACACCCTTGGTACACAATATACTATTTTGTAACACATGCACGATTTTCGCGTTTTTCGTACCTATTAAGAGGACGTAAAGTACTAGTTTTTTCACCGGTGGACAAAGAAAGTTTGCTGCGGGCAAACAAATTTTTTTAAATATAAATACAAGTTTTAAATATATATATATATATATATATATATATAAGTATATTGGAGTGGAGTTTGCAGTACGAGTCAAGGCGAGTTAGCCCGAGCCACAGACGAGTACTCCTGCAACCACACGAGGCACATATATGCGGCATATGCGGGCAAAAAAAAAATGGAAAGCGCTTGCTAAAATTTTTTTTGCCCGCTGGTCTAAAAAAAAGTTACTTTACGCCCGCTTAATAAGTACGAAAAACGCGAAAATCGTGCTTGTGTTACAAGAAATTAAATATTCTTTCAATGCATGAAAAAGCACCTATTCGTGCACTTATCAAAAAAGGACTATGTTCAACACGAAGGAAGTCTATGGCGCTCTTGACTTCTGCTCGTTCTTATATTATCACCTTCGCTAGAATAAGCTAAATTCCCCTTCATCCACCCCCTAAGTTGCACAATATACTATTTCACGTGTTTCGTTGTTTTACTGCAGGATTGTAGTAATAATAAACCAAAAAATTGACTTAGAAAGGTGTGTCTCCATTTTGAAAATTAATCATTTTCTGATCCCGAAAACTGGCGGATAAAAAAATTTACTCATACATTAAAGTCGAATGCAATTTTTTGCTATTGTAGACTTACAGCTCGTTTCTTAAATTTGGATAATCGCGGAAAAAATCTTCTTTTAAAATTGGTAGTGAACTTGTCCTAAAAGTCCTGAAAGCAAGTTCAATTACGGTAGACAACTAATGTGTCAATAAATGTCAAATCATTCCAAATATATTATAAGTCACCATGAATAACTCACATTGTTAGTATATTTTTCTTTGCAAAAATCTCTGGTATTTTCGGGCCAATGAACTTTTCGCATATTAAAGTGCAATTAAAATACTTGCAATTGATATAGTCTTGAATTTCATCTATTAACAATGTTATAAAATCAATATGGCTATATATATAAGATATATTATAATATTACTAGGATAATAATAAAACTAACTGTCACTATCGTTCAAGCATGTAGTCCAGTTGGGAAAGAGCGATTCCCAAAAGTTATTATAGGAATCAACTAAAAGAATATAAGCGACACGTGATATTAAAAATCCATCAAGCATTTGATTCATCATAATAATTCGTAAAATAAGTATTAAATCTTACAGCAATCGTTTTCATCCTCCCCGCCTGGACAATCTTTCATGTTGTTACACATGTTGCGATGTGTTATGCATTTAGTATTGTTTTGGCAAGGAAATGTACCTTTAGGACAATTGCTGATTCCTGAAAAAAATACACAATTAGATTGACAAACATCATTAATCATCACTATTAATACGTATTATAGTTTCCTCACTTAATCTTTGAGGAGTGTATTTTGTCTTGAGTGTGCGCCTTATTGCAACTTTTTTGCAAGATAAAATCTTATGAGCGATCTTACATAAGATCTGGTACAAGATCTTGTCCAAGATCATAATCAAGATCTAATCATCGATTTCCAATCACCAACCTACGTAAGATTTTACATAAGATCTCACACGAAATCTCACGTGACTTATCTTACGTGATCTTACTTATGACCAGTTTTATGATAAGAAAAATCAGCTTTATCAAATATTGATTTAAGATCTTATGCAAGACCGTGTACAAGATCTTACGCAAGATATTATGTTGGATCTTTTACAAGTTCTTACATAAGATCTTATATAAGTTATTAAGTAAAAACTTAGGTTTCACTACAGAAAAAAAATTTGTTTTGAAAATTTACTCAAGATCTTGAGTAAATTATCAATGAAAAGGTTTTTCTTTTGGTGTTATACAAGATCTTATTTCAAAAGTTACATAGGATCTTATGTAACACTTACAGAATAGCCTTTTTTGTATAATTTACTTAATATCTTACATAAGATCATATGCGGAATCTTAAGTATTATTATTACTCAAAAACAACTTAACCAAAGTAAAAAGGTTAGGCGCGTTTGATGTTTTGCGTATCATCATAAATGTCAATAATTATTTTTGTGACTGTGATATGTTATACTGTGAAATTACATATTAAAAAACAACTAAGATCAATTAAAAAAAGTCAAGTTTACAATCATATTATTTTATTTATAATACGACTAACAAAAAATTATTATGTTCATTAAGGGCACAGTCAAATGATTAGTAATTTAAACTGAAGTAATATATTGATCAATTACAAACAACTCTCAAGATACTTTCTACGTAACATTCTATGCCCCTTATATTTTGTTCATGGTGATGTCTAATTGTAAGTGAAACTTCCCGCATATTTTATTTGTGTACATGAACTTTGAAAATTTTGTTGATGCACTCTATAGCTTTTGATATCTAAAATCAGTTTTTGCACTTAGACAATGAAAGCTATGGAACGCACTACCTCGATCGCGTCATTGTCGATCGCATATACCTGGACAGTAAACATAATGATTCGAACATTTTTGCACCAGGAAGTACAGTGCGCACTGACTCCGTTATCGAGCGCACCCTGGACCGCATTCATGGCCGATATTGACACGTGGATGCAAAAATCTACAGCGCGCAATCTATTTTGATAGCCTCGTCATTGAAGACCCTTGGCACACATCGAGCGTGACCCGTTACCGCGAAATGATATTTGCATGTATGCACGAAAAGTCACGAAATCTACTTCGTGGGCCCCGTCATCAGTGACCACGAATACTCAGAAAGTTTGTGCAGCGACAGTGCGGCAGCTGTTCAAAAACATAACCTTAAATTCAAGCAGACAATGTAAACACATTTACTCTGAAATATTTACTATATGAAATAGATTAATAATAATCTTTTTAATTTTGATCGATAAAAAATCAGTAAATCTTAAATATTTAAAACATTAAGATTGTTTGGAATGTACTAAATTCACTCGAAATATATTAGTATCAATATTTTCTTGTTTTTTATCAATGACGTCTGCTCATGCGAGAAAATATGTATAAAAAGCATAAACAATTGGTTTCTGTGCTCATTCTGCTCTAATCTTTCGAAGCGGTAAGATAATTAAATCATAGCATTTTTATCAATAAAATTTTATAGAATTTTCTTTAAATATTTTTAACTCATTAGAAGCTCTGTAGACTAAACGTTCAGAAGGCTCCCTGGTAGAAACGTAAAGAACTGATTCGCTATCCGTTAGCCAAATCCGAACGACTTGGCCAACGGTTTAACCAACAGTTACCCTTAAATACTGCTTATTTTGTCACATTACAAGCGGTTCGGTTGGTAAACAGATGGTTAAATTTGAAATACTCGTTTGAGGTTAGATTCGATTTAGGAAACCTAGGTAGCACGCTCCATGACTTTCGATGTGTAGATGTAAGTTCTTCTTGAAGATGACGAACACGTTACCCGGGACTCTCGCTGACGATGTCCAGGTGTCCAGCGGGGGAAAAAAATTAAATCTAGTTGGCGCACTCCGTGGCTTTCGATATGCAGATGTAAGTTCTGTTTGAAGATGATGAGCACGTCACTCGAGTCTCTCGTAGACGATGTCTAGGTCTTCGATGAAAGGAAAATAATATAAAATATAGGTAGCGCGCTCTGTGGAAATAATTACTATACAAGACTTCAAAAAATGTTTGAAAATATTGGAAAATTTTGGAAAATTATTGAAAAATTTTGGAACATTTTGAATGTGTTTAAAATTTCCTCAATTTTATATTTCACTAATAAACTGCGATTTGTACTCAGAACTCGACAGGGTATAGGAATCATTACTAGCCGCTGAGATTCTTTGAGACCTGGACATCGTCTACGAGACTCGCTGGTAACGTGTCCATCGTCTTCGAGCAGAACTTACACCTACACACCGCAAACCACGAAGCGCATTACTAACCCTAACATTTTTTCCCATAATAAACACCTGGACAACATTTTTGAGAGTTCCGGGTGACCTGAATAACACTCACGGTGAACATTCACGTAGACATCAAGAGCTTAGCATATTCTATATATTTATTATAGGTATATCACAAACCGAAATTATAAATCACTATAATAGTATTAAAATTTCATAAACTTAAATTACTACATTTTAAATTTTTTCGAACCGATGGTTAAATGTTGGCTAATATTCATGATAAGCGTTGGCCGACATTGTTAGCCAATTCTTAATTCACAGGCCATTTTGGTTGGTTTATTTTCTACCAGGGCTGCGCAAGTTGAGTTTATATAAATAATTTCCTGTTGTTTATCAATGACATCCGCGCATGCGCAAAAATATGTATAAATAGCGTAAAAAATTGTTTCAGTGCTCATTCTGCTCTGAGCTCTAGAAGCAGTAACATCGGTGAATCATTTTTTTTTATTACTAAAATTGTCTGGAATATACTTTTATAGTTATTCACTTGAATTATTACAGTATCAGAATCAGACTAAACGTTCGAAAGGCTGCGTAGGTTGAGTTTATATAAATACTTTCCTGTTATTTATCAATGAACTTTTATTAAATTATTCTGCTCTGACCTGTAGAAGCAGTATGTATGTGTAATATGTATGCGTTGAGATCGGTAAATCATAGTCATAGATAATTTAGTATCAGAAACAGAAACGTTTTGAAGTCTGCGCAGGTTATCATTTATATTATTTCTCATTTGGAGTGTGTTGAATAATTTTAATAACTACAACTTTGTGCATATATTGACTTAATGGGTTTCAATGGAGGGGCGCTGTTCGCTTTGGCGATCGGTGAGACGGATCTGAAATCGTTACCTTTAAGTCGATGCTATTGCACAAGGTTATTTAATTGATGATTTAAATGAGATTTAATATAATAGAGAGGTCACTCTAATTCATAAAAAAAAATATGAACTCGGAAAACCGGAGGACCCGAGAACCGGAAAAACGGAGAACGCAAAAATGGATTTCTCTTTAATATAATAGGGGATTTTTCGGTACACCCGCGGTACGGAAGTTCCTTATAGTTTTGTAAGTGAAAAATGTGTGAAAGCCGAAACCCAAAACATACATCGGAAAAACAAAATAAGGTAGTAGACATCATAGGATGAAAGCGAAAAGACCAAAGCGGAGATTTAATCAGAGATTATAATCTCCGCTATTTTCCAACAAAGGCTAAGCCGAGAACTTAAATATTTATAAAAATGTAGAGGAAAATTAAACGCGAGATTCTCCAACACGTATTGTCAAGCGATATTAACTAATTAATTATACATTATATAAAAAAGCCAAGGAGCGTTCGAAAATCGTAATACCAATAAGCGTACTAGAAGATTTAGAAAGAGAAATACGTATTATATATGTAACTGTATTGGCACATCGGAGCTGTTACAATGCCGCTACCCTAAGCGGGTCTTGGGCGTTGTCGTCCAGATCGGACGGGTGGGTGCCTATCACCACTACACAGCGCGTCCTTAGGTTGCGGATAGAGGAACAGCCCCTGAGAAAGAGGTTAGCTGCGAATAAATTGAATAAGCAGCCGCGGACAGCCGATAGGAACAGGCGTGGGTGTGATGAGCCCACACTGTTGAACGCATTCATCTAGAAACACTACGCAAGCACCACAACAACAAAAACACTTCACATTATCTCTTATCTCTCAATCTATCTCTTTCATCACACATTACAAAAATGGATCAAAATCCTGCTGCCGAGGAGGATGCGGGAGCGATGACAACTGCCCCGAAATGGGATGTGTAGAATGATTCGTCACCTGGTCTTACGCGGTAACGATGCCAGCGAAGACGCGCTGCCTTGCAGGGGGGCGTTAGGATGCCAGAATGAAACCGTAGTGTGTCTGACGACGAATTGACACTGTCCTCGTCAAAGTCGGAAAGCTCTCATACTTAGTTCTAGAGAGGTATGGGGGTTATCACCTCTAGAACGGTGGACTCACCTGCGATCGGAACAGGATCCGAAGCGCGCGGGTTTAACATAACATCATGGCTCAAAAAAATCAAATCCGAACCAAAAGGGACTTAAGGGTCGGAACTTGGAATGTTCGCAGTCTATACAGAGCAGGTGCGTTTAAAGAACTCGTAAAGGAAGCTGATAGGTACAATCTAGATTTGGTAGCAATACAGGAATCGCGGTGGCCAGATGGCGGAGTACTAGCATCGGATAACTTCACGTACCTGTATGGGGCCGGGAGTGGGGGATCTCTAGGCACCGGATTTCTCGTAAGCAAAAGCATCATACATTCGGTTAAAAGTTTCAAATCCGTCAATGATAGGTTCTTGTACATCATCATCGGAGGTGAATGGTATAGGTATGTATTTATTAATGTACACTGTCCTACGGAGGATAAAGAAGGAAAAGCTAAGGATCTCTATTACGAAACTTTAGAGCAGGTAATCGACCAGTTCGCGTCTTACGACATAAGAATAGTATTAGGCGATTTCAATTCTAAAATAGGTAGAGAGGAAATGTTTAGGCTTACTATAGGGAAGGAAAGTCTGCACGAAGCCAGCAATGATAACGGTATTAGGGTCATAAATTTTGCGGCGGCAAAAGATCTTATAATCAAAACTACGTGTTTTAAGCACAAGGATATACACAAAGCAACGTGAACATCGCCGGACGGAGCCACACAAAATCAAATTGATCATTTTCTTATTGAAAAAAGACGTCATATTAACGTTCTCGACGTAAGGGCTTATAGACGGGCAGATAGCGACTCGGATCACTTCCTAGTAGTAGCCAAATTAAGAGCTAGATTAGTAGCGAATCAAAATAGTAAGCGAACGAACAAGGTAGAAAGCTTCGATATTGAAAAGCTACGAGATAGAACAGAACGAATTAGGTACAAGATAGGAATTAATAACAGGTTTCAGGCACTTGAAGAAGCAAACACATCGCTGGAGGGAAATGACGAACCGAATAGCTTATGGGGGGACATCGAAAAAACGATAAAAGAGGCCGCGAACAAAGTACTGGGTAAAAAGAAAAAGCCAAAGAGCAAACCGTGGTTTGACGAAGAGTGCGAACTCTGGTTTGAAAGGCGCAAAAAGGCTAAATTAGATAGCTTACACAATAGAAGCGACAGGACCGTAGAAGAGTCTTCTAACGTAAGGAAACAGGCGGGCGCGATCTACAGAAATAAGAAGCGGGAGTATCAAAAGAACTTAATTAGGAGAATAGAAACTAACAGTAAGGAAAATAACCCCCGCGAAATGTACAGAAGAATTAAGGCCATCAGAAAGAGTTTTAGGAGTAGAGCGCAATTGATGAAGGACGAAAACGGGGACCTCGTAACAAATGACAACGAATTACTGTCGCTGTGGAAAAATTATTTCGATAAATTATTAAACGTGCACGAAAATAGCGAAGAATTAGGAGACGAAATTCACACTGTTGAACCCCACGTGGAGGAACCGAGCTACCTAGAAGTAGAGGCCGCGATTAAAAAACTAAAAAACAACAAAGCCGCGGGAAATGATTCTATACCAGCTGAGTTACTCAAATATGGGGGCGTCGAGCTCACTTTCAAAATCTATAAACTAGTATGTGCCATCTGGAAAAATAAAACAATATCCGAAAATTGGAAGGAATCTATCATTATACCGATTTTTAAAAAGGGGGATAAGACAGACTGCAATAACTATAGGGGTATTTCACTTTTAGCAACGTGCTACAAAGTTCTGTCAAACGTAATACAAGCTAGACTCACTCCATTCGCGGAAGATATAGTAGGAGATTATCAGTGCGGATTTCGGCGCAACAGATCGACGAGCGATCAAATTTTTACCATAAGACAGTTGTTAGAGAGAAAGTGGGAATTTTTCGAAACCATACACCAACTATTTATAGATTTTATAAAAGCATACGACTCTATTAAGAAAAAACTCGTGAGATTAATTCAAATATGTCTGAACGGAAGCACGGGAAAGGTCCGAGTAGGCGGTAATGTATCAGAACCCTTCATGATACGCGATGGTTTAAAACAAGGGGATGGACTCTCTACGGTGCTGTTCAACTTAATGTTAGAGTATGCCGTTAGAAAAATGCAGGTTAGCCAGATGGGCGCAACGCTTAATGGAACAACGCAGATACTAGGCTACGCAGATGATTTGGATATACTGGGGGATTGTAGGGAAACGGTAGCAAGAAACGCGGAAATCCTCATAAAAGCGGTGGAGTATACAGGGTTAGAGGTGAGTGAATCAAAAACAAATTACATGATTGTGGATAAGCTAGGGATCTGCAGAGGGGAGGAAGATCTCAGAGTTGGGAATTTTACTTTTGAAAAGGTTAGCGAATTCAGGTATCTGGGTACGACAATAAATGATAGAAACGAGATTAATGTCGAAATAAATAAGAGACTCCATTCGGGTAATGCTTGCTTCTACGCCGTGAGTAATTTACTTAAGTCGAGGCTGTTGTCTAAAAACGTTAAAATAAGAATATACAGGACAATAATACTGCCGGTGGTTCTGTACGGGTGCGAAACGTGGGCTCTCACTAAGAAGGCGGACAACCGTTTTAAGGTATTTGAAAATAAAGTCTTGCGAAAAATATACGGGCCGAAGAAAGATGAGGAAACCGGGGAATGGAGGAGACTACACAATGATGAGTTACACAATCTGTACGCGTCACCAAATATTAACAGAATAATAAAATCGCGCAGATTAGGATGGGCAGGGCACGTAGCGAGAATGGGAGACGACCGTACGGCAGCGCGTGTCATGAAGGGCAGGCCGATGGTAACGCGACCTCTAGGTAGACCTAGACGTAGATGGGAGGACAACGTAAAAGCGGATCTAGTAGAAATAGGACGGGTGGGTGTCGATCGGAGAGGTGCATCTAGGGTGCGGTTGACACAAGATAGGGCAGCGTGGAAGGTTTGCGTAGATGAGGCGATGAACTTTCGAGTTCCAAATGCCATGTAAAAAAAAAAAAATTGGCACATCGGAGAGAGGCGAGAATAAAATGCAAGGCCAAAATTGTTCAACTAACGTTCTTCACACGCCCTTTTTTTAAAAAAACATTCTTCGTTGGCACATCAAAGGAAGGCGAGCAAAGCGAGGAATAAATCTAAACCCAAAATACTTAAACCAACGTATCCCACGCAGTCCAAGTATTTTATATTTTAGTTGAAAAAAATAAGCCGCTATATAAGGTACCGAGTGATTCAAATAATTTAAAGGGAAGATTAGCGCTATTGAAATACGCCGAAGATCAGCAGCTCGCATTATTTAGAAAACCAATTAGTGTTCGCACAGTATTCGACTATAAATCGCACAATTGCGTACGTTTATTATGACTGTAATTGATGATATTTGTCTCCTCTTACAATTTTCACTTTTAATACTGCTGTATATCAAATAGGTGCAAATTAGAAAATAATTATAAATCCTGTATGCACTAAGAATCGAATATGCTATAAATGCAATATTTAAGTTTTTATAAGATTGAGTGAATTTGTATTACTTTTCTGTTTACTTTTCACATGTATATAATCAAAATTGTTTAGTATAAGCCATGAGAGATATCTTGATTTAGCCGCATCTGTAACAGAACTTTTTAAAAACGAAAAAGTTGAACTTTATTACGAATCAGGATACACAACACATAGGACAGTGAATGGAAAACAAATTTCCGAAAAAAAGAATGCTAGTGGACTCTTGTATCAAAGTTATGAGCGATGGAAAGAGTGTATGCGTAAAGCTAATCTCATTAAAGTAACTTATGTACAAAAGAGAACGAATTCTGATAGTAACGATTATAATATATCGAAATTTTATTTTTTTGTACATATCCTATACAGGGTGACCCAATTTAAACGGGCACCGCTCATAACTCGTCAGGGACAGCCACAATCGAAAAAATGATAGAGACCAAAGTTGTAGGATATCGAAGGGGCAACCCGATGGTGACCTTGGATTTGACCTTGAACGCGTTTTTCAAGGTCATTTGAAGGTCAACTTTGGATTTTTAAATAGGAACCCCATTCTTTTATTGCGGGAATGGAAAGAGCGGTAAATTTTACGTTCAGAATGGTATGTTCGGTTGCGGCACTGAAGGTCATCTCAATGTCCTGCAGCCAGAATGAAACCCCGCCTACGTAATTCCTCTAGCAACGCCAAATTAAAAAAAAGTGGTAGAGACCAAAGTTGTTGTATAGGGGGGGGGGGGAGAATTGTGACCTCGAATTTGAGCCAGTCCTACAAGGTCATTTCAAGGTCAAATTATTTTTTTTTCAAACTTTACTTTTACTTTGTATCCGAGATGAAATCCCTTCTTAGATGTTCTCTGTCCAGCGGCCAAGACGCAAATGAGCCCTCGCTAGCGTCCAAACATAAGTCTCGCTATTCCCCGAATGATCCCTTCCGACGGTTAACTTGCGAATGACTCCTCTAGGTGGTCGCCACCTACCTACCCGAACTCCTGATGTGCGAAAAATAAAAATGGCTCCCGAAATAAGCCTTTTAAAATAAGTCCCGCGCTCAGTCTTGCCACCGCGACTCCGTCGAACCTTCCCCTACGACGCTTAACTCACGAATGATTTTCAAGCAGGCGCCCCGGCCCCGCGCCGTACCTGCCGCTCGAACTTTCGATTTGCAAAAATAAAAATAGCCTCCGAAAATTGTCGAAAGAGTCTCACACTCGGCCTTCCGCCAAAAATATTAACGAAAATTTTTATTAAAAAGCCAATCATCGATACAGAAAAAGATTAAGTAAAACATCGAAGTATTGTAGAAAAACGTCAAAGTTTGATAAAAACGTAAAAAAAATATTAAATGTTTTATTTTTGAAAAATCATAAATTGATAAACCGTAATGCCAAAATATGAATAGAATTTTACAATAAAAAGCCATCGATACAGAAAAAGAAAAAGTAAAACATCGAAGTATAAAGTAAAAAAGTTTTTATATTTATTTTACACACATTTATTATTTGAATCAGAAATAAATTGCATTATGTTTTTTTAAATAACGTTGTTGTTTTTCCATTTAATTTATTCATAAATTATTATTGTTTTAAGTATACATAGATATACATACATACGTATGTTTGTATACATATGCTATACACACATACATGTAAACACGCATGTTGAAAATACATATGTATAAGCAGAATTATAAAGTTTGTAATACATACCATGTCGTCACACAGATTATACATACAATTACTGGCAACAGTTAATATAATTATTTAGTGATAATTCCACTGTATAAATATTTTAATTCTATTAGAAATATTTTTGCAGCAGAAATTGGTAGGTACTTAAATTTTTTGCACTTTTCTATTAGATAAGTAATAATAAACAACCAACAACACTAAAAAATGTATGTTCATTATTTAAACTTGTACAATATGTAAGCTGTAAAATATTGTATTTAACACGATAATAATTAATTAATAACATACATATTAATATAAAATATTGCATCTAAAGTTATGTTAATGTAAAAAAATTTTTATCTAACGTAACAGAATATTTATTATTGTTAACAAATGAAGATTGTACTTTTTACATCATTTCATTTAATATTAAAAATAATACGAATATACATTTTCTATTAAAATTTTTGTATTAATGTCTTGTATAAAAAAAGTTCTGCAATACGTAATGAAGGAATTTCTTGAAGAATCAATTTACTTAAAATTAAAAAATGTTTGATATAATTTCAAGTCATAGCGATTATTCTAGAAAATATTGTTTAAGAGCTAAATATTCCGATTAATTACCCATATTTTAAATGTATGTATAAGTTTGATTTCACTTCATAAAATTTAATAAGTTAAAATAAATCTTTTACTAAAATACAATTTTAACTATTTTATAAGTTATCTATTAAAATTTACTTTTAACACTTTTGGAATTACAAAATATTTATTTATTATCTATTTCATAAAAGCTTCCTAATCAATAAATTATTTTATAATAAAAAATTAATAATTACTATTTGCAATTAAATAATTGTTTAAGTAGTTTTTTATTTATTATTTTTTGCAGAAAACAGTCTAAGTTCTAGTAATGCAGTAGAATTTTTAAATTTACTTAGATATTTA
Organism: Nasonia vitripennis; assembly: GCF_009193385.2. Classification (NCBI taxonomy): domain Eukaryota; kingdom Metazoa; phylum Arthropoda; class Insecta; order Hymenoptera; family Pteromalidae; genus Nasonia; species Nasonia vitripennis. Next base: position 13,019,778 of record NC_045759.1, on the reverse strand, counting down.
TCGACTTCAAATACTAATTTAATAATTGAAAATATGTGATTTGAGTCATTTTTTTTATTTTTGTAATATTTATAATCTAAGTAAATATGCCGGACTATAGTCGAAGCGAAATTGTTGATATTTTATTGATTTTGGGAGAGTGTCGAAGAAATTATAATGCAGCAGCACAATTATATCGGAGGCGTTTCCCAAACAGAAATCATCATCCATCTCGAAGTACGATCCAGAGAATTGAACAGCGAGAGAGGCGAGGACCTCAAAGATGGTACGCTAAATGATTAAAATCTTTTCTTCTATTTTAAATTTACTACTTCGTTTAAAGTGCAACATTTTACACGCTTTCAGGATCCGGAGTCGAAAAAGTGGGTGCTGTTTGAAAAAAAATAATTTGACCTTGAAATGACCTTGTAGGACTGGCTCAAATTCGAGGTCACAATTCTCCCCCCCCCCCCCCCCCCTATACAACAACTTTGGTCTCTACCACTTTTTTTTAATTTGGCGTTGCTAGAGGAATTACGTAGGCGGGGTTTCATTCTGGCTGCAGGACATTGAGATGACCTTCAGTGCCGCAACCGAACATACCATTCTGAACGTAAAATTTACCGCTCTTTCCATTCCCGCAATAAAAGAATGGGGTTCCTATTTAAAAATCCAAAGTTGACCTTCAAATGACCTTGAAAAACGCGTTCAAGGTCAAATCCAAGGTCACCATCGGGTTGTCCCCTCGATATCCTACAACTTTGGTCTCTACCAATTTTTTTAATTTGGCGTTGCTAGAGGAATTACGTAGGCGGGGTTTCATTCTGGCTGCATGACCTTGCGATGACCTTCAGTGCCGCAACCGAACATACCATTCTGAACGTAAAATTTACCGCTCTTTCCATTCCCGCAATAAAAGAATGGGGTTCCTATTTAAAAATCCAAAGTTGACCTTCAAATGACCTTGAAAAACGCGTTCAAGGTCAAATCCAAGGTCATCATCGGGTTGCCCCTTCGATATCCTACAACTTTGGTCTCTACCATTTTTTCGATTGTGGCTGTCCCTGACGAGTTATGAGCGGTGCCCGTTTAAATTGGGTCACCCTGTATATCCTATAAATTAAATTCTTAATAAACACTATTTAATTTTTAGTAACGCCTACAGAACTTGATTTGTCCGTACTGCAAAAAACGTCGAATGATTTAGAAGCTCATGAACAAAATGCAATAAAGGAAGTTTGGAAAAAAAGTCGTAACCATAGGTTCAAAACGGTATATACTAATGAAAGTGGTCTACAAATTATAAATGCGTATGGAATTTTAAAAACTCAATTTGCACCGCAGTTGGTAAAATTTTCTAATAACTTGGAATTTTTTACTTTAATAATTTAGTGATCTTTTTTAAAATCGTAAATTTAAAATTGGTTAAATTATGCACTAATTTATGGTTTAGATATGTTTGGATTTTGAAAGTCAAGTTACCGTAGATATACAAAATAAAGATAATCAGATATTGACATCAAATCGATTGAAGCAAGACTGGCCTGCAATAGCAAACGCAATAATTGAAGTTGCTAAAAAAAATGTTAGCCAACTAAAAGCTAAAAAAGATTTTATCGCGTCAATTATCCCAGATTACAAGGAATTGCTCGACGTATTGAAAGCTAACGAAACCTTGCATAATAATGGTAAAACTACTAATTTCTATTAAAAATATAAGTCACATTACACATAGGTTGCCTACATGTTTTAAAATAATTGCATTTCAGAATATAAAAATCCGTTAGCATTTTTGCTACACGTGTCATTGTTAAAGCATCCATACAGAAAACCACGTGATTGTACTTGGACAGTAACGAGAGGACAGATCAGCAAATTTTATATACAGCATATTGAGGTAAAAAGCATTCGTCTTGTTTTTAATGTACTTAGTTAGTTTTATTACTTTTTTTGAATATTGTTTTAAAGGGGCACGAAAACTTTGAAGATTCGGTAAAAGAGCATCGTACAAGTTTTAATGATAATTACTTGAAAAGTATACCGTATACCGTATTTTGCGGTAGTCTCGATTCTCTACAGTGTTGTCATGTAATAATCGCTGACAATTATTATAATTTTACAAATTGTATTGAAGCGATCGACTTCCTCTTCAAACTTTTTATTAGTTTAAAAATAGACTATCCTGTTATAACTGCTCACTTTTGGGCATTTATTCAACGCTATGTATATAAATTAGAAAAGGAAAGGCGAACAGTAGGTAGTCGATTAATTAATGAGTTTGTTTTCGAATTAGTAAATACTCCGAAAGTTGGGTAGTTCTCAAATAAAGTAGCTCGTAAGTCGTTTGTAGTTAATAAGCAAAACGTTTGTGTTCAAAAAATCGTAGTCATTAATATAGTAATATCGTAGTATAATAAAGTATAGAGTTATAAATTACTCTAAAATAATAATATATAATGGATATTCAGGAAAAAATATTGAAGATAACCTGTCAATTGTATGGCAACTTGAACCTTTCAAGAACGGATATTCAATTTGTTATTGAGTTGATGCAAAATTTAATTCCGAATGTTTACAACCCTTTTTTATATGAACAATTGTCTACCAATTTGAATAATGGTGTCGATCACGAAGTTAGTGAGGAAATAATAAAAACTTTTGAAAAATGGCAAAATTCCTTTTTACAATTTAGCAGCAAAGACAAAAGATTGAGATATTATAAAAAAATTGGCTTACTTTCGGAGCCAGAAGACTGTTGCTTAGCTACTAAAGAAATCACTACATCGAATGGAAAAAAGCTTGTTGTGCAAGACAAGAATGTTATAATGACGCATATACCATTGAAAACATCGCTCAAGAATTTGCTTGAGATCAATGGATTGTTCAATGCACTTACAAAGTATATGGAATTTTTAAATAATGACAAAACAGCCATGACGAATTTTTTTCAAGGCCAGCTATGGCAAAAACAGATATTGACATTTGATAAAAATGGTATCGTTCTCCCTTTATTCGGATATTTCTATGATGTGGAAACAGGTAACAGCTTAGTATCCCATGCGAAAAATAACGAAGTTGGAGCAGTCTATGTTACGTTACCTTCCTTGCCTCCAAACTTCACCTCTAAACTTGAGAGCATTATTTTATCTGATATATTTTATACAAATGACAGAAAACAATACGGCAACTGTGTCATTTTTAAGCGATTTATCGACGAACTGAACGATTTACGCGAAAATGGAATTGAGTTGGTTATAAAAGAGAAAAACTAATCCCGAACCGTAAAAGTATATTTCATAACTACTCTCATACTCGGTGACAACCTTGGAATTAATAGTATCTTTGGATTCACATCGTCTTTCTCGAAAACTTTCTGGTGCCGAATTTGCTACGTAAATGCAGACGCTATGCATACTTTAGTGTGCGAGGATGAAAGTTTATTGCGGACTGCTGACAAATATGAAGAGGATGTACAAAAAATATGTTTTTCTGACAACGGTATTAGAGAAAAATGTATTTTTAACGCCGTAAAAGATTTTAATGTAATTGAAAATTCAAGTGTAGACGTTATGCACGATACATATGAGGGAGTTTGTAATTACGTCATGGCGGAAATTTTATTAAAGCTCGTAGTAGAAGATAAATTACTTAATATAGATTATATTAATTATAGGTTGCGTTCTATGGATTTCGGTTTTGAAGCCTCTAATTTACCACCCTCGATTAATTTAGATTATCTTAAAAATAATCGAAGATTGAAAATGTCTGCAGCTGAAAGCTTATTTTTTACGCGTTATTTTGGTGTAATCGTAGGCGGCGTTATAGACTCTGACAACGAATATTGGAAATTGTATAAAAAATTAAGAGCATTAATTCATTTTCTTACTGCACAATCTTTAACATATTCTCATATATTGCAAATTGAAAGATTAATTATTGAATTAAATGATATGTACCTTCAACTCATTGGAAATTTAAAACCGAAATTCCATCTACTCGTTCATTATCCAAAACAACTATTGAAAAATGGACCAGTTTCTAAATTCTCATCAATGAGATTCGAATCGTATCACCGAATAATAAAATTAATTCTATCCCATTCATCTTCGCATCAACAAATTTTAAAGACTATAAGTTTAAGATATACATTATCGCAAATGGGCTTACAATTTTCAGAATATGAATATGACTATATAACATTCGGCCCCACGGTATGGGATAACTCAAACGAAAATGCGATAAAAAATGTTACAATTAATAGTTTTTGTTATAAAAAAGACAGTATTATTGTACAGGACTTCAAAGATGATATGCCAATGTTTGGCAAAATCAACAAAATTGTGTTTGATGATAAAATTATATTTTATTACTCAGCTTTAATTAGTGTAGGGTTTAATACTGATTATTTTACGTACAGTGTTAATTATTTAGATTCAGACGAACATACAATTATGTACGATGCATTAGCAAACAAAATTCCCGGCTTGTTATTTGAAGAAGAAGATGCTTTGTTCGTCGCTACCAGACACACTTTATAAGTTCTTTAATAAAAAAAAATGCAATAAATTTTCTTTGCTATTTCTCCTTGAAATCTTGACGCGCATGATTTTTCTACGCGAAAATCTCCCGATGCGTTTTTCAGCCGGGGCACTGAAAAACAGGTGCCGGGCAGCCTCGCGCACGCTGCTCGGAAAAGAAAAACATGGTGCCGCGCCCCCCACCACGCCGTACGCGGCCGCGCGCCTCAATCTGCTTCGGGCAGCTCTCTCGACGCTGCCGGCAGCGCCGCCGCTAGTGCTTTGTTTTTTCCGTGTATGGCAAATATCCGTTATGGCTGGCAAACTATTTATTATTGCTGTTTTTACACTTGTTTACATTTTTTGTGAACTTTCTTGAGGAATCAAAACCATTTTTCGTGCTCTTTCCATTTTTTATGCGTTTAGAAAAATATCCAAAATAGATGGCAACAGAAAACCTAGAAAACGCCCTCCTTTTTGTACAATAATGCGCTTTTTACTCTTCAAAGAATTTTTTTTTCGTTTTGTAACTTTTGTTAAATTACGCAGAATTGTTTTATACTTTTCCAGCTTATTTTTTTCCGTGACGTTTAAATATACAACACCTTTTAATACGTTCAATGCACACTCACAAATGTACTTTACAAGTTTTTCATCGGCAGTACGCAATAATGCTAGTCGTTGTTCTTTATTAGAATGTCTCAATGCCTGCAACAAAACAAAATATTTTTTTCATCAAAAGGCGATGCGTTATTCTTCTTTCTAATCAACGCTCAACTCTCACGAGATGCTCGCTTCGCCATTGTCGGATTATAACTGAACCGATATTTTCTCTTTACACAACATTTAACTTGCTGTACTGACTCGACAAATATTTGGGAATATAAACATAATGATATTCATCATCAGGAAATATACAACTACGGAAACATAACTCCTCAGGTGTACTCTGCTTCAAATCAATAACTAAATAAGAATACGGCTTTATAGTACTATCATAATAAGCTTCTTGCAAAAGCTCCCGAGAATTCTTAAATAAAACCATATAATACGCATTCAGCGATATATCGCGCTGCCCTTTGTGAAATATATTCTGCCATATGTAAATAACCGATGCATTACGATGATGACTACCCTTACTAAACAAATCTATTATTGTACCATTATTCGCTAACTCGCGCATCAAATCATCAATTTTCGTTTTTCCGGATCGTTCAAATAGTCCTCTTTCCGCGGTAATCCTTCACGAAATTCAATCTCTACATTCTCCACTCTATAACTTTCTTGCCATTCACTATAATAAAATATTATTCTATCAAACTTCACATTAGCCAACACATCAAGATGCTTTAAAAATCTCTGTACGAACACTGTTTTACCTGCGGAGGTAGGACCAGCGCAAATCATAGTCCACGGGTGCATAAAATAAGTATTCATTTTAGCATATAATGACACAGTGACAAAAAGTACTATACGCGGTCCAAGACCCTTCTTGACCGCCACTCGCTCTTGCGTCATCACCTCCCACCGCGAGACCCAACTAGACTTGCCCCGACGAGCCACGGCGCCACCCCTCTCCTCTTTTTACCTCCCCTACCTGTCTGCCTGGGCTTGACCCTCTCTACTAACGCTATATATTACATATTGTTTGTACAGAAAGATTCAGAAACAATGATTTCAGCCAAATTACTTTGTTTTTCCCACAAGGTTTCTATTGTATATGCGAGGAAGAGGTAAATAAAGACGACTACACTCTGTTACGGTTCAGGACCGACTGACTTTATTGCCTGCCTTCTCACATTCTATACTATCGTTATAGATACACACATTCGTACACATTCGTACATCACATATCTTACACCCTTCCCCGTTTTATTCAGTTATCAAAGTTGATAGACATTATACCTTTACAAATAATGCGTAGCATCGTATGGTGTTACATTTCGCTTTAATCTAGTTGATTTTCTTAAAACTATCGCTGAATTTTCGCTGCTTACATTATCTCGCACATTAGTACTAACATCTATTTTACTTTGATCATTTTCGCTTTCCTGCCAATGTTGTATTTGATCGAAATGTCTTTTATGCTCTTTCTCTCCTCCTTCCTTAAATTTTATTATACAGTTTCTTGGAGGTGATTTTCTAACAATTTTGGCTTCCGACATTTCCGGGTGATGTTTTCGAAAATCCTTTGCCATTATTACGTCGCCTTCTTCAAAGTTTTCTTTTCTACTACCTTTGAAGTGCTTTTTTTTGCATATATTGCTTTGATTCAACGTGATATCTCGTTTCTGGCCGTAATAATAACAAAGGAGTTTTCAGTTCTCTTTTAAACAACAAGTTGGCCGGAGTTTCATTCGTTGTTGCATGTTTTGTTGTTCTGTATGAGAATAAAAACATTTGTATAGCAGTTTTCACATCTACTTTCGAGCTTTGTACAATCGCTTTGAGTTTACGCTTAAATGTTTTTACAAGATTTTCCGCAGCTCCATTTGTCGCTGGATGTTTCGGCGCTGAAAAATCTTGTTTTATTCCTAATTGCTTGAGAAACTTTTTGTATTCGTCGCTCGTAAACTGCGTTCCTGAATCAGTTACAATATGGTTCGGTAGCCCATGCGTTGTAAACATTTCTCGGAATTTTTCTATCGTTGCTTCTGCTGATATATTTTTCATAATGAAAATTTCAGGCCACTTAGAATAGGCATCGATTACTAAAAGGTAAGTTTGCCCCAAATATGGCCCCGCAAAGTCTGCATGAAGTCTTTGCCAAGGTTGGCTTGGCCATGGCCATGGAGTTAATTCCATTCTAATTGGATTGTCTTTAGATTCAACACACCATTTGCAATATTTAGATTTATCTTCTAAATTTTTGTCTATATTAGGCCACCAAACCACCGACCTTGCCAAACTCTTCATTTTAACTATCCCAAAGTGACTTTCGTGCAATTTTTCGATTACCTTTTCTCTTAATTTAGGTGGAACGATAACTCTCTGTCCCCACATTAAACATTCCTTTTCGACGTGAATTTCGTCTTTACGCAGTGCATATGGTTGCAACTCATTGGGCCAACTTTTAAGACTACAGTCAGGCCATCCTTCTATTACCATCCGCTTCACGATGGATAGAGTCTCGTTTTTAGCAGTTTCGCGTGCTACTGCTTTGAAATTTAAACATGTTATGTTTGTTGAATATACATAGTGTAAATACGTAAATAAGCCTTCAGTTTCTAAAACATCATTACTTTCTACATAATTTATCGGTAATCTCGATAAAGTATCAGCCACAATATTATCTCTTGTACTAATGTACTCTATTTCATAATCAAATGCCGATAGAAAGTAACTCCAATTTTGCAATCTACTCGTAGCCATTTTTGGTATACCCTTTTCAGGAGAAAAGATCCTAGATAACGGTTTATTATCCGTTTTTAAAAGAAATTTACGTCCGAATAAATAATCATAAAACTTAGTTACTCCAAATATTATCGCAGCTGCTTCTTTATCAATTTGCGAGTAATTTTCTTGCGCGGCTGTCAACCTCGTTGATGCAAACGCTACCGGTCTATCGCCGTCTTCATAAGGCTGGCTGATATACGCACCCAGCCCTTTTGGGGACGCATCACATGTTAATTTTAATGGTAAAGATGGATTGTAGTTTACAAGCACGCTTTTTAATTCTATTTTCGCTCTTTCAAACGCTTCTTTGCAATTTTGATCCCACTCAAAAATTCTCGAATTACTGCAATTATATAATGGTGCTAGAATTTTAGCACGATCTTTAAATAACCTGCCATAATAATTGATTTTACCTAATAATAACTGTAATTCTTTGTGATTTTCCGGTTCTTTCATATCAACTATTGCTCTATACTTTTCTTCATTTATTGTAATAGTGTCATCCCGTAACTTATATCCTAGATAATTAACTTCATCTTTGAAAAATTCGCATTTGTTTACTCGTCCTTTCAAACCGCATTCTTCTAAACGCGTTAATACTATATCTAAATTTCGCAAATGTTCCTCATCATCACTTCCCGTTACCACTACGTCGTCTGCTACCACCGCGACTCCGTTTATATTTTTCAAAACTTCCTCAATTTGCTTTTGAAAATAACCAGGTCCCGATGATATACCGTACATCATATATAGGCATTTAAACAAGCCCTTGTGAGTATTGATAGTTAATAAGTTTTGCGAATTTTCCTCAACGGGAACTTGTAAAAAAGCTTCTTTTAGGTCAATTTTCGAATACCGCTTCTTATTTTTATTATTAATATTTTTTGTTATTAATCGAGCCATAGCGTGATCGAAATTCGGTGGTGCATAGCGAATTGTTTTTAATAAAGGGTTAATAGTTACATTGAAAGCTCCGCAAAGTCGAACATCTCCATTCGGTTTTAGTATCGGCACGATCGGGGTAGCCCATTCGCTCATTTCTACTGGTTCCAATATTTTTTCTTCTACCAATCTATCTAATTCTTTTTCTATTTTATCCTTTAAAGCAAAAGGTACAGATCGCGCTAACTCATATATCGGTTTAGCATCATCCTTTAATTCTAACCTGATCTTGGCCCTATTGAACGATCCTTTAGAATTTTCAAAAAATTTAGCATGTTTTTCTAAGATTTTATTTAGCCTGTCATTACCATCAATTTTATTTTTAACTATATGCAGATCTAGGTCTTTAAATAGAGGCCATAATCCTAGTGCTTTGAGCCACGCTCTGCCTATAATCGGCGGCCCGGACGATTCAGTTACATATAAATCAGCTTTTATTATCTTATTGTTCAGACTCACAGTTACACCTTTGAACATTCCTGCAGGCTTATTGACGGTATTATCATGGTTCCTAAATTCTATATCTGGCTCATACATTGTTTCTTTCGGAAAACATTTATTTATAATTTCTTTTGGAATTATAGCTGGTTCCGCGCCCGAATCTATTTCCATTTTAATTTTAGATTTATTTATTTCGACCGTTACATATTGAGGCTCAACTCTAGTTTTTCCGGGTACATACAGACTGTACAGACTTCTTTTATTATTGATATACATGTGGCTCAACTCTCGCGACATTTCGCCATCGGAGCTACTACTACTACCGCATTGACTTACGTAACCTACTCGCGGCTTTCGTTCTGCATCTTTTTTTTCGGCTCTATGCGTACAAACTCTAGTAGTGTGCCCTTTATCGCCGCACGTATGGCATACTACATTTTCACTATACATACAATCATTCACGAAGTGTCTTGAATCCCCGCAACGGTAGCAAGCAGAGCCTCCCGGTATTTGTTGTGTCTGCGCTCGCGCCGTTCCTCGAGCCCGGCCGAATGTTCTTCCCCTTCTAGTCCCTGTACGTTGTCCTTGTTTACGATCTCCCTCATGTTGCTTTCGCCAAAACTTTCCACGACTTAGCATGTGTACATCTTGAATTTCCGCACTTGTTTCTTGCAATTTTTCTGCGCCTTTACTAGCTGCCTCTGATGCCATAGCTTTTTTTAATGCTGTTTCCAGATCGGGTTTCTCCAATTTTAATAATTCCGCCGTTATTGCTTTACTTTTTAAGCCACAAATCATTTGATCGAGTACTTGCTCGTCTTCATTCGTAAATTTACATTTTTCTGTCATAACCTTCAGCGCTGTGACGTATTCTTTTATACCCTCGCCGTCTAATTGCTTCCTGAGTCTGAATTCATATCTATATACAAGGTATGATGCTGGCGGTTTCAAATAATCTTTGACCTTTGTTATAATTTCTTCATAGGTTTTGTCCTTAGGCTTAACGGGCTTACATATTTTTGCAATCTCTTCGTACGTCTCTGCATTCACTTTACTCAACAAAATTGCTCTTTTTTCTTCAGCACTTGTTATTTTATTTGCAATGAAATACTGCTCTAGTCGATCACTAAACATTTCCCAATCATTTTTGGAAATATCAAAATCCAAATTTGCACTACGTTCCATTATACTTTTGTTTAATTGTTCATTTATACTATCTGGATCAACTATTTCGAACGTTTTTTTTATCCACTATATCTGCTATCAGTATTAATTTTTGCTGACCACGCTCAATCTTTTCTTTCACAAATTCTCGAAATTTTCTTCGTAACTCATTAATATTATCTTCTTCATCATCAATATAATTTAATTCACACAACTTTTGCAATTGGACTTTTGTTAAATTCTGGATCCATGCAGTCCCTTTTATTTCAATCGACATTCCAACACTTTAATTTGGTTTTATTTCGTCACATGCCAACGAAGTTTCTAGAACAATGCTTTTATCCTCGTCGCCAGTTATTGTATATGCGAGGAAGAGGTAAATAAAGACGACTACACTCTGTTACGGTTCAGGACCGACTGACTTTATTGCCTGCCTTCTCACATTCTATACTATCGTTATAGATACACACATTCGTACACATTCGTACATCACATATCTTACAGTTTCCCGACTGCAAGACTCATGTAGAACCGTTGACAAGCTGCCAGACCAACTTTTTTATGCAATTTGGTATGACAATAATACATACTAAAAATTTCAGTAATAAAGATTTCAGCTAAGACATTTTTATTTCAAACATGTTTCCGACTTTCTAGCGGAGCTATGCACCGTTTGTACTCTGCCAGCCTTGGATTATTTTTATTCTTTAGTTAAAAACAGTCAAATAAAAAAAAGATATTTGTAATGAAATTGGCCGAATTTTTATGTCGCAGGCTCTCGGACTATAAGAAAAACTCGATTTTCCATTCATTTTACATGCATGGAAAGTGGCCTTTTTTGTGCACGTATCATAAAATAGTATATTGTGCAACTAGGGGGGAAAATTGACTTTTTCTAGCGAGAGTGATGTTTTGACATCACCCGAGCATGAAAAAGCCACTACCCCCTTGTTGCACACCGTACTTTTTATGATACTAGGAATGAAGGCGCGCTTCGCGCGCTCTTAATTCTATCTCTGTCTAATAACACTGGTAGAAAATCTAGAGGTTGGGCGGCACACTAACGTCTGCTAATATTTTATAAGCATGTAACATGTTACTAAATCCCTCAAAACTATTTTTTAATAAATATATTAATAATGCTCAATGTCGTCATCATTGGTTTGAATAGTGAATTGGAAGAAAAGTTCAGTATAAGAGTCAGTAGGTTTGTCTATCATTACAATGCCATTTATTTGCATTATAAAAAAGCTATACTTATTTTACTTTTAAAAGCTATACATTTTTTAAAGAAAATGGTCAGTAGTTCACTTCAAATATACGTATGTTTGTGTATATATAATTATGTACATATGTGTGTGTGCCTGTGCATAAACGCGGAAATCAGTACATGCACTACAAAAAATATGGTGTGCACCAAGGGCTACGTGGGCTTTTTGGCCTTGTGTATGTCTGAGGTAGCCGCGAACGCCAATTGCCATGTACCGCACGTTGAAGTTAAAATTACTTAACCCACCCGCCACTATGAGGACGCTAGAGATATAAGCGATGCAGTTTTCAATTATGCAAAGTATATAGGGTGAGAAGCAAAATTTTGAATCTTAATATCTTTGAAACTAACTGGTTTCGTAAACAACCCAAACATAGGGATCGAAGTGCTATATATGGCTAACTAAATCCACAATTTGAACTTGATTCATGCCTTTTTAGTTCAGTTACCGCGTCACGAACTTTTTTCAGTTGTTGATGTTTTGCTCAGAATATGCCCCATTAAATGACTTAAAATTAAAGTAAAGTATAGTCCTAATAACTTTCAATAATCATGATTTTTTTTAGAAAGATTCAAAATTTAGTTTTCGAGTTATTACAATTTCAAAAATTTGCGCTTTATGGCGTGTAATAAAAAAACGACGAACGATAATATAAATTTTCTGTGGTAAAAAGATAGGTAATTTTATTTTCTTTCAGGTAAATATTAAGCAATTGAGTTTCATCAATTTTTTCAATAACTTTATTAGAAAAAACTGAAATTTCAAAAGTAAAAAATCGATATAAAAAAAACGGGTCCAGAAAATGTAAAAACGGACTGTTATTCCGCTATGTACTAGTAGAAACAAAGAAAATGAGACTTAGTGGATTAAAATCCACTGAGTAGAAGCTGAGCTAGAGGCGATACGAACGAAAGAACACACACGAATCCATACGGACATTTTCTGAAAACACTATTTTTCGACTTAAAATGCCTCAAAACATATTTCCTACATGTTTTTACACAAACAAAAAATTTCTATTACAAGGCTTCCTTATGAAGGAAGCAATAAATACAACAGACATTAACTACTGATAAGCGAAGACAACAGTTTTTTTATAGTTCAAAACAGTTTTCTTCATTTTATAATTGTTGTTCTACATTCACTAGTTTTTTCCCAATCAAAACAGCTGACTTCGAATTTCTACACATTTTTCTTAACTTTTTAAAAACACGCCTTTACTTACATAAAAGAATCTAATTAACGTAACTGTTGAAATCTGATACCATCTGCAGCAAACTAAAAAAAAAATGAAAAAAAGCTAATAATACCTGTAAATAACTGTTGTCTTTGTCTCAATTCGCATCTCACACATTTTTCGATGACAAAACTATAAGGCACTTCCGTGTCGCGGTCGTGCCTAAATAAAGCATACCTGCCCAAATAAATATTAAAAGAATACCTTTTATCAAAACTAAATCTGCAGATTACATATTGTAATATGCATGAATATATACAACATTCGTTATTTCATATTTACAAACACATAGCTCAGTAATAAAAATTACAACTGCACAAATAACTATTTGCAGAATACCTTTTATCAAGACCAAATTTGCAGATTACATTTTGTGACGTACATGAAATCATACTGCATTCGTCATTTCATATTCACAAACAGATAGCTTTAAAAAAGAGCATATGGGTAAAAATTTTGAAAATTAAAAATTAGAAATGGTAAAGATTATTAATTCAAAATTCATAAACTGAGATTTTGAAATGAAAAAATGTATAAAACAAAAATCTTGAATTTAAATATTGCGAAAGGGGATATTTGTGTTTGAAATATCGTGGAAGGGATATTTGTAGGAATTTCCAAATTTAGGTTTTCAAAATTATACCTTTCCAATATTCTGAGATTTTAAATTTTACCTTTCATTATAATTCAATTCGTAATTTTTGCCTTTTAAATCTTTATTTTTCAAAATTTTCACTCTCATCCCATGAAACCGTACAGAATTCTTCATTTCATCTTGACAAACACATAGTTTCGGAAAAAAGAGCATATCTGCACAAATAATTATTTGCAGCATCCCTTTCGTCTGGACCAAATCTGCAGATTAGATCTTGTGATATGTATAAATACATACAGCATTCGTCATTTTATATTCACAAACAGATAGCTTTAAAAAAATAGCATATGTAAGAGTTAAACCTATGTAAGCCATGTGCAAGACTTCTAAAATTCCTCATTAATTGCTCTTTGGCAATTTACGCTGCCCCGTGCACAATTTAGTATAGTGGAAACTATTTCGGGGCCGGTCACCTCGTGTGCAGAGATACAAGGGTGTCTCTGGGGCCGAAGGGGCTAGAGAACACGGGATTCTCGCGATGCTCGATTCTGGCGGAATGCTGCGCAGGTCGTTAAGGAGCAAGCGAAAAATAACAAAATTCATTTGTTTTTGAAAAAATTGTGAGATTGGCGTGCACGGTGAAACAGATTGCTTTTGACTTGCACACGGTCAAGAACCTGTAAAAGTGGACATTAATAAAAGTTTGTCATCGATTAAAAGTGTTTGCCTTCATTCTACAGCATATCTGTACAAATAATTATTTGCAGCATCCCTTTTATCTTGACTAAATCTGCAGATTACATCTTGTGATATGCATGAAACCGTACAAAATTCTTCATTTCATATTCACAAACATATAGCTTTGAAAAAAGAGCATACCTGCACGAATAACTATTTAAAGAATACCTTTTATCAAAACAAAATCTGCAGATTACATCTTGTGATATGCATGAATACATACAGCAATCGTCATTTCGTATTCACAAAATCATAGCACAATAATAAAAATCACACCTGCACAAATAACTATTTGCAGAATATACCTTTTATCAAGACCAAATCTGCAGATTACATTTTGTGATGTACATGAAACCATACTGGATTCGTAATTTCATATTTACAAACACATTGATTTGAAAAAAGTATACCTGCACAAATAACTATTTGCAGCATTCCATTTATCTCGACCAAATCTGCAGATTACATCGTGTAATATGCATAAATACATACGGCATTTGGCATTTCAAATTCACTAACAGATAGCTTTGAAAGAAAGATCATATTTGCACAAAAAATCATTCACATCATCCTTTTAATCTCGACCAAATTTACTGATTATCATCTTATGATATGCATGAATACATAAAGCATTCGACATTTTATATTCACAAACACAAAGCTCTAAAAAAAGATCATATCGCACAAATATTTAATCGCAGCATCCCTTTTAATTTGATCAAATCTACTGATTACATCTTATGATACGCATGAATGCATAAAGCATTCGTTATTTTATATTCTCAAATAGATGGCTTTAAAAAAACAGCATATCTACACAAATAATAATTATTTGCAGCATCCCTTTCATCTGACCCAATCCTAAAATAATCTTTATTTATCCATGTGTATACATATATCATGTATCTCTCTATATTATAAAAAATGTTTCGCCGCCTCCGCCGCCGCTGGTTCAAGAATTCCCCCCCCCCCTCCTCAATTTTCCCCCACAATTTCCTCCTTAATTTTCCCCTTCAATTTTCCCCCTTATTTACTCCATCTCACCTACTCTTTCGCATTTACTCTACACTGAAAAGAGATAGGCTCAACAGGATGGCCTGCTTATGGACCTGTGCGACGTGACAGGTTTCGGGTTCAGGGGTCCGATTGAACCTAGCGATATCTCGCGAAACAAAAGAATACTCGCAGAAAATAGGCTTGTGCAACGCTAAAAGTAGACAATCGTTTGTTGTTTTTCGATATATTTGCGATACATTGTTTACTTCAATCGAGCCCTTGGTGCCCCTTCTCGGTAAAGCACATGCTCGCTTGACGGACCGCAGTACTCTCATAAACGACTTGTGTTGAAATTTGAGGTTCTATTTCCCAACTGGAAATAGGAGGTGGCGCTGCCGTGGGCCAGCAGTGGTTGCCCTACTGCTACCTAGGGGCTGAGCATGACTGCCACAGTGGCACCACTGTGGCATGTAATAGGACGCTGACACGATAGCCGAAAATTAACTTGGCTGGCCGGTACTTATTGATATTTTGAAATTGCAAATAACTTAAGTTGAATTTTACTTACGCAACAAATAACGCATTAACCACGTTATATTACCCATCAATAAACGGTACATCGATAAATTATACACTTTACACAGCAAAATTAGTTAACTAAACATGCGTATGTCAGATTAGATTTCGGACTTATGGAAGCACATGACAGCCGTGGCTTAAGCGCGCAGTACGCATGTGCCATGTCAGCGAACAGACTGAACAGACGCACACTTACACAAGAGTACAAGACGACTGACAGATTGCATCTGCATTTAATATTATCATTATTCCAGCGAGGTAAATCGTACGCACCCGCGGCGGCCTTGAGCCGGGCCAGGTGGGGGCACCATTACATTTTTGATGTGGGCCAATCGTGGCAACCACAGAGGAGCCATCTCTTTTAGCGTAGCAGCCCCGCTAACATTTCCAGGTGGGTTGCAAGCTGCGGCATGGCGGTGGGAGCGCTATTATGCACAAGGGGACACTATACGTCCCAACACGAAAGGACATCAGTCCCCCTGCGAAGAAAGCCTACGGTGACCAGCAGAGGACAGCAGACACTCCTATATTTTTCAGTGTAGCTTGAATCCACATCTTGTAGAATATTTTTGTGAAACATGTATGCAATTTGCAGATAGAATAAGGTTGGATGAATAAATGAAAATAGAATTCAAGATATAGACAAAGGTTAAACAAGAGAAAAATAGAAGACCAGCAAAGGTAGAGATCGCGACAGACATACAAACAATTAAAATGCAATAATTTGTAGAGCTGTCAATTTAAATGAAACATTTTAGAAAGACAGATATAGAGATCGGAAATAGAGATGAAACCTGAAGAGAAAGATAGATATGCAATTCGGGATTAAGATGGTGATAAAGATAATAATTAGAGATCAAGAAAAAGAATCAGTTTAAAAGTTTGAGATAGAATAACAATCAGATTTCGGGATTGTTGGAATAGTGGATAAATAATAACACTGAGATTAATAATATTAATAATATTAATAATATATATTGAGGTAAATAATTGTGTGTCGGCAATAGCCTCGGTTAATACGTCCGCTCACATCGGAGTCTAACAGCAGAGAGGGAGAACAGCGTGTACAGTATAATCAGCGCTTAGAGTGTAGACGCGAGGCATGCGCGGTGCGGTCGCTCTCGCGTGAGCTCGTCTCGTTGCACAAAATCGTCGTCGACCAATAGATGGCGCGACAAGTGCCATTTTGATTATGAATCGAGATTATAATATTTACTCAATATTACAACAGGGATATCGATGGCTTTCGTGATAGACTCAGAGATAAAAGTAGAGATGGAGATGAGTAATAGAGATAAAGTATGAAATACAAAAGACACCCTTATAAAGTAAGAAATACAAAAGGTGTCCATACTTCCGAAGGTGCGCGTAAAAGTTTAGGTTACAGATAGAGATAAATTAGATCAATCAGAGGTTTAGGTAGCAATAAAGATAGAGCTACATATGTCGTGCTATTTTTATCGCTGGGTTTTTAAAAGGGTAGAAATATACACGAGAAAAATTTCTGACATCAGTCGTCTTTGAGCAAGGACAGAGCACCTCTTACGTTCAAGATACGGCTGCAGTTCCTGTTTCACAGGGTACGCAGCGCAGTCTGAGGGAACGGTGCTATCCGTTTCTTAGTGGCAGCCAGCTACTCGACATGTACGCATCGGCTTTTATTAGACCGCAGCGTCCCTTTACGAGCCACAGCGTTCCCTGCCATCAATGTCCATGGCTGTCATATACAGGGACAACTGCTGTACCTGGCACTAAGCGCTACGGTCCCTCTCTACGAAGAGCATTGCGCTTCCGTACTTATGACGTTGTAGGTACAACTGCGATCAGAAATTCTCGGTGTAGATCCACATAAAAAGTTTTAAAAAACATAGATGCAATGGACCGGGTGTCAAAAAGAAATAGAAAATAAATAAATAAAGACGAAAATTGGAATTTACATAGAGATAGTAATAGAGAAAAAGTCTCAAAAGATAACAAAATAATAAAAATATAGATTTCAATATAGATGAAGTTCAAGCTAAAAATGTTAAAATTATATTAAAGATAACAATAGAATTCACCACAAAGAAAAAGGGAGGACGGGAATATGGGTAAAGACGCGAAAGGTTATAAAAATGTAGATCTACATAATAAGTTAAAGAAAGACAGAGAGACAATTGGAAATGCAATAAATACGGCATTAGAAATTAAACTAGAGATGAAGGTAACGATAGATTATCCTTGAGCGACAAATTAGTTTGAAAATGTATAGCAAGCAGAATTATAAATCGGGACTGAGATCAACATAAATAAAGAAACAAAATCGAGAATGAAGATGCAATGTGAATAGAAAGATAGAGAAAGAAATAGGGATGATAAAGCGAAAGGATCAAATAAAAAGCTCAAGATAGAAATACAATAAGAATTCGGGATAACGATGGCATTCGTGAAAGACTTGGAGATAAAAGTAGAGATAGCGATAAAGATAGGAACACAGTTGGTGTAGATTATAAGTGTAAAATATGAAATTTAGATATAAAGTACAAGAGAAGGATAAAGAAAAAGAATGGGATAGATTTTAGAGTTATTCATGGATAGTCAGAGAGATGAACGAAGAAGTAAAATACTAATAAAGAGTTAGATACATAGTTAAAGTTTAAAATAGAGATAGAGGATTAATAAAAGGATAGATATAAATAAAATTTAGGATAGAGATCGATGATCGGGATAGAGTTAGACATAAAAATAATATAAATTCAGATTATTATTAACGAAAGAATAGAGATGGTGATACAGATAATGATAGCGAAGGGATTAGTGATAGAGGCAGAGAAAAATATGGAGTCAGGAATAAGAATAGTAATATAAATAACCTCAAATCAAATTAGACTCAGAGACATCAAGGTGAAGTCAGAGATAAAGACAGCGATAAAGACGGATACAAATATTATTAGGCGTAATAGCTAATAAAAATCAGAATGAGGTCTGAGTCCGACATCAGGATAAAGATACAAGTAATTCAGATACTGATTGAGTTAAAGTTAATGATATAAATTTAAAAAAAAATTTTAAATATAAAATTTTAAATATTTAAAAAATTTTATATAATAGTTGTAAACTTGAATTTTAACATAAATATTATATATTATATTTAAAATGTTGTCAACATTATAGCTTCATTTTCAAATTAGATAGAAAATTTCGATTATCACTCAAAATTTGCACTTGGGGGGTTGGCGAGCGAAGCAAGCAGGGGGGAACCCCCCCTAGTATACATAAAAGACACCTTTTACAAGGTAAAATGTTGGCAACTATAAGTCTGGTTTACCAAAAAGCATTGATAAGCAATTCTGCCAGGGCATCTCCATAAATCTGTATATTTTTATAAGAATTCTATTCTAATTTCTCCTTTAAAATTTATGAAATTATCGAAAGAATTGCCAAGTGTTTGCAGCTTGCAAAGTTTCTGTAAATGCTTAAAAAAATAAGGTGTATGGATGTAATGGATGTAGTGAAATCAGTTTTATATATGTCAAGCATCAAGCATTAAAGTTTAGCAGGTGAGATAAGATCAGCTGACTAGTGGTTATTAAAAAAAAGGTTACAATTTTCAGAAATATTATTTTAATGCACACTTGCCGTCCTATCGTCTTAGTTCGGGGGGGGGGGGGGTGGCTATGATCGAGGTGGCGTCGCAGTCCGCTCATGTCAAGATTGAAACCGCTGTAATGGAAGAAGATGGAAGACCTTGTTGTTCATTTTCAACTCATTTCAAAGAATCAAGCGTATGAGGTCTTAGAGAGAGCACATAGTTGCCGTTGAAGAGGCTGAAGTAGGAGTCGAACAACCATAGACGTGAAGGTCGGCATTGCAGGGTAGGGGGGCGTCGTCGAGCTCGAGCGGTGAGAGCTCGTGAAGTTGAAGACGAGCTTATAGATTTTCCGTGGATCACTGTGTCGATCTCGCTCGACTTTGTTGTGGCAGTCCTGCATGTCCTGAAGCAATTGGCGGGTGCTCAGTTTCTAGTCCAGCGATGTGTCACAAAATGTTCGATTATGTAGAGCACGCTGCTATTTACTCTCTAGATTCACACGTCGTGTTCGTGATGATCCACGCGAGTGCTTGCGTCGAGTCTTGGCAAGGGGTCGGCGCCTAAGTATTAGACACATTAATTTTGTCCAGCGGTACACTAGCGGTAGCACAAAGGTTCTCTGATAAACGCACAATCATGCGCAATCACGCACAATAGACAGATTCGCGAGAGTTTGTGCGCACCACGCAGCTCTGACACACCACTGTTTCAGGCTATGTTTATGTTTATACAAGGCCGGTCGTACTCTGCTGCTGCGCGTGCCTCTGTCCTTTTAAACAAACACTGGTGCACGTTTATAAACGAAGCAAGAAAAACTAGATAAAGACAATTAGACAACTTCTAGTTTAAAAAATCTAGTCCTCTTTCCTCAGAATCTTTGTGTAGATAGATGCTTACTCCGTGCATTCGGCTCTCTGCAACTGTGATTCGTTTCGTAAAAGGCAGTGACGCTTAGCGGACATCTCTCTCACTCTATTACCATTAGAGTTGCACATAATTAATATGTTCTGGAGATATTTGCGGCGTAGTATAGTATATTGCACTGATTGCTGAAGATAACCTTATGTAACATATTATCTCATAACATATTCTTGTATTGTTGTACTTACAAAGATGAAAATCGCATAGCCAAAATTTTAAGAAATTATGCAAATTAATTTTCAATCATAATTATTTTGCTAAAATAAAACCGCTGCCAATTCATTGCCACGTAGCTTCCTTCAACTCAATTTATAGGTCCAATAAATAAAATATTGTTTAGAGGAAGCAAAAGTTTTGAGAAAAATCGGTTTTTACATTTTAGCTGTTTATTTGAGAACTGCTTAATGAAATCGTTTAAAATTTTAGCAGCAGATAGCTTTTTTTCATGGTGCATCGCCAAATAAAATTTTGAAGCCTTTGACTACATTATTTTAGAGATCAAAAAATTTTCAGAAAAATTTGAAACCTTGATATTTTAAGAACCATGGGGGTTTGAAAACTACTCAATGAACTTAGCAAACAACATAAAATATCTACTTTTTTCTAAAAGTGCAATAAGACCTTTTTACGCTCGTAATCAATGTACAAAAAATCATTATTTTTAATTTTTGATTTATTACCGAAAAAATAAGTAGTCAAATCACTTGAAATTCAAATGAAATATAGTTTGACACATGATCAATCGACATAATTTTTTTCGTGCGGTTATGATGTTTAGAATCTTGATTTGTCTGTATCGATCTTCCCTAGGTAGATTTGTGTGATGAGAAAGGAGAGAAAAAACTTTAAAACCAATTAGAATCGAACAGCTGAGAGAGAAACACTGTTCACCTACGCCCCCCCCCCCCCCCCCCGCTGCGCGGCGAGGAAGCGCTTTCTCGACAAATTTTGTACCGAATTTGTCCATAATTGTATGTTTCTTGTTACACTATACAAACATTATTATTCACCAACAAGTTTTTAATAAAATTTTTCACATCAGTCTCCTGTTAAGGGCGGCATTGTCCGTCGAACCGTTAAGAAGAAAAGAAGAAATGTTTTAAAGTTTTTTCTCTCCTTTCTCACCACACAAACCTGCCTCGGGAAGACCGATACAGACAAATCAATATTCTTGATCGCCACCGAGGGACAACATCAGATAGAGAAAATCCATTTTCTATAAAAATATTGCAAATGATTTTTCCCACATGAAAAAATCTAATTATTTTGGAGAAAAACATTTTGGTTAAAACTAATAGAAATGCAATATTTTTAAAGTTGCCAAAAATTTTTTTAAAAATTGGAAATTTAAAAAATTCTTATTGAAAACTTTAATTAGAAGAAAAAAAGTAATTTAAAATCTCATAATAACTTTTTAAAATTCGAAATTTTTTTTGCTTTTTTAAAATATTGCACTACTATTAGTTTTAACCAAAATAACTATTTGTTTTTCTCCAAAACAATTAGATTTTTTCATGTGGGAAAGATCTGAAGTTTTGTAGAATAAATTCAAAAAAAAAAAATTCGGACGGACGGACAGACGGACGGACGGACATGTTTTAAGTTCTTTTACTGCTAAAAACTAAAAAAACTAATTAAAATTTGATGCATTCATTATTTTTTTTTTTTTTTTTTTTGTAACCTGAATGATTTGAGTTCAAAGAATATTTCTACCGTAAAATAGTTTTAATTTTTTTTACGAGTTTTGGAAGGTTTTTATAAAATCGACCAAATATAAAATTTTAATATAGTGTAGATATTTAAATTGATTTATTATAATGGTTTAGTTAACCTGTAAATAATTTTGTTTATTTGTTATTCTAATTTATCATTGATTTACAAGATAATTAAAATATTAAAAATAGTAAAAAAATATATGTATGATTACGATGAAATGGCAATAAAACATGATGATGACATAATAGATTTACCATATCCTTAATCGTGTCAATTAACTAATAAATATATTTTTGAAACACATGCACGATTTCCGCGTTTTTTTTTTTGGACGGTTCAAAAACTTAGAATATTTTTGATCGTGCAAAGACTTAGAATATTTTCGATACTTTTGGACTTAAAATACTGACGTTGTCATTTGTCGTTCCTGATGAAAATTATAATTGTTTTACGATACATGCGTTAGTTGCGAGCGAGCGTTAAACAAAATCTTGTTGCTTTGAATAAACTTAGTTGAGACTTAGACCGCGAGTGCACATTCAAATCCTGAAACTCCTAATTCCTGACGTGTCCATTCGAACTGGAGATCTATTCGCTTTGGAAGCTGAGCCGACGCCCAACTGAGAGGATGTGTTGGTAGCAGAGCAGGTCAGAAGCAGAACAAAACACAAGATAAGTGAAATACATACACATAGGCCGCACGCCTTACTAAATATTCTCTTTCTCTCTTTATCTTTATCGCAATTCGTTGCACAAAAAGTCGATCGTATCTTCAAAAAATCTAACATAATATTAGTTCGTAATACAATCGTAACGATAGAAGTGATGTCCTACTTAAATGACTACTAAGGAATGATTAATTTGCATTATAAATCTCAGTGTTGGATTTAGACTAAAAATACATGAAGATCAATAGCGGTTTCAAAAGACTTTTTATAACACGTGCATGAAAAAGGCCCTTTTTTGTGCATGAAATACGAATAGAAAATTGAGTTTTTCACGCAGCGGGTGGACTAGTATATTGTGCAACTAGAGGGGAAAATTGGCTTTTTCTAGCGAGGGTGCCCTCGACTCCCACTCGTGCTCAAAACGTTACCCGAGTCTAAACTAGCGCGCCACGCGCGGCCTTACGGCTGCGTTGGCTTGCCGCCTTGCATTGCTTCGTGTGCGTAACGCCTGTCGGTGCTTATACAGTATTATCCTGTTTTTTTTTTCAATATTGTTGTCAAAGTTTTGATTGGTATTCTTCTGGCGGTCGTCAACACTATCATCAAAACTACTGGAAAATTAGTAACTTATTTGTATTTGTATCAATTATTTATTTTTGTTTGTAGATATTCTTAAAATATATCTTATTTTAATTTTATTCTATTATAATTTCAGATAAATAATACAACACTTTTTTATCGCAGTTTTCAAGAGGAAGTAAACAAAAGGATGATATTTCGTTTGTAGGATTTCAATTAGAATATTAGAAAATTGATTGTTTAGGTATTTAGCATAGTTTAGAGGGATGTAGTAAGCTACTTAGAGCTTTTCTTCAATCTAAGCAATTTTCGTTATTGAGTTTAGGTTTTTCTAGTTCAATATATACACTTGAATTTTGAAAGTGAATTGTACTGATTCAGCTTAAAAGATTTAATTAATATAGCGTACGTCGTTATATGATGCCAAGTTACACGGATTGTATTCGGCGATTACGTATTTCCTAAATCATGCATTTTTTATAATTTAATTAAAAAAGTGGTTTAACTTTGTATATATGTATGAGATAAAGGCCAAAATATAACTTTCAGCTTTTAATAATATAGGAAAATTGCTGAAAATAATTGGGTTGGATGGGGCAAGTTATTATTGAATGTATGTATCAAAAGTAGTAAGTAAGCCGGTATGGGGAGACATAACAAATGACGTCATCACTGGCGCATCCTTATCTTATCAATGTATCAAGTAATAAAGATAAGATAAGGCATCATGTTTATAAATAGGTAATTAAGATAAGAGTATCATGTTTATACCGTGTACGTCAGATATCATGTTTACATAAACAAATAAGATATCTTTACCACAATATTAAACGGTATGTTTATTATTTGTTTGTATAAACAAATGTGATACTTAATCTTTATTACTTGTTTATAAGATAAGGATGCGACACGTGTGACACCTTATTTACAAGATAAAGATTATCTTTATGACACGTGTATAAGACATTTTAACGATAAGTTTACATGATAACATATCATAATTATTTGTTTAGAAGATAAAATTTTACTGATGTCACCATCCTCTAATATAAACATCAATCTTACATGGTGTATGGGATGATGAATGTGTATATTATTATTTTGCGCTACGTTTATGAAAATATTGTGGTCCTTAAAAGGACCGTTTTAGATAATAAAATGTATAAATTCAAAGATTATTCATCCAAGCTCTTGTAGCCTTGTTGTCTCGGAAACGAGAAGGTGTTATTAGAGTATTCATACTTCTTAAATTTGGATTCTGACGTCTTATCTTTTTCAATGAGAGGCTTTTTCTCCTCCTTCTTGCTCGAAGAGAATACGTTTTTTAATTTATCCATTTTTTCAATAATGATGATGATACTTCAAGGAGGTACATGTGAGAATGAGTATCTCCCCGAATCGCAAAGGTATTTATACTGATACGTAAGGAGAGTGGAGGGGAAAAGTGAGGATTGCACGATGTAACAAGAGAAAATATGTTTATTTTTTCAGTTTTATTTGAAGTAAAAAGTGTATATGTACAAAGCGTAATAACGAGGAATAACATGATAAATTGTTATGATTTGACGATAGTGGTATATATATATATATATATATATATATATATATATATATATATATATATATATAGCCCTATAGATATCAAACAATTTAAAGGCAATAATTTCACAAATAATTATATTAACCAATGATTCATCAATATCGTTTACAAACTTATCACCAACATTAATTTTAATATTATCGCTGTATAGAGTATAATATTGTTGAAATACCTCGTAGGTTTTCATCATAGTAGATTTGGCATTTTCAATCAAGTTTTCTGTATCGTTTTTAATACATTCAATTAAAAATTCTTTAATATAAACCATGATTTCATTGACCCTAGTAACGCAGGCTTCAAGTTTCTCGAGACGTTCGTCGACACATGGTAAGACAATCCTCAGTCCATCGAAAATAACTTTCTGCATGCAAATAGCAGGTTGAATGTGGGACGTTTTTTGTTTCTTCGCCCTTGGAGGTTGATATCTCCCGCCAACAGGAGTAGCATCACTACCACATGTAGCACTTTCAGCGAAAGCAGCGGAAGCGCTATTAACTTCGTCCTTGTCTTCTTCATCTAGTAAAAGATTTGGAAAGAGAGGTGTTCCAACAGGTCTTTCCTCAATCACTATAGACTTTGTGTTGTATGAAGTTGTTAACATCAGATCGTGGTTTTCCATGTATATCTTTGTAGGTCGTCCGTACTCACTTTGGAATCTGTACGCATCTTGGAAATAGGTATTGATAAGATCGAAGTAATTCTTAAAAACTTTCCAGCTGGCCACATCGAATTTTATGGATTTGAAACTCCCTGTAGCTGTAGAAAGCTTAACTACAGGACGGAAACTACCCTGATGACACTCCAATCCAAGAGAAATCCTTTTGGAATTCGACTTATTAACTGCGTAGGTTGTAGACAGCAGCATATTTGGCAAGATATTCTGCAAACGAGGTTGGACAATGTCGCTTGATTGAACCATGACTAATAAAACTTTTACACTGTGAACGTCACAAAGGTTCTTCTCTTGAGGAACGATTTGTGAACACCACAATACTGTACTGATGTGTCTCCTGACAGTACTCGCTCTTTTTATCCACTGTCGAATGAATCCCCCCACTATCTCAGAGTAAATTATTCAAGAGTAGTGGGGATGCATTCCTGCACGTGTATTCACAGAAGAACACAAAGAAGCCTGCTGACGCAACAGGAAAGAAAGTATCATATTCGTCAACGGTCAAAAGCTCAACGGTCAAAAGCTAGGGTTACATCTCGCAAACTTCTAAGAACAATATGTTTAGACTACGAGCACTTTCATCGGTTTCTACTTACAGTGAGAGCATGATGAAAGTAAATGCAACAGTTCAACAGGATGTGAAAGTAAAACATAAATGACTCTGGATGTCAACGGCTATATTGATAAAGTTCTTATATTACAGTATTTCAGATAACAGGAATGTAGAAGCAAGTAAGGTATTGTAAATGAGAACATTTTAGATATTTAAGATTGTAATTTATTCATATTTTTACTCAATGATATTTGACAATTGTTTCAATAATTCGCAGATATTCTCGAAGTACATGTTTGATTGCAAAATCCTGAACCAAGAGAACGCTCAGTTCCGGATCTCTTAACATTTCTTGAACGTAGGCGTACTTTTTCATTTCTTAAAAGTTTTTTATAAAACGCATCCACTAACGCATCGTTCTTTTTGGAATCTCGTGAAAATTTATTACAAAACGTGCGTAAGTTACGTATATTAACCATATGATAAAGAAACATAATGCAGTATTGACCACACACTTGCAAATCGATGCTTTGTAATTTTTGCTTATTCCACTGATATCGTTTACAATTTCTTTTGAGTCTTTTAACATGATGTTGTGAGATTGGTGGTAATCCATAACTGTCAAAGTACGTTCCGTAACCATTTGCATCTATGTAAATAGCAATCCAATGTGTTGCTCGTTTGGTGTGATCATCTGTGTTTGCGATAATAGCCGTAGGATGTTCCATAACATTAGGGATTCTATCTGCAGCGTATACACCAACTGTCTTGGCAACTAATGGTTTGAGGGCCCTTAGCAGTTGTCGTGTATTCATTGTTTTAGCTATGATCAACTATGTCGCTTCCACGTCCACTATAAATAGATGTTGCTGTTCTAACACGAGAATGAAGTTTACAGTATAAAGCGTCGCTAAATTTTTGCGCTGTATCTTGGGTTATATCCTCGGCAATAGAGTGCAACCACTTTCTCAATAAATATTCCTGGTTGACAGCACAATCACGAGTGTTGTTTATACCTTGGATACTGTGATTTAAACACATAAATCTGTCCGGATAATTCTTTTTTAATTCTTGAAAAGTCGGCGCGTACATTTCTTCCACATTCACAACTTCATGGGACATGACAGTTTCCAAATATCTCCAATTATCGTGTCCACGAGTAAAACACGTATAGCCACTTTTGCCACTTGTTGTAAATGAAATTGCAATTGTTCCATACTAATGTCACCTTCATGCCAGCGGACACCATGAAACTGATTATAGATGTATTCGTTAGACCTTTTTATTCCAATAGACAATTCTGTGAAATTGTGGGGGGCCTTTATGATCCAGTGTCCAATAGCTCTATTTTTTAGAACAAGTATAGCCACTTCTTTAGGAATAAATTTGTTATTAAGATCTCTCAGACCTTGAACGTTAATAATGTAATCCATGACAGTTTAAGAGCGATTAGCAGCAGCAGCAGAAGGTAAAGTAGTAGCACTAGTGAACTGTATAAACGTTCAAAGAGAACTGAGCATAGTGTATCTTGTTCTCTGACCGTTAACGATGTAGAAGGCGCTGCTGTTGTTTCTCTTTCTATCCCCACCATCTCTTCCTAAGCATTGAAATCCGTTATGATTTGTCGACTTGAGTCTATTTCCAAGACATTGTCATATTCGGCATAAATTATGCAGTTAATTGTTGCTGCTAAAGCGTGTTCAAATTTAACTTCTACTCGAACACTACCATTCTTGATAAGATTCCAATGAAATGATGAGTTTGCAGATAAATCAGGTGTTAGATCAAAAGCAAAAAAGCAATAACCTTTATTGTAATCTGTTCGTGTAACCGTCAGTGATTCATTCAGAAAGTGTATTCCCGTACCAGAGAATAATGTGTGATAACATTCTACGAATATTGGATTACTCCCCGTAAATCGTGGCTGTAGCGGTTTGCTGGGAATCTCTACTCCATCCACATAAAGTGAAAGATAGTTTATGTTGAAATGTTGAAAATTAAAAGGATTGAACTTTCTATTCCCATTAAATGCTCTATTATCTACGAAACCGATGATTATTCTTTTAGGAATCTGGCCTAGGATAACATTGTCAAGTGTATCGCCATGAACACCACTGTGCAATGTAAATGCTTTTACTTCTACACGATTTATTGGATATTTAGCCGTAGCTTTTGCGAGAGTGTTCGGATGTGCTAACATAATCCCTGGACTCACTTTAACACGACATACAATCAGTTATGCTTCTTTAATATGTACGTTAAATTTGTCGTTATCAGACACATCCATCAAGCAAAAAGCATCCTTACTTCTCACTAATCGTAAGCGTAGTTCAACACTATTTAGAAAAAACTTATTTTGATTAAAAACATCGCAATGTAAATGTCCAATTAGATCAACAGTTTGACCGTTAATTGAAAAATACTGACGATAAACGTTTCCCTTATTTGCTGTTGGATCAGTGACTGGGGTGTTAGGTGGTGTCTCCATATTACCAGGAGTATCTAAATACCAGAGTGCTGATGTAAGATGAGAATTCATTGTAGGCGCTGAATAATTTAGCAGTGTTTCGATGTATGCACGGTATGGATATGCATTATTTGGCGGCGATACTAGTTTTTGATTAAAGAACACATCTATCTGATTAAAGAGTGAGTGTAAAAGATTATTCACTGGTGCTTCCTTAGAGTACTCTGTTGCACTCTCATTAGCCGCAATTTCAACATTAGGTAATATCTGCAGGCGTATACTGAGCATTGTATGCGCAAGATCAAGATAATCACTTCCTCCTGGAACGACAAATTCCAATGGTCCATCGTCGGTAAGAGATGAAACGGGCTTGTAATGTATGAATTGTGAATTTTCCACTGACGTTTGCGTTGGTGGTAAAGTAAATAAATCTAATTCGGATTTCATGCACTCGCATGAGTTTGAATGCAGAAAAGCCATAATGTTGATGTTGTTTATCCAAAAATATCAGAGACACTGCGTTTCCTCTTCTTTCAATTTACTTTCTTTTTTTTCGAGCTTCTAACTACTCTTACTGACACGTCTTTTCTTCACACTACCGCTGGTGCTACTGTGTCCAGTTATACGACTCTTACGCGACTGACGTTTTGGCTTTTTACCACGTCGCTTATATCCAGACCCTTTCATCATTTCAGCTATTTTATCTGCGGCCTTATGTTTAAGATTTCGACCAGACTCTCATGCACGCGTATTCACAGCTTGTTTAAAACTGAGACCGTGATTACCCACATCATCTAATACATGTATTCCTGCTTTTATAGCTTCTTTACCTACAGCTTTGGCACCACTAGTGAGATATGGTAAGACTCTTCGAAATAAACCACTCAAGAAATGGCTTATACCACCGTGTCCTCGCTGATAGCTTGATCCTGCAAACACTCGTCGTACACCTTCTCTACCTCGCCCAGCACTAATTTGATCGGAATAATATTCTACGTAGTAACTCATTTTTGTTTTTCATTCTCTACTGACAGTGTTTAAAATGAAGTGTAACTGTCAACGTCCCGTACTCGAATGGTATATGATTACCATGCTGATCTCTTATATCTATTGTAACATTTTGAAACGTGTTGTTCAGCAGTGGTATGTAATTAGGAGGTGCAAATTGTTTGACCATGGTTACACCCAGTCTATACTTGGAATTATCCAATACCTCTATACGTAAAAGTGATGCTTGAATATCACCGACTGTGTATGGAATGCAAATATCAGAGTAGACAAAAAATTGATCTGATATAGCTCTTGCTAAACAAGCAGGTCTGTTCCCTGTGATTGTAGTATATCGTGACTCTGGTGACTGTGGTTTCAAGGTTATAAAATCTTCTAGCCTATACTTCTCATTCTCAAAGCCAAATATACGTTTAACTTTTTCTCTAAAACTATAGTAATGAGCTTCCTTACATTCGCAGATTTTTCGTAGATTGTAGTAACCTCTTTTCATTTTTGCTGGCGCTATAAGTAGATGTCCGTGAAGTTCAGGTACATTATTTATAGCCTCCGATAGATCTTTTAGGCTGTCGTAGACACCAGGTGGAAAAGAAGTATCGCCGTACTCTAAATTTACAAATTCATGCGTGTGTTCTGTAGCACTTCTTTTCTTCTGCTTTTTCTTATGCTTCTGCATATCATCGTTATTGTTAGCTGTTGTTGTTGTTGTTGTTGTTGTTGTTGTTGTTGTTGTACTACCGCTACTACTAGTTTTGGTAAATATTATTTCGCATTCATCTTTTTGAATATGCACCATAGTGCATGGTATATGTATTTCGGTCAGTGCAACAGCCCAGTTCCCAGATAGCCGGACTTCATGAGATAGTTGAGTGTTAAAGCAAGACGTAGTGTTATCTGGAAATTATTTCATACTACTGTTGCTTGGTAGTACCAGATAAAATTCTTCGCTAGACATGTTTCAGATTTCTA
The DNA here is from genome assembly GCF_009193385.2 of Nasonia vitripennis. NCBI lineage: Eukaryota > Metazoa > Arthropoda > Insecta > Hymenoptera > Pteromalidae > Nasonia > Nasonia vitripennis. Next base: position 12,989,198 of record NC_045759.1, on the reverse strand, counting down.
CGGTATCGTTTGCTTTAATCCACGAGTTAAATTTATCTGGATTCCCGATCCACTTCACAAATAATTTCTTATTTACTCCTCGACCTTTAGTCTCAATTACTCGTTCAATTTTGAATTCCTTATTTTTTACTACACGATCATCACCGACACGTACGAGTTCTTCTGGATAAAAAAATCCATCAATTATTTCTCCATCTAGATCAACAAGTTCGTAGGTATAAAGATTCTGTCGACGTGAAACTCTATGTACTCTAAAGATCGCTTCGCTGTAGTTCTTCTCGTATCCTTTGTCGAAGGTACCTTTTGCTCGACTGATGCGAACGTGCTCACCCACTCTATATATACCTACTCTAGACTGTTTACGCTGACTTATTGCTCTTTTCTGTAAATTTTTTCTAGCCTTATCGGCGTTTCGCATATTCACTTTGGCAGGAATCATTTTTATACCACTGTGCAGTGTGTGATTGTAGGCATAAACAATATTTTGAATACATCAATATATCTGTGTGTATTTTTATGTGTGAAATACCTAAACATTCTTTCTTTGAGGGTTCGATTAAGACGTTCCACAACTGCTGCTTTAACGTCAGGATTACGTGCAACTCGAAAATTTATATCATGTTGTTTTAAATATTTTTGAAATTCCGAACCAACAAACTCTTTACCTTTATCTGTTTGTACAAGTACAGGTGAGCGACCGTTAGCTCTTTTTAGGATTTTATCAAAAGCACTTACGACGCTCTTGACACTTTTGTCATAAAGCGGCTAGACCCAAGCGTATTTACTAAGAATATCTATTACGACAAGAAGATATGCAAAGTTATCGTTGTAAGTTTTGAGATTCTACAGGTCACACAAATCCATCTCCCAACAATCATCCACATTACTGACATTGTACATGAGTCTAGGAAATTTTCTCCTAATAGGACGATGAAGCGTGTATGCATCCTGATTGCTTAACCAAATATTAACGTTATTCTTATTTTTTTTGCTTATTAACACGAATGAGGTTACGTGCACCTGCGTAGCCTGCCTCGTGTTTAGTGTCAAAATATTGATTTTCATAAGACATTCTTAAATATCATAGCTTAGCTACTTATCGCCTGATTTTCGTGGTAAGGATTTTTTTTTGTTCAAACGTTCGCTGCAACTTTTTGAAGCAGCAAGTCTTGCACCTTGCTCCAAAGTCTGAACGCTCTCCGAACTATCTCTTTTACTTGAGAGTATTTTGTTCAAAGCACGTTTGAAATTTTCACTAATTGACAATACAATCGGATTACTTATGAATTTAGACGGAGTGTCAGACGATGCTATAAAATTAGCAAGTTTAAATCTCCCAGTAGGTTCTTCATCTGTTGCCTTGCTCTGAACAGCATCCTCCACCAAATCTATAATATTTGACTGAGGTATAACTTTACCGTCGATGCTGACTGTACCCGAATTATCCCATTTGATACGATGAGGTACAGTTGATTTCCAATGTTTAAGCAATAACAGAGCTTTCCTCACATAACCCTTAGGTATACTTGTCAAAATTACCTTATCAGACAAAGAATTTAATGTGTCCTCATTTTCAATCTCTACACTAGCAGCAGCAGCAGCAGTATTACCATCGGATAAAAGTTCTTGACGTTCTAAAGTTTTAAAATGAAGATATCTTCTTAAAATTTGTAAATACTTTTGACATTTTTCTCTTTCATCTGTAATACTTTTTGAAAAAAGTATATCATGCATCTCAACATCGAGACGTGATAAGTTATCGCCTTTTGTCTGCACACTCGGTTGTTCCAAACCATTACTTGATTCATCTGGCTGATGTTGTTGTTGTGGTTGTTGTTGTTGATTTTTCATTACACGGTCATATGCTTCCTCCGGTAAGATAATCATTTTACGTGTATGCTCCATACTTAACTTTTAGAACTACCGAATAACTTTGACACTAGTGCGCCAATTATAGGTGAAAGTAACATAGGTAAAAAAGCACTACCATCTTGAATAATCACCCGTCTCTTTTTCTTCCACTCTTTATCATTATTATTATTATTACCACTGGTCATATTCAATAATTTACGCAAAATGTTTTTATGTTTCTTTAACTTTGATTTGTGAGAATTTTTAATTTTTACAACACCTGGTAACACATTTAACGAACACTCACGTATACTTTTGATGAGTTTTTTGTCTGCTGAGCGAATTAAGGCTAAACGTTGTTGTCCGTCAGCGTGGCAAAGAGCATTCAATATTGCTACACACTTTTTTGTAAAATGTTTAGGTAGACAGCCGCACTCTGTATTGTCAGCATCTGCAGCAACAGCATCAGCAGCACCACTACCACCACCACGCTGTCTTCCACCTATTCTTCTTCTTCTAACTTTCTCCTTGTTTTTCTGCTTTCATGCTTTCCCCGCCATCGTTCTCCTCAGACTGATGCTTCAGCTATACTATGTTCTACTTTTATCGAAACTTGTTTTTCGGTACATACACGTAGCGCAACCTATCATCCGGAAAAATACAGGTTCTGAAACCAAATTCTTCGCTAGTGGACTGTTTTAAATCTAGCAGAAGATATCCATGAGCAGCTGATGTACTGTCAAGATAATTAGCGTTCAATGAAATATCACGCTGTCCAGCTCCTTTGTGAAAAAGATTTTGTGTAATAAAAATTACGCTTAAATTTTTGTGATGACTACCCTTTGTAAATAGATCGAGAATAACATTGTTCGAAGCTTCCCTCATCAAATCATCAATAATCAATAATTTTTTCCTGTCATTATCGTTTGAATAGTCTGAAGGCTGAGGTAATCCCTCGTGAAATTCAATAATTTTCTTTTTGCTGTATATACTACCTCCTGGTATAAAGTCTGTTTCGTACGTAGATTGCCATTCTGCGTAATAGAGAAGTATACGATCGAAAGTTGCATTACACATAAGTGGTAGATGTTTAAGAAACCGTTTGACAAAGACTGTTTTACCACATCCCGTAGGGCCACTTACAATACAGGTAAACGGGTGTTTAAATCGCGTATCCATTTTAGATACGTACTAGCAAAAATCACTGCTACATATAAGCGGACGGTCGGTGGCGGCGGCGGCAGTGGCGGCGGCGCGACGCGGCACACGTAAAAAATAAACTAATTTTACGTGTGCTGAATCACAAGCTGTTGTTAACGCTGTTTAATCTGATAATCGTGTCCAACAACCTAAATAACACCGCTAGTAAGCTGAATTATGCGTTAAAATGAGCTAAATTTCCATAAGAAGCGTTCTCTTCGATGACAGAAGCTGTACTGAGGATATAAAAACGTGTTAGGGATCTTTTAAATGGAAAATAAGGAAATTTTATAAAAATTTGTGTTTATTTTTTATTTACAATAAATGCATCCAAAAAGTTAATTATTCTTATATCCAAAAGGTAGAGACTTACGTGACGTAAGGTATCGTCGTTTTTTCAATACAACACAACATGTTTTCGATTCTTCACGCGTTACAACTTCATGCATTTTAGTTTTTCTGATAGCTTTGAATTTTAAGCGTATTTTACTACATTCATCATTCATTTTTTCAGATTCGTGATCTTCCTTTGCAAAGGCATCGTTAATCAAATTCTTTATGCTATCAAAATTAATTTTTACACCGTTTGAGAAGTTTAATGAGATACCTTTTACTTTACAACATTCAATTTTATCATCTTTATTGGGCGTTACAGCTGTGTAAGCGTAAAACTTTGGTCCTCCCGAAACAAAATTACTTATATACGTATTCTCACCATAACCACAAAGTTCATTTGTCATATCACCTAGTTTAGAGCCAATAAAAGGTTTATACTCCTACGGAGCATCGTCATGCGAAACAAATATACAAGAATCTGTGTCATAATAAAGAACACGATCACCTAATCTTCTCAAGTAATTATATAGTTCTAAACGTGTTTGAGCAGCGGTGTAAGCCGCAATCACGACACTCGTATGCGGGGCAGGAGTGACAGCCTCATCCTTGTATTGCCAATTCACGTACAGTATCTCATCATTAATTGCTAGTATATCATTAACATCTCTTTCCGGACATGTAAGAAGTTTTAAAAGAGATTCACGCGATTTTACAACTTCAGTTTGTTTCAAATTACTCCGTTGTCCAAACTTACCCCGAAACGAATTTAAGCAGAGCTTAGCAACAGCTCGTTACCCTGAATTTTTTTCGATATTATTTTTATCCAAAGTTATACCCTCATCGAGTCTATACTGTTCAATGTATTGTAATTTAGTTGCTTCGTCAGTACACCATGAGGGCTATCCGCTAGCCTCTTGCTTGATTTTTAAGGAAGTATTTACGTATTCGGCAAAAGACCTCCGCTACCATCAATTTGATTATACTGTGGCATCTCATATTGCCAAATAATATAAATTTTCGTAATACTGTAACCGAGTTCAACAGCTTTACGCAACTCATCAGCAACCCAGGTGCCCGTGCACTCACACTGCTGCATTTCCTCGCAGCATGAGCGGCAAAAAGCAAAAAGAAGACGTCCGTGCATTTTAATTGGTAAAAGTGGAATGTGCAGGTCGCGCGGTGGTAAGATACTACATTTAAATAATCCCTCAATATTGTTGAGATTATTGTTATTCCCCTGCGTTAATTCGTTGCAGTCTTCACCAATTAAAATTCGCGGATGCCCTACGGGAAATCGACCTCTTTTACACACGTACGGATAAAGAGAGCATATATCTGTATATTGAATTTTTTCGTTATTTCCGATCGCGTACTCAGTAACTATATTCTCCGTTCTACCTCCAAAAAAAGCATCGCGTGGATTCAACGTTATACGACTCATAAGAGGATGCTGTGTTACATATTCGTAGATTTCGCTATTCTCTGCTTTTATCCGATCAAAACTACATTCCCATATCTCTCGAACTTCGTAACCCAGGGCTTTTATTTTTTGAATTTTCCGAAAAGTAATCTCGTACGACTCATCCATAGTTCTACCGTATGACATTATTTTATCTCGACGTTTATTAAAGCAAATAGGGCAACCGTGTGTGTAACATCCTTGATATTCAAAGACAATACCTTTAGCATTATCATTTTCCGGAGGTAAATAGCCATCTAAAAGAAACCCTTCTGGAAGCATAAATTCACGTGCTTTACCCGCGTGTATGATTTCCCGACCAATCTCACGTTCACACTGTAACAGCCACTGTATTGACTTTTGCGAATGATTATCAGCGCGTCGATATCCACCTGCTGGAATGATACCGATAGTTTTTTCGCGTACGAACTTTTTTCTATACACAATGGAGCATGCAGAAGCTATGGTCGTTGCCTCTGTAAACGGACAAGTATTCCCGCACTTAATGAAAATTTTCCGAAAAGCCATGCATGCAAGTCTTTAAATTTCTACATCGATACGGCAATAATCGAGTGTTTCACGTTGAAAATCAAACCCATAAGTATTTCGGTTCTCCTCATACCATGCAATAAACTTTTCCTTCTCAGACGTCGACATGGCATTAAGTGCGTAGAACGATGCTTCGGGTAAAGCCCCAACATAATTTTGATTTTCTAAAGTATTGAATAGATGAGGAAAATATCCTTTTTTGCTAGCTGGTGGTAGAGAAAAGGTTTGTGGTAAAGCACTTAATTTCATGTGAAAATAGTTTAAGCTATAAATAAATTTTGTTCGCCCGCATTGAAGCATAATTATATTTTATCCATTCAATATTACGTTCGGTACTATTGAGGTATTTTCAACGATTTCTCCCAAAATAAAATGCGCATCAAACCCACGAGAGTTATGAGCAATACAAATTATTTGACCGAAGGTAGTTTTCTCACGTACTGTCAAACCTATTAATTGTCTAACTGGATACTCGCGAAATATATGCTCTCTTACACCACACGTATGGCATAGTATATTTATATTTTCATTACCCATGCAATCATCGCAAACCTGTTGTACAACACATAGATTTGGAATGTGTATTTTTATCTGTGCATGTTCACGATAAGCAGAATCTTGACGCGTCTCAAAGTCATAAAAAATAGTTTTTCTTTGGGGATTTACAATTAATCTCTGTGTTAACATTACGTCCAATGGGTTGAATATAACAGAGCTGATTTACATCATATTTTTCGCGACATAAGTTGCACCAATTGATTTCACACTCATGCTTTGACTTGTAGATATTAATTCGTTTGTAACACATATTACAAACTTTTACCACATCGCATATTTTGTGACGGTCGAAACATATTTTTGCGTAAAATTCTCTGTTACATTCTACACATTTTATAATATCTATATTAGAATTACACGTTGGTGCACAAAAACACCTGTCACATTTGGCTGTGCATCTATGCTCATCTACGTATCTATAGCTTTTATTACAATGTTCGCAGAAAAAACGATTGCGTGCATCACCGGTTAAATTTAATATTGTATCGAAATGACGCCTTCGCGCATCGTACAAAAGATTTATAACGTCAAAAGAATTTGAATTTAACAGAGGTCTTCCATCGTAAAAGGGCGGTTCTCCATTTCCAAAAGATAAACTATCGTATCACACACAATCGTAAAAAAGTATCCCGTGTTCGTCGAGCAGCAAGCAGTATCAAACATGTATAGTTGTTTTGTCACACTAATTCATCTCCGCTGTATAGGTATCGCCTTCTAAGACTCATGGCGACAAGTGGATACAAAAAATATCAACTTCCTCCTCCTCAAGAGCACTTGAGAGTCAAAGGTTATGCTCTCTCGCGCTCGTAAAAAGTATCCCGTATCCGTCAAGCATTTCGCTGCACAACGCGTCAGCCAGCTCGTTCGGGTATCGGGTGTACGAGCACACGTGCGGTATCGAACAATAATCTGCACAAGCCTAATTTTTCTCCTTCGTCCCTCCTTCTCCTCCTAGGCCCTATAGATGACTGCTTCGACTACAGTCGTCAGTTCCAAGTTGATCGTAGTTCCACTAGGTTGTCTGTGAAAAGTGTTGTTTTACGTCAGTTGGAGGAGAAATGCTCTCTCCTAAAATCACGGATGGAGCGTACGTCGCGGCTCATACAGCAGCAGCGCGACAAGTATGCTGAGCTGTATGAGGAGCGTGAAGAAATCAAACGCACGCTGCACATCATGAAAAGTTCACCTGCCATCGGCCCCGTCAATTACTACATCCCCAAGCTTGGGGATGTATGTGAAGTGTGTGCGCGGGTGATGAAGCGTATGACCATACGCACACGCTGGACGTATTGCACGGAGTGCAGGGCGCGACGTTGTACGATGTGCAGCAGAAGAGAACTGTGGTGTTGCAGCGTAGGAATAGCAAGGAGGGATGCGATGGAGGAGGTTGCCGAGGAGTTGGTGCAGCAGCAGGCTAGTTCGTAAGGTAAATATTTTTTGTTTGCCATAATAAGTTAATTGTGTGTATTTTTAGACAGGTGCATACCAATGAAGATGCTATGGTGGAAATGACGAAAAGAGAGGAGCAGGAAGAGGAAGCGCAGGAAGCGGAGGAAGTGGAGGTGGAGGCCGTGGACGATGCCGCCATGCAAATTGATATAGGAGAAGAATTTTTTCAGTTTGACTCGCCTGCATCTCCCGATGACTTAGCTGACATGGAAAAGCCTGTCGTCATGAAGATAGAAGCTAGTGAAGAAGACGAGACAGTTAACGTCGTATAGTGATATTTTGTGTTTGTGTGTGAGTGTATAGTGTATAGTGAACGCGTAAGTTTTATCACTAATTATATTTACCCGTACGTGTGTGTGCGTGCGTGTGTGTGTGTGTATATGTGTGTGACTAGATTAGTAATTAAGAGTAAGGAGTGATGTGTGAGAGTGTGTTAGTAAGAAAATAAAGAGAGGTGAAGAGAGAGATAGAGAGAGAGCGTGCGTAAGAGAGAGAGAGAGAGAGAGAGAGAGAGAGAGAGAGAAGGAGAGATGGAGAGAGAGCGTGTGCGTAAGATTAGATTAGATTTATTTGCTGTACAATGTGTTGTACAATACTTGTATATATCGATACATAATTTAAAGTTTAATTGGATTGAGGATATGTGTGTAGGTGTGCTTGAAGGTGTGTGTATGTGCGTGTGTGTGTGTTTGTAGTTTTGTTTAATGATGGTGATGTATGAGACTGTATGAGAGGTAAGTGCTTGGTTTTCTATGAGGATGATTACGAATTACAAATTTTCAAGGCTAAAAAGTATTTTTTAGCCTCGCTTTTGAAATGATTGATGGGTATGATGTCTCGTAATCGTGAGGGTAATGAATTCCAAAGGTATGCGGCGATTATGTGAAATGAATTCCTCAGCGCCTCTGACGAGAAAGGAGGTATGTCTAGCGGTATCGCTTCACCTCTCACAGGACGGAGTGCGACGTGGAAGTCAAAGTAGGCAATTAAATAAGTTGGTTTAGCATTGTTAAAGAGCTTTCTCAAGAAGCAGGCCGCAAAGTACTTCCTACGTCCGGCAGTGGTGAGCCATTGCAGCTCGCGCCTGTAAGGCGTGATGTGCTCGTCCCTCTTAAGACCATAGATGTAACGTATACCTGTGTTAACCAGTCTTAGTAGTTTAATGTCGAGTTCTTGTGTCAAGTTGCAGTAAACCAGTGAGCAGTAGTCTATGCTCGGGAACAGTAGGGCCTGGACGAGGTGTTTGCGCAGACCGAGGTTCGTGCTTTTCCTGAAAAAGTATAGCCTATACATAAGAGAGTGACCACGCTTACACATTTGTGTTACGTGCTCTTTCCAGGTTAGTTTGGAGTCAAGCACGACCCCCAGGCTGCGCATAGAAGATTCAAAATCGATCCGGGCTCCCCCTATATTCATGTAAGTGTTAGCCATTGTAGGTAGAGCATTGATATAGTAGGGCGAGCCCAGGACGATCGCCTTAGTTTTGAGGACATTGAGTTTTAGATTCTTATGCTCAGCCCAGCACCTTATCCTCTCGGCATTAGCTCTCATTCTGTCGGAACAGGAGTCAAGCTCCTCGAGGTAGCACTGGGTGTAGATCTGCAGGTCATCCGCATAGATCAGATGTGCAATATCCACGTCCAGACAGAGGCTTATGCCATTGACGTACAGTGCAAAAAGTAAAGGGCCTAGTACGGATCCTTGTGGGACTCCCGTATTGAGCGGAAGGTATGAGGATAGTTGATTGTCGTCACCAATGACGGCCTGCCGTCTGCCCGTGAGATAAGATGCAATCCATCGGATGACATGCTTAGAAAAGCCGAAAGAGGTTAGCTGTCTATGGAGCTTGGCGTGACACACAGTATCAAACGCCTTGCTAAAATCAAAAAGAAGAATAAGTGTGACCTTCTTTTTGTCTATTCCAAGCCTGACATCATCAGTCAGCTTTATTAAGCCGGACTGTGTGCTGTGACCGGTACGAAAACCTGGCTGTAGGTCATCAAGGAAGAGCCTAGTTTCCAGATAATGAGAAAGCTGCCTATGTACCAGCCACTCCAGCGCCTTGGATAGAAAAAATAAGAGTGAGATCGGACGATAGTCAGTAGTGGATTTTGGAGAACTGACTTTGTTGAGTGCACGCACCAGTGACCTTTTCCAGTCCGAGGAGAAGCATGACTCGCTCAAGGACAGGTTAAAGATACGACATAATATGGGCGCGAGTAATGGCATGGCCTTGGAGACAACAACCTGTGGGATGCCATCAGTTCCCCTGGCCTGAGAGGTGAAATGCTGAACTGCGGCCAACACGTCCGATTCCGTAATCTCACTGAAGCTGAAGTGGACAGTATATTCCAGACTATCAAGTGATTGCAGTTATTCGTCGACAGAAGGGGCGAGTGGATCATTGGATATCCCGCTGAAGTATCTGTTAAGATCATCTGTTGAGAAGCGAGATGGAGTGGTTTCTCGAGTTCTCTCCAGATTTGCCCTACGTCTGTTATGTTTGATAGTCGTGAGTGATAGTAGTTCAGTTTGGCTTCCTCGACCTGCTTATGTGCGTTATTTGCTGCTTGTGTATAAAGAAGTTGATCTCGAGAATGACGTGTCCTGCGAAATATCATGTATATTCTGTCCCGCTCAGTCACAAGGTCTCGAAGAGCCGAGGTGAACCACGGGTGTCGTGTGGGTCCTGGCGTTACAGTCCGTAATGGGGCGAGCTGATTGATGGCGTTTGTTAGGTTGGTGTTGAGAGTGTTGATGAATGCGTCAAGGGATGATGTGTCGATTGTAGACCAGTCACATGTGTTGAGGTAGTTGTTTAGTTTTTCAGCACTGATGCCTTTGTAATTTCTATAGGAGTATGTTCTAGGTGCTTGTCGTGGAATTTGCACGTCGAGTGTAGCCGTAATGAGGTCATGTTCGTTTATGAATGGTGAGTCAGTCTTCCAGTGTGAAATTAGGCAATCCTGTTCGTCGACCAGGCAGAGGTCGAGCCATGTGTCAGAGTTTTGCTTCTGGTGCGTAGCACCATAGGGCACCGATTTGAGGGAGTTCTCTTCTATGAGGGCCTTGATGAACTTGGCATCTTCTGAGGAGGAGAGTTGATCTGCATTAAAATTTCCCATTATAACTTTCGTGGAGTAGTTGTGCATGTGACTATTGAGCTGTTCAATGAAATTGTTTCCTTGTAAGAAGGGCGCGTGTGGTGGCCGATACACAACCGCCACGAAAATAGGTGGGATTCCCTTCGCAGTGATCTCACAGAAGAGATACTCCGGATAGCCTGGCTTTCCCGTCCAGATCCCGTCGGATGAAGATATTATTGTAGCAGTCAGCGTGTTGTGGATGTAGAGGGCCACTCCTCCACCGTTTCTGTTTCTGTCTCGTCTGTGTAGCGTATATTTAGTCAATGTGGGAATCGAGGTTATTTTATCATTGAGCCAGGTTTCTGTTACAGCTATTACGTGAAAAGTGGGATGAGTAGACAAAAAAAGTCTTATCATTTCAATGTGCCCCGTGAGAGAGTTCGCATTGAAATGACAACCCGTAGTCCTTCTGACAGAGTTACCTTGGAGTGTGAAGATTTCGCGATCGATGAAGTTGATGATGGTGGTTTGGGTGGAATGAGGTGTATGTATTTTAGTTGTTGTTGTTGTTGTTGTTTGGTGGTGTCCGGGATAAAAAATTATCTAGGTGTTCCTCGGTTTCGATGACGACGGCGCGGTTGTCGTTGAAGCGGATGTACAGCTTGCCATTCCTCACGTAGGTACGACATCCTTCCATCCTCTTGACCTCCATCCGCGCTTTGACCCTCAGCTTGTGCACCTCTGGGGGAAGGAGCGGATTGATGTTGATTAGCCACTGGTGGTCTGGAGCTGGGGCTCGCGCTTCCTCCAGTAGGTCTGCATCCAGCTCCGTTGTGTGGAGCTTGCGCTTTCTGGCCTTCGCAGCTATTATTGAGCAGGCGAGGGCATGTGACGCCAGAGTGACAGCAAGAGGTGGCATTCTGGCTGAGTTGTCAGCGGCTGTGTCCAGTCTTCCCATAACCCTCGCTCTTACTACGTCCCGTTGGAGAACTGTGGGGTCCAGCGCAGTGAGCACCGCATAAGCCAGCAGCCGCAATGAGGTTTCCTCAGAGTATCGGAGTCCCGTAATCACAACGATATTGTCGTTGTTGGTGTGCTCCTGCTGCCTTTTGATGACGGATATTTCCCTGCGGAGGTGGGCCAGTTCGTCGTAGTTGCCGTCGTGAGGTGTGCCGTTACTGCTGTTGGTTGGCTGCGGGATAGCAAGATTCCTCGATGCCAGGTCTTCTAGCTTTGCCTGCAGCTCACTGGTGTTTTTCTCAGCATCATTAATACGAGAAGTACGCGGCGGCAGGTCATCAAGGGCCTTGAGCCTCTGCTCTAGGGGAGCCAGCCTTTGCTCAATCTCGGTCATCCTCTTCGCCATCTCGTTTTGAGTCTTCAGGGATGCCTCCTGTTTCTTGCGTATGTCAGCTAGAGCCTCTAGGATGTTTTTAATAGAGCTCTCGATCGTCGAGGGTGTTGTTTGACGAGCAGGAGATCCATTTCGAGATGGGGCGCGAGATTGTGGTGCAGAACTGTAGGGCTTGGTCGTTGCCTGCTTAGATGTAGAGTTAGGCCCTGCCAGCGATAGATTGAGCTGCGAGGAGTTGAGCCTTTTCTTGGCCTGCTCCCTCTCCACTTCCTCCATACAAATCGCGCCGAAGCAGGTCAGGACTGCCTTACCTCTGACCTTTGAAGATGTGAATGTAACACACCTGGAGTGGTAATGTGTGTTACATATATCACATTTCTTAGGGGCCTTGCTCTTAATGCTGTTATTGCATTTTCCGCAGGTCTCGTATCCCGCATTCATTGTGCTCATCTCGATGTTTCTCACCGTAGTTGGCGATCTGACCTCTAGGTGGAGCAATGATGAGAGAAGAGAGAGCGTTTACCGACCTTAAACTGAGTGGCGCTGCGATGGTGTTCAGTCTGCTCACTAGATGGCAACAGGTGGTTGAAACGTTGAGAGAAAGCCGTGCGGGAAAAGAGCCAAACCGTGCGAGGTGTTTTGAGGTTAGAAAATTACGGCAGATTTTCTCGGAAAAAGCAGGCAAGAGTAGAATGCAGCCTCCAGCAATTTATTAATTGGTCTGAAGGTTGCAATTAGTAGCGTGCAACACTCTATAAAAGAAGACGCCCGGAGGCAGCGTGCGGCAGTAAAAGAACATGAAAACAGGAGATAGCAGGCAAAGCAGTTGTACTCACGTGATCGCAGCGCCAGAGAGCGAGAAGGAGAGATGGAGAAAGAGAGAGAGAGAGAGCGTGTGCGTAAGAGAGAGAGAGAGAGAGAGAGAGAGAGAGAGAGAGAGAGAGAAAGAGAGAGAGAGAGGAAGAGCGTGTGCGTAAAAGAGAGAAGGAGAGAGGGAGAAAGGAGAGAGGGATAAAAGAGAGAGAGAGAGAGAGAGAGAGAGCGTGTGCGTAAGAGAGAGAGGAAGAGCGTGTGCGTAAGAGAGAGAGAGAGAGAGAGAGAGAGAGAGAAAAGGAAAGCTTGTGCGTGAGAGAGAAAAGGAGGGAGGGAGAAAAGAGCACGTGTGCGTAAGAAAGTGTGTGCGTGTGAGTGAGAGAGAGCGCAGTGTAAGAAGCTAGTGTCCTTCGTGCGTTAGCAGACGATACAATACATTCGAAAATTATACAATACGAACGACACAGCGTGGTCACGATTGAGTGTGTGTGTGCGCTCGCGTAAGTGTACGAATGTGTACACATGTGTGATTGGATTTACATTGTTTATGATAATTCAAATAAATAATTTTTTTTATAATAAAAACCATTATATATTGTAAGAAATGATTTTTTTTTATTTATTAACTTGGTGTGTGGAGACAACAAATGACATCATTACTATCGTATAAATATAAACGAATAATTAAGTCAAGGTATTGTTTGTTTACATAAATAATTAATTAAAATTATCTATATTACATGTAATAAGATAAGGATGCGCCAGTGATGACGTCATTTGTTATGTCTCCCCATACCGGCTTACTTACTACTATCAAAAAATCGCTTTTAGGGTTGTGTATGTCCAAAAATGTTAAAAAAATGTTTTCCACGGTAAAAAGTTGTATTTTGAAAATGTTTACAACTTTTATATTTAACATTTTCATGTAAAACGAAAATCCCTAATGTTTTATGGCAAATAATTAGTTTTTTAGCTGCAAAAAATCGATTTTGGGCTGTAAACTCGAGTTCTAAGCATTTTCATAATTTGATGTTAATGGGAAAAAGTTGTAGTTTACAAATGTCTACAACTTTTACATTAAAATTTTTTTTTTAGAATGCTTTGCGACGTTGCAAACGTCGCAGCCGCGTCGATACGAGGAATCTCGTTCGATGCGGCCAAGCTCTGAGTGCGCGGAAGAAACAAGCGAGTTGGATTGTTGTTGTCGGTGCCAGCCTAACCTCGAGTTCGAGGAATGGGCCAGCTAACCGTCAACGTTAGCGCGAGAGTGAGCATCGTTGGCGCGAGAGTGAGCCTCGTCGGCGCGCGCGCTGATTGGTCCTCCGCATGTCGCGAGCCAATCAGCGGGCGCCGATGTGCGACTCGCTATCCGCGCAGACTGCCAGCCAATCAGGCGCGAGGAAGATGCGCGGGCCCGACGAGCGCGAGTAGAGAGTGAGCGCGAGAACGAGCGGGAAATCGGGGAGTTCTCTCACGACTGTCGACGGAGTACGTCGACGTGCGAGAGAGATACGTGGCCTCCTCTGTTACGAGGAGAATTGGGAGAGTCTCCCGAGGTTGTGCGAGTGTGCGAGAGTGTGAGAGAGTCATAGGTGCAGCGCGTTGGCACGAGCAAGTGCCGACGCCCGGACGAGCCAGCAACCATCCGCACGAGAGGAAGGAAGCTAGCCAGTCCGCCATCATTGTCCGGAGGACCAGAGCAACCAGCAGCCTTGGCATGGGAGAGCCGAGGAAGCTAGCCGTCACCAGGTCCACGAGAGTCAGGGAGGCGCCGGCGGGAGCACCGACGGACGTCCACCAGGGAGAGAGCGAGTAAGAAAGTATTAGAGAGAGAGAGAGAGAGAGAGAGAGAGATTTATTAGATTTATTTGGCGTACAATATGTTGTACGATAAATTGCATACAGCAGGAATAGTTGTACAGCAAAAATGTATATTGTGATAGTATGATAATGTGAAGATGGGTCAAGCGAGAGTGTGTGCGTTTGCGTGAATGTGTACAAGCGTGTGTGTGTGTGCGTTTGAGTGAATGTGTACAAGCGATTCAAGTGTTTGTATTTTCAAGCTCAAGAAAGTGCTCTTTAGCTAGTCTCTTGAAACCTGAGACAGATGTAGTGTTACGAATGTGAGATGGTAGGTTGTTCCATAGGTATGAGGCGCTGATATGAAACGAGTTCCTCAGCGTCTCCGTCGCGAATGTCGGAATATCCAGAGGTATCATTTCCCCCCTAACAGGCCGAAGTGTCACGCGGAAGTCAAAGTATGCCAATACGTATGATGGTACAGCTGTGTTAAACATTTTTCTTAGGAAACAAACAGTGAAATACTTCCTGCGTCCGGCAGTGGTTAGCCACTGCAACTCCCGCCTGTATGGGGAGATGTGCTCATCTCTTCTTACACCATAGATGTACCGAATTCCTGTATTCACGAGCCTCTGAAGTTTTAGGTCGATTTCCTGCGTCAGGTCACAGTATACGTGGGAACAATAGTCTATAAGAGGAAACAGGAGGGCCTGCACTAAGTGCTTGCGCAACCTGAGATTGGTGCTTTTCCTGAAAAAGTAAAGCCTGTACATTAGTGTGTGAGCACGCTTACACACTTGTGTAATATGCTCCCTCCACGTAAGCTTAGAGTCGAGCACCAATCCCAGATTACGCACGGAAGATTCAAAGCTGACCTGGGCACCCCCTATGTTAATGAAAGTGTTAGCTGTTGAGGGTAATGCGTTTATGTAGTAGGGAGAGCCCAGGACAATTGCTTTAGTTTTAGCAACATTAAGTTTTAGCTTATTCTGTGCAGCCCAACCAGTAATCCTCTCAGCATTGGCACTCATCTTGTTTGATAAAGAATCGAGCTCTTCGAGGTGGCATTGACTGTAAATTTGCAAGTCATCCGCGTAGATGAGATGGAAAACATCGGTATCAAGGCAGAAACCGATGTCATTGATGTACAATGCAAACAGCAGTGGACCCAGAACGGACCCCTGCGGGACGCCGATGTTGAGACGCCGAGGAGAAGAACGTTCGTTATTGTCACCAACGACGGCCTGCTCTCTACCAGAGAGGTAGGAGGCAAACCAGCGGATGACTTGCTTTGAGAAGCCGAAGGTGGATAGCTTTCTCAGGAGCCTGACGTGACACACAGTGTCAAACGCCTTGCTAAAGTCAAAGAGAAGGAGTAGTGTTACTTTCTTTTTGTTTATCCCAGCTCTGAGAGAGAGAGAGAGAGAGAGAGAGAGAGAGAGAGAGAGAGAGAGAGAAAGAGATAGAGAGAGAGAGATCCGAGAGAGAGAGAGAGAGAGAGAGAGAGAGAGAGAGAGAGAGAGAGACAAGCGGGAGGCATAGCCGGGAGGCTAACGTGCAGACGCGAGAGAGAGAGAGAGAGAGAGAGAGAGACAAGCGGGAGGCATAGCCGGGAGGCTAACGTGCAGACGCGAGAGAGAGAGAGAGAGAGAGAGAGAGAGAGAGAGAGAGAGAGAGAGAGAGAGAGTGAGGGAGAGAGAGAGAGAGAGAGAGAGAGTGAGAGAGAGAGAGAGAGAGAGAGAGAGTCAGCCGTCAGCGGACTGGACCTGGGCCTGTGGCCCGCCGTCTGCTGCCCGAGCGTGGCTCGTGTTTGAGCGTCCCAGCGTAAGCCCTGCGTGGCTAAACTGTGCGCGGGAGGCACTACAGCCACCGTGTTGTAGGGAAGGGCTGGGCGAAATACATGTGCAATAAAACTTAACCATTGTGTGTGATCATTTTCCCCTCTCCCTAGCGTTCTCACAAACGTGATGATCGCGCTCAAATCCTACGTTTAGAAAAATCCTAGTGCATGCGAGGCTCTAGGTGTTGCGCACCTGTGTTGGGAGGCACAGCGTCGCATCCGTTTCGGGTTCGTCTGAGTTCGCAAACATGCCAAAATGTCACATCCCAAAATTTTCCGGGAAAGCTGAAGAGTGGGAGTCTTTTGAGGAGCTTTTTGCTCGATGGTGAAAAATAAGACCAGCTTGCCGAATGCTCTCAAGATGCAGTACCTAGTAGATTCGATTGAGGGGCCAGCAGCGCTCAGACTAAAAGGTCTCCCGTTGACAGGTGCCTGGCAAAAGTTGATGCGAAGGTACGACAATCCAAGAAGGCGCACGCATACGTACATGGAAATGCTGATCGATATGAAACCGGTTAAGCAGAAATCGTCGGGAGAGTTAATCGAATTGCTGGATAAGGTGGAGGCCGCGCTTAAAGCTTTCAAGGACATAGGTTGTCCATGCGAGCACTGGGACAGTTGGCTCATTCATATGGTCGAGAGTAAATTGGATAGTGAGACGCGGGAGGGGTGGCGTATCTTGCAGGAGTTGGTAGCAACTTTTTCGACTTTTTCAGCCCTCACAACATTTCTTGAGACACGGGCATCTTCTCTTGATCAAGATGAGGATGGTGGTGCGGAGTCTCCTACCGGCAAACAATCTAGTCAGAAAGGATATTGTTCGAATCGTTCGTCTCGTCGTGAGTCAGTCTCAGCTAACGGAGCTAGCACATCATCGGGCAAGGGTAATCCCAGCGATTACCCTTGCCCAATGTATGTTATGTAAGGGTCCTCATCAGTTTCAAGGTTGTTCAAAATTCAACAACATGTCCGCCTCAGCTCGTTTTGAATATTATAAGAAGGAGAGATTGTGCCTCAATTGTTTGAGATCAGGTTATTTTCTGGCTGATTGCCTGTCTCCAAATCGTTGTTCCATTTGTAAAGGTAAACACCACACAAAGCTTCACTCAGATCGGCGTCAAGGAGGAGATGCTGCTGATTCTTCACAGTCAACAGGCCAGAAGGGTTCTTCTAGCGCACCTGGCAGATCTAGTACTCTGGAGGTCTCGGCAAGTACCACAGTGGTGGGTAGGACTCGGTTGATGGCCACAGCCAAGGTCTTACTCCAATCTGTCAACGGTAACTCAATATATGCTAGATGCTTGATTGATCCATGCGCAGAGGTCTCGTTTGTCACGCAAAGAGTAGTGCAGTGCTTGTCTGCAAAAGTCAAGCCTGTCTCTGTGTCAGTAGTTGGTGTTGGTGCAGGGTCTTCTGCGGTGCAAAAGGTGAAGTTTTTCTTCAACTGAAATCCAGATTGGATTCCGATTTTTGTTTGGAGTTTTCGGCGTTGGTGTTGAAGGAGGTTACGGGATTTTTGACACGAGAGGAAGTCGAGGTGTCCAATTGGGATCACATCAAGGGATTGCAACTTGCAAGGCGTATAGACTGCGTGATCAGCGCAGAGGTTTACGCTGCCATTATTCGGCCGGGGCTCAGAGTTGGAGAAGCTGATACTCCTGTTGCTCAGGATACTGTATTTGGGTGGATTTTGACGGGTAGAGCGTCTTCTGGCTCTGAGTCTGATGGTGCTTGGACTGCTCAAGCCTGTCATGCTAAAATCGAATCCTCAATTTCGTCGTTGTTAGAGAGGTTTTGGGAAATGGAGGAAATTTCCACTTCAAAAGTACTGTCCAAAGAGAATCAGTACTGCGAAGATTATTTCGCAGACACAGTTTACCGAGATTCTAAGGGTAGATTTGTGGTCCGTTTGCCATTCTCTGAAAAGTTGTCAGAGGTTTCGTTTGCTCACACGAGGCAGATTGCTGTGGCATGTTTGCTTCGCTCAGAGAAGCGTCGAGCGCAGGATTCAAGGGCAGATGGTGCTTATAGGAAATTCATGGATGAATATCTGACTTTAGGCCGTATGGAGCCCGTAACTAGTTCGCATCGAAGGGACAATACGTTTTACTTCACTTATCATCCAGTTTACTCCGCTGAGTTAGGGCCGGAAGGCAAATTTCGTGTAATTTTTAAAAGTATCGCTTAACGACGTTCTTTTGACTGGTCGCAAATTGCAGTCGGATGTCACTATTATCATTTCAATGTGGAGATTTTTAGAGATAGTGTTTACAGCTGATATTATTAAGGAGTTTAGGCAGATTCTCATTCACCCAGATGATGTTGATTGGCAAAGAATAGTTTGGCGTTCTGACGCTTCGAAGCCCATCAGAGATTATAGGTTGTTGACGGTTACGTATGGAACACGCTCCGCTCCATACCTCTCAATTCGAACTCTTCTTCAGCTGGCGAAGAAAGGATGTGCAGAGTTTCCCTTAGCTGCGCAGGTGCTCAGACACAATATGTATGTAGATGATGCGTTTGTAGGCGCTGACAATGAGTCTGAGGCCATTGAGATTCGAAACCAATTGATCAAGCTGCTGTTATCGGCAAGTATGGAATTAGGTAAATGGGCGTCAAACTGTCCTGCTATAGTGGAGGACATTCAAGGAGAAAAGCAGAAGGAGATCTCGGCTGAATGGGATTTGGCGGTTTCTGCATTGGGTCTGAGGTGGACGCCTTCTGGCGACTCGTTTCGTTTCGAGGTTAAGATTCCGGCTTCTCCAAGGATTGTGTCGAAGAGATTGATCTTGTCGGAAATTTCAAAGTTGTTTGACCCGCTTGGTTGGTTGGCACCTGTACTCGTTAGGGCCAAACTTATGCTCCAGGATTTGTGGATTCATGGTGTCGATTGGGAGGCGCCTCTCACAGGAGAACTTCTAGATCAATGGCAGACGTTGAGGTCTGAGCTTCCCGAACTGGCTCGTGTGCGGATTCCTCGTTTGTTTGGCTCTTCTTCTCGAACATCTTGGGAATTGCATGGGTTCTCTGATGAGTCTCAGAGAGCTTTTGTTGCTGCAGCGTACATGGTACGCTGCAGCAACCAGGGCAGAGATCAGCTCTGATTATGTCCAAGACAAAAGTTGCTCCTATCAAAACTGAGAGTCTGCCTCGGTTGGAGTTGTGTGGCTCGGTGCTGTTAGTAAGATTGTTGAAGCACCTATTAGATGGAATTTTATTGAAGCCTGTTTCAGTGCATTGCTGGACAGATTCCAAAGTGGTTTTAGATTGATTGAAGGGGCACCCATCTAGATAGCAGACATTCGTTGCGAACAGAGTAAGTGAGGTGATTAATACTGTGCCTGGGGTGCAATGGCGTCATGTGAAATCGGAGGACAATCCAGCCGATTGCGCAACTCGAGGGTTTTCGTCAGAGCAACATCAGCAGTCCTTCCTGTGGTGGGAAGGTCCTGATTGGATTAGGAATGATTGGAAGATGGTCACTGATAAATTACAGGCGGATGGTTCCCCGGACGTAGTAAAGGCGCAGGTTGCTATCGAAGAAAAGATTGTCGAAAATCAGGAATCGCAGTCGTTGTCGTACTTGGAGAAGTTTTCGAGTTTTCCTAAGATGTTGCGAATTTTAGCTTATGCTTACAGATGGCGTTCAAATGCAGTCAAGCCCAGGGGAAGCCGCTGTACTGGTCATTTCACAGCTGAGGAAATATAAGCTGCTCAAGTCGGTCTAATCCATTATGTGCAAAGTCAGCACTACGAGGAGGAATCGCGGTATCTCAGAAGTAACCAGCGGTTGTCATCTCGCAGTCACTTGCTGTGACTCCTGCCGTTTATATGTCCACAGGGGTTGCTCCGAGTTGGAGGCCGTTTGCAGCATTCGTTTCTACAGTACGACGAAAAGCACTCGATTATCCTGTCAGCATCTAGTGTCACAGTCAAGAGGTTGATTGAAGAGGTTCATCGTCGGACTCTTCACGGAGGTGTCCAGCTGATGCTCAGCTCTCTCTCTCTACAGAACGTATTGGATTTCACGTGGGTTAAGAATTATACAGTGAGTCTATCGTCGGTGTCATCGATGTATTCGCTATGCTGCTCAGAGTGTGCAACAGCAGATGGCACCGCTCCCGTCATATCGAGTCACTCCTCAGCATAGTGGGAATACCCTACTCATATCCCTCTACACACGAGCAGCTCTACTCTGGTGGCTCGGCCATTACAGAGGATAGGGAGGTCTTTTGTCCACTCAATAGATATTACCGGGTGGATCAAAGACTGCTATCGCTCTTCGAATGTGCTTCTCTCCCGCTTTACTAACCTCGGGTCTCGAATCCTTCGCGTTCGCGTATTAACCCTTCGCGGACCGTTTCAGTATGTATGGTTGTTCGGACCATTCACATTGAGGTGGTGTCAGAATTTTCCACAGCTTCTTTTCTGGCAGCTTTTCGCAGATTCACCGCTCAGCGTGGACTATGTAAGATGGTATTCAGTGACAACGGCACCAACTTCAAGGGCGCAGCCACAGAAATTGACAAGTTATTCCAGCGGGATTCATCAGTCTTACAAGAGGTGGCGATTGCTTTGGCAAAGGACGATATAGTATGATCATTTATACCTCCTAGAGCTCCTCATTTTGGAGGATTGTGGGAGTCGGCAGTGAGGAGTTATAAGCATCACTTAAAACGTGTCCACTGAGCTCTGAGCCTACTGATAGTGTCGTTCTTACGCCTAGGCACTTTCTTGTTAATGCTCCGCTCAATGTTCTGCCCGAGCCCTTTGTCGATGTAAATCTAAATTCTCGCACTTGCAGGTGAAAACATCTTTCGGTTATGAGGAACCATTTCTGGGAGCGATGGCGACTAGAGTTCTTGCGTCATTTACAGCAGAGAAACAAGTGGCTGACTCCTGGACGACAGTTGGTCGTAGGTAACTTGGTGCTTCTAAAAGACGACCTCTGCCCTCCGTCTAAGTGGCCAATGGGACGAATTACTGCAGTACATCCTGGGAAGGATGGACTTATTAGAGTTGTAACTATCCGAAACACCACTTCTGAGTTCCAGCGACCTATTGCGAAAGTCATCTTTTTACCCACTGACGAGAGTGCACAGAGGGCCATCTCCAGCATTTAATCGGGGTCCAGTCAAGAGTGAAGAGCTGCTCATCTGTCGTCATTTGAAGAGATTTTACACACAACACCTACACTGTAAATTCACTTAACTCTGACTAGTTATTGGTCGACTGATTATTTGTAGATTCATTAGAGTCAAGTTTTTTGTTATTTAGTTTTAGCTTTACTAGAAAGTTTGCATTAGATTATTCAAGAATATAGGCGAATTTAAATTTGTACACATATATTATTGTAAACTTGTTGTTGATCGACAGTTCGTTAAGGATTAATTCCAATAAAATTTAGTGAGAACTGTTCGACCTGTAGAGTCATGATAGGGACTAGCTTCTCTCGAACTAGGCTTTCCTATCCTTAAAATAATTTGTTGTTGTTTGCTGGCTCTTTATTGCTGTGAGGCAGCAAGAGGGGCGGTATGTTAAAGAAATAGTTTAAAAATTTTCAATATACTATTGTTTTACTTTGAAAAGTCCTCAAATTTCCCATTCCTTTTGTTCCGGACGTAACTGAGGGCTGCTAGGGATAAGAGATATAGGAGTGGTTTTATAATCATTTCTAGACTGCCATGACCTCAGTAGGGAGTTTACTCCACGGATTTTGAAGGTCACTTTCAGTGCGGAGAGGCTAAAGGGCCGATCTGTGACTGCCAGGCCAGAGAGTCGAGTGGCGGGAGGCGTTCGCGCGGGCACATGACTGCGTGTGTATAGCTATAGATATGGAGGAGCGCGCGCACTGCTTCGAGTCCCTTCAGTAGTCCTCGGGAAAGCGTCTTTGTTTTAACGGGCCCGAGTTTTCGGTGGCGTTTAATGAGTAGAGCGTTCGTTCTCGGCGACAACTTATGAGAGAAGGTCACACAATGACCTGATCGTTAGGAGATTTCAATAAAGTCATAATATCTGATCAACAATGATTTCACAGTTTATTTTTGAACCTTAATGTAGTCTAGTCCCATACACCTTTTGTATACATGATAAGTGGCCTATTCGTGCATTTATCAAAAAACGTACGGTGTGCAACAAGGGGGGAGTGGCTTTTTCAATTTCCCCCCCTAGTTGCACAATATACTATTAATGGTAATTTAAAAATTACATGTGAAGTTTTTTCATTTTGTGGGATATCGGGAGGAGTCAGTAAAGGTATAGATTCAGATATACAAAACTTAATTCTATCCACGGTGTACACAACCAGAGCATGTGTTGCATCATTCGTCGTCCCGACTTATCTCATGCGCAACGCTCGTGCCTCGTGCTGTTTACCCATATTTACACCTTCATCCTCTCTTAACACATACCACTGTGCGCCGCTGCGCGCGCATCGCTGTGCCATCTTCACACTCTCGCTTATACACCTACACATGCATCGCTCTCACACTCATACACTACACATTTATTAATATATTTGCTGCTATACATGTCCATGCTACAGGTAAAACACTTATTTTTTCTTTGTTTAAATAAGTGATGATTGTATTTAGTAAGTAGCTTTTTCCACTACCTCCAGATCCATCAATAAAGAAACACTTCACTTGATTAGCTTTATTCATTGTACTATTTATTAATGTATCGAAAATTTTACGTTGTTTATTAGTTAAAGAGTTCATATTGTATAATGAATCATTTTCAATTTCATTTGATGCATAAAATTCTTCATAATTAGTTTCCTCAACATTCTCACTAAATTTAGGTAAATTGAAATTAGTCAGTGTATACCCGTGACTTGTTAAAATAGAATTGATATGTTTCAGTGAGATATTTTTACCTATTTCTTTAGTTAAGGGGACACAACACCTTTAGAAAATGTTTTATACCCAAAAAGGTGGCATAATAAGCGAAAAAAAAGAAAAAATTCAGTATTTTCATCGCCAAACCATTTCTAAGCATTCAAATCAAAATCCCTGCATTCATACGAAAACTGCAGGTGTACAAAGTATCCTCCTTGAATCTAAGCCCAAAAGGACCATTAGTACACTTGAAATCCTATGGACAGTGAACAAATTCACAAAACATTGCACCGAGTGCCACAATGGGCCAGCAGGGATAATTAAGGTTTTAGCACGGTAAAGTTAAAGGTATTTATACTAAATATCACTAAAAAAATTTCAAATAATTTACTTTAATTTTGTCATTATCACTCATAATTCTTTTTTTCAGGATTTAATTTGTGTTGTGTCCCCTTAACAATGGACTGTAAAAATATGCTTTATATGTTTCAAATAATTCTTTAACATTCACTGGGTGATGAAATACACATATACAGGGTGGGCCATTTTAATCAAACCAGTCTAATAACTCCTAAATTAAGCCATGAACAGAAAAATTGTTCAGATGAAAGTTGTCCAGGATCAAGGGGGGCATCTTTTTGCGCAATTATTTTTAACCTTGAACTCAAATTTCAAGGTCATTTGAAGGTCAAATTTTTTTTTTTAAATAGGAACCCCTATTTTTGATAGCAGATTCGGAAAGAACAGGAAATTTTACGTCCGAAACGGTATTTCAAAATTTTTTTCATGACCTTCACAAGGTCATTTCAAGGTCAAATGTTAAGAAATACTGTAATTGCTATTTAATCGCATTTTCTGATAGAATAATCGTAGTTAATGTACTTTTCTGATGAATATTCAAACCCAATGTGACAATGACCATGAAAATATTTACCTTGAAAACAAAATAATTCCCTAATTTCAGCGCTACCCAGGAACAACGACGTGGACGTATTAGGATTATGTTCCCTTTGGGGTGCTTTTTTCCCCTTGCCTCTCATTAGGATGCTTGTTTAACATTAGTTAACAAATTTTTAGTGGTCAAAAGTAAATTTTGAAGTAAACATGATAATTTTAAATATCTGAGTTCTTAATGGGAGTGGGAAATGGAACGTTAAAAATCAATGTTGTCAATTCATTCACGGTCGAAGCAGAGTCAAGCAAAAGTTAAACGTTTCAAAAGCGTAAAAAATGGTTAAACAATAAAGGTAGGATGTTAAAAAATACATTATTTAAGATAAAATATTAAACAGCATTTTGCTTTTGTAATATTAAAAAAATTTTTAATAATTGTATTTGCCAAAGTGCATCACTTCCAGTTTAGATGTTTTTTTTAAGTTGAATTTCTTTAATCTAATATGAATTGTAACGATTGTTCTGACGCTGTCTTCAATTTAAATCACAATGTCTTAACGTAAGAAAATAAGAAGTTACAAATTTGATTTAAAAATTATACAGTTTGAAAATTCCTCCTTTTTTTGTTGTCACTTTCTTATTTTGGTTTAGTTTCAATTTCAATAAAGAGTGAATGTAAATAAAATAGTTTTTCTTATTATAAACAAAATTTTCAACATGGGCGATTATCAATCCAATGAAATGGTTGATATGATAATGATCTTAGGCGAAACCCAAAACAATGCCAGAGCCGCGGTGCGACTCTACGCTGAACGCTTCCCTCTAAGAAGGCGTCCTACTCACGACACATTACTCAGATTACTTCGAAGAGCTCGTGATGGACATCTTCGTCGTCAACGCAGACACCACGAATACAACGAAAATGATCCTAATGTTATAGCCGCCTTAGCAGCTGTTCATCTCAATCCACAAATTAGTAGTCGACAAATTGAAAGAGAAATCGGTATACCACGAAGAACAGCATTGAGAATTCTCAATAATCTCCACTATCACGATTACCACATAAGATTAGTTCATGAGCTGAGGCCACGCCATTTTCTAATGCGTATTAACTTTTGCCAGTGGGCTTTAGGAGTTTTACAAAATGATTTTTTCAGATTTGTTATGTTTTCTGACGAGGCTATATTTCGCAGTGATGCTCAATTAAATAGGCACAATAGTCACTACTGGTCACCTGTAAATCCCCACTGGTACAGGGCTATTGACCATCAAAACCGATGGAGTTTAATGGTGTGGCGTGGGATCGTTAATGGTTACCTGATTGGGCCATATTTTTTCGGTCAAAATGTTAACCAGAATAGCTATTTGGCATTGCTCAGAGATCGACTACCAGAGCTTTTAGAGGATGTTGATTTTCGGACGTTTCGGACGTAAAATTTCCTGTTCTTTCCGAATCTGCTATCAAAAATAGGGATTCCTATTTAAAAAAAAAAATTTGACCTCCAAATGACCTTGAAATTTGAGTTCAAGATCAAAACTAATTACACAAAAAAATGTCCCCCTTGATCCTGGACAACTTTCATCTGAACAATTTTTCTGTTCATGGCTTAATTTAGGAGTTATTAGACTGGTTTGATTAAAATGGCCCACCCTGTATAACCAAACAGGTGACACAGAGCTTCAGGAAATTCAACCTTGATTGCTTCTTCCAAGCATTTGTCCCATTCTTCATCGGTGGTTATTAATTTTCTGGCTACAGTTACTTCATGAAATATTGCGTATGTAACATTTCCGAATGTTTTTAATTCTTCATAAGGTTGTGACCCTTTTACATATAATAATAATTCGACTTATAGTGCATTCTACCTATAATTATATAATTGGCTACCAAAATCTTTTTCTTGGTGTCCATTTCTTTATTTTTTTATTGAAAACGTAAAAATATGGTATATTAACATACAATTACTGTCTAACTTGCGGATCGTTTGCATTTAGTTCAAACCATGCAGTCAAAGTTGTGTTTAAGTTTTTATTAATCAACTCTTCTTCTGATCCTTCCTTAAAGAATACAAACTATTCATTTTTTTAATGTACAGCTAATCGGTAAATTACGTGTGATAAAACGTACATTGCATATAGTGGACGATACAGTGCTTCTCGAGGGCTTACATATCTTGTATTTAAATATTGTTTCATTTCATCGTAGTTAAAATTTTCTTCTTCACGTTTGTTTTCATTATTACCTTGACTCATTTTTATAAATGCACAATCATGCCCCTTATAACAATATTTAAATAAATATTTGACACATTGAATAGTTGAACATACTTCAACATCAATATGACGATTAAATTTCAATAATAAAACCGCTGCCAATTCATTGGTACGTAGCTTCCTCTAACTAAATTTATAGGTCTAATAAATCTACTATTATATTATCTACTATTATATTAAAAGACTTAATGTACCCGTGTGCCGTGAAGTCGTTCACATCTGTTCTCAATAACTTAACATCTAGGATATAATTTTGGGCCTTAACATTATTGGGCCATAATATTTTTGGGTCCTAAAAATTTTGGGCCTTAACATTTTTGGGTCCTAAAAATTTTGGGCCTTAAAATTTTTAAGCCTATAAATTTTTGGGTTTTCAAATTTTTGGGTTTTTAAATTTTTGGGCCCTACACTTTTTGAGCCTTTAAATTTTTGGGCCTTAAAAATTTAGAGTCGTTCAAATGTTCCTGTGTGCCGTGAAGCCATTCACATCTTTTTACAATACTTAATGTTACTATATTTATGAAATGCAATGCCGTTGCTTTCATTCCTACATGTAAACTGGAAATTTCTGAAACATAATATAGAATCGTTAAATATAAATTTCCGATTAAGTTATATCTTAATTTATACATGTATTCAGATTTTTAAATGAATTATAAATCTTATTACCCTTAGATAATTTACTTCTCTTCTTTATATTTTTTTTATTACTTTTCCTTTCTTGACACCTCTTGATATTATTTACTTCACTATCCTTTATGATTAAAACACAGTTGATTTTATATACCATAAACTTAGCAATAAAGTTATTTGATTATAACAAATAGTAAAAATAATTTTACGAAAAACCAGGACATAGTTGCCCTCCGCTATGTTATTATCTATTATTTTGCAAAGTTTGAAGTTTATGTATAAATATCTCGTGAAATGGCATCTAGATTAATACTTGCATGCATATAAAAATATATACAACCTCCACAAAATTTCGAACGCGTAGTCGACACAGGCAATACGATCCTTCTAATCTAAAACTATATTGTAAAAATCAATAAAATTTATGGTCTCTTATCTGCACAGCAAATGTAAGTAGAGATATTTTAATGATAGTGAAATGATTTATTGTAGCTAATGTCGTATAAATGTGTATATAATAAATTCGATTCTTTCCTTCCAGCGTTAGCCACATAAATGTGTTTCCCGACTCTCACGGCGAGGACGTGCTGGTAAGGTTAATATTTTCGTGAGTCATATTTTTATTCTTTCACTATATAAAAGGAGGCCAACCAGTGTATAAACAATGAAATATTTTTCTTCACAAAATTTCATTTTCTATACAATCAAATTACTATATTTTTCTACACAATTTTTAGCGCAATTGTTTTATATATATATATATATATATATATATATATATATATATATATATATATATATATATATATATATATAAATTATTGTTACATATATTTATATTATTAATGTAATATTTCATAATATACAATATTTTTCGTATATATATTATTTGAATCTTCATTACTTTTACTTTCATTCTTGAAACTTGAATTTTTCGAAAGTAAAATTGTTAAATTTTTTCTTAAATTTACCCTGGATAATGATACATATAATTGACCATGACTGAAAACTGGATTTGGTAAATTGACACCAACTTTGTTAAATGTTTGGCCTTGTGATTTGTTTATTGTCATGGCATATCCTAATCGTACTGGAAACTGTCGTCTTTTCATTTCAAAAAGAAATTTCTTCTTTTGAAGCAGTCAAATCAATCCGTGGTATTAAAACAACATTTCCAAATTGTTTACCGCTAATTATTTCTGCCTGTATACAGAATTGCATCATTTTCATGACTATTAATCGAGTACCATTACAAAGCCCATCATTTAAACTTAAATTTCTCAGCAAAATTATTACAGCACCTACTTTTAAACGTAATTTATGAAGCGGTAGACCATTTGGCGTAAATGAATTTAAAAATTCTATTGGTAACATCTCTTTCTTATCATCTTCGCATGAATCTACACTTAGATACTCTCTGACATTGCCTTCCATGCTATTTAAAATGTTATTATTAATTTTTAGTACATCATCGTTTTTCGGCGCTAAAATTACTCTTTCGCAAAGTTTATTGGCATCATTATTATTGAAGCAATCTCCATAAATTTCCATAATTATATCGTTGCTTGATAATAATTCTGTTGGAAGTAAAAGTCATATCATTGTCCATTTCAAGTTTGTTGGAATTTTTTCCATCTCCAATTTTTAATAGCCATTGTTTAAACTCATTGTCACAATTGCTAACTCTCATATTATCTTTCAAAGTCATTATTTGGAATTTACTCCATATTTCCACTATTTTTCACACAATTTTCAATAATTTTTGTTCGATTCCCATGTTTGACAACAGGAAGTGTTTGTCGGAAGTCGCCAGATGCAATCATTACTTTGCCACCAAATTCCAAGTCATTATTACATAAGTCTTTAAATAATTTATCCACTGCCGAAAAGCATGTTTCGATGTCATTGTTATTTCATCCCAAATTATGACTTCTACATTTTTAAGATTTTTTCCATATATTGAATTAGGAGTAATGTTGCACGTTGAATCTTCGTTTATATTTAATGGTAATTTAAAAATTACCAGAAAGAAGTTTTTCTGCTTCCTTAAACGTACAAAAAATATCAGATTTAAATCTTTTAAAAGGCACTTCGTCACTGTTTGATGATGTTCGTTTACTAGCTGGGCCCGTTATCTTAGCAGTCGATATAGAAATAGGTATTGTTTCGCGAAGCCCTTTCGCAGTATCAATCTGAGACTCTCCCCCCTTTTCACACTCGCGCACACACACATACACAATTTCGATCTCTTTCTCTCTTTCCCCCAATCTTTCCTCTCTAACCCGTCTTTATATTTAATCATGCACTTTCTACTTACTTTTTCTTTCGCAATTATTATACCGATATGTTTTTAATGTACATTTTGTTGTAATATTTAATGTAATGTTGTAATTAATAATGTTACATTTAATATAATGTTGTAATTGATACAAGTATTCATGCATATATTTCTATAAATTTACACATAAATCTGTGCTTCGTACTATCATTAATAAGTATTATATATATATATATATATATATATGACTTAAGGGTCAGAACCTGGAATGTTCGCAGTCTATACGAGCAGGCGCGTTTAAAGAACTCATAAAGGAAGCTGATAGGTACAATCTAGATCTGGTAGCAATACAGGAATCGCGGTTGCCAGATGGCAGAGTACTGGCATCGGGTAACTTCACGTACCTGTATGGGGCCGGGGGCGGGGGATCCCTAGGCACCGGATTTCTCGTAAGCAAAAGCATCATACATTCGGTTAAAAGTTTCAAATCCGTCAATGATAGGCTCGCGTACATCATCATCGAAGGTGAAAGGTATAGATATGTATTTATTAATGTACACTGACCTACGGAGGACAAAGAAGAAAAAGCTAAGGATCTCTATTACCAAACCTTAGAGCAGGTAATCGATCAGTTCGCGTTTACGACACAAGAATAGTATTAGGCGATTTCAATGCTAAAATAGGTAGGGAGGAAATGTTTAGGCCTACTATAGGGAAGGAAAGCCTGCACGAAGCTAGCAACGATAACGGTATTAGGGTCATAAATTTCGCGGCAGCAAAAAATCTTATAATTAAAACTACGTGTTTTAAGCACAAGCACATACACAAAGCAACGTGGACATTGCCGGACGGGGCCACACAGAACCAAATTGATCATTTTCTCATTGAAAAAAGACGTCATACTAACGTTCTCGACGTAAGCGCTTATAGAGGGGCAGATAGCGACTCGGACCACTTCCTAGTAGTAGCCAAATTAAGAGCTAGATTAGTAGCGAATCAAAATAGTAAGCGAACAAACAAGGTAGAAAACTTCGATACTGAAAAGCTACGAGATAGAACAGAGCGAATTAGGTACCAGATAGAAATTAATAACAGGTTTTAGGCACTGGAAGAAACAAACACATCGCCGGAGGGGAATGACGAACCGAATAGCTTATGGGGGGGACATCGAAAAAACGGTAAAAGAGGCCGCGAACAAAGTACTGGTTAAAAGGAAAAAGCCAAAGAGCAAACCATGGTTTGACGAAGGGTGCGAACTCTGGTTTGAAAGGCGCAAAAAGGCTAAATTAGATAGATTACACAATAGAAGCGATAGGACCGTAGAAGAGTATTCTAACGTAAGGAAATAGGCGGGTGCGATCTACAGAAACAAGAAGCGGGAGTATCAAAAGAATCTTATTAGGAGAATAGAAACAAACAGTAAGGAAAATAAGCCCCGCGAAATGTACAGAGGGATTAACGCCATCAGAAAGGGTTTTAGGAGTAGAGCGCAATTGATGAAGGATGAAAACGGGGACCTCGTAACAAATGACAACGAATTACTGTCGCTGTGGAAAAACTATTTCGATAAATTATTAAACGTGCACGAAAATAGCAAAGAATTAGAGGACGAAATTCACACTGCCGAACTCCACGTGGAGGAACTGAGCGACCAAGAAGTAGAGGCCGCGATTAAAAAACTAAAAAACAACAAAGCAGCGGGAAATGACTCTATACCAGCTGAGTTACTCAAGTATGCGGGCGTCGAGCTTACTTTCAAAATCTATAAACTAGTATGTGCCATCTGGAAAAATGAAACAATACCCGAAAATTGGAAGGAATCCATCATTATACCAATTTTTAAAAAGGGGGATAAGACAGACTGCAACAACTGTAGGAGGGTATCTCACTTTTAGCAACGTGCTACAAAGTTCTGTAATACAAGCTAGACTTGCATCCCATTCGTGGAAGATATAGTAGGAGATTATCAGTGCGGATTTCGGCGCAACAGATCGACGAGCGATCAAATGTGAGATTCAAATATGTCTGAACGGAAGCACGGGAAAGGTCCGAGTAGGCGGTAATGTATCAGAACCCTTCACGTTACGCGATGATTTAATACAAGGGGATGGGCTCTCTACTGTGCTGTTCAACTTAACGTTAGAGTATGTCGTTAGAAAAGTGCAGGTTAGCCAGCTGGGCGCAACGCTTAATGGAACAACGCAGATACTAGGCTACGCAGATGATTTGGATATACTGGAGGATTGTAGGGAAACGGTAGCAAGAAAGGCGGAAATCCTCATAAAAGCGGCAGAGTATAGAGGGTTAGAAGTGAATGAATCAAAAACAAAGTACATGATTGTGGATAAACTAGGCATCTGCAGAGGGGAGAGAGATCTCAGATTTGGAAATTTTACTTTTAAAAAGGTTAGCGAATTCAGGTATCTGGGTACGACCATAAATGATAGAAACGAGATTAATGTCGAAATAAAGAAGAGACTCCATTCGGGTAATGCTTGCTTCTACGCCGTGAGTAATTTACTTAAGTCGAGACTGTTGTCTAAAACCGTTAAAATAAGAATATACAGGACAATAATACTGCCGGCGGTTCTGTACGGGTGCGAAACGTGGGCTCTCACTAAGCAAGCGGGCAACCGTTTTAGGGTATTTGCAAATAAAGTCTTGCGAAAAATATACGGGCCGAAGAAAGATGAGGAAATCGGGGAATGGAGGAGACACAATGATGAGTTACACAATCTGTACTCGTCACCAAATATTAACAGAATAATAAAATCACGCAGATTGGGATGGGCAGGGCACGTAGCGAGAATGGGAGACGACTGTACGGCACCGCATGTCATGAAGGGCAGGCCGATGGTAACGCGACCTCTAGGTAGACCTAGACGCAGATGGGAGGACAACGTAAAAGCGGATCTAGTAGAAATAGGACGAGTGGGTGTCGATCAGAGGGGTACATCTTAGGTGGGGTGGACACAAGACAGGTCAGTGTGGAAGGCTTGCGTAAATGAGGCGATGAACTTTCGTGTTCCAAATGCCACATAAAAAAAAAACGTGTATATGCGCTTTATTTGATTTAGATGTTTGTTGCATGTTGTATCATTCATCATGGTACATTAATGTCTAAAGTACATGTGTCTGTTAATGTGTTTAAACTAATAATATTTTTGCAATGCGTTTTAGATGATAATAAAATAATAATCAAACTCGTATATTTTGTGTTTGACTAATTTTGAACTGTCTTGCAGAATAAAAAGTGACCTTTTTGAAGCCGTGCGAGAGCAGTTCAAAGAACTTTTCCCAACTGTAGATCCAGATTTACTGTACATACCTTATTTAACAAATAAAGAAGGAGAAACGATTGATGCAGCAGTAGGTTTGTACAGTCATTATAAATATGTCAGAAAGGCTCTACGAGAAGCAAAATTGTTGGAGCGAGGAACAAGCGAAGAAAGTTCACCAAGAATAGAGTGTATTGAAAGTAAGCAAGCCATAATATTAATGATATTTATAATGAAGTCATTTGCGAATTTAGATGGTAAACATATTTCTTGATTAAATTATGTTTTATGTGTTTAGACTCAAGCAACTGCAGTTATGAATGTCTAACCGATGGAACTTCACATTCAATTGCTGAAATAAGTAAATCGTAGAATGAAACAGAAGAAGGACGTAAGGTTTTAGAATGGAAGAAAAAGGCGTTTTAGCAGAATATCCTAACTTTATAGCAGACTTTTCCACATCACAGAATATTCCATGACCTAATTCCTTTTCCTTCAATTCCAGATTTCCTCGATAGCCTGGGCATTCTGCGATCACAGTAAATTAAAAGCAGCAAAAAACTCTATTCTGATGTCAACTTTTAAGGCGTTCTTTAAAGGAAATTTGATAGAAATAAATGTCTATGAAAGTAAATGGCTCCGCGGCATAGTGGCCTGTCGCGCCCACGCGTATGCAGGCAATCTGCGTTTCAGCAGTAAAAACTCCGTACAGGAGTGACCCTGCAGGTTTTCTTAGTATCAGTAATACTTAAGTTATCCAGTTTGGTATTCTCCAAGATCTGGCGACTGAACAACAAATTCTGTACAGATTTTTCTTCGCACTTTATCCAACTCAGCATACTCCTGGATTTATCGAGAAACGACATCTGGCGAAATCTCTAGTTTTTGATTTTCATGTGCTTCTTGAACATTCACTAATTGATCCTATAAAATTGTTAATATTGACTACTATATTTTACAATAATAGATTTTAAACGAAGAATATGACCAAGAAAAGTGTATGTAACATATCGGCGCCTCAGAGGAATAACCATGTAACTCTTTGTCTGCTTCAGAAACCCCGAAACTTAGCGGCTACTTCGAGAACTCTGTTATCGTCTGAGCTTAGAAAACTCCTTATCTTAGGTAAATCTTCTAACTCAAAGTTTTTTTTCTATAATTTAATTGCAGTAGTCTTTATTAAATCTAAAAATCCATTTCGACCGTAGTAACAGAATAAAGTAAAGAACGTGCTTAAGTCGGACAATTTTTATCGCTTGATGAGACAGTGTTTTTGAAGCACAGTTAAGTTACGGGTTAAATCCTCTTAGGCGTCGATATACAAAGAACTAAACTTGCGTTCTTTTATAAGAATATTTAAAAATCTAGTAGCTGAAATACGTTGTATAAAATAAATAGTATATTACGATACGAGTGCGCGAAGTAGATGATTTTCACACGAAACACAAAAAAGCGAATACGTGTGATGATCACCTACGCGCACGAGTATCGTATACTATATTTTGACACGAGTGTGCGAATCTACGTTCTTAGCAGATGAGCGTGCGCGAAATTCAGAGTTTTGCACACGCTGTGCGTGAAATTCAAAATTTAGCGCACTAGTGTGAACATCAGGGATTTCGCGCACGCTACGCATCTAAGAGAAATCGAATTTCGCACACAGAGTGTCAAAAAATATTTCAAAACATCTGTATTCCACGTACAAGTAAAAAGATAATCAAAGTTTTATAATAAGCCTATTGCTTGTTAGATGACTTAAATTGTAAAAAATAAGAAAAAACGAAATGTATGCATCACCTTTATGATTTTAAATCCTTTGCATTTGTGAGGAACATCCAAATTTTTAGAACTCTTGTTGGCCTTATATTGATTTCTCAAATAGCTCTTAGTGAGCGACAGAGCGTTCTTTGGTGGCATCGCTTTCTAAGCTTTCGATGCTACTAGATTAATAAAATCCGTTGAAAAGTAATCATCCTCTACCGTCACATTCTTCACTACCTCATATAAACTCAATTTTGAAAATATTTCTTTTTCGTGTACGTCTAATAAAAATAACGCTTTATTCTTGTTTTCGCATTCACTGAAAATACCATTATTGCATTTATAAATAAGGTCTCGATAATATATTTCTGTTGCTGATAACCAAAATGATATAAGTCCACTGTTCGCGAAAATCGATATAACTGTAGATTTCATACCATCAAAAAGGCCGTTTAGTGTAAAAATGTCGGGATTTATTGAAAAGTTGCTTCAAAGCTAGGATATACCCAAATAATATGTCCATGAGTGCGGTTTTCAGGCTTTATATCGCGCCTTTTCTCTTTTATACCTATCTTACATGTAAATCTGAACATTGTAACCTTATTTCTCGAAAACACGAAAAGTAGACTTATATCTTTTTGCCTGTCAGCCACAAACTTAAACGAGGCACCTCAAATAATATAAAGGAAAATTTTATTTTAAAATACATACTCTACATGGATTTTGATTTCCTCCTGATACAAACAGCAAAAGTTTCTCAGTTGTTGAATTTGCTCACACGTTGGCTTGGTTGTGAACACAGGCTTGAAAATAATTCTCGAAAAATAAGACGACAAAAACTGTTCATCAAAATTATCAGACTCAGACAAGACAGTAATAAAACTTGTATATTTATGATGACTATCAAGTGGACGGTGAAATACAGATGTACTGGACATGATAAATTCTAGATATCTTCGAAATTTATAAGCTTCTGTTATTAATTAAGAATACAAACGTTAAAGGTTAACGTACCAGTTCGACAGACAACGACAACGACGTATAGTTTGTTTAATGTTGCTGTCACTTCGGAGCGTTAAGCCGAAATCAATGCACTGCTATTTTGTTCGAAAAAAGTCTTATAGCACTGCGTAGCTCAAATCCGCGCTTGAGACACGTTTATTCGTAGCGTACGTAGTCCTTTCTGGCACCGTGCTTATCACCAGTGCCAGAAAGAACCGTGCTTATCACCAGTGCCAGAAAGAACCGTGCTTATCACCAGTGCCAGAAAGAACCGTGCTTATCACCAGTGCCAGAAAGAACTACTGATGCCACGGCTAAGCGTGTCTTGACGGATTTAAGGCAAGCTCTGCTGTAGGATATTGTACGATACACGTGTCTGCAGTGATATTAACCGTGCCAGAGGTTTATTACTGGCGCGCGCAGTAATAAACCTCTAGTCCCTCCTTTAAAAGAATGATTGCGCAAACGTCAGTTAAGGTGGAGAACTTTTCCGGAAAACGAGCATGGTCTCCCCGCCGCAGATTTTCCGATGCTGTAAGACGGAGTAGCCGCGTACGCGTAAACGCAACGTGCCACTTCGCCGGGGAGCCGTTCGCCGCCGTGAAAACGTCATTTGAGCTGGTGAACTTTTCCGGAAAACGAGCAGGGTCCCTCCGCCGCAGATTTTCCGATGCTGTAACGCAGATTATCTGCGTACATGTGTGCGCAACGCGCCACTTTGCCATGGTGCCATTCGCCGCCGCGAAAACGTCATTTAGCTGGTGAACTTTTCCGAAAAGGCTCCAGGGTCCCTCCGCCGCAGATTTTCTTATACTGTAACGCAGATCACCTGCGTCCGCGTGTGCACAACGCGCTACTATGCCGTGGAGCCATTTAAAGTACAATAAGTTTTCTAATAATAAACAGATACTGAGTAATAACAACTGATACTTTCTTAGACATTTATTTCTATCAAATTTCCTTTAAAGAACGCCTTAAAAGTTGACATCAGAATAGAGTTTTTTGCTGCTTTTAATTTACTGTGATCGCAGAATGCCCAGGCCATCGAGGAAATCTGGAGTTGAAGGAAAAGGAGTTAGGTCATGGAATATTCTATGATGTGGAAAAATCTGGTATAAAGTTAGGATATTCTGCTAAAACGCATTTTTCTTCCATTCTAAAACCTTACGTCCTTGCGTTGAAGGCAAGCGGAAGCATGCTGTCTCGTGTGCTATACTCCAAATTACGCTTCCTCTACGGGGCTATAGACCTACGTTCTTTTTAGCTAAAAAAAGTAGAACCGGGCGTAGAGACTTGGTCAGTCGTACACACAAAACATTTCTAATCACCGCTCACGCAATGGAAACAAGTGGAAGCATGTTCTGTCCTATAAAAGCGGTTTCTCGTCTGAAAATTTCACGCCTAGTTCTCGATAGCTTGTAATCAGCTGTACCGACCAAGTTTGGGCTGTGCGTCGAAGCACAGACTCATTTGAAATTAAAATGCAAGAGCTAGATAACCTGTAAATAGGTTACGTTTCGATCTGCGTCTGGCTACGCACCTGGCATACGCATACAGTATATATTAATAATAATAATATAAACACTTTTGAAATTTCCATTATTTATCTTACAGTAACCATATAAACTATGTAAAGTGATAAATATAATTATATTTTATGTACGATTTAATTAGGTATTTGAAACTTGCAACAGCACAAATAGCTCAGGTAGTAAGACATTGGATTGTCAAGTGGAGGACAGGCGTTCAAGTCTTGGTCAGGGAAATTTTTTTTCTATTTTATTGCGAATTATTATATGAATTATCAATATCATCAATTATTTTATAATTATTTAGATAGAAAATAAACAATTTATTTCAATATAAACAAATATTCAAATTTTACGAGTGATTTCTGACGTGACTTTACACGTGATAAATCACGACAAATTATCACGTGATATATCACATGGAGGGTGTGTGGAGGGGTTAGTGGTGGGGCCAGCGGAGGGGGGCGGAGGGGCAAAGAGCTCCAAAAATAACGTATATTTTGAAACGATTTCACGTGAAAATGCGATGGGGCTACGGAGGGGTTGCGGAGGGGGACGGAGGGGCGCGGAGGGCCGCGGAGGGGTTATTGACATAAATTTACACATGCATCTATATAATATAGGAATATATATATATATATATATATATATATATATATATATATATATATATATATATATATATATATATATATATATATATATATATATATATATATATATATATATATATATATATATATATATATATATATATATATATATATAATATATATATGGGTGGTTCTCTGTGAAATCAAGGGGCGCGGTAGCGCACCCGATGGCAAGTATAACTACTAGAGTACTATACGGGCTGTCATGCGCACCGCAACCTTATATTCTTAGAAATGGAGTTTTATAACCTCTACAAAATATTCAAACATTTATATCTTATTGAAAGACGTTGTTTTTTCAGGCGAATTAATATTACTTTCAACGATATTAAAAGAACTTTTATTTGAAAAAAGTTTCGTAAAAAATGAACGATCCGTTATCATTCTATAGCTGACCAAAATTTTGTGTTGTGTTTTTCTTTATAATTTTTTTTCTTCTCCCAACTTCCGCTCTTATCCTCGAAATTTCCGTGGCGCGAAAAATCAAATCGAATTAGAAATAAAATGTATATATAATAAATAGACGCATTCGGTGCATAGTATATATTAAAATGAGTCCAGCTTTGCTACTCCGGGGTTTTGGGGGTCGTTGAACACGAATATCGCGACGGCAACAGCCTCTGAGGTACCTGGTGCCCAGGGTGGACAATATCAACGTTGTCTTCAAGAGTTTCAGGGGAATTTGTAGCATAATTAGTCGAAACTCGTTACTCAAGGGTTTCAGGGATCACTTATCACTCCGTAGTTTATGAGGTATGTGTGGATACTGATTGTAGGTATTGCTGTGGAGATAGATTCTAGCGTGTACATCTATTTATTTTACAAATCTTATTTGACGGTTGCTTTTGAACTAAAACTAATACTCACTATTTTAACAACAGTTTGATGATTCTCTTTTAAGTTAGTGAGGTATAATGTCATATATCCATCGAGAGGATAGATTTTATTATAATTATTGATTACCCTTAAAAATTCGTAAAATCTTTAAAATAAAACCTTCCTCAAAAGGTAAAAGGTAGGCAAGTATAAACTGGTTTTTATTTACTATTAATTTTTTATTTAATGATGATATAATTCATTCAAAATTTGTTTATATAAGTGACAAACTATGGTAAAAAAATATATGAAATACTTAAATGGCAATTACGTATTTGCAGTAAATTTATTAAATTATACTTTAATACGATTTATAATTTCATTGTTTTCCTAGCGTCATTGTTAATTTACTGGCGGTATTCTACACTACTATGAACATCCCAGATAAAATTATGTCGGCACAGCGCTAGCACAGAGACCGTACGCGTGCCATCCAAATGTCGGCACTGTGACAACCAGGTATCGCAGCACAGAAACGGCACGGTGACAGCATGGCGTACTGAATCAAAAATCGAAATTCACTAAAATGCTTGGCATGTGTGCCGTCGTTGTGTCAGCACTATGACAATTCCTATGACAGCGTTCATGCCCTTTCGCGTGATTTATATATATATATATATATATATATATATATATATATATATATGTGTGAGTTTTTAGATATTAAAAGAAGGTTTAAAATACTTTCGTAATATATGCAAGTTTGTTATAACAATTAACATAATATTTTAACGACCCAATTTCCACGACCTCAAGCAATGCATCATGCATATTCATTGCGACCAAACTTCTATGACCATAATAAATATTCAGTTGAATTAACGCTGTTTCTAGGTTTCACAAAGCTTAAATTCATAAGCAAATTAAAAAAAAACTTTAAGACCGACTTTTGCGACCTTAGGCATACGTATCGATTGCTACCAAATTAACTGCAGTTTTACGACCTGTTTTTCACGACCCTAAGCATTATACAAAAAATATCGATTGCAACTATATTCCCATTACTATCCTAATATTATGGTGAATTCAAGCAAGCATATGTTCTCTTTTTTTCAAAAAATTAAACAGTTATTACACTATCTATTACGACCTACTTTTCACGGCCTTCAGTATGCTTCTTAAGACATATATAGATTAAGTGGCTTTTGATAACCCGAAGATTATATTCTGAAATAGAACATCTAGACCAAGTAATCACAAGAACATGGATATCAACTTAATCCTCGCACAGTGTATCGACCGGTTTTTCACGACCTTGAGCATTACGCAAAACATAAGATTTGCAACTGCATTCCCATGAACATGCTTATATTTTGCTAAAATTAGGCAAGCCTAAGGTCTTGTTTTCCAAATAATTGAATAAGTTTTACACTATCTATTGTAGCACTATTTCCACGACCTTTGATACAATTCTTAAAACAGAATAACATCCAATTGATCTCATAAACTTTGAACCAACTTTTGGCGACCTTAGGCATACATATTGATTACTACCAAATTAACTGCAGTTTTACGATCTGCTTTCTACGACCCTAAGCATTACACAAAAAATATCGATTGCAACAAAATTCCCATTACCATTTACCATTACTACATTAAAACAAGTCTATTATATCAACTGCGTTAGTCACGCTTTCACGTACCTATCTGAAAATATAAACCCACGTGATTTTTCAATTTAAAGATATACTGTGTTTATGGTAGAAACTTGGTCGTGACGAGTGTCCCAGAATAATGTATGATGCCATACATCATTCATTCACCATTCAAGGTGAATACACTCTCCATTTTGTTTTTTTAGGTCATTTTCTGTAAATAAATGATTAACCATGTTTGTGTGTACATTTTGACTTACATCTTTTATCCACCATTCCAGGCAATCATACACTGTTCCATTTTGTTAATTGGTTTATTTCCTGTAAATAAACGATGTACTATATTTGCGTGGCGTTAATGTTCATATCATTAACAAAACAATTCTATCATTTCAACTGCGATGGACTCGCTTTCGCGTAACTTTCTGGCAATTACAACCCATGAGATTTTTTAATTCAAAGATAAACTGTGTTAATGGTAGAAACTTCGTCGTAATTAATGTCCCAGAATTATGTACGATGCCATACACCATTCATTTGCCATCCAGTGTAGTCATACACTTTTCCATTTTGTTTATCAGGTCTTTTGCTGTGAATAAACGATTAACTAATGTACGATGCCATACATAATTCATTCGCCATTCTATGTAATTATACACTTTTCCATTTTGTTCATCAGGTCTTATTCTGTGAATAAACGATTAATCATGTTCGTGTGGCGATTTTAACTTACATCTTTTATCCACCATTACAGGCAATCATTCACTGTTCCATTTTGTAAATTAGGTCATTTCCCTGTAAATAAACGATTTACCATCTCGGCGTGACGATTTCGTCTTTGCGTGTGCAATAATAGCTTTGCGTAATGAATAACGCAATTACGGTATCATTACCAAAACCATTCTATTATTTCAACTGCATTAGTCACGCTTTCACGTACCTTACTAAAAATAAAAACCCTCGTGATTTTTCAATATAAAGATAAACTGTGTTCATGGTAGAAACTTGGTCGTGACGAATAACCCAGAATAATGTATGATGCCATACATCATTCCTTCACCATTCAAGGTAATCATACACTTGTCTATTCTGTTTTTCAGGTAATTTTCTGTAAATAAACGATTCACTATGTTTGTGTGGCGATTTAGACAAACATAATTTAGCAACCATTCCAGGCGATTATACACTGTTCCATTTTGTAAATTGGGTCATTTCCTGTAAATAAACGATTCACCATCTTGGCGTGGCGATTTGGTGTTTACGTGTGCAATAATCGCTTTGAGTAGTAAATAAGGCAATAAAAGTATCATTACTTAAATAGTTCTATTATTTTAACTACGATCACGCTTTCACGTACCTTTAGGAAATAAAAACATACGTGATTTTTCAATTTCAAGGTAAACTGTATTTATTGTAGAAATTTGGTTGTAACAAATGTCCCGGAATAATGTACGATGCCATACATAATTTATTGGCTATCCTATGTATTTATACACTTTTATATTTTGGTAATCAGGTAATTTATCGTAAATAAACGATTTACCATGTTCATGTGTCGATTTCAACATACATACCTTATCCACGATTCCAGGCAAAAATACACTGTTTCATTTTATTATTCGGATCATTTTCTGTAAATAAACAACTTACTATCTCCTCGTAATTATTTGTTTATTCGCGACTTCAATTACGGCTGTGCGTAATAAATAAGGCAATCAGACATCATATATTATTAAAAAATCTTATCATTTTAACCGCGCAATGGGGTAATAAGGTATGCTTAAAATGTATAAGATAAAAGACACAATTAATATGCATTACAAAATACTGAAAGTCGTGAAAAATAGGTTCCAATTCTTGGCTGCGATAAATTTTATGTTCGTCAGTTCTTGTATTGTCAATCTTACGGTTTTCAAAAGAAATTTTCCCTCACAAACTGCAAGACTCAGCAAAATTCTATACTTATTTGATTAGAGAACTAAAGGTCGTGAAAAGTGGGTATTGATGAATTTTGTCAAAATTGTTCTTAATGTGATAAATAAAATTCACAGCTTTCCCCTGCTAAATAACTGCAAATTAATGGCATTGTCGTGGAAGTTTGTTTGCAAATAAAATGCATCACAGAATACTGAAGGTTGTGGAAAATGGGTCAGAATACTTGGCAGCAATAAATTATAGTATAATATCACTTCATTTTAGATTATCGGAAAGTGTGCTTAAGTATATATGATTACCAAAAAGTGTAGTTAAATACCGAGGTCTTCCGGTAATTACCAAAAAGTCGATAAATTACCGGACACCTCGTGTATTTGCCGATATATATATATACTGGAAAACCCACTTAAAGGTGTGTGTGTATATATATATATATATATGTATTACGTATCTGTTCTTTAAAAACAATATAGGCAAAAATAACCTTATACTTGCGTTAAAACGATGTCGCTGTTAGCCAATTATAACCCAATATTCTTGGCTTAGATAAACTAATTCGACACTTATAAGCTTATATTTGGGTTAAAATTGGTTACGATTTCTACCAGGGTGCCTGCTGATGTATAAGGCGGTTTTTGATACATAATTTAATAATAAGTTTTGGATGGTTTATTGCCCAGAAGTTTGCAGATCCGACTCTGTTTTTTTTATTATAGAATACGAACGCTGTATATATATATATATATATATATATATATAGCGACATCGTTTTAACGCAAGAATAAGGTTATTTTTGCCTATATTATTTTTAAAGAAGTGATACGTAAGAAGAGAAAGTACAGTTTTATTACTAGGGGTTTTTTGGGGTCGCTGAACACGAATATCGCGACGGCAATACTCTCAGAAGTACCTAGTGCCCAGGGTAGACAGTATTAATGTCGCCTCCTGGAGTTTCACGGAAAATAACGACATATTTCGTCGAGACTTATTGATTGGGGGTTTTTGAGGTCACTGAATACGAGTAAAGTGACGATAACGGCTTTCTAGGTACCTGGTGTCCAGGGTAGACAGTATCAACATCGTCTCCTGGGATTATCTTCAGTATAGCACCATATCCATGCTCACTGGCCCCAGAAATCCGTGAGTAACGTATTCACTTAATTACTATCAAATTCCCACAAAACTCCAGAAGATGACGTTGATACTATCCACCCTGGGCACTAGGTACCTCAAGGAGCGTTGATGTCACGATATTCGTGTTCTGTGATCGCGAAAACTCCCGAGTAACAAGTTTTGGCTCATTATGTTTCAATATCTCTCAAATCTCCAGGAAACGACGTGATACTGTCCACCCTGGGCACCAAGTACCTAGGAGAGCGTTGCCATCACGATATTCGTGTTCTGCGACCGCAAAATCTCCCGAGTAGCAAAACTGGATAAATATTTATGGAGTTCTTATTTATTGTCTCTTTCACTGCACTTTATATAGGTTATGATCGCATTCGATGCGCATATTAACTCATTATAAGCTTAAAATTGGTTAAAAATTGGGTTATTTTTAACGAAAGAAATAAGGTTATTCTTACTAAGCAAGCCAACGCCTAAGCTAATTCTTCTACCAGGGCAGATTATACTGAATGACTCATATACCAGAAAGAACAAGTATAAAATAAAAATGTGGCTATCTCGGGGTCAGCCGATAGAAGTGAATACTAAAATAGGTAGACTTTATTTTTGCTTCCTCCTAGAGGAAGCTTTACAATAGTAAAATATTCAATTTCCCTAAAACTCCGTACAAACGCCTTTGGAGGTGTTTAAAGTTTGAATCATGCGTTTTTAGAAAATGTCCGTGTGGATGGGTGTGTGCGTGTCTGTGTGTGTGTGTGTGTGTGTGTGTGTGTGTGTGTGTGTGCATACGTATACCATTATGATTCTGGAACCACGCGACCGATCGTAATAAAATTTGACATGCATATATGTTTTCTGATTCTGAACATTTTATGGTCATATTATAGCCATTTTTCGATTTTTGAAAAATTATTTTTGCTTTTTTTTGATGATATGATTCTTTCAATGTATTCAACAATAGTGAATCTAAAAAAGCATAAAGTTAGCTACTTTTTCCCACAAGATTTTCCAGATTGACCGTTCCTTTCAATTTTTATGATCAAAAAGGTGATTAAAAAAAATTTAATATCTACAAAACTAAATTGTCGAACTTTTTGAACAAAATTATGACAATAGAAAACAATAATATCTATTTGTTGTACAAATTTTAAACCATTTTGATGACTAGTTTTCGAGCTAAAAATCGAAAACTAAAAAAATGGGTTTTCTATGTCGTACGATTTCGGGAGTGAACAAGCTTTAATTAAGTTGAAATTTTGAGAAAATATCGATCTTTCGATTACCTCGACTAGGTTCTTTTTGCAGCTTATAAAACCGTTTAGTTCAAAATCAGGATTCAAATTCTTTGTCTCTCACCCTGTATACGCTGTATAACTGAAAATTACTATTTTTGTTGAACCTTCTAACTCGCTAACTAAAGTTTAGAATATTTTAAGAAAATTCATGATTTTATGAGGTTATGAGGACCCTATGGTATTTAAAATAATAAGGTTTAAATTTGTTCATGAAAATTATATGATTTGATATAGTGACGGCTGCTCCTTCAGTAAAATAATTAAGATTGAAGAAAGTATTTTAAAAATCATTAATATACTGTATATTTAAACAAAATTGTATCTATTGGAACTATACATTTTTTTGGAGGAAGCTACGTGCCAAAGAATTGGCAGCGGTTTTTTTAATAGGTGAAATAATAAAAATATAAATATCCCCTTTTCACGTAAAAATGTCAAAATTTTCGTGAACATGCTTCTATAGCTCGAACCAATGTATGCTACATGAGTCCATAAAATGAAAAGTTATCAGGTAGAAACAACCTACATTTATGTTTTTGCAGGCAAAACGATCTAAGTCCATTTTTGTCTATAAAATAATCCGGGATAAATAAAAAGCATTTTAAAATTAGTCTATAAGTTGACAATAGCTATGTCAAACATCCTTATTATTTTTGGATGTCTGTTGTACGTAATGATTTAAGGGGATACCGTCGCCAAGCTGAACGCA
This sequence comes from Nasonia vitripennis, assembly GCF_009193385.2. Taxonomy (NCBI): domain Eukaryota; kingdom Metazoa; phylum Arthropoda; class Insecta; order Hymenoptera; family Pteromalidae; genus Nasonia; species Nasonia vitripennis. The sequence continues at coordinate 12,944,224 of NC_045759.1, read as the reverse complement.
CACTGCATCGTTAGCGATTCGATGCCCCGCAAAGAGTAGTGTTGGGAACTGTTGATACGGTTGATGAATTTATTTAGAGCTTAAGAGGATGTCGTCGTTAAAAACACTGTTTTTCCATTACGTATAACTTTTTTAATTAAGCTTGTAATAAAAAACTAAGCTTGTAGCGCTCTAGTATTATGTTTAATAAATCATTATACCAAGGGAAATTTCGATGGAACGCTTAGTTTTTCTAAAACCTTTGAAATACAAACAGATGTTTATGCGTACTCACGCGATTACAGCGCTAACCTTAAAATCTAATTTTACATTAAACTTTTTAAATAAAGCTTGAAAAACCGAGTCTGTAGCGCCTTAGTATTAAGTTTAATGAATCGTTCTACCGAAGGAAATTTCGATCGGACTTTTTGTTTTTCTAAAAGTTTGGAAATACAAAATACCCCATGGCGGATTTGCGAAACTTTAGCGACGACATCCCCTTAAAAGGTAGTTCCTAATGCACTATATAAGCGCAATATTGCGCCCTGATTCGTATGCCACGATCTTACGTATCAATTCAAACATTAAAATCGCGATTTCTCAAAAACACGAAATGTGACTTGTCGATTATTCCCGCGATTAATCGTGCGACTAATCGCGTCGATAAAGGTTCGATAAATTAACGCGATTAATCTCGTGATTATTCCCGCGATTAATCGTGCGACTAATCGCGTCGATAAAGGTTCGATAAATTAACGCGATTAATCTCGCGATTATTCCCGCGATTAATTACGCGAATAATCGCGCGAGTAAGCGTACGTCTTGTGCGGCGAAGAGAGCGCGATGAAAGGAAGAGAATGAGAGGGAGATCTTCTCCTCCTGGTGTTGGCTTTTTTCGTGACAGTCGCTTTTTTCGATTCATTCCCCGGTCAGAATGTGTACCTAGCAAGCTTATAAAAGTATTCACTTTAAAAATACAAGATTGGCTTAGGAATAATGAATAAAACAAACACTACAATGAAAATAGGTTGCCAATTTATTAACTTGTGAGTTAAATCATCAATATACAACCAAGATCAAAAGGCACGCCAGTATACGAACTACAACAGAAAAATACAACCCTCATAGAAAAAGAAATTAACAATATTAAGTATGGATCCAGAGAAGACTTAGCATCGAATAATAACATAACATTAAATGGTAACGATAAAAATTTTTAAAAATAGATATTAGAAATGGTAAAGATTAGAAATTCAAAATTTATAAACTGAGATTTTGAAATGAAAAAATTTATAAAACAATAATATTGAATTGAAATACTTCGAAATGGTATATTTGCGGTTGAAATACTGCAAAAGGAATATTTTTAGTAATTTCAAAATTTTGTTTTTCAAAATTATACCTTTCCAATATTTTAGGACTCAAAATTGTATTTTTCGTTAAAAATCAATTCGTAATTTTCTCTTTTAAAATCTTTATTTTTTATTCGATTATTACAAATACCTTGCTCATGGGAATATCTTAAATTTTATATTGATAAATTATAGAGTCTATATTGGTAGTTTAATATTTGACAGTTTTTGAAAGATCAATGCAAGGCGATCACAATATTTTGATATTTATATTAATTTTTTTTTTTTAACTTGATGTTTATGATACGATGGTCCAGTTTTTTCTTTAAAGACATTCCTAATTTGCGATAAACAGAAGATAACATCCAGCAATCAAAGTAATATAATTGCGTTAAGTTTTTGAAGCAATATTTATGTACGTAATTTATGCACAAACGCGAACCTGAAGAATCTCAAAATTCGAAACATCCTCTACTGTGGACATCTCGATCATTTCTTCTTGTTTTAACCAATCGCATTCGATTCCTTGCAAAAAACACAATATTCTAGACCCGGTGGATCTCATGAATCGTGTATATACGTAAAAAGAGATCCATGATCCAGCCATTAACACGATTAAAATGCAATAATTGATTCTTGTTAAATGGTTACGAGGATTAGAAGAATTAAAAACAATTAAAATGTGATTAAAATCCATCAGATTTAATCGTGTTTAATCTTCAGCTATTATAGCAGGGTATACTCGTACACAATAATTTTTTTTATTGCAATTTAGATTTTAACGAATAAGAAAATGCAAACTTGATAATAAGCATCGAGCATACATAAATGTGGGTGAAAAAAATACTCTTACCTTGATTAAAGTAATACATGAACGCCGCTAGTAAAACGAGAGTGGCGATCAAGACTGCACCTATGGTGGCAATCTGTTTGTACCTCATAGTTGCATTTCAATATACTTGCGGGGTCTATTAATTGTTCATTGCGTTTTTTCGCTAGGCTTGCAGAAAATCACATTTCTCATTTAAATACTAATATAGCTCATCTATGCGAGAAAGCATTTCTATTTTATTTTTATCAACGATCGCGCATAAAACTAATATTTATTTTGGCAAAAAAAACGAGCAAATTTATTTTGAATATGAAAAAAGAACAGTTCCAGTTCGCCCTGTGCAATCAGGCAAATCTCGGACCACTGGTTGCATGCGCGATTGACTACTTGTTATAAGAGCTGTGTCGAGATTCACACGCTACCGGCGCGCGCAACTACCAGACTCTATTGGTAGGTATATCTGTATACCGAAAGTCATATATTCATGTGTATAACGTTCACGCGCGCAAGTCGAGATTTTGTGTCATTAAGATTGTCCTTGTACTCGAGCCGGGGCAGGCCAGATCAGTTGCTGGCTGTGTGCAGCTCGAGTCCACTTCTCATGACTTTAATCAATTTTCCGAAAATTCTTTACACTAAAAATTTGCCGTGCATGTTCCTGTTTTTCAACCAAGCTGGATTGATAGCTTATAATTCTGTAGTAGAAATAGCAATACAACTCAATTATATTGTGATTTATAAATACAGATGATTACATGTTTATATTTATCGGACAAGGCGTAAAAAGGAAATGTAATTTATGACAATTGATAGTCACGTGAAATTTAAGTCATTTAACATGTGCATTGACATTCTTTATTGCCTCAATAAAATGATACATTATGACGATCAAGCTGTTGTAATATCATGGCAAAACTTGAGTTTGATAGCAAAATAGAATTTTTTAATTTTTTCACTCAAGTTTTTAATTCGAAGATTTCGCATTGTACAAGAATGTAGGGATGAACTATAGTATATTCGTAAGATCATTTGTAAGAAAAATTAGAATATTTCTTGTTTTAAGATTGTATAAAAAGGAATCAGAAAAATAAAATTCAAAAGAATAATAAAAAAGCTATCAACTATTAACTTTTATATTTAATTATTTGTCATTTATTAATTTGCATAGTATCTCGTGCTAAGATTATCATGGCAATTCAATTCGTATTGTATATAAATTGACGGCCTAGTGGGATATAACCTGACTAGTTGTAAACCACACAAAGCCAGCGCAGTTTCAAAACGCAGCCTAGAGGTGACGGTTACATCGAGAACTTTTCGCTAAGTTTATTAGGCCACCGAAGGAGCAAGATTGTCACGGAGATTTTAAAAGTATCAGGTACAGTTATTGTAGTAATTATGCCGATTTAATGGCAGTTATACATAAAATTTCAAAGTAACATAAATCTAAATATTTTGCTTCCTTCCTAAGGAAGCCTTGTAATAGTTATTTTTGGAGTTTGTGTAAAAACATGTGGGAAGTGTGTTTTGATGCATTTTTAGTCGAAAAATGGTATTTTTGGAAAATGTCCGTACGGATGTATATGTATGTGTGTGCGTGGGTGTGTTCGTTCATATACGCTTGTATCTCAGCTTTTACTCAGTGGATTTTAATCCACCAAGACTAATTTTTTTGTTTTTACTAGTACAAAGTCCGTTTTTACATTTTGTGGGCGAGTTTTTTTATGGTGATTTTTTAGTTTTGAGATTTCAGTTTATTCTAATAAAGTTATTGAAAAAGTTAATAAAAGTAAATTACTTGTTATGTACCTAAAAGAGAATGAAATTACACATCTTTTTACCGCGGAAAATTTATATCATCCGTTCGTCGTTCTTTTATTATACAATATAAATTGCAATTTTTTGAAATTGTTTTAACTTGAAAACTAAATGTTAAATCTTTCTGAAAAAAAAACATGATTATTGAAAGTTATTGGGACTATATTCCACTTTAATTTTGAGTCATTTCATGGTGCAGATCCTGAGAAAAACATCAAAAACTGAAAAAAGTCGTTTTCTACGTGGCGCGATAACTGGAGTAAAAAGGCAGTTTAAAATTTTGGATTCTGTTAGCATTATATAGCACCTTAATCCCCTTCTTTCGGTTGTTTATGATATCAGTGAGTTTCAAAGATATTAAGCTTCAAATTTTTTTTCTCACCCTGTATACTTTGCATAATTGAAAACTGCATCGCTTATATCTCAGCTTATATTTAATGGATTTTAATGTACACTTAGGCTCGTTTTTTTTTCTGTTTTTGTTTTACCAATTCATTAAAAACAAGATTTGCAGTTATGTGTTTTTTCATGGCGATTTTTCGATCACTAGTGATTTTAGATGCGTTCCGCGAACTATCCTAACCATTATAACTCGGAAACTAAATGTTGAACTATTCTTTAAAACATCATGATTATCGAATTCTAGAAAAAAAACTTAAGTAAAGTAAAAAGGTTAGGCGAGTTGCATATTATCATGCATGTCAATAAAATAATATAACATAATAATATAATTTTGTTTACTATGAAATTACAGATTAAAAAAAAATTGAAATCAATAAAAAAGTCAAGTTTCTAACCATATTATTTTATTATTCATAATACAGCAAACAAAAAATCATTGTATTTAATTGAGGGTTGAGTCAAATGATTGCTAATTTAAACTTAAGTAATATATTGATCAATTACAAACAACTCTCAAAATACTACGTAACTTGCCATGCCCTTTTCATTTTATTCATGGTGATGTTATGTCTAATTTGTAAGTGCAACTTTCTGCATATTTTATTTGTGTACACAAACTTATAAAACCATTATTTTTTATAATGATACATATCTAATATAGATTACTAATTGTAATTGAACAAAATAGTATTTAATACATAACATATTTTCCTTATGTGAAAAAAATATATAGAAATTTTAGTCATGAAAATTTTATTCATTTTGAAAAATATGTATTATTCAGCAATTTACAAAGTCTTTGTAAGAAGTTAAAAAACATTAAGGTAGTTCACCGGAATATTTGTTTTCTTAGGATATCGCTCAAACTTTCTTTACATGTTCAATTAAGTGTCCTCTACAACGTGGTATTTTTTTACCCCCCAAGCGACATTATTTTTAGAGATGTTGAACCTTGAAATTTTGTATTTTAACATGGGAAGCCTATACCGAGTCCGAATTTTGAGGATGTTTAGTTGAATTGCGAAGCGAATTTTATTAGAATATTTTTAAAAAACTAGCTTATGATGTAAAATAACAGTACAAATCATGGAGAAAAAGTTGGATAGGGCAAACGAGGCTTCTTTTTAAGATACAACCATTCAAAGTTTTCATCCCATGCTATCAGTATATCTATAGAGGTGCGCAGTGTTTCTCCCTCTCACAAGTTTTGAGAGTATTTTGTACAATTTATATCACCATTCTAATGTTTGATACTATGAATTATAAGGTTTTGACATTAGATAACACTGTATAATATTTTAAAAAAGAAATTTTCTAATAAAACCCCTAATTGAGCACCACTGCAGCCGGTGAAACTACCTTAAAAACAGTGTGTGTGTGTGTGTCTATATATATATATATATATATATATATATATATATATATATATATATATATATATATATATATATATATATATATATATATATATATATATTATATATATATATATATATATATATATATATATATATATATATATATATATATATATATATATATATATATATATATATATATATATATATATATATATATATATATATATATATATATATATATATATATATATATATATATATATATATATATATATATATATATATATATATATATATATATATATATATATATATATATATATATATATATATATATATATTATTTATATATATATATTATTATATATATATATATATATATATATATATATATATATATATATATATATATATATATATATATATATAGGGTGACCCAATTTAAACGGGCACCGCTCATAACTCGTCAGGGACAGCCACAATCGAAAAAATGGTAGAGACCAAAGTTGTAGGATATCGAAGGGGCAACCCGATGGTGACCTTGGATTTGACCTTGAACGCGTTTTTCAAGCCATTTGAAGGTCAACTTTGGATTTTTAAATAGGAACCCCATTCTTTTATTGCGGGAATGGAAAGAGCGGTAAATTTTACGTTCAGAATGGTATGTTCGGTTGCGGCACTGAAGGTCATCTCAATGTCCTGCAGCCAGAATGAAACCCCGCCTACGTAATTCCTCTAGCAACGCCAAATTAAAAAAAAGTGGTAGAGACCAAAGTAGTTGTATAAGGGGGGGGGGGGAGAATTGTGACCTCGAATTTGAGCCAGTCCTACAAGGTCATTTCAAGGTCAAATTATTTTGGCAAGCACCACCAATACTCGTGGATCATTTCGCTCGATAGTCATTACTCTATGACGTTGTCGTGATCTTTGAGGTCCTCGCCTCTCTCGCTGTTCAATTCTCTGGATCGTACTTCGAGATGGATGATGATTTCTGTTTGGGAAACGCCTCCGATATAATTGTGCTGCTGCATTATAATTTCTTCGACACTCTCCCAAAATCAATAAAATATCAACAATTTCGCTTCGACTATAGTCCGGCATATTTACTTAGATTATAAATATTACAAAAATAAAAAAAATGACTCAAATCACATATTTTCAATTATTAAATTAGTATTTGAAGTCGATAAATATCTAAATAAATTTAAAAATTCTACTGCATTACTAGAACTTAGACTGTTTTCTGCAAAAAATAATAAATAAAAAACTACTTAAACAATTATTTAATTGCAAATAGTAATTATTAATTTTTTATTATAAAATAATTTATTGATTAGGAAGCTTTTATGAAATAGATAATAAATAAATATTTTGTAATTCCAAAAGTGTTAAAAGTAAATTTTAATAGATAACTTATAAAATAGTTAAAATTGTATTTTAGTAAAAGATTTATTTTAACTTATTAAATTTTATGAAGTGAAATCAAACTTATACATACATTTAAAATATGGGTAATTAATCAGAATATTTAGCTCTTAAACAATATTTTCTAGAATAATCGCTATGACTTGAAATTATATCAAACATTTTTTAATTTTAAGTAAATTGATTCTTCAAGAAATACCTTCATTACGTATTACAGAACTTTTTTTATACAAGACATTAATACAAAAATTTTAATAGAAAATGTATATTCGTATTATTTTTAATATTAAATGAAATGATGTAAAAAGTACAATCTTCATTTGTTAACAATAATAAATATTCTGTTACGTTAGATAAAAATTTTTTTACATTAACATAACTTTAGATGCAATATTTTATATTAATATGTATGTTATTAATTAATTATTATCGTGTTAAATACAATATTTTACAGCTTACATATTGTATAAGTTTAAATAATGAACATACATTTTTTAGTGTTGTTGGTTGTTTATTATTACTTATCTAATAGAAAAGTGCAAAAAATTTAAGTACCTACCAATTTCTGCTGCAAAAATATTTCTAATAGAATTAAAATATTTATACAGTGGAATTATCACTAAATAATTATATTAACTGTTGCCAGTAATTGTATGTATAATCTGTGTGACGACATGGTATGTATTACAAACTTTATAATTCTGCTTATACATATGTATTTTCAACATGCATGTTTACATGTATGTGTGTATAGCATATGTATACAAACATACGTATGTATGTATATCTATGTATACTTAAAACAATAATAATTTATGAATAAATTAAATGGAAAAACAACAACGTTATTTAAAAAAACATAATGCAATTTATTTCTGATTCAAATAATAAATGTGTGTAAAATAAATATAAAAACTTTTTTACTTTATACTTCGATGTTTTACTTTTTCTTTTTCTGTATCGATGGCTTTTTATTGTAAAATTCTATTCATATTTTGGCATTACGGTTTATCAATTTATGATTTTTTAAAAATAAAACATTTAATATTTTTTTTACGTTTTTATCAAACTTTGACGTTTTTCTACAATACTTCGATGTTTTACTTAATCTTTTTCTGTATCGATGATTGGCTTTTTAATAAAAATTTTCGTTAATATTTTTGGCGGAAGGCCGAGTGTGAAACTCTTTCGACAATTTTCGGAGGCTATTTTTATTTTTGCAAATCGAAAGTTCGGGCGGCAGGTACGGCGCGGGGCCGGGGCGCCTGCTTGAAAATCATTCGTGAGTTAAGCGTCGTAGGGGAAGGTTCGACGGAGTCGCGGTGGCAAGACTGAGCGCGGGACTTATTTTAAAAGGCTTATTTCGGGAGCCATTTTTATTTTTCGCACATCAGGAGTTCGGGTAGGTAGGTGGCGACCACCTAGAGGAGTCATTCGCAAGTTAACCGTCGGAAGGGATCATTCGGGGAATAGCGAGACTTATGTTTGGACGCTAGCGAGGGCTCATTTGCGTCTTGGCCGCTGGACAGAGAACATCTAAGAAGGGATTTCATCTCGGATACAAAGTAAAAGTAAAGTTTGAAAAAAAATAATTTGACCTTGAAATGACCTTGTAGGACTGGCTCAAATTCGAGGTCACAATTCTCCCCCCCCCCCCTATACAACAACTTTGGTCTCTACCACTTTTTTTTAATTTGGCGTTGCTAGAGGAATTACGTAGGCGGGGTTTCATTCTGGCTGCATGACCTTGCGATGACCTTCAGTGCCGCAACCGAACATACCATTCTGAACGTAAAATTTACCGCTCTTTCCATTCCCGCAATAAAAGAATGGGGTTCCTATTTAAAAATCCAAAGTTGACCTTCAAATGACCTTGAAAAACGCGTTCAAGGTCAAATCCAAGGTCACCATCGGGTTGTCCCCTCGATATCCTACAACTTTGGTCTCTACCAATTTTTTTAATTTGGCGTTGCTAGAGGAATTACGTAGGCGGGGTTTTATTCTGGCTGCATGACCTTGCGATGACCTTCAGTGCCGCAACCGAACATACCATTCTGAACGTAAAATTTACCGCTCTTTCCATTCCCGCAATAAAAGAATGGGGTTCCTATTTAAAAATCCAAAGTTGACCTTCAAATGACCTTGAAAAACGCGTTCAAAGTCAAATCCAAGGTCACCATCGGGTTGCCCCTTCGATATCCTACAACTTTGGTCTCTACCATTTTTTCGATTGTGGCTGTCCCTGACGAGTTATGAGCGGTGCCCGTTTAAATTGGGTCACCCTATATATATATATATATATATATACAGTGTGACATTAATTCATAGGGAGAGACTTTAACGACGTGCAACGACACCCCTATAAGAGGAAGCAAAAGTTTTGAGAAAAATCGGTTTTTACATTTTAGCTCTTTACTTGAGAACCAATTGACAAAATCGTTTAAAAATTTAAGCAGCCGATAGATTTTTTTATAGTAAATCACCCAATAAAATTTTGAAGCGTTTGACTACATTGTTTTAGAGATATAAGGAATCGAAAAATTTTCAAAAAACAAATTTTAACCTTGATATCTTAAGAACCATAGGGATTTAAAAGCTGCGCAATAAACTTGGCCAAAACACATAAAATATCTACTTTTTCGCAAAATCTCAAGTACAATAAGGCCTTTTTACGTCCGTAATCGAGGAACAAAATAACTCATTTTTTCAGTTTTCGATTTATTAAAGAAAAAATAAGTGGTCAAATCACTTGAAATTCTAATGAGATATAGTTTGACACATGACTTATCGACATGATTTTTTCGTGAGGTTATGATGTTTAGTTTAAGAGATATGAATTTAAAAAAAATCACCTTTTTCATTTTATCATTAAATATTATATTATTTTATTATTAAATAGTCGAGAAAATAAAAATTAACTGTTCGAATTCAGAATCCAAAAATAGATATGCATGTCAAATTTTATTGATATTGACGGAGTAGTTCCAGAAATATTCCGGTATTGTTACGTCCGAACGTCGACGCACACTGTAATATTCTCCGTTTTGAGTCAGCTTTCGTTGAACTCGGGATGGAGTCGCTCCCTTATTTATTTTAATATTCCGCGTGAATTTATTCAATACTCTTCCCAAACTAATGAACAGGTCTCGTTGAACTGTAGGTCAAAAGGCCTCCGACAAGCGAAGTCCAATCAACCCTTCGACAAGTTCTTAGACCCTTAGACAATTCGACAAGTTCTCCCAAAATATATTTGTAAAATAAGCGGCAGCGTTCAAAGCCTGCTCACTTTATAAATTTCCAAACCTTTAAATATTTATCAATTAACTTATATAATTTTCACTTACTTTTCTGATAAATAATAAAATTTGTACTGATTGAATATGTCCAAAAAATAATTAAATGAAACTTCTCTTCAAGTATGTTTTAGTAATGTATATTTTGAAATCTTCGAAAAAAACTGTTGTCCACTCTTCAGCCACCACTGCTTGTAATACAAAATTTTAAACTTAGATGTTACTTAGGAGCAGCCACCTCGGTTGACCTCCTCGACGAGACTGAACTTTTCGCCACATGCTATTCCTACCTTCATCCCCGCGTCGCATCTTTCCCTTTCCAACCCGATTTTTCCCCTGGCCCATCCCTTTGGGTCTGCATCAGTACCCTCTTTATCGGTCATCGACCTATTGCGTCGCTCCTTTCCGCTTGGCTACCGCCTCTTCCAGTCTTCTTCCGCTCCACCTTTGGTCCCACCCACGCTATTTTCCTAGCCTTGCCGATTTCTCGTTAGATGGCCCTCCCTGTACGATTTTTGACTTTCCTATTTGTAATTTTATAATAATTTGTAGATTTCACATTTTTGCTTATATAAAATAATATTTGTCAACTATGATTTTATTTTACTATTGCAATCAATTTAAACTTATTATAACTCAATATTTTAAAATTTCAAAACTTCATTACTATTATTATTATTTAAACTTGATATTCATATCATCATAACTTAACTGTTATTTCTAACTAGTCTTCTTTTTATAAACTATCTATGTTTTCACTCCAGTGAGCGACTATCGTGCAAAAGGAAGGTGGTACGATCAGGCACGAGGTTAACAGCTTCGTGTCCTGAACAGAACTGAGCTGCCGCTACAGCCACCCTCACCGAGCCGAGCCGCTGCTCGACCCGATCGTCGCCGATCGTTCGAAAAAATACACACAACCGACTCCATATTTTCACGCATACAAAAGCTCGATTGTACTAGGAAAACTCGGGAAAAACTCCGACGCTACGTCGGAGCTGTCCCCGCGCTAATCCCTGCCGCCATAAAAACACTCCAAACCGCTCGAGTCCAAACACCGCGCGTCACCCGCCCGACCCGGCCGTGCGAGCCTTGTCCGCACGCCCGAGCCCGGACTGCGCGCTGCCAGATGTCCGTACTCGAAATCCGAATTCGAGCCGATTTACTTTCCTCCGAAGAAAGTCGTAAAATCGGCTCTATAACTCGCCTTTACAGGGCGAGCCCTTTTCTCGGGCGCACATGCGAGCTACTCACTCTGCTGTTGACAAAAAATTACAACGCGTTCTCTGTTCCCGCATTTACCCAGGCCGAAGCCTGTGACGTAGGGAAAACTCTCGTTTTGTTTCACGAGCAGAAAACCCACGTCAGGAACATCGATTACATTTTTCGAATATTAACTGCGCACGCGAGCGTTGCCGACTAATACACGCAGACCACTATCAAGTGTACCTATTTCACGGATAAAACGCATCTGCGGCCCTCTAAGCACAAGAGCGAAACTTCGCCTCTCTTGTCTTAGTGCTACAGGTCCAGTGTAGCCTCTCCTGCTAATAAGTCATTTCAATGACTAAGGGAGAGAAAGCGGCGCTCACTCGATAACTGTAGAATCGAGTGAGCCGCGAGCCTACACTGTGGCTTTTGTAGATCCACAGTGCGATGCGCTTATCCGCAAAATTGTGTATATCGGGAACAATCTATTTAAACTAGAACAAATCGTAAAATATGCACGAGCAAAAATTTATTTCTACGCCACGAATACGAGTTCTTCATTTTAACATAAATAAAATGTGCACAGTTCTATCTTATTATTCTTTAACTGTTCATACTTTATGTGAATTTAATTTTCTACCTATTTTATTATAAATATTCTACTTTAAAATTTTAAGTTTGCTTTGCACAGCCTCGTATTCTGCGATGCAGCACAAACAAAGTTCAAGGCGCCAGATTGTCGCATGCAGCTTATCCAGACGCTTGGGTTTTTCCCGGCTGCGCACAAATTTTACGATAGGGCCGCTGCCCGCCATATACCGATCCCAATCGCTATACCTGCGCTCGCTCTTAATTGCTATTTCTTCGGAGGGCCTAAATGCGCTGTCCGGACGCTCGCTTGCTCTTAAGCCCTACAGGAAACATTTTTTTTGTAACGCAGCTGCGTCATTTTATTCAATTTTTTTTTTATTTTCTTATTCAACCTATGACGTAACAGTATACATACACACACACACACACACACACACATCCATACGTACATTTTCTAAAAACACATGATTTGAACTTCTAACACACCAAAAAGTATTTTCTAGAAGTTTGAACAAAACTCAAAATTTTACTAATACAAAGCTTCCTCTAGGAGTAAGCAATACAGCTATATAAAGGTAATATAATAATATAATCTATTTTCTACAAATAATAATAACAGTATACATGCAATGCAACAATAAAATTATAAACCTTAATATTTACTTTGTAGAAATCATTTATAAATTTTGGTTTTAGCTCGTCTTAGTAGGTATAAAAAAGTAGGTACTATAATAATTCACGAGAGGACACATTAAGAAAAACTATATAAATATAGCATATTTCATTAAAACATTTTCAACAAATTATCAGTTAAAAGTCTATAAAAATACACATGAAGATTAATAAAAATATAGTAGTTGTACCCTGATGAAAATACCTGGCTGGATATCCATGTGGATATCTACATGGATTGACATGGATTCCTCATGGATTCCTCATGGATTCCTCATGGATTCCTCATGGATTCCTCATGGATTCCTCATGGATTCCTCATGGATTCCTCATGGATTCCTCATGGATTCCTCATGGATTCCTCATGGATTCCTCATGGATTCCTCATGGATTCCTCATGGATTCCACATGGATTCCACATGGATTCCACATGGATATCTACGCAGATCATCTACATGGACATCCAGCTAGATATTTTCATCAGGGAACGTATTATGAAAAAATGAATATCTGAAATAGTATATTACGATACATGTGATTTAAACGGCCTATTATTACACGGCGTGTAATAATGGGTCGATTTGAGTCATAAGTATCGTATACTATTTTATAGCATCTGCCTGCCCTAAGTCCGCTATGTCACAACTATCCGTGACATAAACAGTCCTGTACTGCACCGTGCGGTTAGTGTCCTTGCTACCATCGGACGATAAAGCACGGTGCAATAAAGGATTGTTGAAGTCACGGATAGGCGTGACTTAAACGCGGACTTAGGTCACGCAGTGCTATAAAAGTCATTTTTCTCACAAACTATGAGCTCTATCAAAAAAATGGTAGAGGCACTTTTAAAAGTAAACACCACAAACACTCTGTTGATGCTCCCATAATTTATTTATTCCTTAAATTGAAAAAGTTTTTTACAATATCATCTTTACTACAATTTAGAGTGTGCTACTTGATTCTTTGTATTGTTTCAAGCAAAAAATATCTCTATCATTTTAACTCTAGAGTCAGGGCGCGGGCCCGTGGTATAGAACAAAAATCCCGAACGGATTATGCGGAATGGCGTTGGCCAATCAAAGCCGTCACGATTCCGTATTTAAAAGTTAGGATGAAAGTTTTGAATTTACTCCAAAATTATGAAATGATGAGATAACTACAGCTGCATAGATAATCAATAATACTTATTATTTAAGAAAATTCTGTAGGATTTAAATATAAATTAAAAGAATATATAGAAACTGATACAACTTTTTTAATTTTTGAAGTTAATTGTGTACTGGATATTTTCTGACAATATTTAATTTCTGAGGGATCGAAAGTAATCTCATATTTATTTTAATTGGTTTATTACTGAATTCATCTCGTAAGATTTATATAATTTTAACTCAGTTTTCGCTGAACTATTTTCGTTTCCAATTTCGAAATTTACTGCTGGTGGAAAAATGATTTCTAATTTGCTTTCTTGAGATTCTTGAGATCTAGGGGACTTCCTGGGTATCTGGCGATTATGCCTATAAACTGATAGAAACTTCTTGATTTTTGAAGAAACTGTAAAACCTTGCTTTAAAAAAGGGGTAAACCGAAAATAAGAAGGCTTCTGATAAGAATCATTTTCAATGCTATTAGAAGTATTTTTGTGATGATCCAAGAGGTGTGGACATGCGGACGATGTCTCACGTGCTGTAGGTGTACGTTTGTGGTCGGGCATGTCACGAAAACCGCTTACTCGAAGATTATCCATTTTAGAGTTTAACTCCATTATTTTGTCTTTATAGCTAACTGATTTTGTTACATTATTTGCATTTATTCGTGGAATGTTACTGTTGACAGAGATTAGTATTCTTAGCAAATAGTGACGCGCGACTGGACGTTCCTGTTCTTTAATATCTTCGTAAAATGTGTAATTGACTCTTCCTGTCTCGCTAGAGTCGCTTTAAGTAGTATGTGCGGAATCAAGTACATAACTTTCAGAACTTTCTGAGCTTGCAGAAAATTTAAGAGTTACGTCTGAGTCTGCATTGTGGTTAGTAAAAGAAAAATCTGGATCAGTTTCTGAAGACTCGGAATAATAGCTTGAAGAATTTTTAAAGTTATTTGTTGGCAAATCATACTCATACTCTGAATTACTGCTTCTAGCTGCTGTTTCTTCTGCTCATGATAGGCTGTCGTAGCAATCGTAATTATCTGATTTTGTACAGGTGATTTCAAACCTTGGTGCAGGATAATAGTAGGGAACATCTTCTGGAATTTTTGTTGAAGTTACGCTTCTGTGTTTACTAAATGATCAGCTAATTTCGAAGCATCGTCTAAACATTCTGGAGCAGAATTATACATCTTGATATAAGGTACTCGGAAGTTCTCGAACAAACACCATTCTAGCAAGAATATCTAATTGCTCTATAAAAAGGTTTGAAAGATGTGGCTGCGAATTTCTCAACTGGTACTCGGCTTTCTGTAATATATTCTGTAAGCGTAAATGAAAATTATCAAAATGTTCATCTTGATCTCTATTTGAATCATCTAGTTTAACTGCAAAGTATCCAAATGAGTAGAGACATAAAAATGCCTCTGCAAAAAAGTTTATTAAATGAGGTAAATTTTTAAATTCTATTTTTCTAAGTGCATAGTAAATATGTGTGTTGTCGCACTTCAATATTCTAGGAAAAATTTGCTGTTGGCCAAAATAAGAAAGATAAGCTGTCGCATGTATAATTTGCGACAAAGCATGTGCTCAAAGTCACCAATAATGAGGTTTGCACAGAGGTTTCCACCACATCAGTATGCAAGCCAGTTACTCTCAACCACCAAATCTCTCATAATCATGGTAAATCCATGATATTAAAGGTAAATGTCTGTTCTTTTGCGTTAAGACTTGTTCAATTATTTAGAAACAGATTGCCATATCAGTTTTTAGTTAACAGTCTTGGTTCGGCTTTTCACTCTGAACTCTATGGCTTCGGCGTAAAAAAATACAGGTGGGTCTATAGATGAAAGTTGAATTCATATCAGCTAGAATGAATTAAACTCAATATATTGTTACAACATGCTAACACAAATTAAGTTGCAAAATTTCAGCCCTCTAGGTATGATAGGTTTCAAATGAGAGTGAAAATAAAATTGTGAAACAAGTAATCGAAACCAATAAAAATTTGATTTTGCTCTCACTGAATATTGAGTTCAATTTATTCTAGCTGATATTAATTCGACTTTCATGTATAGACCGACCTGTATTTTTTGACGCCAAAGCCATAAGGTTCAGGGTGAAAAGCCGAACCAAGACAATTAAGTAAAAACTGACACGGCAGTCTGTTTCTAAATAATTTAACTAGTCTCTACGCAAAATAACAGATATCGAACTTCAATATCATGGATTTAGCATGATTTTGAGTGATTTGGTGATTGAAGGTGACTGGCTCGCATACTGATGTGGTGGAAACATATGTGCAAACCTCATCATTGGCGACTTCGAGCACATCGATGACACTTTTTACACAGTAATTGCACTTGAACAACACAAAGTCAGTCAGTACATCATGCTTGTACATACTGTCATTTATGAGAGTATGCATGTGTAGGGTTAGGTTTTCACTCATAATTACTGTATAATCTATTCTTTATATTGCGACATTGCACAACCGAGCGCCAAAAATCGGAGCGAGTGCTCTGACCTCTGTGTCAGCACTCCTTGTGCGCGTGAAAGACGACGCAAGGCGTACGCATCGATCCTTTGTAGCGTCATAATTTTACGGTGAGATAAAAAGAATAATTTTTCATTTTTTAATACCTGCTTTATTATTAATGATGTTGTGTTTCACAAAATTTGGAAGACGTTATAAGTTTATTTGACAATGTTATTAATTTTTATCAAATAAAACAATCCACATTAGGAACTATCAACCGACGGGTTTATCAAGTATGTTCATAGTAGTGTAGAATACCGCCAGTAAATTAACAATGACGTTAGGAAAACAATGAAATTATAAATCGTATTAAAGAATAATTTGATAATTTTATTCGAAATACGTAATTGCCATTTAACTATTTTATTTTATATATTTTTTTACCATAGTTTGTCACTTGTATAAATAATTATTTAAATAAATTATATCAGCATTAAATTAAAAATTAATAGTAAATAAAAACCAGTTTATACTTGCCTACCTTTTACCTTTTGAGGAAGGTTTTATTTTAAAGATTTCACGAATTTTTAAGGGTAATTATTAATTATAATAAAAACTATCCTCTCGATAGATATATTACATTATACCTCACTAACTTAAAAGAGAATAATCAAACTGTTGTTAAAATAGTGAGTATTAGTTTTAGTTCAAAAGCAACCGTCAAATAAGATTTGTAAAATAAATAGATGTACACGCTAGTATCTATCTCCACAGCAATACCTACAACCAGTATCCACACATACCTCATAAACTACGGAGTGATAACCCTTGAGTAACGAGTTTCGACTAATTATGCTACAAATTCCCATGAAACTCTTGGAGATGACGTTCATACTGTCCACCTTTGGCACCAGACGATACCTCGGAGGCTGTTGCCGTCGCGATATTCGTGTTCAGCGACCCCATACATCCCCGAGTAACGAGTTTCGACTAATTATGCTACAAATTCCCCTGAAACTCTTGAAGACAACGTTGATATTGTCCACCCTGGGCACCAGGTACCTCGGAGGCTGTTGCCGTCGCGATATTCGTGTTCAGCGACCCCCAAAACCCCGGAGTAGCAAAGCTGGACTCATTTTAATATATACTATGCACCGAATGCGTCTATTTATTATATATACATTTTATTTCTAATTCGATTTGATTTTTCGCGCCACGGAAATTTAAATTATTATTTAAAAAATTCGCCAATTATTTTACTTAATTATATGACATGATATAATGATATAAAATAAAGGCTACTATGAACAATAGTTTCATTTAGTAAATAAAATTATACTATTGATTTGGATATATATCAAGTTAGAAATTATCTATTGTTAACAGTTTGAATTTTTTATATAATAATTTAATAAAAAACCGTGGAATCATCGCCTAGAGCCATATAACCACGGGAGTCTTAGATACCAGTCCTCCTCCCCTAAGAAGAAACATATTTACTTAAAAAAAGTTTACAATCTTTATAATCATTTTAATATTTTTAATTTATGCATTTAATCTAAATAATATCTTGTTAAAAATAATGGATATTAATCAATTTGTTATCAAATCAGTTTTGTATTTAAATTAAATTTTTCGCCTTTGAATTACGTAAAATATGATATAATTAAGAAAAATTAACTGTTATTAATTTTTATCAGTTAATTAATTTTACGTATTCATATTGAAAAAAGAAATTTAAATACGTAGTTAATTTGATAATAAATCTTGATATTTTTCTATATTTTTTAACAGGACGAAATCTCAATGGAAACTTTTTTTAAGTAAATATGTTAAATAGTCATTTAATATTTATAAATTAATTAGACATTATTATATCATGTCCTATAATAATATGAAATTAATTCATTATTGTTAGTAAACGATCATTTATGTTTCTGTTTTGTTCTGCATTGTGTATATTGATGATTCTTGTAAAATAATTTTAAAAAGAATTATGTATGCATACTAATTTGAATGTCTACAAAATGATTTTAATATAAATACATGTCTTTTATTTGAAAAAAATCTAAAAAAAATTGAATAATAATTTATTCTATGATCAAAAATCCTAAGAATTGACTAAACAATTTTGAATCAAATATTTAAAATTTCATTCCAAACAATATTTTGTATTGATTCACCTGACTCATTCTGAATACGTATATTATCAGGATTTCGACATCGAGATAATGCAACATATAATTGACCATGCGAAAACAATGGTCGTTTGGCCTTGTGATTTATTTATCGTTATGGCAAACGCTAATATGATTGGGAATTGTTTTCTAAAAAGAGTAAATGGAAAAGAAGATGAATTTTCGGTGTTTAGTGTTGGTAATGGTTCGTTATACCTATGCTTTTGTTTATCTGTTTTACGAATAAAAAATAACTTGTAATTTGGTAAATTCTGTATATTATTTAGATTAAATGCATAAATTAAAAATATTAAAATGATTATAAAGATTGTAAACTTTTTTTAAGTAAATATGTGTCTGCAGGATTGAGGATGGTATTAGGTGGAGTCTTAGGGGAGGAGGACTGGTATCTAAGACTCCCGTGGTTATATGGCTCTAGGCGATGATTCCACGGTTTTTTATTAAATTATTATATAAAAAATTCAAACTGTTAACAATAGATAATTTCTAACTTGATATATATCCAAATCAATAGTATAATTTTATTTACTAAATGAAACTATTGTTCATAGTAGCCTTTATTTTATATCAATATATCATGTCATATAATTAAGTAAAATAATTGGCGAATTTTTTAAATAATAATTTAAGAAAAACAAAAAAAAAATCAACGCGCCTGAAACACATTGTATATCCATATTATAATGTGCTTCTGACAGTACCTCTTGGGTGGTGTGGAAATCTGTCGTTATTATCTTCTCAATTTAAACTTTAACCCATCGTTATACCATTTTTCCAATAATAATAACGAAATTTTGTCGATCTTCTTAATTTGATTATAACACATCATTATACCATTATTAAAAAAATGGAACTTTTTAAATCTTTTTGACTAAGTTTTATAATAATCATTTTAATATTAATAAAATTGATTTAAGAGGGGCCAACGGAGGGGATGCGGAGGGGCTTGCGGAGGGGGTTTGGAGGGGCTAGTGAAGGGGCCAGCGGAGGGGGTGCGGAGGGGCCAGCGGAGGGGGCCCGGAGGGGCGCGGAGGGGCGCGGAGGGGTTATTGACATAAATTTACACATGCATCTATATAATATAGGAAGATATATATACTTAGAAAAACAATATTCACTCGAAACGTCCTATCGAGTGGCGCGGTAGCGGTACGAAGGCGAGTTTGAGAAGCAGACGAAGCCGCGGCGCCCGTGACAAATCAAAATCCCTGCATTCATACCAAAACTGCAGGTGTACAAAGTATCCTCCTTGAATCTGAGCCTAAAAGAACCGTTTGTACACTTGGAATCCTACGGAGAGTGAACAAATTCACAAAACATTGCACCGAGTGCCACAATGGGCCAGCAGGGATAATTTAGGTTTTAGCACAGTAAAATTGAAGGTATTCCTACTAGATATTACTAGAAAAAATTTCAAATGAATAACTCTAATTTTGTCATTTTACTCATGATTCTTTTTTTGCAGGATTTAAAAGTGTTATGTCCCCTTAATGATTTTTATTTAAGGGGCTGTTGGAGGAGCAGCCGAACGGTGCCGCCGCAACGTTCAAGTAGCGCTGCGGTCAGGTGGCAAAATCCTAATTGAACAACAAATACAACAGAACCGCGTACTTAAAAAAAAATTGATCTTTACCGCCCTTCCTTTTATCCTAAAGTAATAGTAACTCGTGCAAAACATCGTATTAAGTACATCTTTTCGACCTAGTATTGTAATTACGTTACAGCAACAGAGCAGCCGAACTAGCGGCCATCTTGAATTTATATACAGTCACTATGCCTTGGTAGGTCATATCGTAATTCTAATACTACGTCGAAAATATGCACTTAAGGGGACCTAACCACCTTAAACCATTTTTTTGAAGACATCTGAATGGGCTAAAATGTATGTAACATAAGGTTTTCGAGTGCGCTGATTACGAATCTGTCATCAAATTTGCAAAAAAATTTGTTTAAACAACCTATATAAATAATGTATAGCAAAATTAATAATTTTTCAAGTCAAATACTTTTTGCACGCTAACAGCTCGTTGTTCCTCGTATCTATAGTTATACTTACCTATGTATAAGGCCCGTTTGGGACGTTACAGGCAACAAAGAACAGGGAACAAATACAGATACAGGAACATATACAAGAAGCAGGGAGTAAGAGAGAAAGAGACCAAACTATTATGGGGTCGCGTCGCAAAAGTGGACTGCTTTTTCCGACGAAGATCGCCAGATCCGCTTGGCGGAACGGACGAGACCTAGCGACGAGACCTAGCGAGTGCCACCTGTTGGTGGCTGATTGTACTATAAGCGAATTAGTGATTGTACATACCTACCGACGACATATAGATATATGTTTGTTTGTATTACTTTTGTTAATTGTTGATATCTAAAAATAAAGTGTATACTTCAAAATAAACCAGATTACACAAATGATACTAAAATTTATATACCCTCTTACGTTCAGTCTTATGTTCAATTTTTGTGATAAATTAATATCATTTTTTTATTATTAAAGCTATTTAAGTATAATAATTTTTCTATATACCATTTATGGTAAATATCTTATGAAGCAGTATATCTGTTACTCTGATTTACGAATATTTGGAATAAGATAAAAAAAATAATATCAAAACTTAATTATTTAAAAGTTGGTTTCTAATAATTATTCAATTAAATTATACCCATCTAGTTACGCCCACCTGAGTGATGAACATGTATGCTACTTCCAGGGATTACTAACTATTGTCACCGTGGCGAAGCGGTTATGATGCTAGATTCTTATCTTTTGTCCGCACGTTCAAATCCTAGTCTCGTCAATTTTTTTTTCTGTATTTCAATATGTTTCCTGTATCTAAACGAAATGTTGAGCAGCTCGCTCGTTCGAGAGGTCCGGGAATTTCGCGACTCCAGATCAGCGTTAGTGGAGTATACAGCCAAACATTGCAACTCCGATCAAAAACATTAGACTGTGTTTTTTTCTCACAGTAATACAGTAGGTCTGCAATAGTGCAGTCGACTATCAGTTCAGACGTGAGTGCGTTAAAGGAAGAGTACATGGTTATATTAATGTGCAATACATGAGTGCTTAATATTTTACGTTACTAGACCCGATAATTGCATTACTATTGTTACGGAGTGGTGGTGGGTTACGTCCGTGACACTATAAAAATGTCGTGTTTTATAAGTGGATGTAAATCAAAAATAAAAAAAAAGGACAACGACAGTGAACTGCGTATAGCTATGTTTAGGACCACATCAGTAAGGATTTTGTGCAGACTTTCTATGCATCGATAAGTATCTATATAATGATTAAGTAATATATTTGTTTTATAGGATGAAATTTTTCGTTTATGGCAAAAAGCTATTCCAAACGGCAATTCGTTGCGAAAGCACCATCGCATTTCTGAACTTCATTTTAAAAAAGATGAAGTCGAGAAAGAATTCATCCACGTTCTTCCCGATGGCAGTAGATATACATTGCCAAAGGATAAATGTTCCCTAAAAAAAGGTTCGGTGCCGTCTATTTTTCCATTAATTGAGAAAGAAACCAATGCAGAAGATCGACAACCAGTATGCTGTGCTGTAGTCTCTGTAGAAGTTAATTATTTACCGAAAGCAATTGGTGCATGCAGTATGTGGTTTTATATAAATATTAATAATAATTATTGTATAGTAGTTTGCGAACAGGTGAACAAATATTTATTTGTATATGCTTCCACACCGTATATCAAAAAGTACAGTATATTATCGGTTTATAGAAAGAAGCACAGTTGAAAAGTTTTTATTAAAGATAGCACATTTAAACGTGGTAAACCATCAGAGCAAAATATTTTCGCGAAGATCACTGCAACCTGCTTGCAGTTACTAGCAGAATTTGCAATCCAGCGTTGAAAAGTTGCACAATTCAGATCCTAAAAAAATGTATGTGTAACCACCGCGAGTTTTAATCCGAGATATGTTTTTAAAAAGTGGCAAACCACATCCAGAATTTGAAATGGACTGCAGTATGTGATTTAAAAAATATGTCGAGTATCGGAGAAAATAGCTTACCCCAAAAATTTGAATGAAACAAAAAAAAATGAATTCGAGCCAGTAGTCGATGAAAATGCATAAATTACTTTTTCACGGAATTTCCGCGAGTTATGCTAGTCTTTGCTGCAAATTCGTGAGACGTGCTACGTTTTGTGTAGCATTTTTTAAATATGCCACTTTCTGTGGGACATTCTCAATCAATAGTGCTCCTCTTTACTTGAAAATGTTAACTAATCTATAGATATTACGCGGAGTAACAATGTGTATCATAATAATTACTGTGTTAATTAATATATGTTAGCTGCTTCGTCAACTAGTCCGCTGTTACCTTCAGGAATAGTAACCAAGAGGTCGAAGTTTTTGAAAATGCCGGAAAAGTAAGAAATGAAATAGTTAACAAAGCTGCAGAAAATACGGAATATTTACGAAGTATTAGCCAAGAGAATGTAGTCCTTGAAAATAACGGAAATTCACGAAGTTATGAGATTACACTAGGTATATCCATTTCTGAATGTATCCTTATTTCATTAAAATCATTATGAAAACACATTATAATTTTTAGACAAAACGTTTAAAAGACAATGTTTAGACGAAACTGCAATTGAGCCTGCGAAAGAATTAACGTATAGCGCTGAAATAAATTGTGAGTATTGTTCAAAGTTGCCTCAAAATGCATTTATATTTTTCTTATACAAAAAAAAATATTTGTTCATCGACAATAATTACAACAATAATATATTTTACCTCAACAGTTACACCAACAATTGCGGATAGTTGTCGGCAACATGGTACACTGTACGATCTTGCTGGTACTTTGCGTGAATCGGAACCTCCTGCGGCGAATGCACAGTTTCAAACAATCTGTAATGATCTCATCAAAAATCCTCAAGCAATTCCGTTACCTGCAACGTGGATTCCACAGGTAATAAGTACTGGACTGCCATGCATAATGTGCGCAGAATGGAAAAAACAATACAGTGGAATATATAAACGTATCATCCTTTTTCCGGATATGAGTGTAAAAGTAATGAGTCATAAAATTATTGAGTAGGTATAGTCTAAAAATAATATTACAATAACATTAATTTATGTTTCTTTGAACAGATTTACATCGAAGAATATCTTATTTCTATCGCCCAAATCAACAAAGTGGAAGATGTCGATGATATTAATGAATTGATATCCTTTGTTGCTCAGGCAGTGTTTCCTTGCCAGAAAATTGGCGGCATAAAGAAGTATAATATTTTTTTATGTTACTATAATTATTTACCTTGCATTTTTTTTAATATCTGTGAAAAATCTATTACTAATATTCGTATCTCAATTTTCAGAGCACCGACTTGCCCTGGGTATATTGTAACGAAGATTTCTGCACCTGGTCCAAAATTAAGTACATGTACGGATTGCACAATTCTACGACAGAATCGAAAGAAGATACTTACTGCTACTGATCAGATTATTATAAAATTATAAAAGATTATTAGATAATTATAAAAGAAACAAAAATAGAATGATAAAAAAGGTATGTTTTTGCGTTGAGTACAAGTTATTAATTTAACAGGATGAATAATCAACTATATAACTTTATTATGGCACTTATAATTCTATGAATTTCAGATTGCTGATCTGAAAGATAAAGTGCAAAGTCTGAAAAGTAAATGCGCTATGGCAGATGGGAAAGCAGTACAAAAAGCTTGTGAGACGTTACCCGAAGGTCAACGGACTGCCGTGCAAGCATGTCTTAACGCATCAAAAGTAAAAGATAAAAGAGGTATTAGGTATACAAACCAGAGTGCCTTCTATTAAGAATTAAGAGTCGAAAAACGTACAATCATTTACGCAATCATAATATATTATCTTTACAAACATTAAATCGCTACACGAGAGTAATAAAACGTTCTTATGGTTTCGATGCAAAAACTTTGGGTGTTTTGAAGACAAAAGTCGAGTCCATGGATCAATCAGATGTACATGGCAAGTGTTAATAAAAAATTGATATAATTGTAATTATCTTTAATTGAATAAATAATAACGAAAGGTGCGCAATATTTACAGACTGCGTTAATAAAATAACGAAAAGTAGGTAGTAATTCTCTTTGCTCCATGCATTGAATTCCGTAATATATGCAATGCATTTACTTGTTAAAATTATATTTTAATCACTGCATGCGTGAATATATAATGAAACCTCTGTGCTTAGGCTCTAACAGAGTAACAGTTTCAATGTCTTTACGATCGTTATCGGCGGCTATAATTATTTGCTGCTTTTTATGTATTTAAAGTCGCTAATTCGAAATACTTCATGATGAAATTAACGTGCGCCCTCTTTATCACGAAATCAACGTACTACTCTTTATCACGAACGAATATAAATTCAAGGAAAGTTTACGAGGAAGCTTGGCTATAATTATTTAACATTACTTTTTCTTATATTGTGTTTGACTCTGTCGATCTTCCTAATTAGGCAGTATTACTTGAGCCAATAAGTACAGCCGACCCAGGGATGTACGATCATACAAGTCTTATATATCGTTCTACTACCCCTACTTACGGAAAATATTTATTGTCATATTAATCGGAAATGACAGAAAAATGTTCATTCAGTTATTTGGCGGGCCTGAAGGTTTTGTGTCCCCTATAATATGTTTGTAACTTGAGCGAACGATATTGGTCCCCGAGTGAGTGGTGTCAAGTTAAAGGCCCGCAATCCGAACCAAAATTTATAATCAAAGGCAGAATTTAAATTTTACGCACGCAAAACGTTAACCGTTGTCAGGCTTTTACTTATACTATGACGAAAAAAACGATTTATTCTTTATTGTGTATTTTACTGCTTAACGCGACGATTGTTATGAAAAAATTCCTTCCGTTCATTTATCGTAGACATGCAGAATTATATCTATATATGTATGTATATACACACACACACGCATATTAATATCTTTACAAAAAGATAAAACATCGTTCTCTTGTATAAGAGATATTTTTCCTTTATAATTTTACCTTTATAACATATATTTCAAAATATTTCAACTGATTTATTATATCAATAGGTGTTTTACTAGTCGATGAAATGAAGCTGTCGAAAAGCGTTTCTTTCAATCGGTAAAATTTACAAATGGAGGGTTTCACTGATCTTGGCATATACACACCTGAACATCAGAAGGGACAAAAAGGTGACCACGCGCTTGTAATCATGTTCCAACCCTTCAAAGGGAAATGGGTGCAAGCACTAAGTTGCTTTCTCAGTAAAGGTAGTGCGAACGGCACAGTTTTACATCATATAATGATGGAGGCCATCATCTTAGCTGAGAAAGCCGGCTTAAAAGTCGATGCAATTGCCAATGATAGTGCATCGTGGAACCGTACGATGTGGGATTTGTTTGGTGTTACGGAAGATTGCGTCAGTATAGAGCACATCGTTGATCCAGAACGCAGATTATGGTTTTTTCGGACTTTCCACATCTAATAAAGTGTCTGCGCAATTTCTTTTCGAAGCAAGAAAAATATGCTAACGTTTGGGTAAATATATATGAGTGAGTAAATAAAGAATGTTATTGAACCATCTGATTTACTTTCTTTTAGACACCCGATGGACATGTTTCCTTAAAACATTGGTACGCTCTCCTAGCTATTGAAAATCCCAAAGCATATAATTTAAAAGTAAATTATCATTTAAGGGAAGAGCATATTAATCCGCAATACTACCAAATGAATGTTGCTCTAGCGTTTCAGGTAAAGAAAACATTTTATAACATTTTAATTTGATGGGCAATTTAAAAAAAATTTATAATTATGCTACGCTATTTACAATTAAATTATAATACTAAGTTTTCACAACTATTTTATGTACCCGCACAGTTCTTTAGAGTTGCTAATAGTATGCAAATCTTTCAAGATAAACATCCGGATCTTACAGATTGTGAGGGATCTATTAAGTTTTGTAGAAGGATTAAGTCACTTATTACCGCCATGAATAGCAGAACGCCTTTAAATAGCTTAAAGCCAGGCAACGAAATGTGGCTAGTGATTATTATTATTTTTACGTCTTTTATGTCATTTCACTATCAACGCTGCAAGCAATGAATAGTTGAGTTGCAATTTAGTCATATATATATATATATCAACTCGTTGGCTTTTAAGCGGTGTCATATCCGAGTTTCCGAAATATTTATTTATTAATAAATCCTTTTTCAAAATCATATAATATATCGAAGTACATTTCCAAAATAATAAATACGTAATATTTATATTACTATCAAATATATTATGCAATATTGATTGTAATCTACTAACCTATTAATTTATGTTTTTTCAGAGTATTGAATCCTTTTTGGTATATCTAAAAGAATGGGAAGCGCAAGCAAAATCTCGAAATTTTGAATTTATAACTGATTCGACATTTTATGGTTTGAAAGTATCCTTGAAAGCGGCTTTAGAGCTTTGTACATTTCTTGTTGAAAAGTGCGATTTCAAATACGTCATGACATCTAGGTTTAATCAGGATAACTTGGAGATATATATAAATTTGCATCAGTTCATTTTTTTGATAGTATACTCTTCTGATTTCTACGAATACGAACATAGAAATAATTGTTTTTTTAACAGGCTCACTCATTCACTGTATGTGCCTATTAAATAACACGTTATTTCTTGTTTCAGACACACCAATCAACTTTAATTCATAAACCATTTTTTAATTCTTGAACCTTACTTTTATTAAACTATGAGATTTTTTTAGAGATTTTTTGGCTTGATGCGCAACTGCTGCGGATCGAACGATCATCCCGACTCAACATTATTTATACAGATGTATAAACTTGTGTCGACATATTCCCTAATCAAACCACCCAAAGGTTCTAATGTTTCTGGTGCTGAGATCGTGGATGTATTGCTCAGCATAAAAGACGTTAAAAATGTGGATGATCGTCAGGAGCAGTAGGATGCGCAAATCGACACTATTTTAGATAAGGGCGTGCACGCCGAAACCCTATCTGACGCTGTAAAATTGATGGAAGAGCACGACTACTTCCAGTGTTCTACATCAGACTATGTGTTAGCGTACGTAGCAGGCTTCGTAGTACGAAAAGCTACGAGGTTTGCGAAATATACATCGAGCGACGGAAAGCCTTTAGTTTGTAAGGATTGTTTAACGTCGTTGGAACGATCAAAAAATTACGAGGAATCAGAAATATACAAATTGATATGCATGCGAACTAAGGGCTTTCTGAACGAACCTTCGATACAACTTTTTAATTTAATAAGTTTATTGGAGCAAGCGAGATTAAATGTATTAAATACGCGTTCTATAAACGCAGATACAATACTCCATATAACGAAAGCTTTGGACGAGCTTGCTCCAATTCCGTTCGTCGGTTGTGACGTACATAAAATATCATTTACACACCGGATAATTAGTTTTTTTCTTACTACCAGAATGTTTTTTACAGCCAAACAAGAAAATAAAAATGACTGTATAGAGAAGGAAAGAACGAGAGAAAAACGAAAGCTAAGCAAATTGGCATACGCTCCAGACAATACTACAGAGTTGCAATTGCAAAACACGAATGCAACAAAAAACTCTAAAAGAAAGCGTAATCTTTCAAAGACTCGCAAACCAAAAAAAGGAAAACCGCCGCGCAATGAGTGAATGTATAAGAGCTATATTTCTTGTACATAAATCATAACGACAATATCTGTATGCATATATTAATATATAAGCCATAAATTACTTAAAGAATTATTAAGGTTCTTCATCATATATTGAGATGTATTATATCAAACCATCATATTATAAAGTAGCCTTAATGTAGAATGTTTTAATTATAATAAGTACACGATGTAATAGATGAAACAAATTTGATATATATTAATGAAGTTGAAAAAAAAAATATATATATATGTATATATACATATATTTATATCGGTTAAAAATAATGTAACAGTCAAATAAAAATCATTTACTCCAATTCAATTCGAAAAATAATGCATTCTATGTATACTCATCTTAAGTGATTTATGCACTTCTAAATAGTTGATAACACAGCCCCACAATAAAACAAATTGTAAGTCCCAAAAACTTGACCACGGTACTTATATGTTTTTGGGATCGCTGAATCCGAATCCAGGGTCATTTTAACCCCATCAGATCTTAAGTCAAGGTTAAATAGGGGTCAAATTATCAAAATACATTAAGAAAAGACTAAACCATGGTATCTTGGGGTTTTTGGGGTCGCTGAATGCGAATCCGGGGTCAGTTTAACCCCATCAGAACTTTCTCAAGGTCAGTTGAAGGTCAAATTATCGAAATACATGAAAAATACACTAAAACCATGGTATCTTGGGATTTTTGGGGTCACTGAATCCGAATCCGGGCATATTACAACCCTATCAGGTCATGGTCAAGGTCAGTTGAAGGTCAAATCATAAAGATTCATAAAAAGTAAAATCAAACCATGACATTTAGGGGTTTTTGGGGTCGCTGAATCCGAATCCAGGGTCATTATAGTCCCATAAGGTTATATTTATGGTCAGTTGAAGGTTAGTTCAAGGTCATGGACGTAAAGAGAGTGAAAAAAATAGTTATAAACTGAAACAATGCAAAAGGTAATGTAAACCATAAAGCAAAGAACAATATATATGCAAGTACAATCGTATCCTTTAAAACTATATCATAGTTTGCTGCTCCTTCATTTACTTTAAATTTGTTAGAAGTATATGCAATTCAATAAAATACCCGTAAAAATATGAAGCCCATTACTCTTTTTTATGGTAACGAACTATTTTATTGTCAAATGATCTACGAAGTGGATTACGCTTCCGCTTCTCCGATGTTGATGGTAGATTTCTTTTTAACGACCAACAGTAATCTGCTAACATATTTACGTCCCATCTTCCTTGGTACCTGCGCTCCATTTCCTTGATATCTTGGAGAAATCTCTCTCCCTGCTCATCGCTGTAATCACCTAGGTTTTCTGGAAACTCATCAACATGCGAATATAAAAAGTGTAATATTTTATTGAAATTTTTAACTTTCACTAAAAAAATACAAAAATTTGGGCTTTAAGAAGCTATAACTTTATACGCTTTCAGTATTTTACAAAATCCCACACTCACTCCGTAGAGAGATGTCTAATGAACAGAACAAGCCTTGGTTTGGTACAATTCATTGATCCGTTTAGTCTGAATCCTGCGGTATTAAATAATTACAATACCATGTTTTTACGATTGTACGATTCCTTTGATTTTGACTATACGTATATGTGCTGCGTGTAAATTAGCTAAAATTGCTTGTCTCAGCGAGGGTGGCACTATAACTCTGTGCTCCAGTATCAGGCAGTTAGAAGCTAAGCTGTAGTTCAGTTCCGGTGCTTTGTAGCTTAAATGTGCAAGAGTTTTACCCGACTCAAGAAGTTAAACGATTTTTCCGAGTTGAGGATCCTTGCGTGTTTCTCTGGCTATGTGTTCAGCCCGAACTGGTAGCTGTTATATGGCACAACATATACTGATCGAATTCATCGAAGCCTGGTATTTGTTCCTTTTCTTCGACCGAGATTTTGTTGATGTTGTCCTTTGTAGTTGGCAGAGGTGCACGTGAAAGGTAATCAGCTTCTCTGGATGCAGAATTTGTGTCAGTGGCTTATGGTCCGTTATCAGCGTGAATGAACGAGCGTATAAGAAGTAAAAGAATTTTTGAATGCCAAATATGATATCTAGAGCCTCCTTGTCTATCTGAGGGTAGCGTTGCTCTGTTGCAGATATTATCCTGCTTGCGTATGCTATAAGCCGTTCAGCACCATTGCTCCATCGGTGGGATAAAACTGCACCGAGCCCTGACTTGCTCGCACCCGTGGCTAATAGTAGCAGAAATGACGGATCGTATGGCATGAAGACTTTCGGCGAAATCAGCGTCTTCTTAATGTCTACGTATGCTTGGTGGTGTCCACTTGAACGGTTCAAAAAAGAGCATATCTCGGAGACGTCAAGCTCTTGTAGCCAAACCCGGAATAAATAAGTTGTAGTATATAGCTTTTCCGAGAAACAATTCCAGATCCTCTGGTGTTGTAGGCTTAGGAGCATCACGAATGGCTTCAATGTGCTTATTTGACTTATGCACTCCATGTGCGTCGATCTTGTGCCCCAGAAATTCAACAGCTGTTGCGGCGAAAACACATTTTTCGCGGTTAAGTCGTAGGCCATGCTCCTTGAATCGTAACAGGACTGATTCAAGAGCCAGGTGTGAATTCTCGACTGTGTTTGCAAAAACAAGTATGTCGTCAAAAAAATTTAAAACATTTGGAATGTCTTTTATAACGGTTTCCATTCGACGTTGCTAGATTACCGGTATATTGGCGACTCCGTAGACAGCACGCGTTAGCCGGTGGGTTAGTCCGTGGGTCGGTGTGTTCAGCGTCAGCGCATGACTGAATTCATCATCGATCACGAGGTGTGTATATGCATCGACCACATCTAGATGATGGAAAACCTTCGCTCCTTTCAGCTTCATAAACAATTGCTCTGGTTTGGGAATTGGGTGTTCGTCGATAATCATGCACTCGTTCAGCGTTGGCTTGTAGTTCACTGTTACACGCAGCTCTTCATTCTTCTTTGCAACGATGTGTGTGGTTAAAGCATATTCTGAGAATTCGACTCTTTCGTAGTGGCCCGATGCAATTTCGCTCACAATACCGCACGGCGCTCTGGAATCCAACTCCATCTCAATGGTTTTACCCTCAATGTGCATGGGAAGCAGTATTTTTCTGCATGCTTGCACTGTGTTTACTTCTTCCAACTTGTGAAAATACGTGACGGTATCTATAGAATCAGCTGGTTGCTCTATGATGAACTGATCTTGATTTACAGCACTTGGTTTTTTGTCCGATCTACAGACTTTCGCGATATCGCCTTTTTTCTTGCAGGCATGACATTCGGCCTCTCGAAACGGACATTGTTTTCGGTTATGCTGCGCTCCGCAGCCATTACAATCGCTGTACGCCTTACTACGATCGTCTCGCTTCTGCGATGCATTGCAGACGCCGATCTGTTGCGTGAGAAATTCTTATTTTACTTTGTTTGAACTGGCACCGACAGGAATCTATTCCGGGCTTTTCACGAAATCTGTTGTGTGACGCGTAGCTTCTAAGGAGTGCGCTACTTCGTATGCTGCCTGGAACGGGTCAGATTTTTTCGCGATGATTTCGTTACATATTTCGCGATCACTTAGGCCATGTAGCATCTGTTCGATGAACATTCTGTCTAAGAATGTCCCATACTCGCAATGCGCTGCCTTGCCTCAAGCGTAGAGCAAAGCTCACAATTGTCTCTCCGTGTTGCTGTTTGATCAGCGGGAATTTGAGGCTTTCAGCATATTTATTTTTAGCGCTGTCGAAGTGATGATGATGATCTACGAGCGGCTTGCGAATTTCTTGATATGTCAGAGTTTTTGGCACTTTCGGCGACATAAGAAACTTCAACGCGTTGTTCAGCTCCGTCCTCATGTGCACACGGGTAATTAGCATGCTCGGTGGCGGGAATTTTACTTAACTGCAATGCCCAGTCAAAATAAGTAATCTTCGACCGTTGTTTCGTCGGAAGAGCGAAATTCGTGGAAAGAAAATGGCAGTGGCTTGGGTTGTGCACTAGTTGCCCCGTTAGCCCTCGTAGCTCCAGCGATTGTGCCTATGGATGCTTTTAATGCATTTGTAAGCATATCCGACATCGCCTTGTTCAGCTCCGGTGAGATGTCTTTTACTTCTTCTCCCATGATGAAACTTTTCCAACTGGCTGTGACTCGTTGAACGTAGCGCTTGACCGCTGCTTCTCTGTCTTTTCTCACAAATGTGAAGAATTACTGCACTCTGACTTCTTGACTCAGCATGAGTTTTAACACTTCTGATACCAATGTTGAGTCTTATTTAATGATCTTTATTTAACACTAATAAAATTACAATAAAGAGTCGTAGGTTTGGAGGAGACGAGTGCACGCTGGCTTGTTCCGACGCCATCTGATATAACATGATGTTAGTTACAAAAAAAAAAAAACGGCGCGACGCAATACAAGTGGCGACTCTATTACGGCGCGCAAAATGAATCATTATTCTTATACACAACACTAGCATTTTCCAATTCGAACTTTAAACCGTGATAAGCCACGTGTAACCCTGTGTTACTCGACCAACTATAATGGGCAGTTTGAGGTCCGAGAAGTTGGCACCCAGAATTATAAATTTTAACTTTATAATAATTTAGTTTTTTTAAATCGTCTGCGCATTAAAAATTATAAAGAAAACCTTAGTAACTTTTGTTTACGCGTATTCGCGTTTTCTAGAAATATCGAAATCAAAATTGGGTGCTACACGCCAGCACCCAAAAATAAAATCCGCTTTTCGCTCATAAAAGCCAGAATACAATATATTTATTTATCCCTATCGACTGCGCGTCTCCCGCGGAGATGACACCCGAAAAGTTTATTCAAATAACTTATCTCTGTAAATAAATAAATAATATTTTTCTGTTTTTGTTTCCCGGGCGCTGAATGACGTTGTTGCGATTCAACGTTTGGCCATTTTTCTAGAGTACGTTTGCGAAGAGTGTGCCTGAGTGGGTATGATTGCTTTAGCACATCTGAGCAAGATAATCAATTAATTAGTGACTTGTAATTTTCTTTTCTTCTGCAGAGTAAATCTGTGTATTGTTGCTTTAGCATACTGATCTTTT
Organism: Nasonia vitripennis; assembly: GCF_009193385.2. Taxonomy (NCBI): domain Eukaryota; kingdom Metazoa; phylum Arthropoda; class Insecta; order Hymenoptera; family Pteromalidae; genus Nasonia; species Nasonia vitripennis. The sequence continues at coordinate 12,910,733 of NC_045759.1, read as the reverse complement.
CACTCACGTACCTTGGAGACCATCGCCGTCGCCATATTCGTGTTCAGCGACCTCGAAAACCCCCGAGTAACAAGTTTCGAGTCACTATGTTACAATTTTCCGCAAAATTCTCGGAGACGACGTTCATACGGTCTACCCTGGGCACCAGATACCTCGGATGTCGTTGACGTTGCCATATTCGTGTTCAGCGACCCCAAAAACCCCTTAGTAGCAAAAATGGGCTCATTTCCATCAATATTTACCGAGTTGTAAATTTGTTTAGTGTCTCCTCCGGAATATTATTTATGAAATAATGCAATTTCTAAAAAGTAATTAATCACACTAGGTCACAAAATTGTCTGATGCTCTGACGAATCAAATGCAAATAACCGCATTACGATCCGTCTTACTGATGGAAACGGATCTTTTCCATGCACGTGTTAAGAAAAATGCCTTTCTTATTAGTGTAAGCCATTACCAGAATGGTATATTTCAAAATATACTATTGTTTAAGGTGTAGGATTATTTTTCTGTAGGGTTTGTACAATGTCTTCGTCGGGAGAATCTGAACTGTACTACTCTTCGCCGCGAGAATCTGAACTGTACTACTTTTCGCCGTGAGAATCTGAACTGTACTTCTTCGCCGCCAAAATCTGAACTGTACTACTCTTCGAAGCAAAATCTGAACTGTACTACTCTTCGCCGCAAAAATCTGAACTGTACTATTCTTCGAAGCAAAATCTGAACTGTACTACTCTTCGAAGCAAAATCTGAACTGTACTACTCTTCGCCGCAAAAATCTGAACTGTACTACTCTTCGCGGCGAATATGAATTGTACTACTCTAAAGTAAAAACCTTGGCCAGAATAAGACTAATAAAAGTAGTGAAATCTATAAATACAAAAATGTCAAGTAAATGTTCTTTTTTTGCTATACGCGATAAGATCAAAAATTAAAATTGAAACCAGCTTTTCCAAAAAATATCTAAATGCGTATAGCAAAAAAAGATCATTTACTTGACATTTTTATATTTATAATTTCACTACTTTTATTAGTCTTTTTCTTGACAAGGTTTTTACTTTTGAAAAAAGTTTTTTTATGGTGATATTATATTTTGTGTCTTATCATATCTGAAAGAATTTAAGAATTGAAAAACCTTGACAGTAGTTAAGCTATGCGGGTACCAGCTCATGCGGGTAGCAGGCCGAGACCTTACTCTCGACTCACCGCCGCACTTTTCAGACGCTCGCATATTAAGTGTACTTCTCAGTTTTCGAAACATCTTCCCTCTCCATGTGAACGTTAGTGAGATAGTAGAGTTTCATGATTTTGACATTTTGCAGAGCGCAGGTAGACTTGTAGGCTCCATTGTGATTGGTGCATACAGTCACGATTTTCGGCAAATCTTCCGAGGGATATCCGTAATCGCAGATATCAGTGGCGGTGAGATCGAAACGTTCTAGACATCGTCGGCGTAGTTCTCCTCTGATGAAGATCTTGATGGCGTCACGACGAGCTTCCCGGAGCAGCTTGCCGATCTCGGTGTAGGCTATGTTGCCCGATGACCAGGATAGCCCGTGATAGCTGCGCTCTACCACTCATTTTCCTTCCTATACTTTTCCGTGAGTCTTCTGCAGGGAAACGGTTCTCGAAACAGCAGGACTAGAGGCTCGCTCTCGTCCGTGAGCGAGACAATGCCAGCTCCTTGAGAACGAAATCGTTTCCAGGCAGCTTGAAGCCTTGCATATCCACAGTGTACTCCATTACACGAGCTTCTTCACGTCTCCGCTGACAGGACTATACTGAACGATACGATCATGCAGGATGATACAGTAGGCCGAAGTGTTGGCGGGGAAATTATCACGCGACTCGAATTCCAAACGAACGTCGACAGGCGCGCTCTTCAACGTTTCGCTCTGCTTGGAGCAGTCGATAACGAAGAGAGGTATGTGCGTGATAAAGTCCGCCTTCTTCAGCAGCGGCTTGGGATTCTTGTTGTAGTAGTCGTTCTGGAAATTTGCGTACATATCGTACAGTACGCTATACTGATTTCGATTGATATCGAGATTCAAATTTCCATAGGGATAGTACTGGGAATTGAGGAAGAGTTTGACGTTGCTGAGATTGGAGTGATCGAAGCGATTGGCGTTCGCAGTTCTCAGACTCTTTCGATTAGTCTGCAGACCGAGAACGACGAATCGCGGCTTCTCCAGCTGATTCGACGTTTTCACCGTCCACACGTGCTTCGTGGAGACGGGAAAGAGCGGATACTCGTACAACTCCCAGCTGCGAAAACTCATGCTGATCGGTTTGTTCTTCTCCACGGACTGCAGCAGACGAATTTTCAGCACGTTCGTCGCGACAACGTAGGGCATGAGCCACTCGATTTTCAATAGTCCAATATTGATGTCCTCTTGTCCAGCCGCGTTTCTGCCAGCAGTCTGCGTCACGGCGTTCAGATCGCTTCGCGATCTCGTCAGTATGAGCTCGTGCTTGACGTTGACCACAATTTTGCGATAGTCCTCGGCAAAGCCGAGTATCATACTGAGCGGTATGTTGATATCGAAATAGCCGGCATTGTTGGTCACTTGAAACGTCTCCTCGACGTCTAACCAGCCGGCATTTTCAAGCATCGAGCTCTGTTGGGATTGAAAGAAATCCAATCTTTCATGAGCGTGCTAAGACCGACATTTGTAGATCTGTCGATTTCCACGTCATTTATTTCGTATCGAATCTCCTCGAACATGTGGCATATCGCGTTGTTGACCAATCGCGTGCGCTCCACGGCGCTACCGTCGGCTTTCGTCAGTTTGCCGTGAATGTGCAGCGAGCTGCACGATGGAAGAACGTATAAGTCTTGATGCTGAATGGCTATGCGTATCACGTCGCTGTTGTTGTATCCAGATGGCGTGTAAGGCTGATGAGCGTGTAACCCGTAATGAGCTACAGACTCAGCGAAGGCCACCGGCGTACAGTGGGCGGAAACGATCAAAACTACGCCCGAGGCAGTAAATCTAATCCAAATGAAATGATTTTTTTTAAATACTTGTAATTATGTCTGCTTTCTTGTAGCACTGCGGAAATTCACTTTTTAGGGGTAGAAACCACCCCTATCAAACCCTAAGCAGGCTAAACCACCAGATTCTGAGTAAAACGAGTTCGATCAACTACATATTTATAAAGAAATATATATTTTATACACAGATAGGCTAGCCTACCTCAACCCCGATACACCTTATTCCCACATACCTTTACAACCTCATAAACTACCCCTAACAACCCCCAAGCAGGCTAACACATCTTATTAAGTAACTATTAAACACATCATCTATTTACTTTTCTGTAAATAAATTGAGATTTCAACTACAGATAGGCTAACCCACCTTAACCCTCATATACTTCGTTTCCACATACCCTTGCAACCCTAATATTCTACCCCTACCAACCCCTAAGTAGGCTAACATGCGTAGCTCTGGATATAGCGAGTTTAATCAACTCTTTTCTGTAAGAAAATTCAACGACAGATAGTCTTACCTACCTTAACCCTTATCTTTGTCATCCCCACATACTTTTACAACCCTTATAAACCATCCCTACCAACCCCTAAGTAGGCTTACACACCTAGCTCTGGGTAGAAGAAGTTTAATCAACTACTTTTTATAAGAAAATGTAATGAGATTTCAACTACAGATAGGCTAACCCACCTTAACCCTCATATACTTCGTTTCCACATACCCTTGCAACCCTAATATTCTACCCCTACCAACCCCTAAGTAGGCTAAACGATCAGACTCTGGATAAAGCGAGTTCAATCAACTGCTTATCTTATAATGAAATAAATAGTTTATCCACAGATAGTCTAGCCTACCATAACTCCGATACATCTCATCCCCACATACCCTTAAAATTTGTATAAACCACCCCTAAGAACCTCCAAGCAGACTAACACACCTAGCTCTGGATGAAGTGAGTTTAATCTACTGCTTTTTTATAAGTAAAAAAATTTTTTATTTCTCAATAATCCAATCCACCTTTATCATAAACTACTTTATCATACACACTTTTTTACATACACAGGCATTTAAAGAAATTGTATATAGTAACAATTGTAAAGAAAACTCAAAAATTATGTAAGAATGATTATAAAAATTTGCAAAATTACATTGGTAACTTGTAAAATGTAAATCTAAACTTAAATGAAGTATTTCAAAAAAGTAGTTCGTTTAGCCATATGTTTAATTCCATTATGTTTTCCAAAGTGCACCGCTTAGAGGCGAACTACATCACACTTCTTCTTTTATTGTTTTTTTCTTTTCTTTTTTTATTCATTTATTTATTTTTTTTTTTATTTATCAACAATTTTTGTGTTTTTTTTTTCATTTCTAAGTTTTATAAATAGATAAAAAGAGAATGATAGTTTTACTGCTTTATAAGTCACAAATTTGAAATTAAAAGTTCTTGCGCTTGTTTAGTTAAAGGTTTAATTTTTATCTCATCTTTAATTCTAATTGAACTAATGACCACATCTGATAATATCATAAGGTAGTGCATTACATCTTCGTTACTTGCTTTTCGGTTCACCATTCGGCTGTTTTCTAGCCGAATTCTCCTAAAGATATTGTTATTGCCTTCTTGCGGTTCTTCACTTAGCCAACCAAATGGGATTTCGAAACAACTTATTATGTCACTACCATGCATTAGTAGCTTATGCACTGACGGAGGCATTTTGTACCATCCATACAATGATATACACATTTAGTATGTTTCTTCACAATAGTTTTTTACTGCTGCGCAGTCGATCATCATGTTACATGAAATAGCCTGTAAAATATTATGAAATCTACTGATTAAATTTTCATCAACTCCTATATACCCAGCTACAACCTTTGCATTTTCAAAAAATGTTCTGACAACATTACCTGCGTTTGTTGTTCATGCTCCTTGTTTTACGACATCGACAGTCAGTGATAATTTGCTTTTTAATAATTTCTGTATATGCTTTTTTTCTATCTTCTTTCAAACTTTTGTGTTCTTGAGATAATGCTTGAGGTTTTTTAAAGTCAGAACTGTATGCAATTTTTAAAAGGTATTCCATGGAACGTATCTTACAGTGCAATCTTGATAGCCCTAGTTGATAAAATTCTTCTAAACATGGTTGACTTTTTACGTAATTAAAGTCATGTATAAATTTTTGACCTACTCCGCAAATGTTGCAGGAATTTGTTGCTCTTTGTCCTGTTAAAGAATTACAAACTTTACCATCAATCATAGTGCATTTAATGTCATAAGCTACTTTAAATGACAAATCATCGATTTTAATAGAACTTTCTCGCACTTTTTTTAATTCACTTGTATAATAATCATATAGGCTTTTTACGTATTCATCAGTATCTTTTCTAAATTCAAATTTGACTGTCCGATACGTATGAACCGCATTAGGTGTACTATTAGTCCAAATAACTATCTTTAGCTTTTAACTGAAGTGGTGAAAACGAAACTATGAAAACGGTTGCATCACTGCTCGATTGCATTGGAACTTCTAGTTGAGCTTCCTCTACGTCATCACTTGAAGTATTATCGTCACAGTTGCTATTAGATAGGTCAATATCATCATCGTCACTCATACACATAGAACTTTCATGTGTCCATTTTTGTCTTGTTGTTTGCTGCCCGGAAGCACCATCCATTCCCCATTTTCCAATTAGTAATAATGTCTCATTTTCAATTCCTTCCAATAAGGTACGATCAATCTGTATTAGTATTCTCTTTACTGTATGAACTAGTAAAGAAATGAAGTCTACTTCAGCGCCAGAGTCATTTACTTCTATACCATCAGGATAACAAAGTCTTTTTGCTTCGTTAATACTATCATAGGGCATTAATATTTTACTTCAACAAACCCTTTCAAGATGAACGTTTAAATGTTGATATTTATTTTTAGAAAGTCTAGTATCTGCATACATAGCTAATGTTAGATTGTTAGTGTTCTTATGACTCCCAATCTCAGTTTCTGAAATTTGTGCAATCTTTCTTTTAAGCGCTTTGGCAAATTCTTCAGCACTAGACAATAAAGAAATATCAGAAATACGTCTTCTTTTCGTAACATCAGATGCTTCCTTATAAGACTTTCGCGTAAGGCCTCCATTATGCTTGATACTATCATCCGGCTGCTTTGATTCTGTTTCAGCTGCTGCAGAACTTCTTCCAAGGCTTGTTCTATTAAAAGTTATCGTAAAATTTTGTTTTAAATACTGACTGTACTTACTAACAAAAGCATCTTTTTTGCGAAAAACATTTTGCCATTGTTTTTTAAAGTTGGGTAAAAATGTTTTTATTATTTTTTGTCTGATTAGTTGCAATTGTTCTTCAGAAAATGAATTTTTAGATTTTATACTAGTCATCAGAATTTCTTCTTCACTTGTATTATTGTTGATTTTTCTATTAAACAGTAAGTTACATAGTTCTTCATTTTTTATGGAAAAACTCATGATTAGTAGGTATCGATATCAATATGGTATTAAATAAAGAAATTTATATCAATGAATACAAATAAAAAATAGCTAATTGGTGAATGTAAATTATTGATTAGAGATTGCAAAAAACATAAGAGACATAAATAAAGTTGGTAGGATGTAAAAATATAAAAAGAAATGCACTGCTATAATGAAAAGTACGAAAATTAACTAAAGAATGATTCATGTAATTTAAATATCAACACAAAATTGTGAAGGGACCAAACCTACATGTTGTCCCAATTGCAAATTCAGTAATGACAATTACGGTAAAAAATATAGTACAAATCATATAGCAACAGATAGTGAAATATGCGAAATCTTAAAATCGAAAATAAGATTACACACAAGCTCAACTGATTATAATATCAAACCCTACTTACCGAGATACCTCGGTAAGGTAGACTACATAGGAATATATCAACGAACAAACAGAGTCACAAGTAACTTAAGATCATCAACTATAGGAGGCAGCACATACTCTATCTTATCAGAAACGAGGTCAAGAATGGGAAGCGCAAGTGCAATCTCAGCATCATAATGGAGCAAGAATTGAATCTGAATGATTCAAGTTTAAGTGATATACATTCTCTGAATAGCAAGCTAAAAAAGAATGATAATATCATTTTAAGTGTCAACTTAAGAAGCTTAAATGCAAATTTTGAAAATCTGGAATGCTTGATTGAAAGTGTGGCTATGAAACTGTGTGTTATTGTATGCATGGAAACATGGTGTCTGGAGACACCTCAACTCTTTAAACTGCCGGGTTACAAATTGTACTACAACAATAGTAAAATAAATAAATCTGACGGAGTAGTTATTTACATACAGGAAAATTTAAAAGATATTACAGAAACCTTGGCGTTTGAAGACTTGAGGGTTCTCAGCTCTACGATAAAACTAAATAAAGAAAATATTGTATTATCAGCTATTTATAGATCTCATGATTTGCCTAAGTCAGATTTAGTATTAAATCTTAAAAATGTTCTAAATACATATAATTTTGGGAAAAATAACATGGTAATTGGGGATTTCAACATTGATATACTGGATAATAATATCTTAAGCCAGGAATTCTTAGAGAATTCACCAGACCAACAGTTAATCATCCAACTGAAGGAACGTGCATAGATAATGTCAAAAATAGTACAATACAAACTCAGTTTTATAAAATCACAAGCACTTTTACGGATCATTATCCATTATTTGTAATTTTTCCAGAAGGACTAGCTAAAGTAGAAAAAAATGTTAATGATAAGAGAATTAATTACAAAAAATTATGCACTTACGCTTCTACTACTGATTGGATAAATGTTATAGACACGAATGATCCCAACAAAGCTACAAACAATATTATACAAAACATAAATAAGTGCATTGCTATTGCAATGTGCAAAAGTAAGAATAGTAATAAAGAACTAAAACCAAGGAAAAATTGGATTACAAATGCCATTATAGTATCTTGTCGTAAAAAAGAAAAATTATATAATGAATGGAAAAATGATCCGGAAAATAAGCAACGAAAGAATGAATACATTAAGTACAATAAGTCTCTAGGCAAAATAATTAAAAATGTTAATATTAAATATGAACCAAACACTTTCTTGTTGAGTAAGAATAATCCTCGAAAATTATGGAAATTAATAAATGATAAATTAGGCAAAAGGGAAAGAAAAGTAACGAAATAGAATATATAATGGATGATTCTAACAATAAAATTGATAATTTAGAGCAAATTACAAATAAGATGGATGAATTCTTCTGTGAAATTGGGCCAAAATTAAGTGATAAAATTAAAGTACCAACGGATACAAATACTCCAAAGATTCCATTTAATGATAAGTCGATATTCTTAAGACAAACAAACAGTATGGAAATTAAAAACATAATTACTAAATTTAAAGAAAAAGCGGGTGGAGTTGATGGAATTGGCATTAAGACACTAAAAATATTATCAAACTATATTAGCGAACCTTTGGCTCTAATCTTTAATTTATGTATAGAAAAATCAATTTGGCCTGATGCATTGAAAACAGCTGAAGTTATACCGATTTATAAAAATGGCTCCAAGCACACAGCAAACAATTATAGACCAATTTCACTAATTTCGAATATTGCCAAAATCTTTGAAAAAATCATTCATAGGCGTGTATACGATTTTATAACGAAACACAATATTATATCTGATAATCAATTTGATTTCATGAAAAATAAAAGTACAAAAGACGCATTAAATTACTTAACTAATATTATATACAGCAAGTTAGATAAAAGCAAGCCACTAATAGTCACTTTCCTAGATCTAGCCAAGGCGTTTGATACAGTAGACCATAAAATACTACTGCGAAAATTGCATTGTTATGGGATTCGAGGTTGTGCATTAGACCTACTAAAAAGCTACTTAACAAATAGGAAGCAATGGGTGAAAATAAACAATATAAAAAGTGATTCCAAAAGCATAACAACTGGTGTGCCACAGGGCACGATACTAGGCCCCCTGCTTTTCTTATTATATATTAATGATTTACTTGATAGCCTTAAGCATGATACCATAATATCTTATGCTGACGACACAGCTGTTATATCAGCGGATAATACGTGGAAATCTGCAGAACGCAAAATGAACAATTATCTAAGTCATGTGGCAACGTGGCTGGCTCTCAACACATTGTCTCTAAATATAAACAAAACAGTTTATATAACCTTTGGGAACTATCGTGATAGCGTACCAGCAAATATTTGCATAGGAATTGATAACTTTTTAATAGAAAGAGTAAAGAGCTGTAAATACCTAGGCCTAATTTTTTATTACAACATGAAATGGGGCAGACACATTGAGTATATAATAAACAAAACAAAATATCTACACTATATCTTTGCCAAATTTTCTAATTTCATGAACACTAACGTACTAACTAACCTGTATTATGCACTATTCCACAGTATAGCAACTTATGGAATTATTGCATGGGGAGGTGCGTATCAAAATTGCCTGAACCTACTCCAGAGGCTGCAAACCAGACTTATAAAAACCATTAGCAAAAATACCTTTCTTAACAATAATTACCCTTCTAACATAGAACAATCTTTTTATACAGAGGCGTTATATTATCACCATTCCAAACTAAAAGCACTATATCAGACAAGTAAATCCAATACTAGAAATAAGAGCAATGCTTATGCGTGAAAGCATAATAACATGATAATGGATAGATTCAGAATTATAATTAGTTTAGTTAACCGAGAACTATGCTATATGAGTTAGAGAAAGATCAACAAAAGTGACATTATTTTACGATTTACAATCCTGTAGGAAATTAAAAATTTTCATAATTTAAAAAGCTTATAAGTATGTAATGTTTGATAATAAGAATTGACAAATTAATAACTTTAGCTCAGTAAGCAAATGAATGATTATATTTAAGGTATTACATAAACATCCTTTTTTAAATATCGTACTTTTAACAATAAGTAACTGATACACTTTTAATTTTGAATAAAAGAAACAATTAAAATTTTTTACAAAACAATATTTTATGATAGTGAAACCTTTTTACAATGATTAAAACAGATTTTTTTTTAAATAATCTAGTCAAGAACAAGTTAATTAGAAATTAATGTTTGTTGCTTTGGGGACGTTAAAATGTACATTTTCTTATAAAAAGTAGTTGATTAAACTTCTTCTACCCAGAGCTAGGTGTGTAAGCCTACTTAGGGGTTGGTAGGGATGGTTTATAAGGGTTGTAAAAGTATGTGGGGATAACAAAGATAAGGGTTAAGGTAGGTAAGACTATCTGTCGTTGAATTTTCTTACAGAAAAGAGTTGATTAAACTCGCTATATCCAGAGCTACGCATGTTAGCATGCTTAGGGGTTGTTAGGGGTAGATTATTAGGGTTGCAAGGGTATGTGGAAACGAAGTATGTGAGGGTTAAGGTGGGTTAGCCTATCTGTAGTTGAAATCTCAATTTATTTACAGAAAAGTAAATAGATGATGTGTTTAATAGTTATTTAATAAGATGTGTTAGCCTGCTTGGGGGTTGTTAGGGGTAGTTTATGAGGTTGTAAGGGTATGTGGGAATAAGGTGTATCGGGATTGAGGTAGGCTAGCCTATCTGTGTATAAAATATATATTTCCTTATAAATATATATGTGACTGTAATGGCACATTCTGGGACCCAAATTTTAAATTCTTTTAAAAGATAGAGGATACGTTTTTTTATCATTTAAAATAGTTAACACTAAGTTAAACATACAAATCTAATTGTTATTAACATTTAAAGGTTTTCTGGGATTCCCAGAAAATTTTCTAGGAATCCCAGAAAATTTGATGAATTTTTATTTTTATGTAATGGCGGATTCTGGGATGTAATAAATTTATATATTTTGATTTCGTGTATTGGCAGTAACTGGGATTTCAGAAGTTTTTGAGTCGACATATTAATGTTATGGCAGAATCTGGGATTTTTACGTCATATAAAGGCAGAATCTGGGACTTTTTGCCATTTAATGGCAGAATCTAGGATTTTTAATTTATCTAAAGGCAGACTCTGTGACTTTTTGCCATTTAATGGCAGAATCTTGGATTTTTACGTCATATAAAGGCAGAATCTGTAATTTTCACGTCATATAAAGGCAGAATCCGGGACTTTTTGTCATTTAACGGCAGAATCTGGGATTTCATCTTAGAACATTACTTGTTTCTGGGATACCAGAGAATTTATAAATATGGCAAGCATACGGCTATTTATTCTACGGTATTTTATTTAACGACAGAACCTGAGACTTTATTGTCATTTAACGGCAGCATCTGGGAATTTTACGTCATTTAATGGTGGTATCTGGGATTTTCTTGTGATATAATGGTAGAAACTGGGATTTCACCTCAATGCCTTGTTTGTATCTGGAAAATTAGAAAATTTATAGATTTTTTGTACACCTAGATGAAAGGTATTCAGTTGTTACTTGATCCCCTAAAATATACGCACTACAAGGGAAAAATTTGACAGCCTATATCTCTCATTTGCCACCCCCCGCATCAGCTTAATTTTTCTAATACATGGATTTTCAAGTTTTTTTCACCCTAGATGTGCAGTATACTATTGATAATAATATTGGTATTTGTTTTATGGCATTTCTCTGGTACTTTTACGTTACTAGCAAGATCAATGCGCGCTCATCGCGGTCTGCTTTATATTAAACATTTTTATAGGTTAGAAACAAACTATCACGCGCGTCCCGCCATCTATATCGTAATCTTATTGGCCAATCGACGACCAGTCAGAGAACGATAAGAATGATGATTTCTTTCTTTTTTTAGAGTAGGATTTGCGACGTTGCAAACGTCGCAGCCGCGTCGATACGAGGAATCTCGTTCGATGCGGCCAAGCTCTGAGTGCGCGGAAGAAACAAGCGAGTTGGATTGTTGTTGTCGGTGCCAGCCTGACCTCGAGTTCGAGGAACGGGCCGGCTAACCGTCCACGTTAGCGCGAGAGTGAGCATCGTTGACGCGAGAGTGAGCCTCGTCGGCGCGCGCGCTGATTGGTCCTCCGCATGTCGCGAGCCAATCAGCGGGCGCCGATGTGCGACTCGCTATCCGCGCGGACTGCCAGCCAATCAGGCGCGAGGAAGATGCGCGGGCCCGACGAGCGCGAGTGGAGAGTGAGCGCGAGAACGAGCGGGAAATCGGGGAGTTCTCTCACGACTGTCGACGGAGTACGTCGACGTGCGAGAGAGATACGTGGCCTCTTCTGTTACGAGGAGAATTGGGAGAGTCTCCCGAGGTTGTGCGAGTGTGCGAGAGTGTGAGAGAGTCACAAGTGCAGCGTGTTGAGAGACCAGGGTGTTGGTGTGCAGTGCGAGCGCACACCAGGACCTCTTTTGCGCGAGGCGTCTGGCCAGCGCACGCGCGCGAGAGAGAGAGAGAGAGAGAGAGAGAGAGCAGTGCGAGGAGACGCGTATGCGTGAAATAAAGACAGCGCGAGAGAAAACCCTATAGCTGCGCGACTGCAGCAGGTCGGGCTTGCCACAAGCGGGAGGCATAGCCCGCGCGCGCGCGAGAGAGAGAGAGAGAGAGAGAGAGAGAGAGAGAGAGAGAGAGAGAGAGAGAGAGAGATCACACTGGCCGCGCGGCGACCGGCGAGAGTCGAGTCGAGCGCGTACGTGTGCGAGCGAGAGCCGAGTCGAGCGCGTACGTGTGCGAGCGAGGTCGCGAGCGCGTACCACGTGACGCTACAGGCTACGGCTTGGGGGCTAACGTGCAGACGCGAGAGAGAGACAGAGAGAGAGAGAGAGAGGGAGAGAGAGAGAGAGAGGGAGGGAGAGAGAGAGAGAGAGAGGGAGGGAGAGAGAGAGAGAGAGAGAGAGAGAGAGAGAGAGAGAGAGTGAGGGAGAGAGAGAGAGAGAGAGTCAGCCGTCAGCGGACTGGACCTGGGCCTGTGGCCAGCCGTCTGCTGCACGAGCGTGGCTCGTGTTTGAGCGTCCCTGCGTGGCTAAACTGTGCGCGGGAGGCACTACAGCCACTGTGTTGTAGGGAAGGGCTGGGCGAAATACATGTGCAATAAAACTTAACCATTGTGTGTGATCATTTTCCCCTCTCCCTAGCGTTCTCCCAAACGTGATGATCGTGGTCAAATCCTACGTTTAGAAAAATCCTAGTGCATGCGAGGCTCTAGGTGTTGCGCACCTGTGTTGGGAGGCACAGCGTCGCAGATTAAGCATCGGAATCTGGGATTTTCATGTTATTTAATAACAGAATCTGCGATGTTCACAATACATAATGATAGAACCTAGCACTTATGAATTTATATTCTCTTTATATTCTCTTTAAAAATCTTAAATGTTTTCCACGTTAAAAACTGGTATATTGTGCATTTTATCACATGATATCACATAGAAAAAGTCCTAAATACCCTGGGGGCTTGTTTAAAGATTTTTCAATGGGACGGCAGAAATCGAATGATTTCTACATGAATATTACGTCGGCCCCACATTAATAATAAAAGATTCAGTTATTAATATTATCATAAGATCTTGATTTTATTACTTTATCAAGCAGTATATCATACTGATATTATATGCTACGTATAAATAAAAGTACCATAATATACTATGTAATACACCATAATATACATTTTAAACTTCATAGAAGATTAAAAGCCAAACTTTAAACTTTAACTGTTAACATATTAATTTATAGATTTTAAACTTTGCATGATATAATTGCCTAATTTCAATCACTTTACAAAGATTAAAATGCATTATAATTTAATCTCTTGCTTTTAATCATTTGTAAAGTTTAAAATATAGGTTCTAAACTTTCTACTTCCAGATTTTTAACTTTGGGTTTAGAGTGTATTTTGCTTCGAAAATTTCTTTTTCAGAAAAATAATTATGACTGAAAATTAATTTGCGATAATTTCTTCAAATTTTGACTATGCGATTCTCATCTTTTTAAATACAACAATACAAGAATATGTTATAAGATAATAGGTTACATAAAGTTATCTTCAGCAATCAGTGCTATATGCTATACTGCGCCGCAAATATCTCCAGAACATATTATTTATGTGCAACTCTTATTGTAAAAGAGTAAGCATCTATCTACACAAAGATTCTGAGGAAAGAGGACTAGATTTTTTAAACTAGAAGTTGTCTAGTTGTTTTTATCTAGTTTTTCTTGCTTCGTTTATAAACGTGCATCAGTGTTTGTTTAAAAGGACAGAGGCACACGCAGCAGCAGAGTACGTCCGGCCTTGTGTAAACATAAAACATAGCCTAAAACAGTGGTGTTACAAAGCTGCTTGGTGACCACAAACCCTCGCGAATCTGTCTATTGTACGCGATTAAGCGTGATTATGCATGATTGGGCGTTTATCAAAGAACCTTTGCGCTACTGCTAGTTAACTAATCGAAAAAATTAATGTGTCTAATACTTAGGCGCCGAATACCTGCCAAGACTCGAAGAGAAAACTCGCGTGGATCATCACAAACACGACTTGTAAATCCAGAGAGTAAATAACAGCGTGCTCTACATCAGTGAACATCTTGTGACCCTTGGTTCATATCGGTGGACTGGAAACTGGGCACCGGACAATCGCTTCAAGACATACAGGACTCCCACAACAGAGCCCGCACCACTCAAGCTCGACGACGATCCCGTTCCCTGCAATGCTAACCTAATCTATAGTTGTTTCACTCGTACTTTAGCCTCCTCAACGGCAACTATATGCTCTTTCCAAGACCTCATACGCTTATTTTTTCGGAATATGTCGACAATGAACGACAAGGTCTTCCAACTTCTTCCGTTACAGCGGTTTCGGTCAGCCCTTACGTACAAGTAGAGCAGAGTTTGCCAAAATTAGCAAGCGCCACAACGACGACTGCTGGAGCTACAACGACGACCAGCTAACAACACTTAGCGCTTGAGATCATCAAGACGAGAACAGCGCATTAGACAACGAGAGCCCGAGTTCGAGAACGAGGAGAAGAAGATAAACGTCAAGTAGATACTCGTCGTAAGTAAAATCGTCCTCGAAAATTTGTTGAGCGTTCGTATTAGACTTCTGATGATAAGTAAAATTGTTCTCTCGATGATAAAACTTCTCTTAATTTATAATAACTACTGTTGGTTAGTGTTATATTTTCAAATTGTCAATTGAGGAAAGTACTTCGAACAAGTAAAAGAGTCCTTTAATAACGTTCTTAATATTATTGGTGTTCACTTAAAAAACTAATAATATTCTTTTATAAGATGTTGAATATTACTTTGCAACTGGAGCGGTATATTCGGAATGAGTAGAATTCTCAATCTGGTCTAGTTAAATTGTCAATCATGTAGATTATTGCAAAAAAGTAAAAAAGTCCTTGAAATGTTTTAGATAACAGCATCTCAAATCCATTGGTTACTGTTATTACTTTCACTTAAAATTACAAGAATAAGTCTCGAACATAAGTTTTCACTTCCGTAAGTAAAATAGACCGCACCAACAATAGATGATATTCATCGACATGCAACCTTACAGACCATTGATAATTAGTATAAACGATAAAAAACGAATAATTTCCTGTTTTTAATGCGTTTGTATCAAATCTGAGGGTCCTAGTTATGGTGCCAAAATGTCTTTTTACGTTATACTAAGACTAACTAAAATCGTCCTCGACAATATTTGAGCGTTCGTATTATTGTCACCATCAGTGTTAGCAACCGAATGCCGTAAGTGCCTGAGACGGACCCTGTTGAAAACATTAAATGACGTTAAATGACGTCATAAAAGGTTCCAATTTGTAGCTTCAAATGACGTCATTATTTTCAACAGGAGACACGAGTGCTCAAAACATCACCCGAGTCCCCTTGTTGCACACCGTACTTTTTATCATAAGTGCATCAATAGGCCACTTATCATGCATATGAAAGGAATGGAAAATTCGAGGACTTCTTGAAGTATAGCAACGTATAACAAAGTGTAACAACATATATGTGTATATATATAATTCTCAAAATTTTTAAATATTTTAAAATTTTGAAAATTTTGAAAATACTTAGATAGACACACACATTTATCGGATAGGCTTCAGAGTGAGAAAAAACTACTCCCTTGGGAGGAAAAAACTTTTTCCTCCTAAAGGAGTATTTTTTCCAGAAAAATTTACTCCCTTGCGAGGAAAAAGTTTTTTCCTCCCAAGGGAGTAGCTTTTCACACTGCTAAGAAAAACTTGATTTTCCATTCATTTTACATGCATGGAAAGTGGCATTTTTCATGCACGTATAATGAAATAGCATATTGTGTACCAAGGACGTAAAGTGGGCTTTTTTAGGCCGAGTGTGGAGTTTGCAGTACGAGACAAGGCGAGTTAGCCCGAGCCGAAGGCGAGGGCGTTTACGAGCCGCAGACGAGTACTGCAACCACACGAGGCCAAAAAGTCCGCTTAGCCCTTGGTGCACACCATATTTTTTGTAACGCATGTACTGATTTTCGCGTTTTCACGCGAGTTTAGAAGATTTGAGCATTTTCAATAATCGGGTAAAAAAACTTTTATGTAACACGCGAACGATTTTCGCGTTTTTCGTACCTATTAATAGGGACTAAAGTGACTCTTTTTTGACCGGCAGGCAAAAAAGTTATTTTAGCGGGCAATAAAGTCCTTTATTGCCCGCATATTCAAACAGCGGGCAATAATGGCGTTTATTGCCCGCTAAAATGAATTAGCGGGCAATAATGGTCTTTATTTCCCGCTTTTTCGATAAAAAAAGTTTTTTTTGCCCGCTAAAATAACTGTTTTGCCCGCCGGTCAAAAAAGAGTCACTTTAGTCCCTATTAATAGGTACAAAAAACGCGAAAATCGTGCTTGTATTACAAGAAATATTTTTTTTCTCGAATTTATGCCTAAACCTACCTACCTCATACGCAGCGAGTTTGGTAAGAAAATATTTGTTTTAGAAAAACCTCAGCAAATCGAGCGAGGTGGAAAAAAAATTGAAACCAAAATGCATAAACCTAGCTTCCTACTCTATATGCAGCTACTTTGTCTCCTTCTCCTTTATCGCCTTTTTTATACATCGGTGTTACTGTCCCTTTTTTCCACTCTTTTGGTAGACCCTCTCATTCCCAAATCTTCCTTATTATCACCGTTAGTTCTCCTGGCAGCTTGTCTTCTCCGTACTTCCATACTTCATTCTGAATTCTGTCTTCCCCCCGAATGAAAATAAAAGGTGTACATTTTTGTTTAATTTCAGTACGCTGTTATAAATTTGTGTACGTTCGCGTACGTTCGCGTACGTTCGCGTACGTTTACGTACGATTTATTTACGTTTCGAACATTTTTTACAGCATTATACAAAAATGTTCGAGAACGTACGCGAACGTACGTAGACGTACGCAAACGTACGAAAATGTAGTATACCAAAAATAATAATATTGATTGCGTATCCGCTCCCAGGTGGCGTCCCGTTTTTCATTCTCGCAAGCGCTAAGTTTTTTGCTGGTTGGTATATAAGACCGGTAACGTTACTACAAACTAAGTTAATTATAGCGGTAAGAAATAAAGGTTGTCTTACAAGTGTGTAATGAAGTTTTGTGTAAATAATTTGTAAAAATTTAGGTGTGAAATATTTATTTTATTCGTACGTTTTCGTACTTTCACGTACGTTCACGTATGTTCGCGTACATTTGCGTACGTTTGTGTACGTTTACGTACGTTTCTGTGTAATGCTGTAAAAAATATTCGAATCGTAACCCAATTGTTCATAAACGTACGCGAACGTACGCGAACGTACATAAATTTACAACAGCGTACTAAAATGTAACAAAATTCTACGGTGATTTGCCTTATAGTACCAGCAAATTTTTCCACTCGGGCCGCGTAAAAATATTATATGAGATCTCATATGACTGAAATTCGTACTGAGATCTATATGAGATCTACATGAGATCTGCATGAGATCGCATATGAGATCTCATATACATCTCATATAAATCTCATATAGATCTCAGTACGAATTTCAATCATATGAGATCTATATAATAGATCTATATAAGATCTATATGAGATCTACGTGAGATCTCATATAAGATCTCATATGAGATCTTATATAATATTTTCACGCGGGTTGACCTGGTGCCTTTTTCTCTTTTAGCTTTCTTATCTCCTTTACCTTATCCATCTCTCTATCCCTCGTACCTTATTTTATTTATATTCTTCGTTCTTGCCTACTTCTCCTTGCACCTCTCTCTCACTGCCATGCTGTCTCTCTTTCTCCCCAGTTGTCCTTCGAAGTATTTTAGCCATTTACCATTCTTTATCTCTCTGCCTACCTGCTCTCTTTCTCCTTTCCTCCTCCTTTTAACCAGATTCTAAATATTTTTCCCTGTTCTATCTTCTTTTGCCTTCTTTATATCTTTCCTTAAGGGGATGTCGTCCCAAAAAACACTGTATTTCTATTACATAAAAGTTGTTGAATAAAGTTTGCAAATAAAAATCCGAGTCTGTAGCGCCGTAGTGTTAAGTTTAATAAATCGTTCTACTGGATTAAAATTCCGATCGGACTTTTTGTTTTTCTAAAATCTTGGAAATACGAACAGATGTTTACGCGTACTTCGTCGTACTCATGCGATTGCAGCGCCAACCTTAAAATCTAATTTTACATAAAACTTCTTAAATAAAGCTTGCAAATGAAAAACCGAGTCTGTAGCACCGTAGTGTTAAGTTTAATGAATCGTTCTACTGAACAAAAAATTAGATTGGACTCTTTGTTTTTCTAGAAGTTTGGAAATACAAAATATCTCGTGGCAGATTTGCGAAGCTTTTGGGTCGACATCCCCTTAAACCTTCCTCTTTTTTTCCTCCTATACAGGTTCCTTAATCCTCTTTTTGCTGGCACGTACTCTACTTTGTTGCTCTCTCCTCTTTTTATCCATCTTTTCGCTTCTTCATGTCCGCTTTTTGATTCCTACATTCCTCATCCCACTACTTGCCCGCCTCCCTTCTATATCATGTCCCTTTTCTGACCTGTATCACATTCTCTACTTTAACTTTGAATTCTCTTCATGTCTTGGCGTCTCCCCTACTGAAAAAAATCAGATGACAATCAACTGATAATCAGCTGATAATCAGCTGATAATCAGTTGATAATCATGCCAAAACGTCAGCTGATTATAAGGTGATTTCAGCTCAATATTTTTATGTGAGATAAAATGTTAATGATAATCAGGTGACAATCAGGTGATAATCATTCAAAATTTGTAATCTTTAATATATTTATTATAAGTTGTTTAAAATAAGTAAAATTTATAAATTTCACATAATGAGGGCCAGTACTGGTGTTACCATCAGGATGATAACATGAAAACTCTGGCTGTGAGCTCCAAAATTTTTATTTTTCAATAATTTAATTTAAATAAAAAATAAAAAATTTGTTAAATGTTAAAAAATAAAAATTTTGGAGCTCACAGCCAGAGTTTTCATGTTATCATCCTGATGGTAACACCAGTACTGGCCCTCATTATGTGAAATTTATACATTTTACTTATTTTAAACAACTTATAATAAATATATTAAAGATTACAAATTTTGAATGATTATCACCTGATTATCATCTAATTATCATTAACATTTTATTTCATATAAACACATATTTATAACTATCAGCTTTAATAAAAATATTGAGCTGAAATCACCTGATAATCAGCTGACATTTGGCATGATTATCAACTGATTATCAGCTGATTATCAGTTGATTGTCATCTGATTTTTTCAGTAGGGTTGACAATTAAATACCATAACTATAACCATCAGTACCATTCCACATACATCAACTGTAATAGTCATTCGTCACAACGTTGTTATTGATAATCAATTATAGAGCTCCAATGTTCGTAGGGTCAAATTTACTTCTTAAAAGGAAATATCTAATGAGCCAAAATTATCTTACAAAAATTATATGTGTACCAGTTACTGCAGATGACTGTTATTAGAATGTTTTAGGGACAAATTAACTCAACACTACTATTAGATATTTTTCGAGGACTATTTTACTTAACTAAAATATTTCGCCGTTTATGCAAATGAATATCCAATATCATTTAGACAAATAACATTTGTGCATCAACTGCAGCCGAACACAGTGAATACAAAAAATCTGAGGACGATTTTACTTATCCTGGCTATGTCGTAAATTGACAATTAAATACCATAACTATAACCATCAGTGCCATTCTACATACATCAACTGTAATAGTCATTCGTCACAACGTTGTTATTGATAATCAATAGAGCTTCATTGTTCGTAAGGTCAATTTTACTTCTTAAAAGGAAATATCTAATGAACCAAAATTATTTTATACCTCTTTCTAAAATTATATATGTAACAGTTACTGCAGAAGACTGTTATTAGAATTTTTTAGGGACAAATTTACTTAACACTATTATTACAAAATTTCTGAGGACTATTTTACTTACCCAAAATTTACCGTTCATGCAAATGAATATCCAATATCATTTCGACAAATAACATTTGTTTTCAAATTTCAAGCTGGGAAATTTGCGGAACTAAAGATAATCAACTTCAAAGATATAGTTAAATAAGTAACTTTTACACGTAAGTGATAAAGTGACTAGAAGTTCTAGTTAAAAGTCAAAAAATCTCAAAGAGCACAAGGATTATTGCATTAATCCCCTAGTGGAAATGGATGTTGTTCCAAAGTGTGCCAAAGTTTGCCAAAGTGTGCTAAAGTGCGCCAAAGTGTACCAAAGTTTGCCAAAGTATGCTATAGTGTGCCATAATGTTCCAAAGTGTTGAATTTCGGAAATTTGCTGCACCCTGCCCCGATAACATGATGTCGGCGGAATGACGGCACCGAGACTGCTCGGAATGGGCCACGCGTGACGTCCAGGTACCCCTGCTCCGGGATACGGAAATGACGGCATTGTGCTGATCGAACCCTGAACCTTTTAGTTAGCAGGCTGGCACTTTACCACTCGACCACGAACACTTGTTACAAGTCATAGCTAATTGTGTCCTTATATACTGCGAGCAGCTGTTGATGTTAATAAAGTTGCAAGTTATTGTAATAAACAATAACCAGAATTATTATCAACGCGATAACAACATCGATATTCGCCGCTTATTTCGTGTATAGGCGTGAAACCGGCAGGCTGCTATAAATTCGGTAGTTATAAAAGAGTAGTCATAATAATATGATTAGTAAAAATTGACAACGAACAAAGTCCGGTGGATAAATAATAGCCCAAATTAACAAAATCAATAGCCTTAAAATATAATACATTGAAAAGCCTTATTTTGTGAATTGTGCGGCTGAAAATTTTCTAAGTTTCGCAGCCAACAAAGCCAGCATTCTGCGGGAATTTCGTTCCGACAGAATGCTGTCATGACGAGCAGCACTCCCAGCAAGCATTCTGCTAGCACTCTGCCAGCGCCAAATATTAATAAATTTTGAACACGGGTCGACGGCACAATGCCGTCAGGTAGCTCCTCAAAATGTCGTCATAATGCTGCCATGAGTGCCAACACAGCGTGACCGCAAAATGCCGACATTTTGCCTTCGTTCGTGCCGGTGTCATACAGCCGGCACTCATGGCCGTCATTCTGACAAAGTTTCGTGCCGTCACAATGTGAGAACGCGTGCTGGCACGCTGTGCCGCCAAATGTCAACATTATGACTTCCCGAATGGCGGGAAAAAAAAATTTTGAAAATTCCAACGAAAGATGTCTTGGGGACGTCACAATGACGGCATGAGCGGCCAGCATGCGTGACCCCAAAATGCCCGGCACGCGATGTTATCGGGGCTGATAATATGATGTCGGCCGAATGTTGACACGAAGACTGCTCGGAATGGGCCATGGGTGACGTCTAGGTACTCTTGCTCCATGATCCGGAAATGACAACATTGTGCTAAGCAATGCTGGTGCGTGGTGCAAGCATCGTGCCGGCAATTCAATTAAGAAAAAAGTGCTGGCACGCAGTGCCGCCAAAATGTCAACATTATGACTTCCCGAATGGCGGGAAAAAAAAATTTGAAAATTCCAACGAAAGATGTCTTGGGGACGTCACAATGACGGCACGAGCGGACAGCATGCGTGACCCCGAAATGCCCGGCACGCGATGTTATCGGCGGTGTTAGTATGCAATCGGCAATTTTTTGGCGCGCAGGCAGCGGAATATACCTCACTGTGCAAAAGTGTGTCAGAGTGTGCCAAATTATGCCATAGTGTGCCAAAGTATGATAAAGTGTGCCATGCTGTGATATATTGTACCATACGGTGCCATAATGTGTTATACTGTGCCATACTGTGCCATACTATGCCATACTGTGCCATACTGTACCATACCGTGCCATACTGTGCTATACTGTGTCCAAAAAAAAGTTTGTTTGCGAAAAACCCATGTGTGTTAAAGTGTGCCAAAGTGTACCAAAATGTGCCAAAGTGTGCCAAGATATGCCAAGGTGCAGAAAATGTCCGAATTTGAACACTTTGGCACAGTAGGGCACAGTATATCACAGTATCGCACACTCGGGCACACCTTGGCAAACTTTGGCACACCCAATTATTTCCACCGGGGTCATTGCGATTTTACTTAATAGTCATGTATTATAATGACTTTAGTCTCTAGACGTTGTCATCGGTCACCCTCTACACCTAGACACCGTATTTGAATAATTTTTATATTTAAAGCTCAAAAACTACCTGGACTTTGTAATCGGCTACCCTGGCAAGCTAGTTACTGTTACAGCTCCGGAACGCAGAGTATAAGCCGGTAACCTCTTAATTCTAAATATCGTCGTAATATATTATTATTTTGTATATAGCTATGCGGCCAACTTCACGGACCTAACAATTCTTGCGGTTAACTTAACGGTCCTTTCACATTTCGGGCTGAAGAAGAAAAACGTAATTTTAGCATTTGTGGATTATACACTAACATATTATAAAAATAAGCAGCCTTTTCACTTATATTTTTATTGGAAATCATAGTTTAGCTCAAAAAACATCTAATGAGCCAAAAAACCTTACCAACAGTAATGATAAGCATTTTCTTTTTTGTATAATGAAAAATCCGAACACCAATATAGAAGTAAATAGTGTCACGGGCGCCGCGGCTTAGTCTGCTTCTCAAACTCGCCTTCGTGGCGCTACCGCGCCACTTGATAAAGAGGTAGATACATAGTTAAAGTTTAAAATAGCGATAGAGGATTAGTAAAAGGATAGATATAAATAAAATTTAGGACAAAGATCGATGATCTGGATAGAGTTAGATAAAAAATATATATAAATTCAGATTAATATTAGCGAAAGAATAGAGATGGTGATACAGATAATGATAGCGATGGGATCAGTGATAGAGGCAGAGAAAAATATGGAGTCAGGAATAAGAATAGTAATATAAATAAACTCAAATCAAATTAGACTCAGAGACATCAAGGTGAAGTCAGAGATAAAGAGAGCGATAAAGACGGATACAAATATTATAAGGTGTAATAGCTAATAAAAATCAGAATTAGGTCTGAGTCCGACATCAGGATAAAGGTACAAGTAATTCAAATATGAAGTTACAGATGGAGATACTGATTGAGTTGAAGTTAATGATATAAATTAAAAAAATTTTAAATATAAAATTTAAAATATTTAAAAAATTTTATATAATAGTTCTAAACTTGAATTTTGACAGAAATATTATATATTATATTTAAAATTTTATCAACATTATAGCTTCATTTTCAAATTACATAGAAAATTTCGATTATCACTCAAAATTTTCACTTGGGGGGTTGGCGAGTGAAGCGAGCAGGGGGGACCTCCCCTAGTTTAAGTAAAAGTCTTACCTTTTTTGGGGAGTAAAGCACGAAATATTTGATAAAAATTAAAAACTCTTTGGTTGCTCTATTCCTTTTTGGTTATTTATTTTCTTGATTTTATAATTTATCTCTACAATGTCTCTTGGGTCGAAAAATCAAAATATGAATATTGCTTTTCCTTTTTTGTTAAAATCTACTAATTTTCTTGGACCAATAATTATACTCTACTATTTCAAGCTGCCGAAATATAGCGAAACGAAATTTGAGAAATCTAATTGAACGGTGGTAGCAGCGGCGGGGCTGTTACTAGCGGCGGCGGTGTTGACGGCGATGGTGTGTGAGTCGACGATGGTGGCGACGTCAGGTCGATGGTCGCCACAACCGTTTGATGTTGCGTGCCTCGGCGCGTAATCCTCGATGATCGTCCTGGAACTGATGCAGTGGGTGGTCGTACTGACGATTTTCGGTCTCGTCTTTAGCCACAGCATAGGTAGAAGATTTGCCACGCTGACGATCCGCGGCCTAGATCTTGATGGCCGCGGAATTCCCACTATCAGTGTTGGTGTATAGCTTGTCTATAATGACGGCTTGCCAAGACTATACTTCGATACGGCCGGCGATAGCTCGGCCTCGAGGGCCGCATGGATTTTGTCTGGCGTTTTGGTATGAAAGTTTTCCATTATACTGCTGCGGATTTGATTTCTCTATTTATACCTTCACAAGTTATGTTTGTGTAAATCCGTGATTTTTTATCAATATTCTTCATGTTTACAAAATGACGGTCTCGAAAATTCGCATACAACTCGATTCAATAGGCAGCGGTTTCTAGGCTTAAGGTGGAAATTCGAGTTCCAGTGTCTACGATGGCAAAACAATTCTGGCCGTATACTGAGATTTTTAACAGTAGAGGCGTGGATCTCCAGAGGGTGCCTTGAATCAGCGGATAATCAATTCTCCTTGGAGTTTTGATGAATTCTGAGTGAGGTTCCGAATCAGCAGCGTTTTCATTTTAGTGTTTCTGTTGTTTCTCAAACTGCCGAGTCATTTGAGATCTTGCGAGTTCGATTGCATTCCTGATGTGCTGGATTCTGGTTGCCAGTGGCCTTGTATCAGATCTTACGGAAGATTTTATGTTAGTTCTTGGTTAAATTCGCTGATAAGATCTTATGTACGATCTTGCGCAAGATCTTCGCCAAGATCTGATATAAGATCTGATTAAGCTTACTTAAGTTCTTATATGTGCAAATCCACGACCGACAGTACACAACTTGGGTGTTGGAAGTTGCAAATTTCAAATTGAGGGCACGCCTATTAGACCAATTTTTTTTGGTTCTTTGGGTCACCTGGAGTGAGAGAATTCCCGCGTGCATCGCCGATCGCTTGCCAAACATTTTTGCGGGGCAATTGAAATTGTCTTATGGGAATTTAATATTAACGAAAATTAGCCATGGTTCAACTTCATCCATTCAGTGTCTGAAGGCGTAATCCACAAATGTGTATTTCTAGGATGGGAGCATCAGAAGAGAGCTTTAATTTGAGGGGTAGTGAGTTAGGAATGGTTGCTTAGGTCAAAAGTTGTTTAGGCTTGAAAATAGTAAAAAGTCACAAAGAGTAAAATGTTTTACGAAAATCAGCGATTTTACTCTTATTCTTAAAATTCTTGATCCAAGCAGCCAATTTTAATCATTCAGGGCTCAAACTAAAGCTTTTTTCTTTTATTTTTATTTAAAAAATTTGGATTAACATTTTAATTTTACGATCAGCTATATATATATGCCTATCAATTATGGTCGTTTTTTGGCCGTTTTCATCGTCACATATATATATATATATATATATATATATATATATATATATATATATATATATATATATATATATATATATATATATACAGGGTGACCCAATTTAAACGGGCACCGGTGATAACTCGTTAGGGACAGTCCTAATAAAAAAATGGTAAAAACAAAAGTTGTAGGATATCGAGGGAAAAGTCTGATGGTGACCTTGGATTTGACCTTGAGCATGATTTTCAAGGTCATATCTAGGTCAACTTTGATTTTTTAAATAGAAACCCTATCTTTTTATTGCGGGAATGGAAAGAGCGGCAAATTTTACGTTCAGAGTGATATTTTTGTTTTGGGTAGCGAAGGTCATCTCGAAGTCATGCAGCCAGTTCAACAAGATCCACCTGTGTAATTCCTCTGGCAACGCCAGAATCGAAAAAAATCGTAGATATAAGTTGTACGATATCGAGGGGGTGCGTAACGGTGACCTCAAATTTGACCTGCTCTTAAAGGTGATTTCAAGGTCAAATTGATTTTTTTTTTCATAGAGTACCTATATTTTCGATTCCGAATTCTGAAAGCACGTAAAATTTTGCGTTTGAAACAAGATAGTCAACTTAAAATCGAAGAAAGGATTTTTAACATCTAGCGGACCATTTCCTGCATTTCGACATCATTATAAAACTTGATGTCCAAGACTCACGACGAGAACTTGGTTGGACCGATTCACATCATGATTCCTGGACAATGGCTGGACGAAACGGGTTAAAATTTTTTTATCATACTTCAGAAACCATTAGTTTTGATGTGAATAAAAAAATTTAATTTGAATGATCAGTACATTTTTTAAAAATCAAACAAGTCAAAGTTTCAACTTTCATTAAATTATTTTTATGACACGCCGTGGCATAAACCTCGATTTAAGTTACGCTTGTGCAAAAATGCACATCGTGACTTAAATCGCTATATCTCGGTTTATGCACGTTGATTCATAAAATATCGTACGATACTAGGAGGGTAAAGGGATTTCACCCTTGTGGGGACTTATAACCCTCGCTTCGCTCGAGCAATATTGTCCCCGCGGGGGTGAAATGACTTTACCGCACTAGTATCGTAATATGCTATAACTTGTTTGATTTTTAAAAAACTTTTATAATGATGTCGAAACGCAGGAAATAGTACGCTAGATGTTAAAAATCCTTTCTTCGATTTTAAGTTGACTATCTATTTAAAACGGAAAATTTTACGTGCCTTCAGAATCCGGAGTCAAAATATAGGTACTCTATGAAAAAAAAAAGAATCAATTTGACCTTGAAATCACCTTTAAGAGAAGGTCAAATTTGAGGTCACCGTTACGCACCCCCTCGATATCGTACAACTTATATCTACGATTTTTTTCGATTCTGGCGTTGCCAGAGGAATTACGCAGGTGGATCTTGTTGAACTGGCTGCATGACTTCGAGATGACCTTCGCTACCAATAACAAAAATATCACTCTGAACGTAAAATTTGCCGTTCTTTCCATTCCCGCAATAAAAAGATAGGGTTACTATTTCAAAAATCAAATTTGACCTCGATATGACCTTGAAAATCAAGTTTAAGATCAAATACAAGGTCACCATCAGACTTTCTCCTCGATATCCTACAACTTTTGTCTCTACCATTTTTTCGATTAGGGCTGTCCCTAACGAGTTAATACCGGTGCCCGTTTAAATTGGGTCACCCTGTATATATATATATATATATATATATATATATATATATATATATATATATATATACTAGTGGGGCTCCGCCCCCCTGCTCGCTTCGCTCGCCAACCCCCTATTGTAGTTTCTGTGTGATTTTATCTTCAAAATTTTATTTTCATGAACTGATAATTATGTTCTGGATGGTTGAAAATGATCGATCTTATTGTATAAGAAAACCTGTTACTGGAAGTAAAAGTATTGTTTAACATTGAACTTCTACTATTAATGGCATTTAAAATAGTTTTAGCTAGTTTTTGAAGTTTTCTGACGCTTGAAATTCATCATTTGAATTTATATATATATATTTTTTTAAAATTAATTTTAATTTTTTTTAATGTTCTTAATGTTTAAATCTTTGTGCCGCAAAAGGCATCTATAAAATGATAGACTTTTCGAGTTGCGCGCCATTGGGAGACGTGAGGTGATCCTGAAAATTAAATTATTTGGAAAACTGTCTCTTTATTCTGTCTCTCTAGTTCTGTCTGACTACTCATATTACCTGAAAATTCATCGAGGTCTTTGATCTCGCTTATCTTGTCCATTTTGTTGTTTATTCAATCAGTGAATCATCTATAATGATTATACTTTATGATGGTTCTTTGAGTTCTTTGAACTCAATTATTCCCTAACTTATTTACACGTTATTAATAATTAACTTTAATATTATAACTTAAATAAAATTAGAGATCTTCAATATCTGGTTCTCTTGGAACTGATACTTCTTACCTTAACCTAAACCTTAATTCTATTTAATATTATCCAATTTAAATCTATTTAATCATAATATGTTATAAATTTGTATTTAATTGGACTGTTAATGCGGCCTTATTTTACTACGCAATAGCGTTGTGAAAGTATGACGGTCTCAAGCCCGATAACGCAGAGAGCAGTCATGTTATTTGGTGGGGGGGTGGTGGGGGGGCCAGGCGGGGGGGGGGGGGGGGGGCGATGGGGGGGGGGTGGGGGGGCGGTGGGGGGGTGGTGGGGGGGTTTTTGAGATTTTCGAAAATAACAGAAAAATGAAAGAATTTTACGTGTTTTGGTGGAGGGGCCAAGGTGGGGGGGTGGTGGAGGGGTGGTGGGGGGGGGGGGGGGTAGTGGGGGGGTGGTGGGGGGGAGTCTTGCCAAAATGACTATATAATATAGGAAGATATATATATATATATATAGCTGATCGTAAAACAAAAATGTTGATCTAAATTTTCAAACCGAAAGCGGACGAAAATAGCTAAAATTTGAGTCCGGATAGTCGAAATTGACCGCTCGGATCAAAAGTTATAAGGATTTTAAAAATAAGAAAAATCGCTAATTTTCGTAAAAAATCGAAAAATTGGTGATGTTTTGCTATTTTTAAGCCTAGACAACTTTTGACCTAGGCAATCATTTTTAACCCACTAGCCCTCAAATTAATTGTTTTTTTTTTAATACTTTGATTCTATTAAAACACATTTTTGGATTGCGGCTCCAGACAAAAATTGGAAATTTTCTGGTTTTCGTTAATTTTCTCCGTGTTAAATTCCCATAAGAGAATTTGAACTGCCCCGCGAAAAAGTTTGGCAAGCGATCGGCGATGCACGCGGGAATTTTCTCACTCCAGGTGACCAAAAGAACCAAAAAAAGTTGGTCTAATAGGCGTGCCAACTTCCAACACCCAAGTTGTGTACTGTAAAATTTTTAACTGCCTATGTGAATGTAAGCTGGAGTATAACCATTTGCAGTGCTTCCGGCGGTATCGTAGGCAAACTCTAGTTTGAGAAAGTTTTCATCACACTTCTCATGTTGCTTACCTACATACTGGTCGATTACAGTTTTCACCACCAAGTTTGTACGTTCGACCGGGTTGCACTGCGGTCTGCACAGTGGAATTTTTCAGTGATTGACTCCGTTATCCTTCCAGGAATTCCTTGAAATCTTTACTAATAAACTGTTAACCATTATCGCTCACCAGAGTATTCAGGCAACCATGGCGGAGAAAAACTTGTACTTTTATATGCCGGATGATAGTTTTGCTATCGGCTTTTTTAGAATTTTAAAATTTTAATATAAAGTCATTTGTAATTTAATTTTAATGGTTTGACTAGTGCATAACGAGTTTATTATTGTTAAATAAATAGAAACTGTTGTATCAACTATGATTCGAGTGAAAAGTTTTATTTTTTTAAATAATGTACAGAGTAAGTTTCCGCTCTTTATGTAATTACATGAATACATATAAACATCCCTTGTTACCGAAAAAAAATTAATCATTCTCCAATTCATTTAATATTTAACACAATACTTTGAAGTAAATTACAATGTTTTAAACGATAACCACTTCCAAAAAAGTAAATGCGCTGTATTTACGATTTATAACGGATTAGAGCAGACTAAAACTGATTCAAAGGACGGATTAAAACGGATAGAATTATCATAATCCGTTTTAATCCTTTTATTTTAACAAGGGCTAGCAATGTCTATTCTAACTCGATGTTTATTTCAACGAGGGCTGGCTATTTTACTTTACGCTATTATTAAGAAATTTCCAAGGACTATTTTACTTATTGAAAATAGAACGCTGAATTCGCATATTAAATTCCAATATCTTTCACAAAAATATTGTTTGATCATCAATGCAACTGACCGGGTTAATTAAATTCTCAGCGGACGATTTCACTTATTCTGGCTATGTCGTAAATTGACAATTAAATACCATAACTATAACAATCAGTACCATTTACACACCTCAGTGATAGTGGTCATTTGTAACAAGGTTTTTATTGTCATTCAAAAAAGGTCCAATGTTCGTAGGAACAATTGAACTGAATCAAAAACACTTAATTAAAAACAATGTCTTTTGTGACGAGATTAGCTCGTCATCACTGTGCACAGAATCCTCGCCTCGCTCTCGTTACTGGAGTCGCCCCAATGGCAGTAATTGCTAATATTTTGGGTGATTGTAGTAGTAACGAGAGGAGAGAGGAGTCGTGGCCAGCAGCTTCATCGCACGTCAGTCACCGGAGCAGACGACGCAATCGCACTCTCGGCTGACCAGAGCGGCAACTCCCGGATCCGAGCAGCGCTGCTTTGACTCCCGCCAACGGAAGCAAGCGCGCCGAGACCACGAGGCAGCAGCGCTGGAGAGTCGGCAGTGCGGAGAGGGGGAAACCGCACGGCCAGCAGCACGGCGAGTAACAGCTGCGCGCGCGCCGAGTGTATAGCGATACGTATGCCGAGGCCCGACTGTTTTGGAGTGGAGGGAGAAGACCCGATTGGCAACCGGTGGAGGCGCGCCTGCTAACATCTGAGATAGATGTGTAGAGGGCATAAGCCCAGTTCATACTGGCGCCGTTGTACGCGGCTCAGAGCCAGAAATATGATGAAAACAAGGGCGTGAGAGAGTGAGAGAATGAGTCGCGGTTCGAATCGCGCGCGTATTGACTTCTGTATCGACGCCTGTTTAGTCGCCTGCGTGCGAGAAATATCGATTATCGACAGGCTCGATGAGGTCCTTGTGGCGCAGAGACCCGCGACGCGAGCATTGTAGTTCCGGACGGCAACGAGCACGAAACCTGGAGTAGATCCCCCCGGTTTTGATTAACTGCACGAGAGAGTTCTTCGCGAGTTCGCTTTTCTTAGAGGACGAGACATCATCAGGAGGAGAGGAAGTAACAGTTGTGGTGCGGAAATTGGTAGTCAGGTTAGTAAGACTCATGGTGTCGAGAACTGGTAGGGAAGCTAGTGGCCGCCGGGAACGAGCATTCATTGATGCCACGTGGCGCGAGAGAATTTCGAAGTACGCGGCGCGACGAGAATTGTGTGAGTGAGAGTGAGTTTGAAAGTCGGAATTAACGCATTCTGTTAGTAGTTGAGTTGTATAATTTGTGGTCAGACAAAGAGTAAATAAAAATTCTTTCTTATTTTAGTACTTAAATATTGAGCAAAGTGTTGTTTAGTCCCTAATCACCCGCTATTTCGCATAGTCGTAAGACCGAGAGTATCACCCGAAATACTTTGTGTTCGTCATCGGAACCTCCTCGCGAGGGAAAGAGTTTCACAGCCGCGGTAGAAGGCGAGAGTATTGTGTCGCGGGTAAAGTGTAGTTCGGCCTGGCGCCCTGTTATTAATAAATTCGGCCGGATTATCCTTTTATTGTCAACGTTGGTGTTCGGGAGTTGTTCGCTGGGCCTTCCATCCCAGTGAGCATCCACCACGTCACACTTTTAGCGTATTATGAATAAAATAATATGATTCTAAAGTTGACTTTTTTTATAAATCTTAGTTGTTTTTTTATCTGTAGTTTCATTATAAACAAAATTTATAAATATGCATGATAATTTACAATACATCAATCTCGCCTAGCTTTTTTACTTTGATTAAAAGAATTTTTTAGAGATTGCATGTCTTTATAAGCGAACTTATTGAAGTATTTTAGATTCATCAAAAAATAAAATGCATGATAATAGCGTTCAGGTAGTGTATACGGAGATTTTTATTGCGGAAATATCAGTATATTTCGTGTATAGTATCTAAGTGCAAAGGGTCGCCGATAATGGGGTCTAGGTATTGCGCTCTATAGCTTTTGGTGTTTAGAATCAGTTATTACACTTAGACAATCAAAGCTTCGGAGCTCAGTACCGCGACCGCGTCATTGGCGACCGCATGGACCTGGACACAAAAATCTACTGCGTGCTCTATATTTAGACCTCGCCATCGAAGACCCTGGGCATGATTCCCATCATCCCCAACACTAAAAAAATTCATGCAGTGACAGTGCAACAGCTGTTCAAAATTTTTAAAATTTTCAAAATTCTGTTTTTTCTGGCTGGCTAAAAAGAGCGCTATAGATGCCCTGATTATAAAAAGCACGGTACACAACAAGGGGCGAATCAGCTTTTTCAGACTCGAATGATGATTGCCCTGGCGAGAAAACTCACATGATTTATCACGTGATTTCTTACGTGATTATTTGGCGTGAGAAGTCACGTTAAAAATCACGTCAGAAATCACTCATAAAATTAAATTATTTCTTTTAATTAAAATAAATTATTTTATTTTTACTAAACAATTATGTAAAATAGATTTGTTAATAATCCAAATAAATTGACCGCAAAAAAAACGTTGTCCTAACCGAGGATCGAACCCCGGTCCTCAACTTCCCAATCCGTTATCTTACTACCTGAGCTATTTGTGCTGTTGTAAGTATTGAAATTCTATACTGTTTTTACCTAAAAATATGTTTGATTTATGATTTTGTACAATTTACACGTATACTTCAAGATAAAAATTGAAAAGATTTAAAATATTTTCGAAATTAAGATTGTTATTTATAATCTAAATTTAATATTACCATTCAATTATTTAGCATAGAAGAATCATTCTAATTTATAAAGATGAAAACGCAAAATAAACTTAAGTTTAATTGCAAAATTAGATTTTTTCATTTCCTTATTTTATCAATTAGCAGCAGATAGTCTATACACGTAAACGATAGATTACTGAGATTCATACATGATCTTCGAGTCATCATTAGGACAAATAAAAATAGCTCAGGCAGTAATTAATGGATTGTCAAGTTAAGGACCGGGGTTAAATCCTCGGTTAGGGCATTTTTTTTTAATTTTTTTATTGCGGTCAATTTTTTGGATTATCAACAAATCTATTTTTCATAATTGTTTAGTAAAAACAAAAAAAATTTATTTTAATTAAAACAAATTCTATTTTATGAGTAATTTCTGACGTGATTTTTAACGTGATTTCTCACGTGAGAAATCACGCCAAATAGTCACGTGAGAAATCACGCCAAATAGTCACGTGAGAAATCACGTGATAAGTCATGTGAGGAATCAAGTGACTGGTCACGTGATTGATTGTGTGATAAATCACGTGATTTTTCCCGCCTGGGTGATCCGCGCTTGAAAAAGCCAACCTTTGCCCCTAGTTGTGTACTATTATTCTATATATTATTGTGTACTGTTGTTCTATAACGTACTATTACTCTGCGCAGCATGTGGAAAACTGTGAAGAAGCGATACCCAACATTATATTGTGCGGCCAACTTTACAACACTTTTATCGACAAATACTTTCGTTGGGAATCATAGTTTAGCTCGGAAAACATACTACCCTGCTAAGAGTTGGAGATTAGAACAGATTAAAATATCAAAATGGAGCAGAA
Source organism: Nasonia vitripennis (assembly GCF_009193385.2). NCBI lineage: Eukaryota > Metazoa > Arthropoda > Insecta > Hymenoptera > Pteromalidae > Nasonia > Nasonia vitripennis. Next base: position 12,877,239 of record NC_045759.1, on the reverse strand, counting down.
ATACCGATTAAAATAGATTAAATGCTGATTAAAATCGATTAGTTTAATCTATTTTAATCAGTATTTGTGCTCCATTTTGATATTTTAATCCGTTCTAATCTCCAACTGTTAGCAGGGTAATCAGCCAAAAAAATCACGCACAATAAAGATAAGCATTTTTTTCGGTATCATGAAAAATCCGAACACCAATATAGAAGTAAATAGTGTCATGAGCGTTGCGACTTTGTCTACTTCTCAAACTCGTCTACATGGCGCTACTGCGTCACTTAATATTTGTTTATTTAATGTTTCCTTCCAGTTTTGTAAATAATTTTCTCACACATTTAGCGTTGTTACGGACGATTTTATGTATGTGTAGGGATTTGTGTCGAGAGTTTATATGAGCAGGTGCCTATAGAAGCGAATTTTGCAAACGCACACCCGAATTGATAAATACGGATTGAAAAAATTTTGGAATATTCGCAGAAGTTTCATCGCTAAGCCCAGACTCTTGCTATCGAGCAGACTGCAACTCGTTCCATTTTTCTCTGAAATCTCGGCGAGATCGGTCAAACCAGGAAACCCGCAACGCTTGTTTTTGAGTTGAATTATAAAAATTTTAAGCGATTTTTCTGATTCGACATATTACTTCTAATCACCATATCGTCCCCTGACTCGACTGCGTAGCTATTTACAGAAGTTTCTCTGAGACCAACAATTTTTGATTCAGCTATGATAACTCCAACACGGTAGTTGACACCCGGAAAAGGGAACCACGTGCGAGGAGGTATTCAGCAGCGTGATAAATAGACGAGAGGTTCATCTTATAATATTTTTGTAAGCGTATTGTAAACTTGCAAGTCGTCGTGCTTGGTACAAGATTTATGTTATTTTCGAGCATTTAATATATCAGAAACTATATTTATTTACACGTATTTGACTGACTAGACGTGAAAACGAAAACGTAGTATTGCATCAGTATTTTATTGACAAAGAGAGACTCGATAAGTGAAAATATTAAGTATATTGTGAATGACAAAGTATTACAAAATCAGAGAATTGTGTGCATACATGCGTTAGAACGTTTGAAGACAGATAATTTTCTGTGACATCCCAAAAAAATTTCTGGGATGCCAAAATAAAAATAGAAAAAATTTGAAGTCCCAGAAAATGTCATCATATCTTTCTGGGACTTTAAATTTTTTCTATTTTTTTTTTTTTTGTTCTCATATAATGGTTCTTTCTGGGATTCCCAGATTATGCCATTAAAATAACATAAGTCCCAGAAAAAATACGATTTTTTCTGGGATGTCCCAGATTCTGCCGATAGATGCGATTGTCTTCTGGGACTTCCCAGATAACTGCCAAAGTCCCAGAAACTGCCTATGTATGCAAAAAAAGTCCCAGAAAATGCCATTACAGTCACATATGTAGTTGATCGAACTCGTTTTATCCAGAATCTGGTGGTTTAGCCTGCTTAGGTGTTGATAGGGGTAGTTTCTACCCCTAAAAAGTGAATTTCCGCAGTGCTACAAGAAAGCAGACATAATTACGAGTATTTAAAAAAAAATGATTTCATTTGGGTTAGATCTACTGCCTCGCGGGTAGTTTTGATTGTTTCCGCCCACTGTGCGGCGCCTGTATACTCAGAATCTCCTGCATTATTATTTTCCACGAGGACGCACTCTGAATTTGAGACTCTTCAGGAAGTCTACGTTTTGTCGTGTTAGCGCTTTGACGATTCGCTGACGACTGATCTCGCTGCGTCTCGTCGGCTTGCTTATATAGGCAGCTCCGACTTTGCTGCTGTTGTAAACGATACCCATTATATCTGTTTTAGGTGTAATCTGATGGTGATTATCTCTCCGCGAAAATTAACCAAGCGATTGTCTTGATCGACTATGCGCACTTGAAGCTGATCTATGCTTATCACAGTGATTGGTAGATGATCATTTGCGAGGGAATTTCGATGATTTTGTATCCTGGAGGTACAGCAGGAAAGAACTCGTGAATAGTGTGCACGCGCTGCCCGTTTATATAGGCACCCGAGGTGATGTTACACTCGACTCGCAGAGCGTTGACTTTTAGAATAGCTACAGGTCTATCCGAACTGTGGCTCACGTTCTCCGGTTAGATGCGCTCGGTGAAGCCCAGCAGAGAGCCGATCGAGTCTCGCGGACGAAAGTCGATCGGATAACTGCACTTTATCGCGCTACGAAGCGTATTATTGTTGGGCTTGAGGCTGAACGATATACCCTTGGGAGTCAAAGCTTGGCGAAGGTAAACGTCGATATCCTCGATTTCGTAGCTCCCCGTAGGTAAGATAATTTCTTCCCCACCGACGTAGAACTTGTTATTATCCGTGTCGATATTGGGAATGGAGTTGAACGTGAGCAGTTCGACTAGACCGAGAACGTAGATCTTTTGCTTCGAGAGCTCAATCGGTGGAAAGTACTGAGTTTCGAGTACAGATGAAGTTCCGGAGAGACTCAGAGTGAGCGAGCTATCCATACTGACTGTCGAATGCTGAATGAATGTGCATTCACGGCAGTCGCCTCTTATATAGCTTATTACTCAAGAACTGCAAACAGAGATGTCCGCAGTTGAAGGTGTTGTAATCTTGATATCTCTCGTGATTGTACTGGATCTCGTTCACTCCCAAATACAGCATCAAGTCCAAGGGAGGCTGTAGATCTCCAAAGCTATCGAAGTAAACGGCGTTGTCGTCTCGTTTGCGATACGCTACTCAGTGAGTTCCAGGCCCGCTCGCATCGTCCAAGTTCACAAGGGCTGATTCGCGCTTTCGTGGACCACTCGCAGGCATCGCGTTACGCATGAATACACCTCGAAAATATGGAATTTTCAAGATTTTAGCATACTTCACGATGTCCACGTCTGTCAGCGCCCTCTCGGGCAAGCTTATCTCGAAGAAGTTTTTTTTTAAAACTGTTTCCGCGATAGGGCTTGAGATGAAGGCCCAATCCAGTCTTGCTGGCTTTCAGACAGAATCCCTTACCCACGCTGATATTTTCTATCGCTCTGTTATGTCGACGAGTCTCCTCTAGCTGCTCTTTCGCAGCCTTGGAGTCGTTGACCGCCTTGGCAATGCCAGCAGCTGCTCCAGCCAAAGCACCCGCAGCATTCAGTCCAGCAAAAATGGGTATGAGGAGAGGAAGAAAGCCACCTACTTTATGAGGTAATGGCAGGACTCGTGGTATGGCCACGTTCTCTTTGCCACCAGCCTTTTTCACGGCATCGCGAGCTCCTTACAAAGCCGATGCGATGACTTCGTGACTATTAGTGCCCTAGATCATCGCTCTCGAGGCTGCATTCACTATAGCATTCAACCTCGTGGATGGTTTCCTCTTCGTCGTAGCCATTCTCCTCCTACTCTTCATACCCATTCCCAATTTCGATTTTATTTTCATCGCTTTCGATACGGCGTAAGCGGAAATTTCTCATCTAATTTCGCGTCAGGCTGACTCTCTGCCAAGCTTTGTCGGCTAATACTCTATCGGCCTGATTTCTAGCCTCTACGTTCTCGCGATTCTGCGAGTACGCTATATCGTGCTCTTTGCAAGCTTGATCGAGAGGATTTATGCCTCGATCTCCTCTAGCTAGACGTTTAGCTAACTTTGTTCCTGGTCCGCTGATAGCCCGGCAAATGAAGTTCAACAGGAATTTTGTTGAGCACTCTGTTCCCCAAACCACGTCCGCTCTCAATGTGTACGATCATTACTCCACGAAGGTCCAATGATAACTGATGCATGCGGCTATAAAATCAGCCTATTTATAGAAAATCGATCAGTTTTAGCCGAGATTTGAGAGAATGAACTTCAGAGAGCAGGCTGTGAAGCTCCCCGTGGTCAACTTTGACACTCTGACCGAGCACGGGGAGAGACGCGTGAAACGTCACGGAGCTTTGCTTCCCGACAGTATACGCGCAGTCATTTGCGGCCCATCAAACTGCGGTAAAGCCAATAGCCTTCTCGCTCTCATAACTCATCCGAAAGGACTTAGATTCGAGAATATCTACGTCTATTCCAAGTCGCTGAATCAGGCAAAATATAAATTTTTGAAAGAGTTGCTGGAACCGATCGATGGCATGCGCTACTTTGCTTTCAGCGAGCACGAGGAAGTAGTCCCGCCTGACAAGGCACTACCCAATTCGATCATGATGTTCGACGACGTAGCATGCGAGAAGCAAAATAACATACGCGCATTTTTCTGCATGGGTCGACACAAGAGCGTCGACTGCTTCTACCTCTGTCAGTCGTATGCTCAAGTGCCGAAGCACTTGGTGAGAGATAATGTCAATTTGCTGGTTATATTTCGACAAGATGACGTGAATTTACGCCACTTGTATGCAGATCACGTCAATTGCGACATGACATTCGCGCAGTTCAAGGAGTTATGCTCGAGCTGCTGGGCCGACGATAAGCACTCCTTTCTCATGATCGACAAAGATAGTCCGATCAACGAGGGTAGTTATCGAAAGGGTTTCGACTGCTTTGCTATAAATATAGGACAATGTTAGCGATCTATAACAGTCTATCACTAACCGTTGATATGTCAACATGTCTGATAGTAATAGTCAGCAGAAGCATATACTCGAGCAGCTCGTGAAAGCGCGAAACGCAGTTAAGCGAACGTTTGATCTGTTGAAGTACGGTAAAGAAAACTTTGAGAGAGCGTTGGGTGAGACTTTCAAGCCGATCGTCGATCCCTTGCAACAGTTAGTGGTCAATTCTGCTGGAGAGCAAACTGCTGCTGCTGCTGCTGCAAATAAAGGAATAATAAAATCTGACGATTACTTGTATACCGATTCTACTGCTGAGGAGAATGAGACTTCTCAAGCGAATGAAACTATACAGGCTGCTGCTGCTGATACGACGTTCGAATCGGCAAACAGCGTCAGCGACAGCGACGACGACGGAGCAAAATCGCTTTCGCTTCTTCTGCGTCGTAAAAATGTGGATAAGGTTTATGGCGTGCGGAAGGACCAAGACGGCGGCGGATACAAACTCGGCAAATCAAGAATAGAGTACGATGGAGATATCATTACAGTCGATGACAGAACTTTCCCGTAAACCGACGGTCTTCTCGAACTCATTATTACCAAAAAACCGAATCGTGCTATTATCTCGGCTGCAGATCTAAACAATTATCAAGAAATACTCGAATTATCGAGCGTGCACAGGAGGAATTTCCGCCCCGATGAGATTTTGCGTTATCATAATAGTTAAAATTACGATGACTATCACTCCTCTCTTTCTACCCAACACGTCGTCCTCGCTCTCGAAGAAGAAGAAGAAGAAAAGTGGTGGTACACTGCTTTCGCCGTACAAAATCGCCAGGAGAGATACGAAAATGGATTCCGTTTCCTGGGACGATCCGAATGAATTGGTTGAACGGCTTCGTCTCCTCATAGCTGAAATGTCAGCTGGAAATCCTAGTCACACCAACGAGATTCATTCGATTATCGAGGAGCTTACCGAGGCTGGCAATATATATTGAGACGTACTCACTCTAGTTCCCCCATTCACATCATGAGCGTCGACGTGTTCGGACTTAACTTGAAGCGTGGTGAGGGCAGTTGAGGACCTCCTGGCCACGGCTTCAAAGTCAGCGCCAATGGTCAATTTGATTTGGAAAATAAACGCTTGTGCAATGTCGTAGCAGCGCTGCAGCCAAACGATGCCGTTAATCTTGGCGCCGTGCAGGAAGAATCGAAAAAAGTCATCGATCGGCTGCTGGAGGCGTATCGAGATGAAATCGAAAAGAAATTCAGACGCATCGACAGCGAGATCGAGACTATAAAAACCGTGATCAATCGAAACATTCACTCTCTGAATAACGAGATGTGAACATGTCGAAGAGAGCTGTCGTTGAGGAGCTACATAGGCCAGCTCGTCGTACGTACACGTGTCGAAAATTCGATGTTCGCGAGAGAACAACGGCTACAGATATATGATCACTGTCATAGACACGTTTTTGAAATTCGCTTGGGCCATTCCCGTGAGGAGAAAAACCTGCGAAGATGTAGCAGCTGCTATGAAAAGCATACTGCTAGGAGGTCGAGTGCCTAAAAACTTGCATACGGATCGTGGCAAAGAATTTTACAACTCCACTTTTCTGAATCACATGAAGCAGTAATCTCAAAGCTGCGATCTGCGAACGCTTCAATCGTACGTTAAAAAATGCCATGTGGAAGCAGTTTAGTTTACGCGGCAGCTTCAAATGGTACGATGTGCTGAGTAAACTCCTGACTGCCTACAATAGCCGCGACTCCTCCTCTTTTACTTGGCGAGAAGGAGTTCTGAGAAAATTCGTTGGAAATTTCTTAGGTCTCGTGGGATTTCGTATCCACACCTTACACTACCAACATATTCTTCTTCAAGCATTTTCAAGGTCACGCAGATGGTTAAAAAAAATAGTCACTGTCTTACGTTAAGATAGATTTATAGTCCTTAAAAGGACTGATTTTTTCAAATATTATAGAGACTATGAAGAGGATGACGACGAGGACGCCGATGAGTCAGTCGGTGGCGGTGACTCTACTCTTGGTGTACCGAGCCAAGAAGCCGCTAGGAACGGTCAATAAAGCCTCTCTATCTCCACTGACACCTCCCGATCAGATGTCATGAAGAGCCGTCGTCTCGTCGAATCTTGCTCTTGTCGCGGTCGTGCTCTTGGAGAGTCGCAGGGTCTGATGACTCGTCGTCGTCTCGGCATGTCTGCGAAGAATGAGCTCTTTCTCGAGCTCGCGCAGATACTTATACTTTAAGGTGTTGGTGGTGGTGGGGGCATATAGTCGTATTCTACGTTGTGAGAATTTAGTGGCCCTGGAAAGGGCCGATTGTTTCCTACTGGAAAAATCTCTGGTCGACGAGATCCCAGAATGTTCTAACTCGACTCGAGTTTTACGAGGCTCGATGTCGAGCTAGCAGAGCAGCAGCTTCCGAGTAAATTCTCACAATTTCCACAATCATCGCGAGTTTCAGACTAGCAAGCTCTTGGCGTTCCTTACGCTCTCTGATGCTCAATCGTCTTGGACAGCACATGTTGGCAGTCAAAAAGCGAATGACAGTATGCAGTGTATGCTCGTAGAAGAGTCGAGGTGAGTAATAGAATATTCTACGTTTAATATGCCGATTTGCTTTTTTACTGCTGCTGCTAACTGTCGTCGTCGTCGTCGTCCTCCTCCTTCATGTCGAGATAGAAAATTTGAATGTGGTACAACACCTCAAACATTTCCTCACGATGACGAATGTCGTCTCGTTCAATGTGAGCGAACGCTTCCAAATGAACTTGCATCATCGCTAAGATGCAGATCATTTGAAAATCTCGGTTGATCTCACTCATCGATCTTTCGACTGCGCTTATGCCTCGTGGACAGCACATCTCGAACGTTGACGATCGAATGAGCCTTATTTTTCTAGAACCATTCTTAACTATCTAGAGAGAGAGAGAGAGAGAGAGAGAGAGAGAGAGAGAGAGAGAGAGAGAGAGAGAGAGGAGAAGGGGAACAGTTTATTTTCTACGTTTTGAAAAATTTTGGTGGCCCTGAAAAGGGCCAATTGTGCATATTCATCGTCGTTCATGGCTTTCGCTTCGGGCTCACGTAGCGTGGCTTGCACGTGAGCTTCCGCAGCTCTTGCTGCCGCTCCTTGCTACGGCTGCTAGGTGCTCTCTGATGCTCTATATCGATTGTCCTGTTACGAATTTCATGGACTGAAGGCGTCCAGTGTATTTCTTCGACTCGAGGAGCAGGTTTCGGCGTTCGCCGTCGAGCCTTGTGTGCATTTCTCGGTGTCTCGGCGAATGGTTCTTTCGAAGCCGGTGTGTAAGGAAGCTCTCTACCCTTGACTCGTCCCATCTCCGGGTTCATGTTCTTTGGAACAGTGATTGGACGCGGAAACTCGTTAGCCTGTGTCGATCGCAGAGCGACCTCCACAGGGTAACGATGCTCCCGCGCCTACTGACTACCATCTCCGCCGCGACTTGCTACTGCTGCAACTGCTGCTGCTGATGCTTCTGCCATGACTAACGATGAATGACTGATAGCACTCGTCAAAGCGCGCTCTGTCTTATGCCTTTGCGCGTATCTGTGCCGAGCCAATTGCGCGCGCGCTGAGGAGTGGGGGTACACGCGCTCTTTCGCGTGCGGTAGAGAGAGACGTTCTCGCTGTAAGAAATCTTTACTGCGCGCGCATCTTTGCCAATAGCGCGCTCTTTCAGCATAGCGCGCGCGGTAAAGATTCTCAAACGTTCTCTCTCCGTAAAATCTTTGCTGCTCGGTTCGTGCGCGCGTATTTGCCGCCTAGCGCGCTCTTGCTCGGTAAAGATTCTCGCGGTAAAAATCGCGGCGCCGCGGTTATAGAAAAGAACTGTTTCATTCTCTCTCTCTCTCTCTCTCTCTCTCTCTCTCTCTCTCTCTCTCTCTCTCTCTCTCTTTCTCACACACACACAGACACACAAGTATTTCATTACTACGTTTTATAAACTTATAGTCCTTAAAAGGACTGATTGTAATATTTTGTTCCGGCCTCGATCAGCGTCGCGCCTCCTCAGGCTCTTTAACGGGCGGCCTCTCTTTCGTAGCTGTTTGCTGGCTGGCTTCGACTGTATAGCTACCTCGTGCGTTTTCGCTCTTCTTCTCGCCCACTCTCATGATGATGCTCGACACGAAATGACACTTTGACGCGAGTTTGCGCTCTTTATTAGGCGGCTGAGGGGGGGGGGGGTACCCTGTGTGAGCAGGTAGCCGCTCAAAGAGGGAGTGAGCTGATAGCCGCAAAGAGTGGGGATGAGCTGGGACCCGCATGAGCTGGTACCCGCATAGCTTAACTACTCTTGACGTGACGGGAATTTGAACCGGCGACCTTCTACGCGAGAGTCTGGCACTCTACACGTTACGCTATGGATGAACTTAGAATTATAGCTTAAAAATATCATTCATACAGCACCACAATGATTTCGGAATCGTATACTTACTATGTACTTTTGTGAATTGTTTCTTCAAGTATATAAATTAAAAATACCATTTTTGGTATTATAAATGTCTCAAATTTAAAATAGAGTGTCGATAACACAGACTTCTGTAATATGTTATTTTTTTGAAAATTAATTGCTCCTTTTTAGAGTGATCTTTTATTTTAATTTAAATACGTTACATACTTCTTAGAATGGTCAATATATTTATAAAAATTTAGACTATCGGTTTAAATTTTTAAGGAGTATTTAAAAAAAGTTTTAATATGGAGGCTACGTGAAAGTTAACTTAAAAAGATTATAAAAATGTTTCCTATTATTTTATCGATATATTTCATTTTAACTTAATCAAAATGTATATCTACAAAATAGTTCTAATATATTTTAAGATAAGATTAATTAAGAAATGTATTAAAACAACACTTTCTTATATACCAACAGGATGTCTCGGGATGAGAGTAAAAATTTTGAAAAATAAAAATTAGAAAGGGTAAAGATTAGAATTCAAAATTTATAAACTGAGATTTTGAAATGAAAAAAATTATAAAAATCTTTGATTCGATAATTTGCACTGTAACAAAGCTTTCTCTCTGTTACAATGCCACTACCCTAAGCGGGTCTTGGGCGTTGTCGTCCAGATCGGACGGGTGGGTGCCTATCACCACTACACAGCCCGTCCTCAAGTTGCGGATAGAGGAACAGCCCCTGAGAAGGACGTTAGCTGCGAATAAATTGAATAAGCAGCCGCGGACAGCCGATAGGAACAGGCGTTGGTGTGATGAGCCCACACTGTCGAACGCATTCATCTAGAAACACTACGCAAGCACCACAGCAAAAAACACTTCACATTATCTCTTATCTCTTAATCTATCTCTTTTATCACACATTACAAAAATGGGTAAAAATCATGCTGCCGAGGAGGATGCGGGAGCGATGACAACTGCCTCGAAAGGGGATGTGTAGAATGATTCGTCACCTGGTCTTACGCGGTAACGATGCCAGCGAAGGCGCTCTGCCTTGCAGGGGGGCGTTAGGATGCGAGAATGAAACCGTAGTGTGTCTGACGCCGAGTTGACACTGTCCTCGGCAAAGTCGGAAAGCTCTCATACTTAGTTCTAGAGAGGTATGGGTGTTATCACCTCTAGAACGGTGGACTTACCTGCGATCGGAAAAGGATACAAAGCGCGCGGGTTTAATATACTATCGTAGTTCAAAAAAATCAAAACCAAACCAAAAGGGACTTAAGGGTCGGAACCTGGAATGTTCGCAGTCTATACAGAGCAGGCGCGTTTAAAGAACTCATAAAGGAAGCTGATAGGTACAATCTAGATTTGGTAGAAATACAGGAATCGCGATGGCCAGATGGCGGAGTACTGGCATCGGGTAACTTCACGTACCTGTATGGGGCCGGGAGCGGGGGATCCCTAGGCACTGGATTTCTCGTAAGCAAAAACATCATACATTCGGTTAAAAGTTTCAAATCCGTCAATGATAGGCTCGCGTACATCATCATCGAAGGTGAAAGGTATAGATATATATTTATTAATGTACACTGTCCTACGGAGGACAAAGAAGAAGAAGCTAAGGATCTCTATTACCAAACTTTAGAGCAGGTAATCGATCAGTTCGCGTTTTACGACACAAAAATAGTATTAGGCGATTTCAATGCTAAAATAGGTAGGGAGGAAATGTTTAGTCCTACTATAGGGAAGGAAAGTCTGCACGAAGCCAGCAACGATAACGGTATTAGGGTCATAAATTTCGCGGCAGCAAAAGATCTTATAATCAAAACTACGTGTTTTAAGCACAAGGACATACATAAAGCAACGTGGACATCGCCGGACGGGGCCACACAAAACCAAATTGATCATTTTCTCATTGAAAAAAGACGTAATTCTAACGTTCTCGACGTAAGGGCTTATAGAGGGGCAGATAGCGACTCGGACCACTTCCTAGTAGTAGCCAAATTAAGAGCTAGATTAGTAGCAAATCAAAATGTTGAATGATGAATTGAATAGCTTATGGGGGGACATCGAAAAAACGGTAAAAGAGGCCGCGAACAAAGTACTGGGTAAAAAGAAAAAGCCAAAGAGCAAACCATGGTTTGACGAAGAGTGCGAACTCTGGTTTGAAAGGCGCAAAAAGGCTAAATTAGATAATTTACACAATAGAAGCGATAGGATCGTAGAAGAGTATTCTAACGTAAGGAAACAGGCGGGTGCGATCTACAGAAATAAGAAGCGGGAGTATCAAAAGAATCTTATTAGGGAATAGAAACAAACAGTGAGGAAGATAACCCCCGCGAAATGTACAGAGGGATTAACGCCATCAGAAAGGGTTTTAGGAGTAGAGCGCAATTGATGAATAACGAAAACGTGGACCTCGTAACAAATGACAACGAATTACTGTCGCTGTGGAAAAACTATTTTGATAAATTATTAAACGTGAACGAAAATAGCAAAGAATTAGGGGAAGAAATTCACACTGCCGAACTCCACGTGGAGGAACTGAGCTACCAAGAAGTAGAGGCCGCGATTAAAAAACTAAAAAACAACAATGCAGCGGGAAATGACTATACCAGCTGAGTTACTCAAGTATGGGGGCGTCGAGCTTACTTTTAAAATCTATAAACTAGTATGTGTCATCTGGAAAAATGAAACAATACCCGAAAATTAGAAGGAATCCATCATTATATCGATTTTTAAAAAGGGGGATAAGACAGACTGCAACAACTATAGGGGTATCTCACTTTTAGCAACGTGCTACAAAGTTCTGTCAAACGTAATACAAGCTAGTCTCACTCCATTCGCGGAAGATATAGTAGGAGATTATCAGTGCGGATTTCGGCGCAACAGATCGACGAGCGATCAAATGTTTACCATAAGACAATTGTTAGAGAAAAAGTGGGAATTTTGCGAAATCGTACACCAACTATTTATAGATTTTAAAAAAGCGTACGATTCTATTAAGCGAAGCAAAATGTATCAAATTCTAGTACTTCTCGGTGTATCAAAAAAACTCGTGAGATTGATTCAAATATGTCTGAACGGAAGCATGGGAAAGGTCCGAGTAGGCGGTAATGTATCAGAACCCTTCACGATACCCGATGGTTTAAAACAAGGGGATGGGCTCTCTACGGTGCTGTTCAACTTAACGTTAGAGTATGTCGTTAGAAAATGCAGGTTAGCCAGCTGGACGCAACGCTTAATGGAACAACGCATATAATAGGCTACGCAGGTGATTTGGATATACTGGGGGATTGTAGGGAAACGGTAGCAAGAAACGCGGAAATCCTCATAAAAGCGGCAGAGTATACAGGGTTAGAAGTGAGTGAATCAAAAACAAAGTACATGACTGTGGATAAACTAGGCATCTCAGAGTTGGGAATTTTACTTTTGAAAAGGTTAGCGAATTCAGGTATCTGAGTACGACCATAAATGATAGAAACGAGATTAATGTCGAAATAAACAAGAGACTCCATTCAGGTAATGCTTGCTTCTACGCCGTGAGTAATTTACTTAAATCGAGGCTGTTGTCTAAAAACGTTAAAATAAGAATATACAGGACAATAATACTGCCGGTGGTTCTGTACGGGTGCGAAACGTAGGCTCTCACTAAGCAGGCGGGCAACCGTTTTAGGGTCTTTGAAAATAAAGTCTTGCGAAAAATATACGGGCCGAAGAAAGATGAGGAAACCGGGGAATGGAAGAGACTACACAATGATGAGTTACACAATCTGTACTCGTCACCAAATATTAACAGAATAATAAAATCACGCAGATTGGAATGGGCAGGGCACGTAGCGAGAATGTGAGACGACCGTACGGCAGCGCGTGTCGTGAAGGGCAGGCCGATGGTAACGCGACCTCTAGGTAGACCTAGACGTAGATGGGAGGACAACGTAAAAGCGGATCTAGCAGAAATAGGACGGGTGGGTGTCGATCGAAGGGGTGCATCTTGGGTGGGGTTGACACAAGACAGGGCAACCTGGAAGGCTTGCATAGATGAGGCGATAAATTTTCGAGTTCCAAATGCCATTTAAAAAAAAAACAAATCTTTCTCTTTGAGAAAGCAAAACGGACTGTTTTTCCATTATGCTGCAGTAAAAACAAAGAAAATAAAACTTAGTGGATTAAAATCCACTAATGAGTAGAAGCTGAGATATAGGCGTCTACGAATGAACACACACACATTGTCACACACATACATCTGTCCGTACGGACATATTATGCGACGCTGTGCCTCCCAACACAGGTGCGCAACACCTAGAGCCTCGCATACACTAGGATTTTTCTAAACGTAGGATTTGACCGCGATCATCACGTTTGGGAGAACGCTAGGGAGAGGGGAAAATGATCACACACAACGGTTAAGTTTTATTGCACATGTATTTCGCCCAGCCCTTCCCTACAACACGGTGGCTGTAGTGCCTCCCGCGCACAGTTTAGCCACGCAGGGCTTACGCTGGGACGCTCAAACACGAGCCACGCTCGTGCAGCAGACGGCTGGCCACAGGCCCAGGTCCAGTCCGCTGACGGCTGACGGCTGACTCTCTCTCTCTCTCTCTCTCTCTCTCTCTCTCTCAATCTCTCTCTCTCTCTCTCTCTCTCTCGCGTGCGCTGGCCAGACGCCTCGCGCAGAAGACGTCTTGGTGTGCGCCCGCACTGCACACCAACACCCTGGTCTCTCGAGTTCTCTCTCTCTAGTGTGCCCGCACCACACTCGCCTCACTCTCTCTCTCTCTCTTTCTCTATCACTCTCTCTCTCTTTCTCTCTCTCTCTCTCTCTCTCTCTCTCTCTCACTCTCTCTCTCTCTCTCTAATACTTTCTTACTCGCTCTCTCCCTGGTGGACGTCCGTCGGTGCTCCCGCCGGCGCCTCCCTGACTCTCATGGACCTGGGGACGGCTAGCTTCCTCGGCTCTCCCACGCCAAGGCTGCTGGTTGCTCTGGTCCTCCGGACGATGATGGCGGACTGGCTAGCTTCCTTCCTCTCGTGCGGATGGTTGCTGGCTCGTCCGGGCGTCGGCACTTGCTTGTGCCAACGCGCTGCACCTGTGACTCACACTCTCGCACACTCGCACAACCTCGGGAGACTCTCCCAATTCTCCTCGTAACAGAGGAGGCCACGTATCTCTCTCGCACGTCGACGTACTCCGTCGACAGTCGTGAGAGAACTCTCCGATTTCCCGCTCGTTCTGGCGCTCACTCTCCACTCGCGCTCGTCGGGCCCGCGCATCTTCTTCGCGCCTGATTGGCTGGCAGTCCGCGCGGATAGCGAGTCGCACATCGGCGCCCGCTGATTGGTTCGCGACATGCGGAGGACCAATCAGCGCGCGCGCCGACGAGGCTCAATCTCGCGCTAATGTGGACGGTTAGCCAGTCCGTTCCTCGAACTCGAGGTCAGGCTGGCACCGACAACAACAATCCAACTCGCTTGTTTCTTCCGCGCACTCAGAGCTTGGCCGCATCGAACGAGATTCCTCGTATCGACGCGGCTGCGACGTTTGCAACGTCGCAATTACAAAAACAGTACTTTTCGACTTGAATCAAAACACACTTCCTAAATGTGTTTACACAAACTCCAAAAATTACTATTACCTACATGGCTTCCTTAGGTAGGAAGCAGAATAAATAAACATTCATTACCCAAATGTGATCTCTTACTTATCTCGACTTAAATAAAAAAAATTACCCTTATCACAAACGCCCACGTCTGCAACGCGAGCTGCGAGACGTTAAATATTAACAATTAATTTGTTAATAACAAATTACCTGACACTTTTGGGCATTTCACCCTCGAAATTCGTGTTCAGGAGGCAAAAATACATAGAAAACACCTTGGTGATCTACTGGCCATTCAAGTCCGACGAAAAGTACTCAGCGCCTAGACTAGTACACACACACACACACACACACATACATACATACAAAAGTATATACTACGTATAGTATACAGATTGTATATGTTATCTGTTGTGCTATTTAGCAGAATAGCAGATACACGACAAACAGTTCCCACATTTTCTGTCAATGTTAAAAATGATATAATGTACACTTAATGATATAATTTATTGTTGATCAAGTGTAAATTATAAAAAAGTGTCATCATATGCCCAAAGTTACCAATAATGAGGTCTGAAAAGTGAATTGCACAAATATTTTCATCTCAACAGTATGCGAGCCAGTTACTGTCAACGTTCAAATTTGTCATTATCATGCTAAATCGATGCTATTGAAGTTCAATATCTGTTCTTCCTCGTAGAGACTTGTTAAATTATTTAAAAACTTATTCGAATATGATTATTATTATTATTATTATTATTGACATTTAATGTTGTTAAGTAAAAGAAATAAACGAAAGAAAGAAATTTTTCTGTGGCGACGGAAATCGAACCTGGACCTCTGGAATGGGAGTCGAGCGCGCTCGCGACCGCTTACCCAAACAGTACTGTTATGTACTAAATTTTAAATCTGATATATTAATCACATTTACTCATGGGTTAATATTAATAATAAATTGACCAAAATCAATAAATAATAGCAGCGAATGATATTTTATCACTTAATACTACCAGATAAACAAAAAATTATAGATTTTGGTCTCTGATTACTGCATAAATCAACTTTATAACCTCAAATTCTGGCACACGGAGAAATTCTTAAAATAATTTTTATTGTATAATATAGTCATTTCTAGTAAACACGTAACAAATTTTAATACAAGTCTAACAATTTTTACTATGAATATAGTAAAAATCGTCATGAAGCGAGTATGACCTGCCGTTACTATCTAATATAGTAATGTTTCCTACATATGTAGTAAATTTTAATATATCAGTGTAACCGTCTTTCCCGGCAGACGTTTTTTATTTTTTGTTTGCCCGTATATGCCGCATATGCGGGCAAAGAAAAAATTAAAAACGCCCGCCGGGCATAAAAAATGTAAAACTCCCGCTAAAATATTTTAAAGAAAATGGTCAATGAAATATACGTATATGTGTGTGTGGTATATGATTATGTACATTTGGTAAAATTTTTTTTTAATTTTCAAATATTTTTTAAAATGTTTTTCCAATCATTTTTAAACGTTTTTATAAGAATTTTCAAACAAATTTAAAAAAAATTTAAATACTAATTTAAGAAATGTTTGAAGAAATATTTAAATAACTCGTTTAGAACAAGCTTACCCACCTTGTATCGAAGTATACAAGGAAAAGTTGTAAAAAAACAGTTGAAAAATAGTTGGGCTCCATAAACACAATTTTAATAAAAATGGGCTCCATAAACCAGGCTTTAACTTTTCTAACGCTTTTTCGCAATAACTCAATAAATAATGAAAATCTAAGAAAAATAATATCATATATATGAATAAAATGACCTTTTACACCTACATATACGCTACAATTCGAACATACCCTGGGCTATATATATATATATATATATATATATATAGTTTTTTTGTGTATATTCCCCCCACACCACTTCCGCCCACCCCCGCACAGCCGCCCCCGCAAAATAAGGAAAAATTCTTTCATTTTCCATATGATTTGAATAATGTGAAAGCCCCCCCCCCACAATATAACGTAAAAATCGTTCATTTTTATGTTATTTTTGAAAGACACTGAATACGTACCTTAAAGATAATAAAATTATTCATCTCCATACCGCAGAGAGTTTAGATTACTGTTCGTTAAAGCAAAAAGTGCAAATTTTTAAACCATTATAACTCAAAAACTAAACTATAGAACTTCTTAACGAAATCATGTTGATGGATCATGATAAGAACTACTTTCTGTATAAATATCGTAATATTTTACTTATTCTATCCTGAGAAAATTCACTTACGAAAAAACCCGTATTCACGAGCGTTATTACTGAATAAAAAGGCATGGATCAAGTTAGAAACTTGACTACTGAGAACCAGCTGAGATTAGTGGACAATTCGGGTAGAATGAAGGCAAATATTGTGCACCCGGGATTTTTGTCTGGATTTGTTCTAATTAGAACGAAGCTATGGTGACGACCTTGGAAGTCTTATTAAAGTTGATGCGGTAGCAGGCCGCATAATAAATTAAGACGTTCAATGACTTGGTTTAGGCCTGTGTATCGTGATTAGGCTAAAGCAGCTTCTTTAAGCTAAAAATATCAGGACAGAAACAGAAGCTGCATTGGAAAAATGGCTTAGTAAGCAGTACATGTGCTGAGCTTGGAGTGGCTAAGAGATTGTGAATTAATCAAAAGGTTCGCGCATGGATGATTAAGTTAGGCTCTTGGTGCTCGATTGCTGCGTTGGTCAAGTAGCCATTTTTTTAAAAGAGCAAAACAATTCATTTAAGGGATATCGGAGCCACGCTGATTGGTCGACATGTTCTGGTTTTCCTAACCTCAAAAAGATTTTTAGATCATGAATAATAAGTACATACACTCATTTATTGCACATTAACTCATTTATCGCACATCAACGCGGTGCTTCAAGATGCGTATAATAAAACTATATTTAGTGAGTGAGAATGATTGGGATCTCCTCTCTTCTTCTACGCTCCCTAAGGTAGGCAAGGACGAACAGACAAGGTACAAGGAATAAAGATAATGCTGAGTGCTGATTGTGACTAGATTATATTAAACTATGTACAAGATGACTAGGTATGTTCGCACCGGCGGCCATGCCGTGACTGATTCATGAAAGTGACTAAGCTTGTAAGCTCTCCTCGCGCTCGCCACGTAGTGGTGCTCCGCTAGGCGGCGCGTCGGGCCGCATGTGGTGGTAGGAGGGGACCGCCACATATATATTTACAAGCACCTTAATATGTACAGCTATGTATGTAATTTAGACAAACAATGCGAACTACGGCGCAAGGTGGAGGCGACGATGAAAGTGAGAATCAGTAAGATGACCGACACTTTCTCGTACAATATTTTATGATATAAAGTTTTTTAATAATTAAATCACTAAAAACTCTTGTTCCGAGGTCACTTTACACAATAAGGAACAATTATCAATTTGATTTTGATTAATTTAAAGTAAATTGAAAGCAAATAATAAGAACTACGGCGCAAGGTGAGGTCACAATCAGTAAAGTTCGCTCCGACAGCCCCTTGACTTCCAGCAAACAATGACTACTTCCTTTTTTTTGACCAATGGGAGCAATTTGTATTATAAACTCTATCCACAAAAAATCATTGCGAGTGTAGGAGCATTAGTTTGTAAGCGCAACGTTTCAATATGGAACAGACATGGGTTTGCTATATACATATAAATATTTATATACAGTAGAAAATAGAATGAGAATTTGTTATTGTTGTAATATTGAGTAAATATTATAATCTCGATTCATGATCAAAATGGTACTTGTCGCGCCATCTTTTGGTCGACGACGATTTTGTGCAACGAGAGGAGCTCACGCGAGAACGACCGCACCGCGCATGCCTCGCGTCTACACTCTAAGGGTGCATCCACAATTGAACGTATACGTTAGGGTTTACAAGGGGCTTACGTAGAACATAACGTTTTGGGCAGTACTGCCAATCCACTGTAGCAGACTGCAGTTGAAACGAAGGAACACACCTGCTCAAAATTTAACCTATAAAAATGTTTAAATTTAAATTGTATGGTAATAAATTGTAAAATACTTTTTTCAAATAAAATTATAAAATGTTGTAAGAGAAAGTATTATAATAAATTAGTTTCTGATTAAAAAAAAAGGTCTACCACTGTCTCAAAAAAGGAAAGGAGAATAAATAACGCACATTTCCAAATGAAAATTTTATTATTATAATTAGTTAAGTAGCATAGGCAATGATTGTATGATTTGCAATGAAAAATTTAGGCAAAATAAGCCAATATATAGGTATTGATATAGATTACAGTGATGATAGACATAAGATGACTTTAAGTCAAACAAAATACATTGAATCTTTAGCTGTAAAATATAATTTAGAAAATGCCAAACTGTATGATACTCCAATGGTGTCTAATCTAAAATTAGAACAAGCTAGTGAAATTGATGAAAATATAAAATACAGAAATTTAATTGGCGAATTATTATACATAAGTACAGGCACAAGGTCAGATATTGCATATAGCGTAAACTATTTCAGTCGATACCAAAGTTGTTATGATCAAACACATTATAAATATGCAATGCAAGAATTCTAAAGCATCTGTAAAAAACGAAAGACTTAAAACTAACTTACTGCGACAATGTAAATAGCGAAATATTAGATTGTATGGTAGATTCTGATTACGCGGGAGATAGTGTAGATAGAAAATCTATAACAAGTTTTGTAATAAGACTTTATGGTAATGTAATTTTCTAGAAAACACATAAACAAACTACAGTAACAAAATGTTCTACTTTCGCAAAATATACTGCTATGTCAGAAGCAGTAACAGAAGTACTCTTTATAAAAAATCTCTTACATGAAATGTTCAATGTAAAATTCGATAAACCTATAAACATATTCGAGGATAACTCAGGTGCAATTGCTATTGCCAAATACGGAAATTTTACAAAAAATTCAAAGCACATCGAAGTGCAATATCATTACATAAATGAAAATTATGAAAATGAAATAATTGACATTGTAAAAATAAATTCAAATTCAAATTTAGCTGATATGTTAACTAAAAGTCTAGATAAGACTAAATTTTTTAAAAATAGAAAAGCGTTGAGATTAATTTAAAATTATTGTGTTGATGTAATAAATTTTAAAATCATGATGCAAAAACGAAGCTATGTAAACGAATCAAGATTATAAATTTAAGGAGGTGTGTTGTAATATTGAGTAAATATTATAATCTCGATTCATGATCAAAATGGCACTTGTCGCGCCATCTATTGGTCGACGACAATTTTGTGCAACGAGACGAGCTCACGCGAGAGCGACCGCACCGCGCATGCCTCGCGTCTACACTCTAAGCGCTGATTATATTGTACACGCTGTTCTCCCTCTCTGCTGTTAGACTCCGATGTGAGCGGACGTATTAACCGAGGCTATTGCCGACACACAATTATTTACCTCAATATATATTATTAATATTATTAACCTCAGTGTTATTATTTATCCACTATTCCAACAGTTATGTATCAATTTTTTGCTGATAGGTCTCTAGACCTTAATATGATTAATTAAAAATGTATAGTTTTTAAAACGGAAGTTTTTTAATATGCATGGCGGCTCGAAGGATCAAAATCTAACCTAATGAGTGGGCATTTAAGTATATCAATTAACTTATCATGAATCTATTTTTATTTTTAAGTATTGTAACGTGGCAGTTCGACTGCACGTTACAAGTGGAAAATTTGCGCCGCGCAATAGAGAGACGACGACAACCTCGCAACGTGGCAGGTCGAGCCGCGAGGAGGCGCACATAAGGGGGAGTAGTTCGCGTGGGGAGCGCGCGCAGCGCTGGCCCCGCGGCCACGTGTTGCCGCGTCGCGAGAGCTCGGCCTCTTTTGCTCCGCAACGCTGTTACCGATAGGACGTCTGCGCTGCTCACCGAGGTTTTCGATTGTCCCGGTACCCGCGCGCCATTGCAGCTCGCCTTCGCTCTCGCTATCATAGCAATTAAGTAACAGTGTACTTAGCGTGCGAATAAACTAGTGCGGCTGTGCCTCGGATGAACCCGTCGCGACACGGTTAGTGCGACGCAATGCACTTTGACGGTCGTGGCAAGGGCGGCGAGTCGAGTGCCGTGAGGTCTCGTCGCCTGTTGCGAATTTTGTAAGCTCTCGTTTTTCCTCGCTATCGTGCCTTTCACGCTACCGTTACCCTCCGCTCAAGCTACCGTTTGTCTTTTCCATGCTCTCGCTCTCGCACAATTCCCCGCTATCGTTGCCCATGTATTGTGCATATCTCCTCGCTATCGCTCTCCCCTCGTATTGTACCTCCCCGCTATCGTTTCCTCACCCCCGCTATCCCTATCAGCTACCGATTACTGCGTGTTACCGATCTACCGTTAGTAAGTAAGTTAGCGATTAAGTTAAGCTAGCTATTATTAGAGTTTCCGTTAAGTAGCTGTCAGAATGCACGAGTATGCGCGGAGAGGACGGGCAAGTGTTGTGTGTCGTCGCGCGGTCGCATCGAGGTCGTCACATCGTGAAGTGGTTTTCGGGGATTTATTATAGTAGTACGGGTTTTTCCACAACGCGGTATATGGAAAAATAAGCGTCTGATGGGCCGGGGAGATCGCATAACTCGCGAGAATACGCCGCTACGGACGCGTTGGTCGTCGGGGCCGGTAGACGATCAGAGAGGCGAGGCGGGTATTCGCCCGCACCGACAAGTCGACGGACGGCGCGCTGACGAGCGTGGCGGTGGCGTCAATTGCTCGGTGGGTGCGGGTGATCTCCCCGGAAGGAGGTTAGAATTATTAAAATCGTTGCGGAGCCGCGTGTAGAAATTCGCTCTTACTCACGATGACCTCGATCGGCGGCGTGAGGTGCCGCGTAGTAGTTTAGTCAGTTCAGCGTAGTGCCTCTGGACTGTAGAGGCCGCAGGTTTTCGGCAGGTCGCCGTGGTTGTTAAGAGGGAAAATGAAAAATAAATACGATATTTCATATCAGCAGCAAGCCTTAATGAGTTTTATGACCCACGACCCTGTTCGATACTCCACCCCTTCCTTAGAGCTAGCCGAGCTCATCTCCCACGCCGTCAGGTCCCAACACACGGTGGCGCTCACACGGAAAGGGGATCGCGGGATCCCTGGCATCTCGATGCCTGGCGCCCTGGGCCGAGGCGGCCCGCCACCGTGTATGCATTGGAGCGTGACGGCGCGCGAACATAGATTTAGGAACGCTGGGCTGCGCTAACAGACCCCAGTGTTTCAATACATCAAAATAATTAGATTTAATTCGTCCATTAAATTAATTCGATTCGCTTAATGTTAAAAGTTTTTATGTAACACGCGAACGATTTTCGAGTTTTTCGTACCTATTAATAGGGACTCTTTTGACTGGCGGGCAAAAAAGTTATTTTAGCGGGCAATAAAAACCTTTACGACCTTATTCCACTCAGCCACCGATTTGAGCAACTTATTCATATTTTAAAACTTCATGCTTTCATGTGCGCATGAATTGAATCGACGACACTGTAACTACAGTCTAGGGCCATCTGTTGATTTACTCAGTTTTTGGTTATATACGTACCCACCAGCTATATTGTAAATAAATGGTTTTTTATTTAATACTGCTATTTTAACCTATTTATTTATAATCATTAGCGTATAGATAGCATTCATATTATCCTGTAAGAACCATTTTTTGCATAAAATAGCTATAATTGCGTAAATTAGGCAACAACCCAACTGCAACCGAACAACAACCCAATTCGGTTGCTGTTTACCCGCCAGGGAATTATTAGCCAATTGGTCAGTTTGGGGAGAAAAGCGGCAGTTTGAGGAGCTCTTCAAACTACTAATGAAGTATTGAGCAGTTTTGAGAGCTCCTCAAACTACCCGTGGGCAGTTTGAGAGGTTTTATAAAATGTATGTTATCTAGTATTAAGGGTCATCGGTGACGGAGTTAAGGTAATGCACTCTATAAATTTCGTATCCAGGTGTAAATGACCGATGACGGGCTTTAAATAGTGCGTCATAAACAATAATTAAATACATTTTAGCTTATCCTAAACTTAAAAAAACATGGTAATTATTCTATTTATTTACGCTATTATAATAATTTATGTTAGTTAAGTTAAGAAAGACGAAGGCTACATAATAAAGCAAGGCTGGATCGGCAAAAAGATGGACCGCTTGCCATCAGGTTGCAGTCCGCGACGTTTATAGATGCTAACACCAGAGCCAAGAACGGGAGAAGAGACAAGGGTGCGAAGCATTGGCCCGACGACGACGATCAGTTCGGAGTAAGCGATCTGGTCACCGTCTCGGACCAACTGCGTCAAGCAGTCCTGCCCTGGTATAAATCGCAACCAATTTTAACCCAAGAATGAACTTATAAGTGTCGAATTAGCTTATCTAAGCCAAGAATATTGGGTATAATTGTTTAACAGCGACATCGTTTTTACGCAAGAATAAGGTTATTTTAACCCATATAGTTTTTAAAGAAGAGACATGTAACCTCAAATGTAGATAATAATGCAGCGAAGCAAAAAAAAACTGTAAATATTAATGGAAAAAAGTCCAGTTTTATTACTCGGGGGTTTTAAGGGTCGCTAAACACGATTTTCGCGACGGCCATACTCTCAGAAGTACCTGGTGCCAAGGTAGACAGTATCAATATCGTCTCCTAGAGTTTTGTTAGAATTCGAAACATAATTAGTCGTAACTCGTTACTCGGGGGGTTTTCGAGGTCGCTGAATACGAATATCGTGACGGCAACGCTCTCCCGAGGTACCTGGGGCCCAGGGTGGTCAGTATCAACGTCGTCTCCTAAAGTTTCACGGGAAATAAATAACATATTTCGTCACGACTCGTTACTCGAGGGTTTTCATATACGAATATAGGGACGGCAATGTTCTCCGAGGTACCTGCTGCCTGTTTTTGGGGGTTTTCG
The DNA here is from genome assembly GCF_009193385.2 of Nasonia vitripennis. Classification (NCBI taxonomy): domain Eukaryota; kingdom Metazoa; phylum Arthropoda; class Insecta; order Hymenoptera; family Pteromalidae; genus Nasonia; species Nasonia vitripennis. The sequence goes on along the minus strand of NC_045759.1, from coordinate 12,853,752 downwards.
AGGTCGCTGAACGCGAATAAAGCGACGGCAAGGGCCTTCTGGGTACCTGGTGCCTGGGGTAGACAGTATCAATTTCGTCTCCAAGGATAATTTTGAGTATAACACCATATCCACGTTCAGTGGCCTCTGAAATCTCTGAGTAACATATTTCACTTTATTACTATCAAATTCCCACGAAACTCTAGGAGATGACGTGATACCGTCCACCCTGGGCACCAGGTACCTCGGGGAGCGTTGCCGTTACAATATTCGTGTTCTGCGACCGCAAAAACCCCCGCATAGCAAAACTAGACTCATTTCCATCAACATATACGGAGTTTTTATTTATTGTCTCTTCGCGATGCACTTTATATAGGTTATGATTGCATTCGATGCGCATATAAACTTATAATAAGTTTGAAATTGGTTAAAAATTGGGTTATTTTTAACGAAAGAATTAAGGTTATTCTTATAAGGCAAGCCAACACCTAAGCTAATTCTTTTACCAGGGTGGTCTCAGAAGTAGCTTACCCCTACCGAGTGCTCGAGCGTAGTTATCAAAAGGATAAGTACGTAATCAAAGCAACGGGCCCGGTTGAAAATAATTAGGTGAATTTGGTAATGATATTGTTACATAATTTTATTACATATTTTTATTATATGATTTTTTAGTCCCAAAATATTCATGTAATAAAATCATATACTAAAATCATGTATAGTAAAAATATATAACAATATGATTTATGAGGGAAATGGCATATATACATATAGCATTACAAGATAAAAGGTAGAGAAAATGATAGAATATTTTATAATGAATATTGTACACATGTTTTTTACATATTTACCATATTTTAATAATAATATAAATTAGGCCCAACAGATAAATATGTACAATTATTGGCAATCACAAAAATACATATTTTCTTAGTTCTATCAGTTTTAATAGATATATCATCTTGAGAAATATTTACAACTCTTTTTACATATAAACAATCTATTAAAAAATTCTCAGCATTTACAACATTACATATTACATATTCTTTTGTAGTAATTTCGACAACAATAAATTGCTGTATCCGAATGAAGCGATCGTCGTCAGTTGTGATTGAATTATTCGACCTAAGCCTTGGTCTCCTGCTGGATGTGTAGAGGCATCCTTCTTTAATCATTTAAAAAAAATGATAAACTATCAACAGATAACTGTAGTTGTCGGATCTACGTGCTTTTTGTTCTTTTATGCCATCCTAAATATCTCGCGTTTGACAATTTTACGTTCCTTCAGACTCAGCACAACAACATAATACACAGACTTTAATTCGTCGTTCTTCTTCATTAATGTTGTACTTAACACCTACACTTCCCAGTTTGTTCATATAAGAAACGTAAGGCTTCAAAATATATATCCATATCAGGTTTGTCTTTTTCAAACCATATACCACAAGTCAGAGTATTAAATGTTGCAGTTATAATGTTATTTCTTTCATGCAATGGTATAGACTGTATTCACTTTGTGTATGCAATTCCATCGGTAAAATCTTCAACATCTGAATAGATTGTATTTCTTTTTCTTTAAGCACAGAATTCTTCAGGGTTTTCTTTCATCAACAAAGTGATTTCATTATCAATATTAGAAATAGAAAAGTAATCTACGTAAGTTGGACTTTTTAATAAAACTCTTTCATCGCAGGAAGTGCATGTAACTTCGCGATCATCAGGATGAAACTATTTTATATACTTTTTGCAATGAGGGCATACAGCATGAAAAACTATTCCTGAAACAGTTGATCATTTTGAATAGATCTGCTATTCCGGAATGGTAAAGATTATATGCGAGTGCGAATTTAAAAACGGCAAGTAAAACTTTCGCTTCACTTACAACATAACTTTTGAACTAATAGTGATAAACTAGTGATTAAATACTTTTTTAGAAATGCCAGAGGCGGCTGATCAGTTGGAATTACACACATTATTGTATTTCTAAAACTACCAGATCTGGTATTCAGACCCAAAAGGCCGATGAAAAACACAATTTTGAATTTTGATATTATATCATTCCAAAGTCACTCAGCATTAATAAAATTTATACAAGAGCGTTTTTTAATAATTTTTATCTGATTATTACTTTACAAGGTCTATTAAAACTCGTACAGGAGCCATATGTTAACCATTAATATACAGCTATTTGGCATAATATAGCTACGTTAACTATTAACATCCCTATCATTGGCACAAATCAAACATGCCTATGTTAACAGTTAACATCTTTGCTGCAACCTTACTTTTCTCATAGTGTGCTTCAGAGAAATTTTAAAATCAAGATCTTGTGCTATACATAAATTGTTTTTTATTATTTTAGTTGATGATATTAATTGTTAAAAATCAAATTATTTGATAATAAAGTTAATGAAGTATCATTTTGGAAAGCAGTATCAAATAGTACAATATTTATATTATAAAATACATGAAGTATTGATATACAAAGGATTTTCTTTTAAAAATTTTTAACATGGTTTCTAAGTAATAAAATTCAAGAGAAAATTGATCCAAAGTGTGAAAAGTTGAAAGTTCCTTTTAGAATTGCACCATTTTTTATGTATTGTATGTTACAAAAGGACATTTTAAAGCACCATACAAGTTTTTAGACCTCTGAATGCTATGATTCAAAAGAAAATTGATCTAACGTGTGAAAAGCTGAACATTTGTTTTGTCAATTGACAGAAAGTTGAAGCGCGCATTAACTTTTTCTAGTGAAAACATAAACTAACCCTATCGTCATCAATTTTAATGCATATTGTATTAGAGCAGGACATTATAAATTGGTATGCAAATTTCCAGACCTCTGACTGCTACATTTTTATAAAAAATTGATTTAATATGGGCCAGATTTGAAATACCTTTCGATGATTGACAAAATGTGCACCAACTCTTTCCAGTCACAAGATAAAATTTATTGCGATATACAATACTTTCTAGCTATAAATAATAACTAGATAAATGCATTTATTTTACCTTTCATCATCCTTTTGTATCTTATAATTTTTAAATATATATCTTCGAGTTATGTTGCAACCCAGTTACTATGCAATTCCTCGCCCAGGATTTAGAAAATAATCCGGTGGCGCCAGACGCTCTCCGCGAGCGTCAGAATCTCGGGACTCTTTGTTTCCCGGTGCGAGGTTTTGCAGAGTGTTTTGCTCGGCTAGCAGCAGCCCTGAGATCGGTAAGGAGAGAGGGCGGTTTGGGAGAATCAAAACACGTGGGTAATCAGACAGAACTTTATATTCGAGTTAAACTTTTACAATTCTGAACCGAGATCCGCACAAATTATTAAGATAGCGTGTAAACATAGACAACCATAACAAACAGATATCCGTACATAAAAGATATCCCGCGTGACTTGCACGCGCCTCAAGGCTCGAGGAACAAGTTAATACACTCGATAAAACACTTCGTTACACACTTACTATCACATTTTTGTCGAACGCGAAATCCGCTAACGCCAGAACGACCTATTCTAAGATTGCCCGACCACCTTACACCTCGTGCGTCCAGGTGCCGGCGCAAAATATTATTTGACGGTTTTACTAAATCCTTACTTCTACGTTTTGCACGAAATTCTTATTTTTACGGTTTATTGTCACACGATAAGATAACCCGTGTTTCGTACTATACAAACGAGATAGCCCTTTCTTCGGGACGGGAACACAAGATAAAGAGAAAGACAGTGATCCGAAGGTAACCAGTACACACGCGAGATAGCCCGAACCGTTCGTGAGACCAAAACGTGGAACTGCTGTTCACCCGCGAGACGGATTCGACTAGAGAAAAGGAAACGACTTACTGACCTTACAAAAAAATCCTCCAGGGCGAGGTTGAGCCGAAGATTGTTACCGGGGCGAAGCTAGAATACCGGGAGCACGTCCGTTTAGGAGCAGTCAGGCTGCGTCCACAATTGAGCGTATACATTAGGGTTTACGTAGAACATAACGTTTTGGGCAGTACTGCCAATCCACTGTAGCAGACTGCAGTTGAAACAAAGGAACACACCTGCTCAAAATTTAACCTATAAAAATGTTTAAATTTGAATTGTATGGTAATAAATTGTAAAATTCTTTTTTCAAATAAAATTGCCCATCGATACTTATTTGCAAGATATCAATACAAAATGGCTTTTCTGAAGATTGAAGCAATATATTGTAAACCAAATTTAATGTCAAAACTATGTTCAATTAATTATAAACTGTATGCTGGACAAAATTTTAGCATGAACACAATACTTATACAATGAAGAACATATACATAATAAAATTTTCATTTGTTAATTTCAATACCTTCATTTTAATCAGCGGCGGAATATCTAGTTTTTTTGGGCTTTCGAAAGTGTCAATTTGTAATATAGAATTGTTTATTTTATTTTCAGTCTTTTCTTCTTTAAACCAACACAAATTTTCAGGATGATATCTGTTTTTCTTACCTTACTTTCGCAAATTTTACAGGGTTGTTTCAAAGTCAGTTTCGTTTCAGTTTTTGTTACTTTTGGTCTATTTTCATTTATTTTTTTTTTATTTTTTCCACTAGTGTTTTCATATTTTCTTAGTTCACTAAATAAATCAACTGAATTATTAGCCTCTTGTCTATCAATTTTGTTTCTTACAAATGCTCGTAGTCCGTCAGCAATGAAATCCACTAGCGTTCCATTATCCATATTTTTATTTATTTTCAGTAGTAAGTGTTCTTTTTTTAATGCATATTCTAGGATTGAACCAGTGAGATATTTGTAATTTAAAGCATAAGTAACAGATGACCAACCTTTATCTGTGAATGTTCGTAAAAAATTATCTTTCCATGTTTGTCACTCGGAGTTTAATGAAAATTTCGTCGTTTAATGTTATCCAAACATTTCTTCCTTGGCCACGTTTTTTTAGTGATTTTTCAACTCTTTTAAATTCGTTTAGTTTCGATAATTCTGGGTGTTGTTTGTGAGACTGGTAACATTTTGGCATAAAGAATTTTTTTCCATCTATATCTGTTATTGATTTGATTATAATAATTTTCGATTTTAGATCTGCATCAGCCGCCAGTTCAAATTCCAATAGTAGCTTTGCCATGTCTACTTTGTTTTCCACAAACGTACAAATTGTTGATTCATAATATAGTTGTTATTCTTAAATGGTTGGAAACAAGAAACACAATTAGAGTCGTCTAAAAATAAGAGAATTAAATTTATTAAAACATAATGCATTAGATTAATAATTGTGCAGATTTACACGTGGTTAACTAACCTAAAAATAAGAGAATCAACAATTGAATGATTGTGCTCCCAATTCTCTGTTAATCGATGCGAATCTTAATATGTTTTTATTTAAGTTTAATTCACAAGATTTCCCCACTAAACTTCTGAAACACTCTTGCAAGATTTAAACTAAAATAACTTTTACAAATTCTCTTAGATGATTACTCAGGAATCTTCTCTGTCTCTCTCAGTGCTGGGTTCACGATTATTCGAAGGGTCGCTCAAATGCTAACTTCAGGGGGCATCGCGGAAAGAGCGATCTGCTTTGTCCCCTGAAGTCAGCCATCGGACGACCCTGCATCAATTCGAAAATTTTCGAATTACCGGTGGCTGCGCCGATGAATAAGAAAATGTCAATCTCAAACTAAAGAACATGAAGATGCCCATGCACAGCGAGATGCAAATGAAAAGAAAAACTAAAATAAAATCTCCTAAAACCATCTACACGAGGTACAGTAAGTTGCTGACATAAAACAAAAATATTAAATCCTAAGCATATAAGCCCACACAAAAATCAAAATTAAAATACAAAATCTTAAGCCTGATCTAAATCAATTTACCTAATACGTAGAGAGATAAAAGTATTAAATTTTTAAATACGTTTGCACGTCGTAGGAAGGCGAGCGAGCGCAAGAGTAAGATTAAAAACTAAAATCCTTAAACCGACCTACCCCATTCAGTAAGAGTTTTAGTCGAAATATTTTTTTTAATGCGTTGGCACGTTAAAGAGAGGCGAGCGAGAGCAAAAGTAGCATCAAAAACCAAAATTTCTAAACCTACCAATCTCACACAGCAAGATTTTTGGCCTAAAGGCTAGAGTTTGATCGAGGAATCTTATTACGAATTAATTAATCTTATTATTAATCTTACTATTCCGCTCGCTCGCCTCCCTTCAACGTGCCGACATATGCAAAAATTTAATATTTTCATCTCTCTGCGTATTAGCTGGTAAATTGATTTAGATCAGGTTTAGGATGTTGTATTTTGTTTTTGATTTTTGTGTAGGTTTATGTGATCAGGATTTAATATTTTCGTTTAGCAACTTTCTATGCCTGGTGTAGATGGTTTTAGGAGATTTTGTTTTAGTATTTTTTTTTTCATTTGCATCTCGCTGTGCATGGGGTAGGTAGATTTAAGTTTATGGGATATATTAGTATTCGCGTTTTATATTTAAGTCTTGGGTAACTAGATTTGGTGCATAGGGTTCTGTTTTTTAGTTTTAGATTGACACGTTCTTATTCATCGGCGCAGCTACCGGTAATTCGAACATTTTCGAATTGATTCAGGGTCGCCCGATGGCTGACTTCAGGGTACAAAGTGGATCGCTCTTTCCGCGATGCCCCCTGAAGTTAGCATTTAAGCGACCCTCCGAATAATCGTGACCCCAGCACTGTCTCTCTCTTTCTATCTCTCTCATGTCACGGTGTAAGTGCTGTGAGGCTTATTGAAGCCCTTCACTTCGTCTCCGTGTGGCGGCGCCACAGAAACAGTGGAGCAGATGATACACACCTACGGTCAGCGCTTGAACACGCGTGCGTTTGTGTGAGTGCGCTACTCACCGACGCGGTCCGCCATGTGTGTGTGCGTGAATACACTACAGTTTCTTTCGCCCGTGTTGGCGCGCGGTAAAAATGCGTCGAAATTTTTAATGTTTTTATTGACATCTGCCACTTTCCAACAATAAAAGATCAATATTATTAATATACTATCTATTGATATGTATATTTAACTACAACACCCATCAGTTTATACAGGGAACTTGAATATCCAATAGGTTGACTGATGGATATCATGTAGATACAAATTGTATTAATATTATAACAAAACTAAATATTTTTAACTACTGCATTGTATTATTAATGCAATTGATACATAAATTTATTATTGACTAAACCTAACTCATACATTCCCTATGCCACACTACAAAACGCGACAATTATCGACATACATGTACTATTTTTCTAAAACAAAAAACTTTAATCTTAAGCTTAAACTTAAACTCAAACTAAAACTCAATTACAAAAAAAAACCCCACAGGGGGCGATGATCATATGCCGATATTCTTAAGGTAACAATATCGGTGGCTGTGGTGGCTAAGGCGCCGCGCTATCTTTTGTTAAGCTGGGGTTCGAATCCAGCTCTCGAATTTTTTTTTTCGTACTTAAAAGAAACATATTTATTCAACCAAATTTTATGCATTTGCAATTGATTATTATTGAAAATTACGCATTTATGTTTGATTAAAACGAACCTATAGCTACTAATTACAACTAATTAATTGAAACGCTCTGAGAGATGTAATAATCAATTGCAAATGTATAAATTTTGGTTGAATAAATATGTTTCTTTTAACTACGAATAAAAAAAATTCGAGAGCTGGATTCGAACCCCAGCTTAACAAAAGATAGCGCCGAGGCTTAGCGACCACAGCTACCGTTATCGTTATCTTAAGAATATCGAAAGTCGGATATGATCATCGCCCCCCTGTGAGTGCAAAATCGTGCCTGTGTTACAAAAAGTATTTTATTCCACTTTTGACTGAAAAGTAACGGGCCGATTTGTCAGCTTATCGTGCGGGCGCGAAGATGCCGCACGTCACCTCCAGGAAGTTAATTTCGGTGATGGCCAGGCAATAGCGAATGGACGTTAGTCGCTGGTGCAGCGCTATCACCCGTGCGTTGGCCTGCCGAATGCTCGCTACAAATGCGTGGTGCGCCCGGGCGGAGCACCACGCTTTCCTCCGCGTATCCGTGGGTAACTAGATGGCTGGGGTAATCGGGAATTGCACAAAGAAGAAACACTCGCGTGTAAAGTTAATAGCAAGAAAATATATTGTCTGAATTCGAGTGGAATACAATATGACACAAATTCGAGAAGACGACGCTTGCGCGCGCGATTTCTCAGCTAGGCGAAGCCGAGCCGACGATTCGGTGGCGATGAATCTCGGTCTTTGGCGGCTTCGTCCCGTATATTTATGGAGAACCTACTTACTCGGTCGCTGGCCGAACACTTTATCCCTCGTCCTCACGACCGTTGACGGCACCGGGAATAGTTATGGGCTGGGGTGGAAAGTAGCATTTTATTCCCGCAAATCCACTCTATTCCGCAACTTTACTTTATTTCCGCAAAATATGAAAATATTTTTTTTAATTTTAAAAATTTTTAAATGTTACGAGTGAAGAGTGCAACGAAAAAGTGACGGACCCCGGGCTTGAACCGAGGTCCTCTGTCTTGCAAGGCAGACGTTCTGTCGTCGCGCCACGGCCGCCACCGCATTCCACTCTTCTACTTGTCTACTTATAGTAATTAGAAACCCGTGACGCGTGTACACACGTGACAAAAGTTAAAAAATTATGACAAAATTTTAAAGTTTTTAAATAATTAAAAATGTTGTATATTTTAATTGTTTAAATGTATATTTTTATTATTATGCCGGTGTTTGAGTAGGCCTTACTTTTCAAGAAATAAAGTGGCTACACACTTCAGTCGTAAATAAAGCACTATATGCGACACGGGACTAAAGTCCATCATTCCCTTGGGTGATTACTGAACTGGTGAACCCACCCACGGAAGTAATCAACGACTTAATTCCCTTGTTGCATAATGTACTATTATTATTAATTTTCTCAGTTTTCTCGCAAAGTTTCTTATTTTTTCTGCAAATTTTTCATTTTTCTCCCAAAATTTCTCATTTTTTCCGCAAATTTTTCATTTATCCCGTTAATTTTTCATTTTTTTCGCAAATGAAATTCGAAATGACCACTTCGCTCGAGTACACTGAAAATAAAACACAGCCGTTTCTACTGTAAAACACGGTAGTTTTACAGTAGAAGTATAAGTTAAGTATAGTTTAAAAGGTGATACATAATCTAAATATCCTCGAGATAGAGACAGCTCGCTGAGACCTGCCAAAACTACCAGTGGTCACTCGCTATTTTTTCTGAAAAATCGCTACTGTGGCGACACTCGCTAAAACTGCCGTGTTGTACAGCAGAAACGGTTGTGTTTTTTTCAGTGTATGAAATAACAAATTATTTTAAAAGATTTAAGGTGGGTCCGGACAGATAAAAGTGTGGTCAGGGTCGCAGCGAAATCTTCAGTTTTGACTATTGTGCGTGTGCTGTGGATGCAAATTGTTAATGTACTAACCTTGGTTAAAAACATTTAACCACGCGTGCGAGCGCATGGAAAAAAATACTTTGTGTTCGACTCGTCATTACTCGAGCTAGCCTTAACTAAATGACTTGAAAACAATTGTATAATAACCGTGAATATACGTAGTTTCATATTATGTGATCACAATCAGCTCAAGCCGTTGTTTGAACGAATGAAAAATACAAAATCACAAGTGAACATTTAATATGTTAGATTTTTCCGTTCAATCGACAAAAGTCTGTTACAAATTTCTGAAATCGTTAAATAATTTTACATTGCATTAAACGACATATAGTGATAAAGGTATCTTGAAAGTTTCAAGACTCTACATGCAATAGATCAAAAGTTATAAACATTTGAAGTTGAGAGTCGAGTGCATGCGAGCGCGAGGTTAGGTCGTTTCACTCGCATGCAGTAGGCGCTTAGTATAGCCATTGTGGCACTCTATTTTTTCCGGCTCCATTTACGTTTTGATCTTTTTCTCATTGAAATAGCCGGTAAACTGAATTTTTAGGGGTACTAATCAATTCAGCATGCCATTCTCTTGCTAAAAGTATGTTTTTTTTTTTCACTGACCCATTATTTTAAGCGTATAAAACTAGCGCGCCGTCTTGCATCGCTTCGCGAAGCGTTTTGCGCGTAAGGCACGTCCGCTGATGCTCGCGCGAAGCTCAATGTACTAGTGTACTTACAAGCTCAATCAATTAAAGCTTTTAGGCCAGATAGGGCGTGTCACACCAAAATTGTTATTCAATTATATGTACCAAAAATCGCTTCTAGGGTTGTTGTTTACATATAAGCGTTTTGAAAAAATGTTTGTAATGGTGAAAAGTTGTGTTTTCAAAATATATACAACTTTTACTTTTAAGGTTTTTATGTAAAATGTATAGTCTCAAAGTTATATCGGGATAAAAGAAAATTAGTTTTTAAGTTCGTGCGAAAGGAGACCCCTCCCAAAATTTTAGCCCGATCTGTCGAAAATTGCGTGAGATGTCGCATCTCACACATTTTTCGATGACAAAACTATAAGGTACTTCCGTGTCGCGGTCGTGCCTAAAAACGATCTTAATCTCAAATTTCGCTGTCATCCCATAAGAGGAGAGCGTTTCTAATGTTAATGTTTTTGTTAATATCTCGGTAACGGATCGATCAATCGATCTGAAATTTTCACAGGTCGTGTGTGATGCATAAAGGAAATAGTATATTGTGCAACTAAGGGGGGAAGGGCGATTTCTAACGAGGGTGAAATTTGAGCACGAGTTGGATTCGAGGGCGTCGAAAGCGCCAGAGACGGGGACGAGTGCTCAAATTTCACCCGAGGTAGAAATTGCCCTTTGTTGCACACTGTACTTTTTTTGACAAGTGCCTGTAAAGACCCGTTTTCATGCATATAGAGTGAATGGTAAGTTGCGCATTTTGAGTCGTAAACCACTCTCTTTCAAAAAATATCAATATTTTTCAAAAATTTTCAAAAATTTGATTATTTTTAAGTGTTTTTGATTGTTTATGAGTAGCGGAAGGGAATGATTCCCTCCCGCACGCTCGAAATGAGCAGCTTGCCATTTACTTTAGAGGCATGGAAACGAGTCTTTTTCATGCACGTGTTAAGAAAAGATATATACTCATTTGGAGAGATTCTCATTAGTTTGCTATATCTCCGGACCCTCCTTAATTTAATCTAATAAAACATTCATGTTCTAATAAAAACCTGTTGATTATTTTCGTTCTATTTATATTAAATTATGAAATTCTAATTTTTTAATTTCAAAATTTATATTTACATTATAACTTATATTTACGGTAAACGGTGAACTAAAAAGAAAAAACTCTCCAATGTGGATTTGAATTTTCAAGCAACGAGTTTACATATAAAGAACAGAATAAACTGCTGGCAGGCTGCGCTGCTACTCGTTAGGTCAAGGCCGTTTAGCCGAGCATACCTGACGATCTTCGTCGGAAAAAGAGTCATTTTTACGACGCCGGACGTGACTATGCGTGCTCATGAGTTTGGTCTCTTTCTCTCTTGTTTGGAGTCAGGGTTGGTGACCGAAAATGCATAAACGCACCTAGTGGCTAACTTCAGATTGCACTGGCTTAAACAGCAGAAAACTATAGACTATTGCTGCGAGAGTTAGGCTAGGCATGTAAATAGCATGCAGAAATGAAAATTCTTTTATTCACGGCTTAACTATAATAGCCACTTTATTCCCTGAAAAGCGGGACTAAAGTAACTTTTTATTCCCTCATATACTTTATGTCCTACATTTGCGGGAATAAATTAACTTGCATCTATACACGCACACCGTAGTGGACGACTCGAAAAATACTATTCTCGATCTATTTTATAGGCGACAAAAATGGTCTTCCTTATACACTTGTTATAAAAATCACGGTGAACAACGAGGGGCGAATGTGCTTTTCCAGACTGCCCATTTTCGCCCCTTGTTGTACAATGTACTATTATTCCCGTATTTGCCGGAAAAAAATTTTTGATTTTAACAATTTATTAACTTTTTGAAAAATTAATAAAGTTTTGGAAAAATAAAAAAAAATTTGGAAAAATTAAATAAAAAATCTAATTTCAGAAGCTTTTGAAAATTTTGAAATAGCACATTATGCAACAAGGGAGTAAAGTCGATGATTATTCCCGCGAGTGAGAGTTTACTAACTAAATCACCCGAGGGAATAATCGACTTTACTCTCGTGTTGCATATAGTGCTTTGTTCACGACTGAACTGTGTAGCCACTTTATTTCTTGAAAAGTGGGACCTACTCAGCTATCGGCATTTTAATGAAAATATTCGTTTGTTATTATTTTCTATTTATTATTGCGGGATTAAAGTTTTCAGGGAATAAAGTGGTTATTCATATTTGCTGTTTACATGCCTAGCCTAACTTCTGCGCAATAGATTATCCGTTTCTGCTGTTTAAGTCGGTGCGGTTTGAAGTTAGCCACTGGGTGCGTTTTCTGCCTATCGGTCGCCAACCTGATTACTCAATGCACAATCCATCAGAGACAACTCTAACTGTAGAGCACATGGCTTAGAGCCGATAGCTCTTGAAGGAAGAACGACCCTAATGCTGATTGCTGACTGTTTAGGTGAGGCAGGGAGGCTACTGCAGTGTACATTCGCACGTCCAAGCAAAAGTGGCACACCTAGCGGATTTTTCTAAAAGTGTTGAAAGTTATAATAAGCAGACGACAAACAAAATATGAATATACAAATATAACATGAGTATGGACTTGAGATAGAAAGATGTTGCTCAAAAATTAATAAAAAGTTATAATGTTGAATAGGGAATACTAAATATGAATTTAAATGCTTTTCTACTCTTTTTAGTTTCTGCCTCCATGTATCACGTGGTCTTATTATAACTTTCAGCGCTGAAAATAGCGCCCTCTCACGGTGCTTGGACGTCCGAATACAGTTTAGTTCTGCTAGTATACTGCACACACACACACACACATATATATATAGTTTGAAAAGTTGATATATGTAGTATTAGTGCGACAAGCGTCCTCGGGCAATTATATTGCTAATACTACGAAGGTTAGAAAAAGACAGTCAATTACTGATCGAAAAAAGGTCGAGCGCGTTGTCGTGTGATGTGTGCGTGCGCGTAGCGCCTGATGCGGCGTCGTGTCAATTAGGCTTCTGGCGAAAAGATTGTATATATTTACATACCGGACTCATCTCGTTCGCAGCCGCGTCGTGCGTATAAGTTTTTATTGCTTTGATACAGGTCCCTGTATACCCGAGTATAACCTCCCCAGGAACGATCTGGCAGACTAGTATAAAGTTAGTTGTGATTCTAAGGGGGAGAACGAAGCGACCGGCCGACGGTGGAGACTTTCGTGATCATGATGTTGGACTTGTGACTGGAGTCGCTTCCTTTCTTTTCTTTTATTTAAGAGTAAGTATATATCGGCTTTTTGCAACTTTTTGTTTTTTTTCCCGCACTTTCCGTATAGGTATTTGTTTGCGAGCAAAAATGGAAGGTGCAGTGCTTGCTCATTGTTTGTGCAGCGTTTTTGATTGTTTAATTTATTGCCTCAGCTTGATAGGGACTACAAAAGAATAAGTATAGGTACACTGATACATACTTTTATATATATATATATATATATATATATATATATATCCTATTGTCACAGTGGTGTGTGTAGTGTTTATTTTAAAGAATGATTAGAAAAATTCAATGAGTTATCACACATGTTGATTATTTTGGATTAAAGATAAATAAATTATCTTTGATTTTCTAATAATAAGAGCATCAGGCAATAAACACTACACACACCACTGTGATGATAGGATATATATATATATATATATAAACATGAGATGAGATGTTCAAAATATTATGTTTTAGAATATTAAAAACTAATTTGAACTTGAAAGCAAAACATGATTTATCCAGGGAGATCGCGATTAGTATCCAATTGAAGCTAAACATGGGCCAATTTAGAGCGTTATCAAAAATTTTTGAAATATAGTCAACAACTTCAAGGCATCTAAATCATAGGCCTGCAATTCGTGTGTAGATAGAGGCTTATCCATTAAAACTAGTGTAAGAATACTTTATTATCACAAACAATTTATGTACTTGTTCAATAACCTAAAGAAAACCTAAATTTTTGTTCTTCTATTTGTAACATTGTAATATTTTGTAATATTTTTTTATCCATAACAATTTGTTGTTATTGCTATTGCTAAAAAAGTGAAATTGAATGTTCTATTAAAACCAAACGCAAGCATTCACTAGCATTTTTTATTAATCAATCTATATAATTTACAGCAATCATAAGTAATAGTCAAGATGTGGACGTCTCAGGTTAATAATTTGACCAGCGGTAGCAGAGAGCAGTCAAATAACCAAAATCTAAGAACTTTAGGTATGACTTCAGCTATCAGTATGGCTGAGCCAAAGCTCAGCGATCTCAGTAGAACAAATGAACTTAAGGAAGCTCTCAAGCCATATAATGTTTTTGAGTCAGAAGAAGAACTTAATCACAGAATGGAAATATTGAGGTTAGTCAACAATTGAGTAACATAATTTATATAGTGGAGTATTGATAAATTTAATTAAAATTCCTATCATATTTTTCAGCAAATTGAACGCGTTAGTAAAGCAGTGGATTCGTGATACAAGTATTGCAAGAAATATGCCCCCTAATGTAGCAGATCAAGTTGGAGGTAAAATCTATACATTTGGATCTTATAGACTAGGAGTGCATCATAAAGGAGCAGATATAGATGCCTTGTGTGTTGTTCCAAGACACATAAATAGATCAGACTATTTCTCATCATTTTTTGATTTGTTAAAATCACAAATGGAAGTAACAGATTTGAGAGCTGTAGAAGAAGCATATGTACCTGTTATTAAAATGAACTTTGATGGTATTGAGATTGATATGCTCTTTGCCAAATTGGCACTCAAAGAAGTTCCTGATTCAATGGATCTTAGGGATGATATGTTATTGAAAAATTTGGATCAAAAGTGTGTCAGAAGTCTGAATGGTTGTCGAGTGACTGATGAAATACTGCGTTTAGTACCTAATATAGAAAACTTTAGGTTGGCTTTGAGAGCCATCAAATTATGGGCAAAAAGTAAGTTTAAAATGCTAAAAAAAAATTTCTTGGTCAACTTAATATCTAGAATTCTTACACTTGACCACACATAACTTTTTTTCCAGAAAACGGAATTTACAGCAACGTTTTAGGTTACTTGGGTGGTGTATCATGGGCAATGTTAGTTGCAAGAACGTGTCAGTTGTATCCAAATGCTGTGGCAGCAACATTGATAGAAAAGTTTTTCCTTGTTTTTTCACAATGGAAGTGGCCTCAACCAGTATTGCTCAAGTCTCCTGAAAATGTTAATTTGGGCTTCCAAGTTTGGGATCCTCGGGTAACTAGTATTTTTCAAAATAAGAATTAATCTCGTTCATTCATTATATTCATAATCATCTTAATGCTTATTTTATCTGTTCAATAGGTGACCATGTCAGACAGGTATCATCTTATGCCAATCATCACACCTGCATACCCTCAACAAAATTCGACTTTTAATGTATCCATTTCTACAAGGACAATAATGCAGGAGGCATTTGAGACTGGCTTGGCTATCACAGAAGAGATAATCATGGGTAAAGCTTCGTGGGACAAACTTTTTGAACCGCCAAATTTCTTTGGCAAATATAGACATTATATCGTATTGTTGGCAAGTAGTTCAACTGCAGAGGATCAACTAGAATGGTGTGGTCTTGTTGAATCGAAAATACGACATCTAATAGGTATAGAATGATTCATTTTTAGCCTTTTGAATTTATCAGAGTGCATGTCACAAGAATTTAAATTAGGACAGTTAAGTTTTGTGCTATCAGTGACTTCTTCTTAAAGGAAACCAATAACCTTTTTTGTTGTTAAAAAATGCATGCGAAACAAATTGACAAAATTAACAAAAATATTAAGACTGAAAGACAATTTTTAAACAAGAAAATATTAATGCACTTTTTTATATATCCATGCAGGTACACTTGAGAGAAATCCAAACATTACATTAGCCCACATTAATCCAGAATCTTTTCCACCACTAAAGCCTGAAGCAGGCAAACACGTTTCTATGTGGTTTATTGGCTTGACATTTAAAAAAGGAGAGAATTTGAATATTGATCTTACTATGGACATCAAGTCTTTTGTTGAAACAAGTAAATATATTTTTCTTATTGTTATTACTATTATTATTGTGATAATTATTATTGCTGTCATTTTTAGTAAGATGATTTTCAGAAAAAATAATTTTTTTGCATTTTATACTGCAGTCGTAACTGCAATTTGTGGTCCAAGTAGTTATCTAACTCGAAATTTAATTTTACCTCGAAATTTTTTTATTGTTATGTTGATTAATTTACCCAAGATCAAATTGTTTTCAGCTGAGAGACAAGCAGAACAAATTAAATTATTTAAAAATGGTATGACCATAGAAGCTAAGCATGTAAAAAGAAAGGATTTGTCAAATTATATCGCTGCAAATCAGATCAAAAGAGAAAGAAAAGTAAGTAGACAATTGTAAAAAGACGATTTTTACCAAAGAAATATAAAAATGTTGTACTTTTTTTTGCAGACATCAAGCAGTACTCAGCGCAATGGAAATTCCAGCGGTAATGGAGGAGTTTCTCCAAGGAATCAAGGTGATCAGACACTTAGGAAAAGGAAGTCAGATCAGAGCCTTGAAAGTAATGATAAAAAACGTAAAATACAAGATAGTGAGCAGCAGCATCAACATCCACAGTCTACCACACAACAGGTGCATTCGCGAATTAAATTGCAACAAATTCAATTGGCTAAATAATTTAAAAGCTCCTCTATCGGCGTTAACTGAATTGTTATTGTCGATTGATGGACTAGGACTGTAAATGTAATGGGTTTCGACTTTGTGAATTTATAGAAGGAAGATGGTACATTGGTGGTCCAATCATGTGGAGACGATAGCAACTCAGGATTCAGTTTAGAGGAGTATAAGCCGAATTTAACACCTGCCAAGGACGTAAGGATTTGAAAACTTGACGAATTATTATTACCATTAATTTTTTATTCATTCTTTTAACAAACTTAAAAATAAAAAATTATCAAGGTTTAACTATTTAAAAGAAAAATACGGTCTTGATATGTTTATAATTTTTATTATTTTTTTATATATACTAGACTTGGCGCAGTGCGCTGCGCGCACTGTAGTAGACTATAATTACATTAACTTATTAAATGGAATATAAATACTTGATTGATATTTTTAATATTTGTTTTCTATCACGGAAATATATCAAACTTTACAGTATATGATTCATTTCGCGCTCATATAAATTTCAAAATTGCCGCGGTTTCGTCGCCAACTTCCTTTTAAAATTTTAAGGTTATGTCTCGAGAGTAGAATGTCTCTAGAATATTATAAATACACAAATTATAATTTGATATGTATTATAGTATTATATTACATTTTTAATATTAGAATCAATTTTAGAAATCAAAAACAAATCAAAAAATTCTAACGATACTTTTGACGCATGCGCACTACATGAGCCAATCATATTGACGCATTCTTGGCTTCACTTCATCCGGTCATGACTTTTTTATATAGGGATATACAGCCGTATTTTTCCGTGTAAATAAATTTTAAACTTTCAGATTTTGTTTTCAAAAAAACAAAATTTTTAATTATAAATTAAGCATTAGTTGAGGTAAGGTGAGCGTGGATCCTTGTACCCATTAATTTCATGTCACCAAGATTTGTGCTTGATGACATATGGATGAGGTCAAACTTGACATAAATGCTAGGTGCGTCGAGAATTTGGGATGAATGTTATAATGCAAGATGTGGCTCGCTTTTGACTTTTTTCAGGACACAGTGAGCTCCACTACTTCGGCACCCAGTAGTAAACCCACACCAGCTACATCGGCAGTGGCTCAGGAGGGTTTTGTGTGCACCTGACCTGGCTTGTGATTAGTCAGAGCAACCACCAGCTCGACGGCACTTGAGCACCATCTAAAACGCCAAGACTTGTTGCACTATCACTCACTGCCCACTGCGTAAGTCCGTCATCATAAACAAAACAAATACATAATTACAGCGAATAGATAATGAAGAATTTGACATGGAGGCTAGAGACAACGAGGGAATACTGACTACAGGCGAGCAAGCTTTTTAAATATGATGATGTATATTCAGTAGAAAGTGTGCCACCAAGAATACAAGTGACTGATTGGTCACACACACCTATTTAAGGTTTTGAATTCGGCTTTTGCCAGTGCCGATGGGCTAACTGGAAGTTTTATTTATTTATTTATTATTTTTTTTTTTATCATTTAATCAATTGTGATAAAATGCTCTAGAAAAATCCATACTTTTTTATGTCACTGAAGGAAGGGCCCTTCTGTACTTTTTGAGAAGAATTCCTTCATTGAAGTAATTAAAGTGATTTAGACAGTAAAACTGGTTTTATTAAACATTAACATTGCTATATATTTGTAATAGGGTTAACTTGTATAATAACTATTCCTTTGGTTAAATTAAAATGATTCTTCTTTATAAAAAAGATGCAAGTTTGTGACAAAGATGAATTCAAATTTATTTAATCTTTGCTTTGTTAATTTTGCTGGAAATGATTTCACGATACTATAAAATAAAATAGCAAAAATGCTGCCTTATAATTAAAATGTATCATATTTCGATATATTGAATTCTTCTCAAATAGCAAGGAAAATAAAAAGTCCTGTGATAATCATATACTTTTTGTGTAGAAAAGTGTAGGATCTTTGCTTAATCGTCTTGATTTAAGTCAAATGTGGCAATTTGACAACTTATAAAAAATACGGTAATGATAAAATCAATGACTGACTAACTTGGTGGTACACCCATATTATTAATGCACGTGGCAAATGACAAAGCAGTTTCCATCGACTCTGGCAAATTTGAGGGCGTGAATAACGTACATAGATTATACGTTAGAACCACACCTAAACATATAAATAATAGTATACTATATTTGTAAGTGCAGATGATAAGAGTGTGAACAAGTGATTATATAGTGATGAAAGAGCTGTATCTGTAAGTGGAACACCATTAACATGTATACATATGCTGTTTATGTAGTTTATTTTTCTTTGCTTATATTTTCTTACAATAATCAAATATTTCGATAGAATTTTTTTGAAGTCGATGTATCGAATAACTAAAAAAGTGAAGGGAGAGGGTGTGTGTATGTGTGTGTGCGAATGTGAGAGGAAGAATTAAAAGCAGGAATATACTCAAGAAAAGTGTAAAAACGACCAAAACAAGGGTTTTCCATCATAACTACAAGAGTCTCAATCAGCCTGTTACTTTCATAAATGTGTTTGTGCGTAGTGTATCTAGTGCGTCAACAATTTTTTTAAATTTATCGTCAAAATTCTGGAGCTAGTGGGTATGCGGCAATGCCTCACAGATGTACATCGTGCTTGGATTACCCTCTTTAGATAAGAGTATCAAATACACTTGCATAGTAAATCAACTTCAAAATATTTTATTGAACATTCAATGAGTTATACAATATGAATTAATTATTGTTTTATCATGTGTCATTTTTTGTAATAAATCTAGTAAACTATAAGGCTTGAAATTATTTTAAAATACATCGACTGATGTTTTTCTCAAATTATAGCATATACAAAATAAAGAGAAAGCAGAATATAAAATCATTAATGAATGTTATTTATATTTAGAATGCAAGGTAGCCTAGTTTTTAATTTTCTTCACTTTTCATTACTTGTGTATATTTTTTCTTGTGTGTGTGCATGTATATATATATATATATATATATATATATATATATATATATATAAACAAGGGTGTCTGCGCCATTGGATTTCCCTAACAAATGCGTTGGGGGAAAAAACGAGGCGATTATTTACTGCAGGTATGTATTTGGCTGGGAAGTTACCTTGTCACTCCTGTCAGCCGTTTATCTATGAAAAATTGTTAAAAATTGTAAAAATTTTCCCCACTTGAGCAAAATAACCTCTGTACTCATAAATAAAAAATGCTAGTATTGATTCATTTACATTCATTTTATGTTAGTATTTTACAATTCAGATGTACTCATAAATAAAAAATGCTAGTATTAATTCATTTACATTCATTTTATGTTAGTATTTTACAATTCAGATGTACTCATAAATAAAAAATGCTAGTATTAATTCATTTACATTCATTTTATGTTAGTATTTTACAATTCAGATAGAATATGACGACCACATCAAAGGCTTGCTATAATTTCTCTTAGAGTTAAGTGGTACACGTACTGACCAGACAAATATTAGTACATTACG
Source organism: Nasonia vitripennis (assembly GCF_009193385.2). Classification (NCBI taxonomy): domain Eukaryota; kingdom Metazoa; phylum Arthropoda; class Insecta; order Hymenoptera; family Pteromalidae; genus Nasonia; species Nasonia vitripennis. The sequence continues at coordinate 12,833,463 of NC_045759.1, read as the reverse complement.
ATACATGTGACTTAAATCGTTCTTCTTTTACACGGCGCAGTTAGCGCCCTTGCTACGCTTGGGTGCTAACTGCGCCGTGTAAAACTGAACCATTTATGTCAAGAGAATCGTATAAAATTTTATATCGCAGATTGCTAAAGTCTGTAAGTCTTGCCTATTCGTGACTAAAGTAGTCCTTATTTGCACTGTGAGGTTAGCACACAAGCGTAGCAAGTGTGATAAACACGGTGCAAAAAAGGACTACTTTAGTCACAGATAGGCGTGACTTAACAGCGGATTTTAGCCACATTGTGCTATAAAATTAATTAAAATATTATTTGAATGCATGTACCAATAATTGAGCCAGGTAAAAAATCATGTACTAGTGTCTGCAATTTATGGTTTTTATTAATTATAATGTTTGTATAAACTTTAGAAAATTTTTTATTTTGGATTTTTTGTTTTTGTAATAAATAATGGTCACAAAATTAAACTTTGTAAGTGTCAAGTGCCAAATCGAGCAAGAAATTCATCGGATATAGGCATAGCTCTACATGGAATTACAAAAATCCTGATATTAAGAAAAAATGGATCGAAAGCTGTAACCTGATCAAAAGCAAAACATTTATCTGCAGTGATCACTTAAAAAAAAGTGGTTATTTAACAAGTACATGTTGTCACTTTAAACTCATGTTTCTTTATCCTACAATAAATATTTCTGCAGTAATATATATGACTTCTTCATAGTTTTAGTCCGAGTACATGTTTAAGTGATTAAACTTACCTGGTTGATAGCAATACAATGTTTATAACTTCCTGATAATCCTCCCTTGCATCAACAGGTGCCAAATACAGTTTTGATTGCATTCTCTATATTAATTTCAAATTTGACTTCATGTGGAGCATCATGAATCCCACTGGATTTCACAACTTAACAAAATATTTTTACTTGAATTTATGTATTTGATGTTATTCCACAATACAGTATGTGGAAGGCATACTGTAAAAAATTTCACATTTCTTATTTTTTTTAACATTTTTTAAGCAAAATGTTGTAGAAACGTTCCAGGCTCACGCTGCACATCAATTCTTTTACAAATATACATATTTTTACTATGTAGCATATTATATTTGATCATTTTTGTAAAAATCCTATAATACTTGTGAATTTATACATTTTTATCATGTTTCTTTGCAGTATATATGTGTAATAAATATAGACGCTTCATCCTACCGTAAAACGTTTCACATTTCTTCTTTTTGTTAAACATTTTTTGAGCAAAATATTGATTGTAGAAATGTTCGGGGTCACGTAGCACATCAATTCTTTTACAAATATACATCTTATTTTACATTATATTCAAGTGTTCTCCGGGCCACGTTCTACGTCACACTTTTTTAGATATTACGTTTTTTTTTTTAATGATAGACCATAAAAAGTTTGGGCCTTCAACATTTTTGATCTTACAATTTTTGGGTCTTAAAATTTGGACCTTAAAAATTTTTAACCTTCAAATGTTTGGACCTTAAAAAATTTAGGCCTTAAAATTTTGTTCATGCAAAACAATTTTAACCTGAACATCAATTTGGGCCTTAAAAATGTTGAATCATCAGAAAATATATAGATAGGGATGTGCTGGCATTACAAAATGTGGTCCATAACCACTAATTTTAAAATTAAATAAATAAATATTTACTTGATTGTTGTCCAGATTAATTTATGGTACATTGTGTCGCTGTAGTGTATTACCTGAAAGTAAGTAAGTTAAACATGTAATGATCCTCCTAGCGTTAGCCAGCATAATGTTCTGCCGACTTTCACGACGGGGACGTTATGGTAAGGTTAATTTTACGAGTCATATTTTGGTGCTGTATTAATTAAATGCTGCAACCGATTCTCATATTTCCAGCGCTGCATTTAAAAAATGCTGCAGCTGATTTTTCATATTTCCAGCGCAGCATTTTAAAAATGCTGCAGCCGGTTTTGTATATTTCCAATGGTGCATTTAGAAAATAGTGCAGCTGTTATAATATTTCCTTGTACACAATATTCTTAGTGTAAATTTTTGTATCTTTAATATTCGATTATTCTACTTTGGCATTGTTCATTAATAGCAACTTTAAATGTTACCTATCTTTCTCTTAAGGGGATGTCGTCTCAAAAAACACTGTTTTTCTATTACATAAAACTTTTTGAATAAAGTTTGCGAATGAAAAACCGAGTCTGTAGCGCCGTAGTGTTAAGTTTAATGAATCGTTCTACCGAAAGAAAATTTCGATTGGACTTTTTATTTTTCTAAAATCTTGGAAATACGAACAGATGTTTACGCGTACTTCGTCGTACTCATGCGATTGCAACGCCAACCTTAAAATCTAATTTTACATAAAACTTTTTAAATAAAGCTTGCAAATGAAAAACCGAGTCTGTAGCGCCGTAGTGTTAAGTTCAATGAATCGTTCTACTGAAAGAAAAATTCGATCGGACTTTCTGTTTTTTTTAGAAGTTTGGAAATACAAAATACCTCGTGGCGGATTTGCGAAGCTTTTGGGTCGACATCCCCTTAAGTAGATGGAAAAGAGAGCGAATTCTTATTAGTAAATACAGGTGTCCCACAAGAAACTTATGTTAATTAGGACTTAATCTTTTCATCTTGTACATTAATGATATCTTAGGGGATATCCCACACGCTAAACCCTAAAGTACAAAAATCGACGTAAAAAAGTCCGAATATCGCAATATGTACTTAAGAAAAGTTGAGATTGTAAAATTTGTACCTTAAAATTTCTAAAAGAGAGATTTTGTACTTTTGCCAAAGAACAAATTATTGATTTTAATCTTTGTCAAAGTACAGACTGCTATTTTTGTACTTTGAAATTTCTTGTGACAATTTCAAAGGTTCAAAAGAGTAATTTTGTACTTTTACCAAAGATCAAATTATTGATTTTAATCTTTGTCAAAGTACAGACTACTCTTTTTGTACTTTAAAATTTTTTGCGACTATTTCAAAAGTTCAAAAAAGTGATTTTGTACTTGTGTGACCTTTTCAAAGCACTCGCTTATAACTATTATACATAATTCATCATAAATAAATAGAAGACATGTTACAATAAAAGAATAATTTTTTTTTCTTTTGTCTAATGAACTTTATAGTAATTTTATAGTAAGAAATTTCAATGTCGCCCCTTTTACGCTAGACGTTAAGGATTACGACTTCTAAAATTACGGAAAATAGAAGGGCAAAACAGATCAGACTTAAGGTTTTTGGGTTCGCTCAACACGAATCTGCTATCGAAATTGTAAAATATATTGTTTAAACAATTTTTAAAAATAAATTGTTGCAAAATTCACATTTTTTAAACGTTCAAGTCCGAAACAGCAAGGTATATGGAGTTTTTGGGGTCGCTGAACACGAATTTGATACCAGATTTGCAAAATTATTTGTTTCAACAATTTGGTTTATGCAAATTATTGCAAAATTAATTTTTTCACAAAAATTAGTGTTCTACTAGGGGTTTTCGAGGTCACTGATTTCGAAACTGATATCAGATTCGCGAAATTATTTGTTTAAACAGTGTTATTTATGAAAATTAATGTAATATTAAATATTTGATAAAAAGGAGTCTACTGTTAGGGATTTACAGAGTGCCTGATGACAAATCTGGTATCAGATTAGAAACAAAACTAAAATGCATTAACCTATTAACCCCGATCTCCTCAAATTTTATCATTTATTTAAGCTACACTTTGGCATATCGAAGGAAGGCGAGCAAGAGCGAGAAAAAATCTAAAACCAAAGCTTCCAAATTTACTCCGAGAAGCTTAGAAATTTCTACCACTACTACGAGGACAACGACGTCGACTACGTTTTGGATCTGCAGAGTTTCAAGGTCGGCAGCCACTTCATCCACAAGGAATCAGTCTCGAGGGTGCAGATGCGCCGCCGATCGACGTATACCTCTTCGAGCCGCCGTTCGAGTGGACTAGCTTGAGCACCAAGCAACGTCGTGAGAACAGCTGGATCGAGAGGAAGCTGATTGCCCTTGGTCTGCTGGAACATTCGGCTATGACGACGTAGTGAATATTCTCGAGAAAACTTTCAAGAATGCCCCGAATGTCTAGAAGAGGTGGTTGGAGGAGGTTAGCGCCGTCGACTGCTATACGAGTCATCGATATGGAAGTCTGGGGTTATCCATCGCTCAAGCATTTCCCCGAGTCAGGCGACTGCGAGTATCATCCTCTGACGTTCGCTCAAGTGAAATCAAGTGCAGTGCATGCGTATCGCATATAAACTTTGTGTAGATAGTGAAGTAGGACTATGTATCAAATATAACAAATTAAAGTATAATTAACTAAAATAAATTAACTTTTAAAAAAGTAAAAGGTTAGGCGAGTTTGATATATTCCGCAACGAAAATACAAACAGAAAAGAACTGAAATCAATCAAACAAAGTCAAGTTTATTATATTTAATCGTAATAAAGCGAGGAACAACTACTTATCACTAACATGAAATCACTGATTGTTCTGATATTATACACACTCCTCGAATTATTTCAACACCTAGACACCAAAAACCACGGTGCGAACTAACCAGATTTCGTCATCGGCCACCTAGTACACCTAGACACCGTCCTCGTATGATTTATTTACCTAGATACCAAAAACCACGGAGCGCACCACCTAGACCTCGTCACCGGCCACCCTGTACACCTATAGACACCGCCCTTGAATGATTTTTATACCTAGACATCAAATACCATGGAGCGCACCACCTAGACGTCGTCATCGGCCACCTCTACCTCTAGACGCCTTCCTCGAATGATTTTTACACCTAGACACAAAAAACCACGGAGCGCGTCACCTAGACCTCGTCACCGGCCACCCTGTACACCTATAGACACCGCCCTCGTATGATTTATTTATCTAGACACTAAAAACCATGGAGCGCACCACCTAGACGTCGTCATCGGCCACCCTGTATACCTAGACACCGTACTTGAACGATTTTTATACCAAGACACCGAAAACAACTTGAACCTTGTCATCGGCTACCCTGGCAAGCTAGTTACTGTTACTACTCCGGAACGCAGAGTATGCACCGGCAACCTCTTAATTCTAAATATCGTAATATATTATCCCCGCGTGAAAATATTATATGAGATCTCATATAGATCTCATATGACTGAAATGCGTACTGAGATTTATATGAGATGTATATGAGATCTACGTGAGATCTCATATAGATCTCATGTAGATCTCAATACGAATATCAGTCATATGAGATCTCATATGAAATCTCATATAATATTTTTACGCGGGTTAGGGGAGAGTGGGGCATAGCGTGGCAGGCAGGTTGGTTTGGCACCTCGATATTTTAATGATTAATCGGTATTTTGAAACAAATGATTGTGAAAATCTAAACAAAAATACTTCTAGTTTTTATCTCTGAAATATTGTCGAAAAAGAAAGTCCAACTACTTAATTAAACGAGCTAGAATTTTGCGGCTGAAATAATAGCTTGGCTACATTAATCATTTAACTGTGCACATCGCGAAAAAAGAATGAATCCGTTTGAAATAAAGTTTATTTGATAGTTTATATTTCCAACTTTTAGGCCTTGCTTCATTTTTTGTCTTGCGGCGCTAAATAACTGTGTATCAACAATCGAAAAAAACACCCCCACATCGCGGGCAATGCAGAACATTTTTGATTTGTCATATTTATAAAAAACTACAGCTTCATTTAACTTGTTTCATCGACCGATTTCGTTTTATGGTGTCATTGTCTATCGAGTTCACTTATTGTCATTATTAATAACTCCCAATTAAAGGCTAAAAATTGAAATAAAGTTAGGGTGCCACTACTGTCCCACCTTCCCCTATATGAGGAATGTGAGGATATGTAAAAAAGGTGGAAATGCAATTCCCTATCATTTTTTTATGCTCAGCTAACTTCACCGTTCTTCCACGGTGGAGAAAAAGATAATGATTTAAGCAAATCATATACAAGATTGTTTATATTATATAAATGACACCGTTTTTTTGGACAACTTCTATTAAAAATCACTGATTAGCACACGAATGCGATAATATATAAAAATCACTTAGAAACAATTATGGAAAGTGTCGTTTTTCTTAAAAATAATATCTCGGATACGAATATAGAAGTAAATAGTGTCGCGGGCGCCAAAGCTTCGTCTGCTTCTCATACTCGCCTTTGTGGCGCTACCTACTCACATTAGCGTCTCTCTATTTTTGCTAGAATTTTCAGCAGATTCTGCGCAGAAACTGTCGGCAGACACACATTTTTCTGGGCCGAATCTGGGCAAAACTTTCTGGGCAGACGTTACTGCGAACTGTGCGGCCAGAAATTATGGCGTCTTTTCTACCTGCAGGGTGTAGCGCTGCGCAGTTTAAGCTTTTGTCGCGGAAACTAGTATAGCACTTTCACGAAAACACCAGCGGTTTTCGGGGCTTTATGTTTATAAACATGCACAATCAATGATATTCGACAACGTTAAAGCGGTACGTAATGACATTCATATGCAAAGAGCCAGTTAGTAAAACAATATTATTGAACTATTTGTATTTTTATGGATATCTTGGAAAGAATTTACTTGATCCCTACTGAAAAAATGGGTGGTGAGATCTCACCTGAGATCTCTGGCCAAAATCTCAGCTAAGATTCTGCCCTACTGATTGCTAAAATTACTTTATAACTACTATTCAGTTTGTTATAATTGAAAGTTACCTTTTAGGTGGTAAAAACTCCCAAATAACTTCAAAAAACCATCTTTCGAGTTGCTTTAGCCAATTTTTTCGATTTTTAAAATTTTAACCCATTCTCTCCTGAGTTTCTCACCAGAGGTTCTCATGTGATTTTTTGGAAATTCAAATATCGCTTCAAATGCTTTAAAACATGTATTTTTAAACTTATTGGGGGAGGTGGGGTTACTACCTAGTGGGTTACACTTAATTATAACAAACTGAATTATAGTTATTTCTTTTGGCCAGAGATCTCACCTGAGATTTTTCAGTAGAGATACCTTTATCTATAATTTATTACATCATTCAAATGCATAACATATAATGTAAAAAATATTTTCTGCTCTTATAATACATTATTCATTTAATCAATTTATTAAGATAATTTCAACTACCCCGCGCAAAAAAGTTTGCCAAGCGATCGGCGATTCACGCGGGCATTTTCTCGCTCTAGATGGGCCAAAGAACCAAAAGAAAAAAGTTGCCTGGCATACAGCCGGCACACAAGGCCGTCATTCTGACAAAGTTTCGTGCCGTCGCAATGTGAGCACGCGTGCTAGATTTGGCGCTGTCAGAGTGCTAGCAGAATGCCTGCTGGGAGTGCATGCTGCTCGCCATGACAGCATTCTGTCGGAACGAAATTCCCGCAGAATGCTGGCTTTGTTGGCTGCGAAACTTAGAAAATTTTCAGCCGCACAATTCACAAAATAACGCTTTTCAATGTATGATATTTTAAGGCTGTTGATTTTGTTAATTTGGGCTATTATTTATCCACCGGACTTTGTTCGTTATCAATTTTCACTAATCATATTATTATGACGACTCTTTTATAAATACCGAATTTATAGCAGCCTGCCGGTTTCACGCCTATACACGAAATAAGCGGCAAATATCGATGTTGTTATCGCGTTGATAATAATTCTGGTTATTGTTTATTACAATAACTTGCAACTTTATTAACATCAACAGCTGCTCGCAGTACATAAGGACACAATTAGCTATGACTTGTAACAAGTGTTCGTGGTCGAGGGGTAAAGTGCCAGCCTGCTAACTGAAAGGTTCAGGGTTCAATCCCCTCTCGGGTATAATTTTTTTTGTTTTTTCGCTTAATTTAAGTGCCGGCACGATGCTTGCACCGCGTGCCGTCATTGTGCTCAGCACAATGCCGTCATTTCCATGTCCCGGAGCAGGGGTACCTGGACGTCACGCGTGGCCCATTCCGTGCGGTCTCAGTGCCGTCATTCGGCCGACATCATACGAGGAGCATGCCGTGCCGTGCGAAAAATATGTCTCGCGGGGCGGGGAAGAGTCAAAAGACGAGAGTCCGCCATGAGCTCGACAAAAGAAAAACTTTTGCGTAAGCGAAAGAAGTGTAGGAAGGAAGTTAAAGAACTTGAAGATGAAATGGGGTCCTTAGCTAAGAAGCTCAGACAAGCCCAAGAAAAATTTGAGAAAGCGACAGACGCTGATGATTCAGGTAAGTTAATCACAAAGGTAGTACAAATGACTGAGCTCTCGTGAATCGGGAGACAAATGTCGAGAAACGTAAATGTAAAGAAAACCAGCCGAACTAATGTCGAAGCATAGTCATGAGCTGAGAAAAAAGTGAAACAATTCACGTAACAAAAATTGTTTGAGGTTAAAGGATTTTTGAGGCTATGTTAAGGAACCGGCCGAGCTTTCGTCGAAGCGAAGTCGTGAGCCGAGTGTAAGATAAACAATGACATATATATATATATATATACGAATATATATACACAAAAAATAAGATTGAGAAACCGGTCGAATTTCGTTGAAGCGAAATCGTGAACCGAGCATGGAAATAACAAGCTATATTTGAATATATATACGGAAATGAATTACACAATAAAATATGATCCACAGATTCATCAACGGACACGTCAGAAGACGAAAAAGAGATCTAATCTAGATAAGAGGCAGAAGCTCTCGATGAGTTGGAAAGATTTATGAGAGAACATCCTGATAAAAGGAAAGTCGGTGAGGCCGAATTCATACCACAAATTGCTGACAGAATCAAGGTTTGGATGAAGGACGGAATTGCCAAGGAGGACAAATATGACATTCTAAATCTCGTTCCTAAAAAATATCAGGATTGTAATATGAATGCGCCTGCATTAAATGAAGAGATTTTAGCATGTCTTAAAGAAGATGCTATCAAAAGATATAAATATTTTTTCAATTACCAAAATATGATTGGTTCAAGCATTTCGCTCACAGCAGCAGTACTGAGTATGATAACGAATGATCAAAACGAGGAGGTCGACAGGGATATTATATTACAATACTTATCAGATGCTTTGAAGATCAACACAGACCTGTTTCACTCGTGGACAATAGCCAGGAAGGTTTATATCACTCCTAGATTTGAAAAGAAAGTAAAAACTGCTCTTGATAAAACAGTACCAACAGAATTTCTTTTTGGTGACAACATAAAAGAATTGATTAATAACGTCAAAACAGTTGAAAAAGTTGGGAAAGATATGAAACCTAATACAAACACAAATAATAAGGTATTTAAACCAAATAATTCAATAAACTGGAGAGGTTCATCAGGGAACAGAGAGGTGAACCAGATGAACCGCGGTCCAAGGAATTATTTCACCTCCAGAAACTCGAATCAAAGAAAAAATCAGAGATTTCAGAAACCTTACTATCGTCGCGATTACAACCAATCTCAACCAATTCAACAATAAACGACTCAACAACAGAAAAAATAAACGAGGTAAACACGGCTGGTAGATTAAAATTATTTATTGAAAACTGGAAAAAAATCACGAGTGACAATTTTATTCTGAATGCGATTCAGGGTTACAATATACCCTTAAAGAGTGTGTTTCAAAACAAAGTTCCTAAATTGTGTCAATTTTCCGAATCAGAAACAACACATTTAGAGAAATGTATAAACAAATTAAGAAAAATGGGTGCGATTGAATTTACACAGAACTCACAAGATCAATATGTATCACCTTATTTCATGGTTCCTAAACCAGATGGTAGGCATAAATTCATTTTAAACTTAAAATCCTTTAACGATTTCGTACTCACAACATTTTAAGATGGAAGACATCCGTACAGCAATAAATCTAATTAATGAAGATGACTATATGTGTACTATTGAAAGACGCATATTTTATGATTCCAATTGATAACAGTTCTAGAAAATATTTAAAATTTTGTTATAAAGATTCTTTATTTTAATTTACAGTACTACCATTTGGCTTAAGCGCCTGTCCTTACATTTATAGCAAAATAATAAGAGTAGTTTTAGGTCATGTTAGGAAGGAAGGTATTCGTGTTACCAATTATTTGGATGATTTTCTTATTTTCGGCAAAACATCTGAAGAGTGTGCCACGCACTGTGGTTAATAAATTTAGGTTTTACAATTAACTTAGAAAAATCAGAACTCGTACCAAAGAAAAATTGTAAATATTTAGGTTTTTTGTTAGACTCAGAAAAAATGTCGCTCGAACTTACTGAGAAGACAAAATTACACATTAAAAAGTTAGTTGATACAATTTTGAATAAAAAATATTGTCAATTTGATGAATTATTAAGTCTGCGGTAAAATCAGGCTGGCTTTACTACAAACAATTAGAAAGAGAAAAATGGCTGCAAGGTTCAATGCAATCATATAGTAAAAATAAAAATAAAATAATACAACTTGACGAACCAGCCTTACAAGATCTATCTTGGTGGAATCAAAACATTTTAGAATGTTCCAATAATATTCGTAAATTCGAATTTGACAAGGAAATATTTTCTGATGCTTCTTATAGTGGTTGGGGAGCAACATGTGAGAACGAAAAAGCACAAGGATTATGGAAAATAGGAGAAAAGTCTTATCACATAAATTTTCTTGAACTGTTAGCAGCCTTCTTTGCCTTAAAATGTTTCGCTAAGAATGACAGGGATTGTCAAATCCTCCTAAGGATAGACAATATTGTCGCGATCTCATATATTAATAAAATAGGAGGAATCAAACATACTCACCTACATAATATCACGAAAACTATTTGGGAATGGTGTATTGAACGTAACATTTGGATATTCGCAGAGTATATAGCGTCAAAGGAAAATCCCGCTGACGAAGGCTCGAGGATTTAAAAATTGACACCGAGTGGTCGTTAGCAGATTATGCATGTAAAAGCATTGTCAACAAATTCGGCATTCCCGAAATTGATTTGTTCGCTTCAAAACAAAATAGTAAATGTAAATTGTATTGTTCGTGGGAGAGAGATCCTGAAGCCTTCGCCATAAATGCATTCACTATAAGTTGGAAAAATAATTTTTGGTATGCCTTCCCACCGTTCAGTTTAATATTACGAATTTTAAAGAAAATCCGAGAAGATAAAACAACAGGTATCCTGGTTGTCCCACACTGGATTACACAACCATGGTATCCAGTATTTGTACACATGCTACAGGGAGATCCAATCTTTTTCAAACCATCTAATCAATTATTATTATCTCCTTGCAGGACTGTGACACACCCACAGAGCAATCAGATAACTTTGATTGCAGGAATATTATCTGGGAAGTGTACAGAAAAAAGAAATTAGAAGAATCATCAATTGACATAGTTCTAGCCTCATTAACTAAAAATACGTACAAACAATACAACGCTGCGATAAAAAAGTGGTGTACATATTGCAATACAAAAAAGTTAGATATTTATAATGTAGAAACTAAGACAGTATTGAATTTTTTGACTGAACCATTTGCCAAAGGCGCTCAATACGGTACACTCAACTCGACACGAGCAGCATTGTCCCTAATATGTAACAACGATCTCTCAAAAACGCAGAAATAAGTCGTTTTTTTAAAGGTGTCTTCAAACTCAGACCCACATTACCAAAATATAATAGTACCTGGGACGTAAATATCGTCTTAAAAGAACTTGAAACGTGGTCTCCCTTAGAATCATTAACGTTAGAAAAACTAACATTAAAACTAACTTTATTACTTGCTTTAAGCACTGGATATAGAGTACAAAGTTTATCATTAATTAAACTAAAAGGAATAAAGATCGCAAATAGGGGCGTAGAAATAACTATATTAGACTTAATAAAAACTTCGAGACCAGGAGTAGCACAACCTTATTAAAATTTACCATTTTTAACGTCGAGACCAAATGTCTGCACGGCTAAAACTTTAATTCATTATATGAATATAACAAAAGATTTAAGAAACACTGGAAATGATAATCTCATTCTGACCACAAAAAGACCACATGGAGCAGCTACATCTCAAACAATTAGCCGATGGATAAAATCCGTGCTAAGATTTGCAACATCGATAAACAATTTACAGTGCATTCTACAAGACATGCTTCGACATCAAAAGCCTTTAAAAATGGTCTTTTATATATATATATATATATATAAATATCATTAAAAACGCTGCAGAATGGTCAGAAGAGTCTAAAATCTTCGCGAAATTTTACAATCGTCAAATAATTACTACAGATAATACTAAGAGATTTGCGGAAAGCGCTATTTTAGAAGAATAAGAAATAATTTATGTAATACGTTCGTTAGTGTGCACAAATATAAATGTATGAGATTTACGAAAATAAATAAAATAAAGAAAATAACATTACAACTTTCTCTAAACATCTACATATAGTTAATCTCTGAAGAACAAGGAACGAAGGATAATTGAAGATCAAACGAACTTGTGAAGTTCGATCATAATTATCCGAGTTCCTTGTTCGAAGAGATTAACAACCCACCCACATAATAAAATAATGATTATAACAATATACTATCCCACCCATAAAGAAAGCAATACTGTGTCATCTCTAAACTATAATGACGTGAGTGCGCGCGCGAGTCGAGACTCGAGGAGGTGCTCGATTTTCATTGTTGCTCTGAAAGTGGCGTTATCTAGGGCCAAGGACGTAGACTACATATAGTTAATCTCTTCGAACAAGGAACTCGGATAATTATGATCGAACTTCATAAGTTCGTTTGATCTTCAATTATTCTTAACATTATATTTATATAAAAAAATATATAAATGCATCTGTAGTCTACTTACAAGTCTTTGTTTTCTTTTTTTTCTTGAAGTTTCTCGCTGTGTGGATCTCTGGAGATTCGTTACATATCTTGGCACAGCATTCTTTTTTAAAACTCAATGTTGTGTATATTCATCTGTTCATAAAAAATTAAATTAGAATCATTGTTACGTTCAGCACAAAAATAATTAAAACAGAAATAGGTTAGGAATTACCTGGAAGCCAATAGTCATCTGCACTAAAATGCTTAGAACATATTACAAGTTCTTGGCTAACATCTCTTATACCCAATATTCTTAACCATTCGGCTCGTTTATCTGTTGTTTCATTAAAGCCAAACAAATTCACTCGTAGTATTTCGATACCACTTTTTGGAAGTTTATGAAAGCTTACATTCTTATGCGAATGCATTTTGGAGTTACAGCCTCTCACACAACACTTTTTTCTACACTTTGTTTTTCGATACTCAGTCGAAAATTCCATCTTCGTAAAATCAATTCCGTTTAACAATCTTATGCACAAAGTTTCATATGCTCACTGTTAAAAATTATGCCAATTTTATTTATTTAAATGCATAATATCGTCTAACTCTCATATATTTAAACATACAACAAGTGTATACTGCGGACGGCCATGTTTTTAGTTCGTGCAGCGACCACCAGTAGCGCATGCAATTTTAAACTCCCAATATGATTGTGATTGAGGTGTAATAAATGACTGAAAGATTATATAGTGAAGGTGATTATGAGGGTGATTATGTATTTTCGAAGTTGAAAAAATAGTTTTTAGCCTCGCTTTTGAAGTGACTGATAGGTATGGTGTCGCGTAGTTGTGAGGGTAATGAGTTCCACAGGTATGTGGCGCTTATGTGGAATGAATTCCTCAGCATCTCTGCTGAGAAGGGGGGTATGTCTAGTGGTATCACCTTACCCCTCACAGGACGGAGTGCGACGTGGAAGTCGAAGTAGGCGATTAAGTACGATGGTTTGCCAGTTTTAAATAGCTTTCTTAAGCAGGCCGCAATAAAGTACTTCCTACGTCCGGCGGGAGAGAGAGAGATAGAGAGAGAGAGAGAGAGAGAGCGAGAGAGAGAGAGAGAGAGAGAGAGAGAGAGAGAGAGCGAGAGAGAGAGAGAGGTAGGTAGGCAGCTGACACTTACGGATCATAGATTCCACTCGCTCTCGGGAACCAGCTCAAGACCCAGGACGTCTCCTTCGGGCGGTTTTGACGAGTTATCAACGTTCCTCGTCATAATGTGTATGTGTCGGGCATACCTAGAACTTCTGTCAGGCATGTGTACTGTCACAGTGTCTTTATATTTTTATTTATCTATTTTAGGCTTATGTAAAATAAATAATATTAGCTTCGGCAATGCCGTTCAGTTAGTGTAAAATTTAAAATTCAGAATAACTAAATCTGATAAAATTTTATTCTTTTATCTTTAAATAGTTAACTTTATTTTTTTTAAACTGTCTTTAATGCTCGATCGGCATCACTTTAATCTCTGTTTTAGAAAAACAGTACCTTGATAATATATATATATGGGACGTTTCACGTCAACCGGACCATCAGTGCACCCAAAATTTGGGTTAACCTAACAAGACGTTTGAGGTCTCAAAATGATCGTCTGGTCAAGCGCTTTTGAAAAAGTTCTGGCCTTTTCAAAAATCCAATGTGGCGCATAAAATATGGAGCCTGAAACCCACGTTTTCATAGCACATTCAACAAAAACAATAGTAAAAATGTTCTAATTTGTGAAATATCCCACCAAAAAGCATGTACAACTCATGATAGGACATATTATTGACAATGCTGACGGAATTCCAAAATCAAAAATAGCGAAATCAAAATGGTGGACATTATACCTCCACCAAACCCATTTTACCGCAACAAATGATTTTTGATCAGTTTAAAGTATCGATATGGGGGTTTTCAGGGTCATTGAATCTTACTTTAACCTCGACATTTCAAAATTCGAAATGGTGAATCCAAAATGGCGGACATTATACCACCACCAAACCAATTTTACGGCAACAAATGATTTTAGATTACTTTAAAGTATCGATATGAGGGTTTTTGGGGCCACTGCACCTTATTTTAACCTCGACATTTCAAAATTCGAAATGGTGGATCCAAAATGGCGGACATTATACCACCACCAAACCAATTTTACCGCAACAAATGATTTTAGATCAATTTAAAGTATCGATATGGGGGTTTGTGAGGTAAATGGTTATAAATGTATTATCGGAATCAGTATTTGTGCACATGAATCTTATATTTTTCCGGTCTATTAGATTTAGAATTATCTGTCTGCGGTTTTTGCACTTACATTTTTCTATCGTTCTGTGTATATGTATATGCCTGCGTGGATGAAAAAATATATATAATTTAGCCAAATGAATCAATCTTTAATGACATTTTGTGCACTCTTATCAATTCTGGCTCCTCGTTCGTGGAGTTTTGACTGGTGATAAATGGCTTTCGCCGATATCATAAATTACTCTGTTCCTAGGTTCATTGGCATTTGAGTAATGCATGACTTTCAACGTTTCATTATTTTCTGGGATAAATCCATGCCCCATTTGTATGTTTGTGACAGGTGGACAGTTTTTAAATCTCTTTGTTAGGAATTGACGAGTTTGTTCGTGATCTTTTTTGGTGTATAAGAAAAATTTGATATTGAATGATCGCCCATTAGCCCATGAATAAAGAGCTTTAACATCTAGAATTGCTTTATTTTTTGCAGCTTGTAAGCTCGCTCTTGTAGCTTCTCTCTTTACTATCGCTCCAACTCCATCGCAACTAGCTTTTCCGTGTGCTGTTGCAAAACAGTGCCATTCAGCATCAACGCCAAAATCTCTCTTATGACTCATTAAACTACTCATTTGATAACGTTTTTTAAAATGCTGTTTAGCACCATCAGTAGCATATATTACTTTTTTTCCTGTGGGACAAACCTTGCGAATTTCAGGTATAAGCTTTTGCTGCATTATGTATACTGTGGCATCATGAGTAGTACAGTCGGACATAGATACTGTACTGAAATGCTTTAGCTTGCCTTCAGATTTATAATAAACAACAGCAGGAAAAATCGTACTTTGATCATTATTAAAATGAAATGCCTGTGCAGCATCTTGGGTTGTAAAAGCATAGTTCTCAGCAAAATCCAATTGAGCAAGAACCTCTTCATCTGAAAGATTATTTTTCTTCCCAGAAATAAACTTTGATTGTTCCTTAGCGATGAAGTGATGAGGTATCAACTTTTCTAGGCTAGAACATAAAGTTTCAATAAATTCTTGCATTGTTGTAGGCATTGTGCAGTACTTGCAGTGTGCAGGCATTGTTTTATCAAAGTGTATCTATCGGTTGATTGCCACGTGCTGAAGATGACTTGATCAATATTGTGCTCATCCATAATGTTCTCAACGTAATTAGAAAACTTTTGAATGTCCGGACAAAATTTGCATTCATTCAAATAACAAGTTGGTTTGGGATCCTCACATAGAACGAAATTCAAACATCTTTATAATTCTTCAGAATATTGTTTGAGATTTTTTCCATATTTACTGTGTCAATCATCGCCTTGAAATTTTGGTGTATCGTACATACACATACATTGTGTGTACCAGAGGATCCTGCAAAGACACAACATTTTGGTCTCATTTCCGCAAACTTGGTAAGCCCAATCGGATGTTCAGGAAACTGTTCTTTAAATTGATTATGAAGGTTCTTAATATCAGTAAGTAATAATCTTTTCTGCACTTTTATTTTTTCACCATATAAATAAATACTGTCGGTATCTTTTTTATTTGGCATAATTCTGCTGTTAAGATAATTTTCGTAAAAATCTTCAACTTTCTGAGTAGTTTCTGCAGGTAATGTTTTTCCACGTTGCAACAGGAGAAGCCAAAACTCCATCTGATTCTCTTAACTGTTTTGCTTCACGAGCCATTCTGTGAGACACACCAAATTGGTTCATAATTTTACGTATTGCCCAGTGTTCGGGCAAAATAGTAAGAATACTGACACGTAATTGATCGTTCTCCGGCAGGGATTGGAATTTGTTTTTAAGTCCAGTTAAAATATCTGTAAGATCATCTTGCATAGGTGCATCCGTGTTTGAAACCGAAGGTGAGTCAGTCTCTGATTCAAAATCAACACTCATACTGACGTTTGGAGATGACAAATCATGTAGTTTGTAAAAGGATTTTCTACACGTATCACAAATCAGTAAAGATGTTGGATAATCAGGATAGACATCTTGAAATTCTTTGGAGATCTTCCTAAGAGATTTGCTGTGTCATGTATTAATATCAAATGGATTAACGCATCTGTCGATACGATATTTTTTCGCAGGAGAAGACATTGTTGTAGGATATGAGAAAGCACAACCAAAACAAAAAAAATGTTAGAAATAACAAAATTACGGCTAGTACAGTTGAACAAGGAGATGCCGATAAAGTAAGACTTACTCAACAACTGCCTTAAAAAGGATGTTGAAGAAGAAGTCGCCAATGTATCTATTAATGTACCTATTAACTATTCTAAAAAGGACTGTTGGAGAAAAAGTCGCCTATGAATAAAGCCGCTGATGGACTTGCTCACCAACTATCCTGAAAAAGACTGTTGGAGAAAAAGTCGCCGATGAAGAAAGCATTCCTTGAAGAAAATATTCCTGTCTATGGGTTGCTAAACGTGGGAAGGGGTTGGGGGTGTAGGTAAAAAAGAGGGATGAAATAAATCACTTGAAAGCAATAAATTCCTTCGCCACAAAACAGTTTTATTTGCTGAAGTCTTTGCACAAGTTGTCATTGGACACGAGCCGTGTACTTGCAACATTAGGCTGTTGGAAGAGGGGCGAAGTACAGCGCTGGACCCGGCCTTCTTATGTGCCCTCCGCGACGCTACTTCACTTGTGGATAATGCGCAGCCGCCTAGCGGCGCGCCGCGGTACTAGCGCCGCGGTGATAAGCGCTGCAGCGTGCGTGGCGTGTTCGGCGGGTTGCGCGTTATCAGGGGCTTTGCGCGAGAGAGCCTGCGGGTGGGTTATGACAAATATCCGCCAGTTTATATTGGCCATATTGAATTTTGAAATTTCGAGGTTAAAATAAGATTCAGCGGCCCCTTAAACTCCGATACCGATACTTTAAACTGATTTAAAATCGTTCATTGCGGTAAAATAGTTTTGGTGGTTGTACAATGTCCGCCATTTTGGATCGGCCATTTTGGATTTTAAAATTTGGAGGTTAAAATAAGGTGCAGTGGCCCCAAAAACCCTCATATCGATACTTTAAAGTGATCTAAAATCATTTGTTGCCGTAAAATTGGTTTGGTGGTGGTATAATGTCCGCCATTTTGGATCCACCATTTCGAATTTTGAAATGTCGAGGTTAAAATAAGGTGCAGTGGCCCCAAAAACCCTCATATCGATACTTTAAAGTGATCTAAAATCATTTGTTGCGGTAAAATGGGTTTGGTGGAGGTATAATGTCCACCATTTTGATTTCGCCATTTTTGATTTTGGAATTCCGTCAGCATTGTCAATAATATGTCCTATCATGAGTTGTACATGCTTTTTGGTGGGATATTTCACAAATTAGAACATTTTTACTATTGTTTTTGTTGAATGTGCTATGAAAACGTGGGTTTCAGGCTCCATATTTTATGCGCCACATTGGATTTTTGAAAAGGCCAGAACTTTTTCAAAAGCGCTTGACCAGACGATCATTTTGAGACCTCAAACGTCTTTTTAGGTTAACCCAAATTTTGATGGTCCGGTTGACGTGAAACGTCCCATATATATATATAAAACTGGGGACCTATAATATGCGTTACGATGAAGTGTTCACTTGGGAGAGGATATGAAAAGAATGTGAAAAGCGGTCTATTACGCCAATACTTTTATTATGGCCATTTTTGAGAAATTCCGTAATTAATTTTTTTCGCTGTGTTAAGGGTGCGGCCCTGAAATAAAAATTGTGTCAAATGGTGTCTTTTTAGGAGACCTTTCGATTGGCATAACTTAAAATAAAAAATAATTGTGCAAAGGTTGTCAAATTTCAAAAAAACCTTAGGGGTGCGATCAAGCACGTTTTTTATCCGTTTTTATGTAAAATTTGAATTTTTTAAGTGATATAAAAGGGATTACTGATGATATAAAAACTTGATTACTGAATATCTCAGCTTTCCCAGGGGTACGGGCGTTATTTTTTTTTAAATGCATGCTTTTTTGTGTTCTACACGATGACACAGTTTTAAAAGGTTGCCCGAAGGGGGCACGAATCATCTATACTCGTGGACATCCACGTATTATCCACGTATATATACATATTAAATTCTCTAATGATATATATATATATATATATATATATATATATATATATCATTAGAGAATTTAATATGGAAAAAAAATATATGAGAAAATAAAAAGCTACTGTAGCCCCGTTTTTTAGGGCGATAAAGTGGCTATTATGATTAAGCTGTGAATAAATGTAATAATAAATTATAATTATACTTATCCTAATTCAATATCGTTCATTGCTAATTTGAATACCGGCTCGCTCTAGAGTTCGAGATATCGTTCCTATTCCGCGTACCGGACTATAGAATCTACATGGACTTGGGATCGGATCATTAACCATTAGTCCAGGAAGACTATAGAGAAGGAGAGTCAACGCGATGCTAGCAAAATCCTGAAAACTATCAGAAAATGATTCGCCGATAGGCGGCGTTGCGAACAGTACATTTCAGGATGGCCGCCATCTTGTTAAAAATCGCGGCATTTTTAAACTGATTTGACAGAGTGATGGAGGCAGACAATCAAAATGACGTTCTCCAAACGACTTACTTCATCAACAATTTGAAAAAGTGTGTTGCTTTTAATTTGAAGTTCACCTGCAACCCTGAGTGTCACTTGTTCCAATTGCTCAATCAGTTTTTCTAATGGCAAACTTGGATACTGCAGGGATCCTTCGTCAATAAGATTGATAAACCGATGCTGCTCTGATTTACTATTTGTGGTAAGACAACTTATACATTCTGTACAATCAGTAAATTTCTGAATTTTATTCACAACAAATCCAGCAATATATGATAATATATACTGATTTGTTACACCAGCATCGTAATCATGCGTTTGTAAATGTG
Source organism: Nasonia vitripennis (assembly GCF_009193385.2). Taxonomy (NCBI): domain Eukaryota; kingdom Metazoa; phylum Arthropoda; class Insecta; order Hymenoptera; family Pteromalidae; genus Nasonia; species Nasonia vitripennis. The sequence continues at coordinate 12,813,533 of NC_045759.1, read as the reverse complement.
AACATAATGAATTTTTAGGCAAGTCTTTTTGCTCACAACGATCAAATTTGTTTCAGTTTCTATGTCGACATATAAACTTCGATTTATCAGTTAATTCATAACAGTATTCATTGAATTTGTAAATTATTAAATAATAAGTCATTTATTTATTGTAAAAGGTATAATTTCCGATATATAAAATAAAATTTAGTTCATTGAAAACGCTCGTTTTTAAATCATTCTGGCAAGTGACGTCACAATGAAGACAAATGTTTGAAGCGCCACCATGCGGCGGAATATGACTGAAAAAGTTTTTAGTATTTTCTGGCTCCAAACTCCTATCCCGTTGATTCTCCTTCTCCTAAAGTGAGGCACCCCGACCACCGCGGCGCGTCAGTCTAGTTTCTTGCGTTCTGATGGCAACAGAGTGCAGCTTAGTCGGTAACATATCGGTCATGCTTATCAACTTAGTTTTTATATGCAATCGGCGATCAAGCAATCAAGGAATAAATCTAAAACCGAAATGCTTAAACCCAGCTACCCAAGGCGTCGCGATTCTTAATGAGAGAAGCTTAATTTAGAAAATACGTCGGCACATCGAAGAATAATAAGGCGAGTAAAAGCAAGGAATACATCTAACACCAAAACCCTTAAACCGAGCTACCCCACGCGTCGCGATTTTTAATAAGACGACCTTAATTTAAAAAATACATCGGCATATCAGACGAAGGCAAACGAAAGCGAGGAATAAATTTAAAGCAAAAACCCTCAAACCCAGCTACCCCACGCGTCGAGATTTTAAATGACAGAATATTTATTTAAAAAAGACGTCGGCACACCGGAATAAGAAGACTAGCGAAAACAGCAAATACATTTAAAACAAAAACCCTCAAACCCAGCTACCCCACGCGTCGAGATTTTAAATGACAGAATATTTATTTAAAAAAGGCGTCTGCACATCGGAATAAGAAGGCTAGCGAAAGCGACAAATAAATCTAAAGCCAAATGCCCTAAACCCACCTACCCCACGCGTCGCTATTTTTTTGTGATAGAATTATATTTATTTAAAAAATACGTCGGCACATTGGAGGAAAGCTAATGAAAGCGAGGAGTATTCTTTAAAAAGAAGATCTTTTATTAAAACATATTATTCTCTAAAATCTCGACGCGTGGGGTAGCTGGGTTTGAGGGTTTTTGTTTTAAATGTATTAGGGGTATCTCACGTAAAAAGGAATAGCGAGGAATAGCAGCTGACAGCCAATCAGAAGTAAGCGTTAAACGGACTTGTTCCTTATTGAGGTGGTGGGGAGAGAACATGAAGGAAACGGTCGCGAAGCGGCCAGGCGGGAGTCAGAACTCACAACTGGAGTTCTATATGTTCTACTCCGGTCTGACCAAGTCGCGATAGTGCACGGACGCGTTTTTTTTGCAGCTAGTTTCTTGATACTTATAAATAACGGAATTCAGGCAAATACTTGACTGGCGAGGATATTGGTTAAGACGAAACGGTGTTTATACGTCCAAAGGGATTAGATATAGAAACTTCTGATTGCTGAAACCAAAAAGGCCCGCTAAAGCGGGCGCAACCCCCAACATAACCTGCACCTGCGTGTGCGGTTAATCGAAAAAATGGGAGATCACCCACAACATCTTCCGAGAGTGCTAAGACCACCTCGGACGTATGCTACTTCTGGCCTTAAGCTTAATAATAGGCATAACACCCGCGTTACTACGAAAGAGTCTATAGGCGAAAACAAAAATGGTCTGAATCCAAAGAGGAACTCACTGATACAAGCAAGACTTAACCACACTAAAAGTTCGAACAACTTAGATCAAATTAACACAACAGCCAAAGGTGATGACCTAAAGGATACAAAAATGGAAACTGAAGACATATCGCTCGAAGAAATCGAAAAGATTATCCATACACCAAATGACAATAAAACCCTAACACAGAGTCAACCGATAACAGAGACAAACACGAGCAGCTTAGACCAGCGCAATCACGAATCCCAGAACACGTCGCACGAAAACTCAAAAGCTGACAGTGAAAGGAAGAGACCTGCCGAATTTAGATCGCCAGAGTCATCATCCCCCAACAATCAAAGATTCAAGAAAAAACCTTACAACGACAATGCTAGAAAAAATCTATTCAATGACCACTCTTTACCGACCGATCCCAATGATAACAGAAATGATAAAGATTTACCATCAGAGTACGACATTACCATACAAGGACCATACAAAATCTACCTACAATCAATTGACAATGATAGACTAGATGCTATAAAGATTGCTAAATCCCTAATTCCAAAAATTGAAATCAAAGACTCCTTACATGAAATAAAACAATTAAGCTATAATAAAGTTTGTGTTATAGCCAAATATAGAAATATAGCCAACCTTATCTTAAACTTGACAGATTGGAAGGATCTAAAAATCCGTGCGTTCATCCCAAACCATCTGCTTTCAAAGCAAGGAATCATTAAGGGTATTCCAGTAGAAATAACTGATGATGAATTAAAACAGTTCATCGAATTAGACTCTCCTTTTGGTCCACTCCAGATCACACACACACGAAGATTCACGAAAAAGATATACAACAAATCAACCGATAAAGTAGATATCCTCCCAACAAAAACAGTTCAAATAACAGTGAAAGGACAATTTCTACCGGCAGAGGCTAAGGTCTTAAAAGTAATTTACCCAATTGAAACATACTACCCGCAAGTAAGACAATGCTACAGATGCTTTAGATTTGGTCATATCAAAAACAATTGCAAAGCCCCAAATGAAAGATGCATCAGATGCGGTGAACCAAAACATACAGATGGAAATGAATGTCCATACATTAACACACAACCTACATGTTTACACTGTAAACAAAACCACCTCCCAATTGACAAAAGTTGTCCTGCAAAAATTGAAGAGCAAAACCTAAAAAACATGGCAACAGATCAAAACATTACAATAGCCGAATTAAAAAACCAATTAAGAAAAATGCCTGCGTATAACAAATCACATTTTCCAACCATTGGTAACTCCTCACAACCAACGCAAGCTCAGACAGACACACTAAAAAATACCATGTATGCGGATAAAGTAAAATCCTACTCCAAACAGCCAAGGAACCATCCTACTCAACCTTCAGTGGAACCAACAGATATATAGGGGGTCTACCCAATCAGTAGGTCATAACCATCAACTCACCCAATCCCCCTCTCAAAAATCAAAAAACAACAACTTTACTCCCAACTTTAGATTGGCAAAACAGCACACGGATTGTTTGTCATATGTAAATGGCAACACCAATCTAAAAATCAAACCAATCAATCATAGAATGACAGCGAAAGACTTTTTTGATCACAGTTATCTTCAAGACACTCATGATAATTTAAATTTCACACCAATAGAGGAAAAAATTAATTATATTACTGAAATTATTAACGACTTACCAATAACTGAAATCCGAAAAATCTTAAGACTAACTGAAAATAGAATCAATCACAGGGAACAACAATTAAAACAGTCAAATGTACTGTTGACACAAGTCCAAAATACCTATAATGACGCAGTTAATGAAACAGATAATTTAAGCAAAAAAAATGATAACACTAATGAAGAATCAAGCTCCACAGAGCTTTAAACAAACACGTAAATCGAACTAATAGCAATTCCATGCTTATAAATGTTTTTCGACATCTAATTTTCAATCTTAAATTATATTTAAAAAATGGAAGATACAATTCAAGGTAATCCAAACAAATGTAAAATCAAAAACAATCTTAAAATCCTTCAATGGAATTGCCGCTCAATTTCAAATAAAACTGATTTCATCAAAAATATAGCCGACAACTACGACATAATTCTTCTCTCAGAGACATGGCTCTCAGACCAAAAAAAATTTACAATAAAAAACTTCAATATGGTAAGAAGAGATAGAGCAGAAAACAACAACAATTTAAATAAAGAGCATAATGGAGAAGTCTGTATTCTCGTCAAATCAATCCTGATATTTGAAGAGTATAAACCATTATATAACAGCCCGGAAAGTTTAGAAACAGTTGCTGTCACAGTACATCTCAACAACGAAGAAGAAATATTAATCAGTTCAATATACAGAGTTCCTGGAAAAGTTACCACAGCGGAAGAATGGTACAAATTCTTTCAATCAATTGATAAAATCAAATATAAAATAATTGGTGGAGATTTTAATGCACACAATTTACTATGGGGATCAACAAACAACTGTAAAACTGGAGAGAATCTTTTAGAAATTATCGACGATAAAGACCTTATAATTCTTAATGACGGTTCAATGACCTACTCCAAAGTAGTTAACAATAACATAACTTTTTCTGCTATAGACTTAACAATAGTATCATCAGACTTATTTCTCCAAAGTCACTGGAAAATCCTAGACGATAAAATGTACAGTGATCATTACCTAATTGAAATCGAGATTAACAAAGACATAAAAATATGCCCTACAGCATCAAGCCATAAAATAAAAACAAAGTCTATTAACTGGACAAACTTCAACCTACTAGTAGAAGCTATAGTTGACACTCAATACCCTATAGACCAATTTCATGAATTTTCGAATAAACCGATAGATGAAAAATATAACATACTAATGAATATTCTAATAAGTGCCATAAACGAACTAAAACCTAAACCAAAAAAGTCACACAACAAAGAAAAAATAAATGAAATAAACAACCCCAGTGATGACAATTCTACAATGAATAACCATCCATGTTATAAAGTATACTCCCCTTTAATAACCGATAACAGAACCCAATTTATTAAGAATAAACTAAAAGCATCACATATACCTCAATCAATAAAACCACCTTGGTGGAATGAGGAAGCCGAAGAGATTAATAACACCAGGAAAAATCTAGAAAAAAGCCTGAAACAAAATCCATCGTTGGAACAACTCAAAGAACTAAAGGACTATGAAATAGAATCAAAATTCAAACTAAAAGAAATTAAATTAAACAGTTTTAAGAAATATACAGAAACTAAACTGTCTAGAGAAGCCAACATAAATGAAGTCTGGGAAACCATCCATAAATTTAACGAAAAAAAAAAGAAATAACCCAATATACTTAGACTCAGAGACAATAAATAACATGCACCAATTCATCTCAGACTTTTGCCCGCAAACAGCTTCTTATAATCAACCCCCAGGATCTATCGAAAACATAGAGGCCGAAATAAATAGTGACATCGACAGTCCATTTAATTTAAAAGAACTGACAATAGCGATTGAGTCATGCAACAAAAAATCTAGCCCTGGGTTAGACCAAATAGACAACATTATGCTCAACAACACTCCAAACAACTATAGAGCGCTGCTTTTACACACCATAAATGATATAATTGCCAGCGGAAGGTTTCCACGAGAGTGGAAAGAATTCCTGGTAATGCTACTACCCAAAAAAGAAAAAAATAAATTCAGACCTATCACATTAGCTTCATGTATGCTAAAACTAGCCGAAAAACTCATACAAACACGATTAATCTACTACCTAGAGAGCAATGCACTCTTACCCGATTCTCAAAATGGCTTCAGAAAAGCTAAGTCATGCGCCACTAGTATTGCTTATCTAATCGCTCAAATACATAAAGCTTTTATAGAAAATTCGCATATTATTACATTGCTGATAGACATTAAGTCTGCTTTCGACATGGTCAATCCGAATATGTTACAAAATATACTGGAAGATCTTAAAATACCAATTAAAACAAGAACATTCATATTCAACCTAATGACAAACAGAAATCTCTATTTTTAAATTAATCACAAACTAGTGGGACCCTTCTACAGACACATTGGAGTCCCCCAAGGCTGCGTTCTAAGCCCGACCCTCTACCTCATTTATGTTATCTATCTCAACCGACACATTAATCCTAAAAACAATATCATACAATTCGCAGACGACACAATAATATTTACAAACAATAAATCTGTAGAAGAAGGCCTAGCTACATTACAAAACAACACAAGTGAGATTATCAACTTTTTCCAATCCATAGGACTAGATATAGCTCCGAATAAAACACAATTGATCATCTTCTCCAACAAAAATATAGATCCCAACATATCTATCACCATAAATGGACATAAAATTAAAAATGAACAAGCTGTTAAATACCTTGGAGTATGGCTCGACTCCAAACTAAACTGGAATACACACGCACAAAATCTTATTGAAAAAATACAAAAAACTATAAATATTATAAAAGTCTTGAGAACGACTTGGTGGGGAGGACATCCTCAAGTACTCCTCAATGTCTATAAAGGTTTGATTAGAAGCATCACCGATTATAACTGTTTCTGTATAAATATCAAGAATCCAAAACTAAGAGAAAAAATCAACAAGCTACAATACAAAGCAATCAGATTGGCACTAGGATATAGAAACTCTACACCTATCAATGTCATGCTGGCAGAATCCAAAGAAGTCCCCATAACAACCAGAACGGAGTACTTAGCAGACAAACTAGCGGTCAAGATCATATCAATAGAATCAGATAGACTTTCTAACATGCTCTGCGAATTATTTGTCCTAGCAAGAAATAAAAACAAAATTTTCACCGTAAGCTCTTTCCCTTTATTCAAATCATTTATACACTACTTTTATCACAGAGGTCACTTTATCAAAAAATTTAACTTACCACTTCCTTACCCATACAAGCTTGAAACAATGCTAAATGACAAAGAGGACGAGATCATCTCAATAAAAGAAGGTTCTATCATACAAAAATCAGAAAACCCCAATACTGCATTTGAGGAGATGTTTTATAATAACCCATCCGAAGAAACGGTTGACTTTTTTACTGACGGTTCTAAAACAGAAGACAAAAATCACACAGGAGCAGCAATTTATTCACCATACAATAATCTCGAAAAAAAATTCAAATTCAACAAAATTGCATCCATATTTACAGCTGAAGCATTTGCTATTTTACAAACACTGAAAATAGTACTAAACAAAAATATAAAAACTTCCAGAATTTTTACTGATTCCCAGTCAGTCCTACAAGCGATTAAATATTTCTCCCCACTAAAAACAAAAAATATGTCTTATCTTATTCTAGACATAAAAAACCTATTATACGAGATTATAAACAAAAAACTAAAACTGAAAATTTACTGGATACCCGCTCATAAAAACATTACAAATAACGAAATAGTAGACAAATTAGCTAAAGATGCCATTACAACAGGTGATCAAGTTGACCTAAAACTTCCATACACTGATATGTTTGAAGAAATCAAAAAAAAGGAACACAAAAGCTTCAGAAAAAAACTAGACCACGAAAAAACATACAAGGGTAAACTATACTTCGAAAATTATTATGAAGATACTCCAAAACCCTGGTTTTATAAAACCATTGCTAACAGATATCATATAACAACAATTAACAGAATTCGTTCAAACCACTACTCTCTAGCAGAGAGTCTATTCAGGAAAAACCTAACCGACTCAGAAGAATGCAAATGCGGATTCCTCACAGAAGATTTAGATCACGTTATAAATGAATGCCCGCTCTATATTAAAGAGAGAGCATCCCTACTTAAAAAATTAAAAAAAACAAATCAACAATTCCTTTAGACTTGAAAAAAACATTTAAAATGCCTAACAGCATAGAAGCAAAATTTCTAACAGAATTTTTCAAAGCCTGTAATTTAGCTTTATAATCAAAAATTTACACATTATGTAGATGATTTCACCTGACTTATTCTATAAGATGTAACAGAAAAACCACGGTGCTGATCAATAATCGGCCTCGAGATACCTTACTGCCAAACCAAAAACAAAATCGCCGCCAACTACAATAACAGACCTTAATTCAAATTATTACCGGGTGATGGCAGCACGAGTCTAACTCATTGCCAAGAAAAAAAAAGAAGAAGAAGAACTCACAACTCGTGAACTTACGTCCCGATGCGACAGAAATTTTTCTGTTGACCAAAAAATTAGGTAAAATAAAGTATCGATATTTACGTATAACATATCGATATTTCCAATAATCGGTTAGTAAAATATCGATAAAAAATTCCGATATATTGAAACAAAAATATCGATATTTGCACTTATCGATAATTATTGAACATCACTAATTTGACAATGGCATAGATGCATCAGAGAAGAAATCGCGGCGGAGGCGATGCGTACAAATTTAAATCGCTCGTGCTTTAGGTAGAATTGAGCTTCCAGGATGGCCGGAAACTTTTGGCACAGCTCGCATCAGTAAGTGTACAAATATTTTTAACAAGTGATATTAATGTCACTTGAGGCTCACGTTCTTCTCCTCATTTCAGTCAACAATGGCTATTGGATAAGCAAGATTTGGTCAGAGAGAGGCAGTACGATCTCTCAATTTTGACCGAGGAAGAGTATCAAAAGTTGTTTATTTTTTTTGCTAATCGTTAGTTACAACATTAAATCAAACAAGTTCAATCAAACAAGTGGTAAAAAAATTGTAACAATGGTTATTTGATTATATGATTTTAGTAATTCAGGTGTTTGGTGAACAGCTCAAGCTGAGACAGCAGGTCATTGCCACAGCTACAGTTTATTTTAAAAGGTTTTATGCGCATAACAGCCTCAAGTGTATTGATCCTTTACTGTTGGCTCCAACTTGTGTTCTTTTAGCTTCCAAAGTTGAGGAATTTGGCGTAATTTCAAATAACAGATTACTTACAACTTGTCAAACAGTTTGTACGTATTATCAAATTTATTCTGCACCAGTGTCACAATCTTTTACGCCAATATAAATATAAATATTTCTGTATACAGTGAAAAGCAAATTTACATATGCCTATGCACAAGAATTTCCATATAGAACAAACCATATTTTGGAATGTGAATTTTATTTATTAGAGCACCTTGACTGCTGCTTAATTGTGTACCAACCTTATCGCCCATTACTTACTTTAATTCAAGACGTTGGCCCTGATGATCAATTACTTACACTAGCCTGGAGAATCATCAATGACAGTTTGCGCACTGATGTTTGCTTACTGTATCCTCCATATCAAATAGCAATTGGTAATCTATCAAGTCATAGTAATAATTTGAAAAACATTCTTTGAGTTGTTTTTATACAATTGAAACTAATTATGTTTATCTATTCTTACAGGTTGCCTACAAATAGCTTGCGTCATATTACAAAAAGACCTTAAATCATGGTTTGCTGAACTAAACGCAGACATGGAAAAAATTCAAGAAATAGCTAGGTATATAATTAACTTATATGAGCTCTGGAAAACTTATGACGAGAAAAAAGAAATTCAGGCTTTACTAAACAAAATGCCAAAACCAAAAGCTGCTCCTCAGCGTTAAGACTCTTTACTACATCTTTTCATAAGCACCGCATTTATATGTAATAATTTTATTTTTATACGTTGAAACAAAAATTTATAGGAAATCAAATTAAATAATAATTTATAAAATAAAATAATTAACGGTTACAATATATAATAAAACGCTGTGTATTTTCACCGCAAATTCACGTAGATCCACGTAAATACGCGTTTAAAACTTGATTTCATCGACGACTTTAAAACGTGTATTTACGTTGACGAAGTATAGACACGTATTTTCCAGAAACGTAAATTTTCCGCGTTAGCGTACGTAATTTTTTAGGCACTGTCTACGTACACCCACCCGTGTACATATACGGTACACGGGTTTTCCCTGCGGATATAAGAAGTTAAGAAAATATTCAACCCGTGTACGTTTGCGAAGAGTGTGCCTGGGTGGGTATGATTGCTTCAGCACATCTGAGTGAAAAGATCAGTATGCTAAAGCAACAGTACACAGATTTACTCTTTGCAAAAGAAAAGTAAATTTCAAGTCACTAATTAATCAATCATACCCTGGATCTACGTGGATTTACGTGAATTTGTGATGCGAATAGACACGGCGATAATAAAAGGTCTTTTACAGAGCATTTTTATAAAATTTATGCTATTTATTTTACAATAAATCATCCTGTATTGCAAGTTTTATCTTGAATACTTTTGTACAAATTATATCAGACAATATTGGTTTGATCCTTGTATAAATATTGATAAATAACATTACTTCCAAACAAACATTTTTCCTCAAGTATTAACAACCTTGATTAAACTAAAAAACAGTTAATTGGCTCCTTTTGAATATCGCTTCCAGAATTTTTTGACATCATCATGACCTGTTTTTGTAACAACCATAGTTCGTTTCCTACACAAGACAAAGTGAAATTAGCAGAATATATTATTACAAAAATTCAATTTTGAAAGCTCATTTTGATTAATCCATGAATATACCTGTCACTTTGCCAAATCATTACACCCAAAGATACAGCATGATCTCTAAGAACTTCAAAATCAATTTGAGAATGAAATTGACTATAAAGAACTCCTTCGCTGAATATAAAGCGATTTCTTTCATTTTCCCATAGTTTAATCTGATCTACAATAGTTGGTGGAAGAGTTGGTGGTCCAGGATCAATCATTTTATTATGAGCATGCTGATTCAGATATCCTACTATTTGTACAGCAGTGATACCACTTTTTAAGGCTGCTCGTACAGAATCTCTTGTCAATATTGCAACCACTAAATTTGGAAATCTGTCAAAACATTACCATTGTAAAGCAATCATGATCTATAAAAATTTACATGATTAACACACGCACACACACACATACCTGTAGAGTAATTCACAAAATAAACCAATGAGTGCAACTTGCAGATTTGAGTTTGTGTATGCATATACCCTATAATTTGTTTCAACTATGACAAAGCGTTCTTTTTCCAAATCTCTTGAGATAGGTTTGTCTTGTCCTGTTGCAATATTCAAAGCTAGTCGTGTTGGATAAAATCTGTTAAAATTAAGTGTGATTGGTTAGAACTCTGCAATTTTATACAAAAAAAATGTTTTGGATCAAATGCTTTCTCAAAGAGAAGCATTAACAGCATTTTTCCGTGTTTGATGAATATTAATTAACCCTTTCAAATACTCCACACTTTTTTATGATGCTTTTAAACAGACGTAATGACTATACTTGTAGTCTTTGAGCGACATTTAAGGAGGTTCTACAAAATATATAATATAAAAACTTTATAGCAGTTGTGAGTAAACAATGTCTATTGAGCTTATTTATGAATTTATAGATAAAAGTAAAACAGTTGCCATAGTTTTGGTTTTCATTCAAAGAATTTTTTTCTTACCAATAAGTTGCTCATATGACAAGGAAGTCACGATTTGAAGTTAGAATAGTGTAAACTTTTGACTTTTCCCAGTAAATATCTTTTTAAAACATTTGGCTTCATGGACTTTTCTTTGGATAATCTAAAAGTGCGGAACGAGAACATTTATGCCCTCCTTTTTCAATCTTATCTGAACTTTTTGTAAAAAGCAACCTTAATATTACTGCTTGGAATCAGTGTTTTAAAAAATATTATAATTTTTATTGTAACTTGGAGAAAAATAATGTATATTTTTCATAACTTTCTTAACTTTTTGCACTAATGATTGAACCTCCTTAAATAAATTAAAAAAATCTAAAATCACTGGTTTTGTGTGAAACTTGGTGTTCTATTCAAAAGGCAAAAGATTGTCATTCAAGTGAATTAGACTGTTACATGAAACAACATAATTAAAAGAAAGCAATGATTTTGCAAATACATTATTTATCTTATTAAGACATATAAAAGTATTTATCCCTGGTTGGCTTGTTGTCCATTTTAGCCATCTTATTATGCAAATCTATAACAATAGAAATTGACTTGAAATTTAATGTCTTGTGGACTTTATTTTTGTGCAAATTCCATCCTCAACTGTAACAGAGATAATGGTTCAAAACAAATAATTTTAATTTTTGTTATATATACCATTCTTCCTTAGGTTGATTCTTTTTGTTTTATTCTTTAAAAATTTAATTCTAAGAGAAATGGTATAAAGTTTTATATTTTTTATTGAAAATCTGATTTTTTAAGGAAAAAATTACAATTAAACTACTACATTTAAAATGTATTACAGTATCATTCAGGTCTTTCTTAATATGTTATAATTTGTTAAGCAAAATAATATACTGACATGTTTAACTCACACCCAAAATATTAATCAACAAAATTTTTCTCGAAAATCCATATTTAATTTTAATTTAACGAATAATTTATTTATTTAGAATTATAAGTCAAAAAAGTGAAATAAATAAAAGAAAAAATAGTTCTCCATCTTAATGAACAATTAATGAGAGGAAATATATAACATATTCCTGAATTAGTTTAAATAGAAAAATAAAACAAGAAAATCTTAAAACTTATAATTTTTAATTTAATTATTAAAATAATATAATTTTAGTTTTAACATCTTAAAATTTATTAAATATAAAAACATCAATCTATACATTTCAAAATATATTGATAAAAAGTATGCCCACCTTTAAAAAATCTTTAAACATGGATAAAAAAATTTTCAAATATGAACAAACTTACATCTCTTTGAGAAAGCAGTGTGCCAAATCAGTGGGCAGCATTATTTAAACAGTTTTACCTTCCTGCTTTTCTTTTTCGTTGATATACAAGGCCAAATTCTCTCAGATGTTGTAGAAACATCAAAAGGCCATCTGACATACCTTGTGTACTGTAATCTTTTCCAAGTGTGGAAAAATTCAATTGAAAAAGAAAAGTCAGGCATTCAACTAAATCCAAACCTCTTGCCTCCACTGTATCCAAATATTGAAGGATAAAGTACCAAACCTAGGTTTGTTGGCTTATAAGTTAGTAGTATATGATTTGAATCACAATTTATAATAACACTTTTGTTAATAAATTTTTACCTGAGCAGAAGTATCTAATAATAAAAATTGAAAACCCGCTTGTGTTATAACAGGACTACCATCTTCTTCATCCCTTTTCATAAGGCCAGCATGTAATAAAATTCTGACAGCATCGGCTGATATGCCTATTGCAAAAATTCAAAAATATTTTATCATTGCAAAGAGCAGTTATTTCAGCAAAGGATATTAAAAAAAATAAATTGGAATATTCCTCAAATACAGATATTTTATTTTATTTCAAATAAGTTAGGCTGTATTAACATCATAAAATAGAAAAAAATAATACCTTCTTGTTGTTGCGATCCAACCATATAATGCAAAACGCACTCCCACCTTTCCAAAGCATAAGAATCCAAAAAAGCTATATCCCTAGGTTTGCTGTCAATCTCAAGTTGTTTAGACATAGTCCAAGGCGCACCACCACCCAGAAGCACTATTTTTAAATTTTTCCTAAACGTGGCATTGAGTATCCATCCTGGCAAGCCACCAGGTATAGCAGCTTCCTTCCAAATATTTAACTCATTCATAACTTGCACCACGTTTAAATGATTCTCTACATGTAGTTTTGAGCACCAAGATGCAATGACAGCCTGTGGAACTGGTTGTTCTACAAACAGGAGCCTCATAACATAATGTCGGGCAATCTCTGGCAGTTCTCTGTAGACTGCAAGACAAATCGGAGGATTATTGTACAATTTGCTGAGCACCTCTGGTGACCTCGACTTAAGGTATTCGTGCAAATTCTTGCATTGTAGCCCAGTAGGCTGCAGTAAATTCTTACCACTGATTGCTGATATCATACTGACGGCTGCTGATGCCAAATAATTATTATAAACATCTTCTTATATACAAATTAACATTTAACCATTCACACGTTAAATGAAGATTACTAACCTTAAACTAAATAAAGGACAATTTAAAAAACTGTCGTTGTAAGTTTCTGAAATGACCTTCTGAAATTAGTAGGCACTTAAATACTCTTTTGCTGTCAGCACCACCATTTTCATTCATTCATTTTTAAACATACCGCAGCAAGACAACAACAAAACAAGCTATAAACGCCTGTATACATTTCCTAAACAGCCACCACAAACACCTTTTTTTTGCACGTTTGGAACGGTGGGGAACCGTTCCGCGGCTTGGCTATAAGACAATTCGCCGACCCAAGGTGTAAACAGGTAGATCGAATGTCCTTCCCCCACCACAAAACTGCTGAGCAGTGCTGGGGTCTCGATTATTCCAAAGGACGCTCAAATTCCAACTTCAGGAGGCATCAAGGTAAGGCGATCTGCTTTGTTCTCTGAAGTCAGCCATAGGGCGACCCTGCATCAATTCGAAAATTTTCGAATTACTGGTGGCTGCGCCGATGAATAAGAAAATGTCAATCTAAAACTAAAAAAAAGAACTCTAGGCACCAAATCTAGTTCCCCAAGAATTAAATATAAAACGTGAATACTAATAGATCCCATAAACATAAATCAACCTACCCCATGCACAGCGAGGTGCAGATGAAGAAAAAATATACTAAAATAAAATCTCCTAAAACCTTCTACACGAGGCACAGAAAGTTGCTGACATAAAACGAAAATATTAAATCCTAAGCACATAAGCCCACAGAAAATTCAAAATTACAATACAAAATCCTAAGCCTGATCTAAATCAATTAACCTAATACCTAGAGAGATAAAAGTATTAAATTTTTAAATATGTTGGCACTTTGTAGGAAGGCGAGCTAGCGCAAGAGTAAGATTAAAAACTAAAATCCGTAAACCAACCTACACCATTCAGTAAGAGATTTAGTAGTAAAATATTTTTTAAAAACACGTCGGCACATCGATCGAAGGTGAGCTTAGTGAAAAATAAATCTAAAACCTAAATGTGTAAACACAATTACCCCACGCTCCCCGATTATAATAATTTACTTTAAAAACGCGTCGATCGAAGGTGAGCTTTACGCAATTACCCCACGCTCCCCGAGTAAAAAAAATTTATTTAAAAAACACGTTGGCACATCGATCGAAGGTGAGATTAGCGAAGAATAAATCTAAAACCTAAATGTGTAACCCCAATTATCCCACGCTCCCCGATTATAATAATTTACTTTAAAAACACGTCGGCACATCAAAGGAAGGCTAACTGAGCGAGAAATAAAACCAAAATCAAAATGCGTAATTCAAACTACCCTACGTTCCCTACGTAAAATAATTTATTTAAACTACACCTCGGCACATCGATGGAAGACAAGCGAAGCGAGGAATAGATCTAAATCTAAAACGTTTAAACCCAACTACCCCACGCTCCCAGAGTACAATAATTTAATTTAGAAACACGTCGATCGAAGGTGAGCTTTACGCAATTACCCCACGCTCCCCGAGTAAAAAAAATTTATTTAAAAAACACGTTGGCACATCGATCGAAGGTGAGCTTAGTGAAGAATAAATCTAAAACCTAAATGTGTAACCCCAATTATCCCACGCTCCCCGAGTACAATAATTTAATTTAGAAACACGTCGATCGAAGGTGAGCTTTACGCAATTACCCCACGCTCCCCGAGTACAATTATTTATTTTAAAAACACGTCGGCACATCGATCGAAGGTGAGCTTAGTGAAGAATAAATCTAAAACCTAAATGTGAAAACCGATTTATCCCACGCTCCCCGATTATAATAATTTACTTTAAAAACGCATAGACACATCAAAGGAAAGTGAACTTAGTGAAGAATAAATATAAAACCTAAATGTGTAAACGCAATCACACCACGCTCCCCGATTATAATAATTTATTTTAAAAACGCATCGACACATCAAAGGAAGGTGAGCTTAGTGAAGAATAAATCTAAAACCTAAATGTGTAAACACAATTACCCCACGCTCCATGAGTACAATAATTTACTTTAAAAACGCATCGACACATCAAAGGAAGGTGATCTTAGTGAAGAATAAATCTAAAACCTAAATGTGTAAACCCACTTACCCCACGCTCCCCAAATAAAAAAAATTTATTTTAAAAACACGTCGGCACGTCGATCGCAGGTGAGATTAGCGAAGAAAAATGTGTAAACGCAATTACCCCACGCTCCCCGAGTACAATAATTTACTTTAAAAACGCATCGACACATCAAAGGAAGGTGAGCTTAGTGAAGAATAAATCTAAAACCTAAATGTGTAAACCCACTTACCCCACGCTCCTCGATTATAATAATTTATTTTAAAAACGCATCGACACATCAAAGGAAGGTGAGCTTAGTGAAGAATAAATCTAAAACCTAAATGTGTAATCCCACTTACCCCACGGTCCCCAAATAAAAAAAAATTTATTTTAAAAACACGTCGGCACGTCGATCGAAGGTGAGATTAGCGAAGAAAAATGTGTAAACGCAATTACACCACGCTCCCCAATTATAATAATTTACTTTAAAAACGCATCGACACATCAAAGGAAGGTGAGCTTAGTCAAGAATAAATCTAAAACCTAAATGTGTAAACCCAATTACCCCTCGCTCCCCGAGTACAATAATTTAATTTAGAAACACGTCGATCGAAGGTGATCTTTACGCAATTACCCCACGCTCCCCGAGTACAATAATTTACTTTAAAAACGCATCGACACATAAAAGGAAGGTGAGATTAGCGAAGAATAAATCAAAAACCAAAATGTGTAAACGCAATTACACCACGCTCCCCGATTATAATAATTTATTTTAAAAACGCATCGACACATCAAAGGAAAGTGAGCTTAGTGAAGAATAAATCTAAAACCTAAATGTGTAAACGCAATTACCCCACGCTCCCCGAGAACAATAATTTACTTTAAAAACGCATAGACACATCAAAGGAAGGTGATCTTAGTGAAGAATAAATCTAAAACCTAAATGTGTAAACCCACTTACCCCACGCTCCTCGATTATAATAATTTATTTTAAAAACGCATCGACACATCAAAGGAAGGTGAGCTTAGTGAAGAATAAATCTAAAACCTAAATGTGTAATCCCACTTACCCCACGGTCCCCAAATAAAAAAAAATTTATTTTAAAAACACGTCGGCACGTCGATCGAAGGTGAGATTAGCGAAGAAAAATGTGTAAACGCAATTACACCACGCTCCCCAATTATAATAATTTACTTTAAAAACGCATCGACACATCAAAGGAAGGTGAGCTTAGTCAAGAATAAATCTAAAACCTAAATGTGTAAACCCAATTACCCCTCGCTCCCCGAGTACAATAATTTAATTTAGAAACACGTCGATCGAAGGTGATCTTTACGCAATTACCCCACGCTCCCCGAGTACAATAATTTACTTTAAAAACGCATCGACACATAAAAGGAAGGTGAGATTAGCGAAGAATAAATCAAAAACCAAAATGTGTAAACGCAATTACACCACGCTCCCCGATTATAATAATTTATTTTAAAAACGCATCGACACATCAAAGGAAAGTGAGCTTAGTGAAGAATAAATCTAAAACCTAAATGTGTAAACCCAATTACCCCACGCTCCCCGAGTACAATAATTTACTTTAAAAACGCATCGACACATCAAAGGAAGGTGAGCTTAGTGAAGAATAAATCTAAAACCTAAATGTGTAAACCGAATTACCCCACGCTCCCCGATTATAATAATTTATTTTAAAAACGCATCGACACATCAAAGGAAGGTGAGCTTAGTGAAGAATAAATCTAAAACCTAAATGTGTAAACCCAATTACCCCACGCTCCCCGATTATAATAATTTATTTTAAAAACGCATCGACACATCAAAGGAAGGTGAGCTTAGTGAAGAATAAATCTAAAACCTAAATGTGTAAACCCACTTACCCCACGCTCCCCGATTATAATAATTTATTTTAAAAACGCATCGACACATCAAAGGAAGGTGAGCTTAGTGAAGAATAAATCTAAAACCTAAATGTGTAAACCCAATTACCCCACGCTCCCCGATTATAATAATTTATTTTAAAAACGCATCGACACATCAAAGGAAGGTGAGCTTAGTGAAGAATAAATCTAAAACCTAAATGTGTAAACCCACTTACCCCACGCTCCCCAAATAAAAAAAAATTTATTTTAAAAACACGTCGGCACGTCGATCGAAGGTGAGATTAGCGAAGAATAAATCAAAAACCAAAATGTATAAACGCAATTACACCACGCTCCCCGATTATAATAATTTATTTTAAAAACGCATCGACACATCAAAGGAAGGTGAGCTTAGTGAAGAATAAATCTAAAACCTAAATGTGTAAACCCAATTACCCCACGCTCCCCGATTATAATAATTTATTTTAAAAACGCATCGACACATCAAAGGAAGGTGAGCTTAGTGAAGAATAAATCTAAAACCTAAATGTGTAAACCCACTTACCCCACGCTCCCCAAATAAAAAAAAATTTATTTTAAAAACACGTCGGCACGTCGATCGAAGGTGAGATTAGCGAAGAATAAATCAAAAACCAAAATGTATAAACGCAATTACACCACGCTCCCCGATTATAATAATTTATTTTAAAAACGCATCGACACATCAAAGGAAGGTGAGCTTAGTGAAGAATAAATCTAAAACCTAAATGTGTAAACCCAATTACCCCACGCTCCCCGATTATAATAATTTATTTTAAAAACGCATCGACACATCAAAGGAAGGTGAGCTTAGTGAAGAATAAATCTAAAACCTAAATGTGTAAACCCACTTACCCCACGCTCCCCAAATAAAAAAAAATTTATTTTAAAAACACGTCGGCACGTCGATCGAAGGTGAGATTAGCGAAGAAACATGTGTAAACGCAATTACACCACGCTCCCCGATTATAATAATTTACTTTAAAAACGCATCGACACATCAAAGGAAGGTGAGCTTAGTCAAGAATAAATCTAAAACCTAAATGTGTAAACCCAATTACCCCACGCTCCCCGAGTACAATAATTTAATTTAGAAACACGTCGATCGAAGGTGATCTTTACGCAATTACCCCACGCTCCCCGAGTACAATAATTTACTTTAAAAACGCATCGACACATAAAAGGAAGGTGAGATTAGCGAAGAATAAATCAAAAACCAAAATGTGTAAACCCAATTACCCCACGCTCCCCGATTATAATAATTTATTTTAAAAACGCATCGACACATCAAAGGAAGGTGAGCTTAGTGAAGAATAAATCTAAAACCTAAATGTGTAAACCCACTTACCCCACGCTCCCCAAATAAAAAAAAATTTATTTTAAAAACACGTCGGCACGTCGATCGTAGGTGAGATTAGCGAAGAAAAAAGTGTAAACGCAATTACACCACGCTCCCCGATTATAATAATTTATTTTAAAAACGCATCGACACATCAAAGGAAGGTGAGCTTAGTGAAGAATAAATCTAAAACCTAAATGTGTAAACCCAATTACCCCACGCTCCCCGAGTACAATAATTTACTTTAAAAACGCATCGACACATCAAAGGAAGGTGAGCTTAGTGAAGAATAAATCTAAAACCTAAATGTGTAAACACAATTACCCCACGCTCCATGAGTACAATAATTTACTTTAAAAACGCATCGACACATCAAAGGAAGGTGATCTTAGTGAAGAATAAATCTAAAACCTAAATGTGTAAACCCACTTACCCCACGCTCCCCAAATAAAAAAAATTTATTTTAAAAACACGTCGGCACGTCGATCGCAGGTGAGATTAGCGAAGAAAAATGTGTAAACGTAATTACCCCACGCTCCCCGAGTACAATAATTTACTTTAAAAACGCATCGACACATCAAAGGAAGGTGAGCTTAGTGAAGAATAAATCTAAAACCTAAATGTGTAATCCCACTTACCCCACGCTCCCCAAATAAAAAAAAATTTATTTTAAAAACACGTCGGCACGTCGATCGAAGGTGAGATTAGCGAAGAAAAATGTGTAAACGCAATTACACCACGCTCCCCGATTATAATAATTTATTTTAAAAACGCATCGACACATCAAAGGAAGGTGAGCTTAGTCAAGAATAAATCTAAAACCTAAATGTGTAAACCCACTTACCCCACGCTCCCCAAATAAAAAAAAATTTATTTTAAAAACACGTCGGCACGTCGATCGAAGGTGAGATTAGCGAAGAAAAATGTGTAAACCCAATTACCCCACGCTCCCCGATTATAATAATTTATTTTAAAAACGCATCGACACATCAAAGGAAGGTGAGCTTAGTGAAGAATAAATCTAAAACCTAAATGTGTAAACCCACTTACCCCACGCTCCCCAAATAAAAAAAAATTTATTTTAAAAACACGTCGGCACGTCGATCGTAGGTGAGATTAGCGAAGAAAAAAGTGTAAACGCAATTACACCACGCTCCCCGATTATAATAATTTATTTTAAAAACGCATCGACACATCAAAGGAAGGTGAGCTTAGTGAAGAATAAATCTAAAACCTAAATGTGTAAACCCAATTACCCCACGCTCCCCAAATAAAAAAAAATTTATTTTAAAAACACGTCGGCACGTCGATCGTAGGTGAGATTAGCGAAGAAAAAAGTGTAAACGCAATTACACCACGCTCCCCGATTATAATAATTTATTTTAAAAACGCATCGACACATCAAAGGAAGGTGAGCTTAGTGAAGAATAAATCTAAAACCTAAATGTGTAAACCCAATTACCCCACGCTCCCCGAGTACAATAATTTACTTTAAAAACGCATCGACACATCAAAGGAAGGTGAGCTTAGTGAAGAATAAATCTAAAACCTAAATGTGTAAACACAATTACCCCACGCTCCATGAGTACAATAATTTACTTTAAAAACGCATCGACACATCAAAGGAAGGTGATCTTAGTGAAGAATAAATCAAAAACCAAAATGTATAAACGCAATTACCCCACGCTCCCCAAATAAAAAAAATTTATCTTAAAAACACGTCGGCACGTCGATCGCAGGTGAGATTAGCGAAGAAAAATGTGTAAACGCAATTACCCCACGCTCCCCGAGTACAATAATTTACTTTAAAAACGCATCGACACATCAAAGGAAGGTGAGCTTAGTGAAGAATAAATCTAAAACCTAAATGTGTAATCCCACTTACCCCACGCTCCCCAAATAAAAAAAAATTTATTTTAAAAACACGTCGGCACGTCGATCGAAGGTGAGATTAGCGAAGAAAAATGTGTAAACGCAATTACACCACGCTCCCCAATTATAATAATTTACTTTAAAAACGCATCGACACATCAAAGGAAGGTGAGCTTAGTCAAGAATAAATCTAAAACCTAAATGTGTAAACCCAATTACCCCTCGCTCCCCGAGTACAATAATTTAATTTAGAAACACGTCGATCGAAGGTGATCTTTACGCAATTACCCCACGCTCCCCGAGTACAATAATTTACTTTAAAAACGCATCGACACATAAAAGGAAGGTGAGATTAGCGAAGAATAAATCAAAAACCAAAATGTGTAAACGCAATTACACCACGCTCCCCGATTATAATAATTTATTTTAAAAACGCATCGACACATCAAAGGAAAGTGAGCTTAGTGAAGAATAAATCTAAAACCTAAATGTGTAAACCCACTTACCCCACGCTCCCCGATTATAATAATTTATTTTAAAAACGCATCGACACATCAAAGGAAGGTGAGCTTAGTGAAGAATAAATCTAAAACCTAAATGTGTAAACCCAATTACCCCACGCTCCCCGATTATAATAATTTATTTTAAAAACGCATCGACACATCAAAGGAAGGTGAGCTTAGTGAAGAATAAATCTAAAACCTAAATGTGTAAACCCACTTACCCCACGCTCCCCAAATAAAAAAAAATTTATTTTAAAAACACGTCGGCACGTCGATCGAAGGTGAGATTAGCGAAGAAAAATGTGTAAACGCAATTACACCACGCTCCCCGATTATAATAATTTATTTTAAAAACGCATCGACACATCAAAGGAAGGTGAGCTTAGTCAAGAATAAATCTAAAACCTAAATGTGTAAACCCACTTACCCCACGCTCCCCAAATAAAAAAAAATTTATTTTAAAAACACGTCGGCACGTCGATCGAAGGTGAGATTAGCGAAGAAAAATGTGTAAACGCAATTACACCACGCTCCCCGATTATAATAATTTATTTTAAAAACGCATCGACACATCAAAGGAAGGTGAGCTTAGTCAAGAATAAATCTAAAACCTAAATGTGTAAACCCAATTACCCCACGCTCCCCGAGTACAATAATTTAATTTAGAAACACGTCGATCGAAGGTGATCTTTACGCAATTACCCCACGCTCCCCGATTATAATAATTTATTTTAAAAACGCATCGACACATCAAAGGAAGGTGAGCTTAGTCAAGAATAAATCTAAAACCTAAATGTGTAAACCCACTTACCCCACGCTCCCCAAATAAAAAAAAATTTATTTTAAAAACACGTCGGCACGTCGATCGAAGGTGAGATTAGCGAAGAAAAATGTGTAAACCCAATTACCCCACGCTCCCCGATTATAATAATTTATTTTAAAAACGCATCGACACATCAAAGGAAGGTGAGCTTAGTGAAGAATAAATCTAAAACCTAAATGTGTAAACCCACTTACCCCACGCTCCCCAAATAAAAAAAAATTTATTTTAAAAACACGTCGGCACGTCGATCGTAGGTGAGATTAGCGAAGAAAAAAGTGTAAACGCAATTACACCACGCTCCCCGATTATAATAATTTATTTTAAAAACGCATCGACACATCAAAGGAAGGTGAGCTTAGTGAAGAATAAATCTAAAACCTAAATGTGTAAACCCAATTACCCCACGCTCCCCGAGTACAATAATTTACTTTAAAAACGCATCGACACATCAAAGGAAGGTGAGCTTAGTGAAGAATAAATCTAAAACCTAAATGTGTAAACACAATTACCCCACGCTCCATGAGTACAATAATTTACTTTAAAAACGCATCGACACATCAAAGGAAGGTGATCTTAGTGAAGAATAAATCTAAAACCTAAATGTGTAAACCCACTTACCCCACGCTCCCCAAATAAAAAAAATTTATTTTAAAAACACGTCGGCACGTCGATCGCAGGTGAGATTAGCGAAGAAAAATGTGTAAACGCAATTACCCCACGCTCCCCGAGTACAATAATTTACTTTAAAAACGCATCGACACATCAAAGGAAGGTGAGCTTAGTGAAGAATAAATCTAAAACCTAAATGTGTAAACCCACTTACCCCACGCTCCCCAAATAAAAAAAAATTTATTTTAAAAACACGTCGGCACGTCGATCGAAGGTGAGATTAGCGAAGAAAAATGTGTAAACGCAATTACACCACGCTCCCCGATTATAATAATTTATTTTAAAAACGCATCGACACATCAATGGAAGGTGAGCTTAGTCAAGAATAAATCTAAAACCTAAATGTGTAAACCCACTTACCCCACGCTCCCCAAATAAAAAAAAATTTATTTTAAAAACACGTCGGCACGTCGATCGAAGGTGAGATTAGCGAAGAAAAATGTGTAAACCCAATTACCCCACGCTCCCCGATTATAATAATTTATTTTAAAAACGCATCGACACATCAAAGGAAGGTGAGCTTAGTGAAGAATAAATCTAAAACCTAAATGTGTAAACCCACTTACCCCACGCTCCCCAAATAAAAAAAAATTTATTTTAAAAACACGTCGGCACGTCGATCGTAGGTGAGATTAGCGAAGAAAAAAGTGTAAACGCAATTACACCACGCTCCCCGATTATAATAATTTATTTTAAAAACGCATCGACACATCAAAGGAAGGTGAGCTTAGTGAAGAATAAATCTAAAACCTAAATGTGTAAACCCAATTACCCCACGCTCCCCGAGTACAATAATTTACTTTAAAAACGCATCGACACATCAAAGGAAGGTGAGCTTAGTGAAGAATAAATCTAAAACCTAAATGTGTAAACACAATTACCCCACGCTCCATGAGTACAATAATTTACTTTAAAAACGCATCGACACATCAAAGGAAGGTGATCTTAGTGAAGAATAAATCTAAAACCTAAATGTGTAAACCCACTTACCCCACGCTCCCCAAATAAAAAAAATTTATTTTAAAAACACGTCGGCACGTCGATCGCAGGTGAGATTAGCGAAGAAAAATGTGTAAACGCAATTACCCCACGCTCCCCGAGTACAATAATTTACTTTAAAAACGCATCGACACATCAAAGGAAGGTGAGCTTAGTGAAGAATAAATCTAAAACCTAAATGTGTAATCCCACTTACCCCACGCTCCCCAAATAAAAAAAAATTTATTTTAAAAACACGTCGGCACGTCGATCGAAGGTGAGATTAGCGAAGAAAAATGTGTAAACGCAATTACACCACGCTCCCCAATTATAATAATTTACTTTAAAAACGCATCGACACATCAAAGGAAGGTGAGCTTAGTCAAGAATAAATCTAAAACCTAAATGTGTAAACCCAATTACCCCTCGCTCCCCGAGTACAATAATTTAATTTAGAAACACGTCGATCGAAGGTGATCTTTACGCAATTACCCCACGCTCCCCGAGTACAATAATTTACTTTAAAAACGCATCGACACATAAAAGGAAGGTGAGATTAGCGAAGAATAAATCAAAAACCAAAATGTGTAAACGCAATTACACCACGCTCCCCGATTATAATAATTTATTTTAAAAACGCATCGACACATCAAAGGAAAGTGAGCTTAGTGAAGAATAAATCTAAAACCTAAATGTGTAAACCCACTTACCCCACGCTCCCCGATTATAATAATTTATTTTAAAAACGCATCGACACATCAAAGGAAGGTGAGCTTAGTGAAGAATAAATCTAAAACCTAAATGTGTAAACCCAATTACCCCACGCTCCCCGATTATAATAATTTATTTTAAAAACGCATCGACACATCAAAGGAAGGTGAGCTTAGTCAAGAATAAATCTAAAACCTAAATGTGTAAACCCACTTACCCCACGCTCCCCAAATAAAAAAAAATTTATTTTAAAAACACGTCGGCACGTCGATCGAAGGTGAGATTAGCGAAGAAAAATGTGTAAACGCAATTACACCACGCTCCCCGATTATAATAATTTATTTTAAAAACGCATCGACACATCAAAGGAAGGTGAGCTTAGTCAAGAATAAATCTAAAACCTAAATGTGTAAACCCACTTACCCCACGCTCCCCAAATAAAAAAAAATTTATTTTAAAAACACGTCGGCACGTCGATCGAAGGTGAGATTAGCGAAGAAAAATGTGTAAACGCAATTACACCACGCTCCCCGATTATAATAATTTATTTTAAAAACGCATCGACACATCAAAGGAAGGTGAGCTTAGTCAAGAATAAATCTAAAACCTAAATGTGTAAACCCAATTACCCCACGCTCCCCGAGTACAATAATTTAATTTAGAAACACGTCGATCGAAGGTGATCTTTACGCAATTACCCCACGCTCCCCGAGTACAATAATTTACTTTAAAAACGCATAGACACATCAAAGGAAGGTGAGCTTAGTGAAGAATAAATCTAAAACCTAAATGTGTAAACCCAATTACCCCACGCTCCCCGAGTACAATAATTTACTTTAAAAACGCATCGACACATCAAAGGAAGGTGAGCTTAGTGAAGAATAAATCTAAAACCTAAATGTGTAAACCCACTTACCCCACGCTCCCCGATTATAATAATTTATTTTAAAAACGCATCGACACATCAAAGGAAGGTGAGCTTAGTGAAGAATAAATCTAAAACCTAAATGTGTAAACCTAATTACCCCACGCTCCCCGATTATAATAATTTATTTTAAAAACGCATCGACACATCAATGGAAGGTGAGCTTAGTGAAGAATAAATCTAAAACCTAAATGTGTAAACCCACTTACCCCACGCTCCCCAAATAAAAAAAATTTATTTTAAAAACACGTCGGCACGTCGATCGAAGGTGAGATTAGCGAAGAAAAATGTGTAAACGCAATTACACCACGCTCCCCGATTATAATAATTTATTTTAAAAACGCATCGACACATCAAAGGAAGGTGAGCTTAGTCGAGAATAAATCTAAAACCTAAATGTGTAAACCCACTTACCCCACGCTCCCCAAATAAAAAAAAATTTATTTTAAAAACACGTCGGCACGTCGATCGAAGGTGAGATTAGCGAAGAAAAATGTGTAAACGCAATTACACCACGCTCCCCGATTATAATAATTTATTTTAAAAACGCATCGACACATCAAAGGAAGGTGAGCTTAGTCAAGAATAAATCTAAAACCTAAATGTGTAAACCCAATTACCCCACGCTCCCCGAGTACAATAATTTAATTTAGAAACACGTCGATCGAAGGTGATCTTTACGCAATTACCCCACGCTCCCCGAGTACAATAATTTACTTTAAAAACGCATCGACACATAAAAGGAAGGTGAGATTAGCGAAGAATAAATCAAAAACCAAAATGTGTAAACGCAATTACACCACGCTCCCCGATTATAATAATTTATATTAAAAACGCATCGACACATGAAAGGAAGGTGAGCTTAGTGAAGAATAAATCTAAAACCTAAATGTGTAAACACAATTACCCCACGCTCCCCGATTATAATAATTTATTTTAAAAACGCATCGACACATCAAAGGAAGGTGAGCTTAGTCAAGAATAAATCTAAAACCTAAATGTGTAAACCCACTTACCCCACGCTCCCCGATTATAATAATTTATTTTAAAAACGCATCGACACATCAAAGGAAGGTGAGCTTAGTGAAGAATAAATCTAAAACCTAAATGTGTAAACCCAATTACCCCACGCTCCCCGATTATAATAATTTATTTTAAAAACGCATCGACACATCAAAGGAAGGTGAGCTTAGTCAAGAATAAATCTAAAACCTAAATGTGTAAACCCACTTACCCCACGCTCCCCAAATAAAAAAAAATTTATTTTAAAAACACGTCGGCACGTCGATCGAAGGTGAGATTAGCGAAGAAAAATGTGTAAACGCAATTACACCACGCTCCCCGATTATAATAATTTATTTTAAAAACGCATCGACACATCAAAGGAAGGTGAGCTTAGTCAAGAATAAATCTAAAACCTAAATGTGTAAACCCACTTACCCCACGCTCCCCAAATAAAAAAAAATTTATTTTAAAAACACGTCGGCACGTCGATCGAAGGTGAGATTAGCGAAGAAAAATGTGTAAACGCAATTACACCACGCTCCCCGATTATAATAATTTATTTTAAAAACGCATCGACACATCAAAGGAAGGTGAGCTTAGTCAAGAATAAATCTAAAACCTAAATGTGTAAACCCAATTACCCCACGCTCCCCGAGTACAATAATTTAATTTAGAAACACGTCGATCGAAGGTGATCTTTACGCAATTACCCCACGCTCCCCGAGTACAATAATTTACTTTAAAAACGCATAGACACATCAAAGGAAGGTGAGCTTAGTGAAGAATAAATCTAAAACCTAAATGTGTAAACCCAATTACCCCACGCTCCCCGAGTACAATAATTTACTTTAAAAACGCATCGACACATCAAAGGAAGGTGAGCTTAGTGAAGAATAAATCTAAAACCTAAATGTGTAAACCCACTTACCCCACGCTCCCCGATTATAATAATTTATTTTAAAAACGCATCGACACATCAAAGGAAGGTGAGCTTAGTGAAGAATAAATCTAAAACCTAAATGTGTAAACCTAATTACCCCACGCTCCCCGATTATAATAATTTATTTTAAAAACGCATCGACACATCAATGGAAGGTGAGCTTAGTGAAGAATAAATCTAAAACCTAAATGTGTAAACCCACTTACCCCACGCTCCCCAAATAAAAAAAAATTTATTTTAAAAACACGTCGGCACGTCGATCGAAGGTGAGATTAGCGAAGAAAAATGTGTAAACGCAATTACACCACGCTCCCCGATTATAATAATTTATTTTAAAAACGCATCGACACATCAAAGGAAGGTGAGCTTAGTCGAGAATAAATCTAAAACCTAAATGTGTAAACCCACTTACCCCACGCTCCCCAAATAAAAAAAAATTTATTTTAAAAACACGTCGGCACGTCGATCGAAGGTGAGATTAGCGAAGAAAAATGTGTAAACGCAATTACACCACGCTCCCCGATTATAATAATTTATTTTAAAAACGCATCGACACATCAAAGGAAGGTGAGCTTAGTCAAGAATAAATCTAAAACCTAAATGTGTAAACCCAATTACCCCACGCTCCCCGAGTACAATAATTTAATTTAGAAACACGTCGATCGAAGGTGATCTTTACGCAATTACCCCACGCTCCCCGAGTACAATAATTTACTTTAAAAACGCATCGACACATAAAAGGAAGGTGAGATTAGCGAAGAATAAATCAAAAACCAAAATGTGTAAACGCAATTACACCACGCTCCCCGATTATAATAATTTATATTAAAAACGCATCGACACATGAAAGGAAGGTGAGCTTAGTGAAGAATAAATCTAAAACCTAAATGTGTAAACACAATTACCCCACGCTCCCCGATTATAATAATTTATTTTAAAAACGCATCGACACATCAAAGGAAGGTGAGCTTAGTCAAGAATAAATCTAAAACCTAAATGTGTAAACCCACTTACCCCACGCTCCCCAAATAAAAAAAAATTTATTTTAAAAACACGTCGGCACGTCGATCGAAGGTGAGATTAGCGAAGAAAAATGTGTAAACGCAATTACACCACGCTCCCCGATTATAATAATTTATTTTAAAAACGCATCGACACATCAAAGGAAGGTGAGCTTAGTCAAGAATAAATCTAAAACCTAAATGTGTAAACCCAATTACCCCACGCTCCCCGAGTACAATAATTTAATTTAGAAACACGTCGATCGAAGGTGATCTTTACGCAATTACCCCACGCTCCCCGAGTACAATAATTTACTTTAAAAACGCATCGACACATAAAAGGAAGGTGAGATTAGCGAAGAATAAATCAAAAACCAAAATGTGTAAACGCAATTACACCACGCTCCCCGATTATAATAATTTATATTAAAAACGCATCGACACATCAAAGGAAGGTGAGCTTAGTCAAGAATAAATCTAAAACCTAAATGTGTAAACCCAATTACCCCACGCTCCCCGAGTACAATAATTTAATTTAGAAACACGTCGATCGAAGGTGATCTTTACGCAATTACCCCACGCTCCCCGATTATAATAATTTATTTTAAAAACGCATCGACACATCAAAGGAAGGTGAGCTTAGTCAAGAATAAATCTAAAACCTAAATGTGTAAACCCACTTACCCCACGCTCCCCAAATAAAAAAAAATTTATTTTAAAAACACGTCGGCACGTCGATCGAAGGTGAGATTAGCGAAGAAAAATGTGTAAACCCAATTACCCCACGCTCCCCGATTATAATAATTTATTTTAAAAACGCATCGACACATCAAAGGAAGGTGAGCTTAGTGAAGAATAAATCTAAAACCTAAATGTGTAAACCCACTTACCCCACGCTCCCCAAATAAAAAAAAATTTATTTTAAAAACACGTCGGCACGTCGATCGTAGGTGAGATTAGCGAAGAAAAAAGTGTAAACGCAATTACACCACGCTCCCCGATTATAATAATTTATTTTAAAAACGCATCGACACATCAAAGGAAGGTGAGCTTAGTGAAGAATAAATCTAAAACCTAAATGTGTAAACCCAATTACCCCACGCTCCCCGAGTACAATAATTTACTTTAAAAACGCATCGACACATCAAAGGAAGGTGAGCTTAGTGAAGAATAAATCTAAAACCTAAATGTGTAAACACAATTACCCCACGCTCCATGAGTACAATAATTTACTTTAAAAACGCATCGACACATCAAAGGAAGGTGATCTTAGTGAAGAATAAATCTAAAACCTAAATGTGTAAACCCACTTACCCCACGCTCCCCAAATAAAAAAAATTTATTTTAAAAACACGTCGGCACGTCGATCGCAGGTGAGATTAGCGAAGAAAAATGTGTAAACGCAATTACCCCACGCTCCCCGAGTACAATAATTTACTTTAAAAACGCATCGACACATCAAAGGAAGGTGAGCTTAGTGAAGAATAAATCTAAAACCTAAATGTGTAAACCCACTTACCCCACGCTCCCCAAATAAAAAAAAATTTATTTTAAAAACACGTCGGCACGTCGATCGAAGGTGAGATTAGCGAAGAAAAATGTGTAAACGCAATTACACCACGCTCCCCGATTATAATAATTTATTTTAAAAACGCATCGACACATCAAAGGAAGGTGAGCTTAGTCAAGAATAAATCTAAAACCTAAATGTGTAAACCCACTTACCCCACGCTCCCCAAATAAAAAAAAATTTATTTTAAAAACACGTCGGCACGTCGATCGAAGGTGAGATTAGCGAAGAAAAATGTGTAAACCCAATTACCCCACGCTCCCCGATTATAATAATTTATTTTAAAAACGCATCGACACATCAAAGGAAGGTGAGCTTAGTGAAGAATAAATCTAAAACCTAAATGTGTAAACCCACTTACCCCACGCTCCCCAAATAAAAAAAAATTTATTTTAAAAACACGTCGGCACGTCGATCGTAGGTGAGATTAGCGAAGAAAAAAGTGTAAACGCAATTACACCACGCTCCCCGATTATAATAATTTATTTTAAAAACGCATCGACACATCAAAGGAAGGTGAGCTTAGTGAAGAATAAATCTAAAACCTAAATGTGTAAACCCAATTACCCCACGCTCCCCGAGTACAATAATTTACTTTAAAAACGCATCGACACATCAAAGGAAGGTGAGCTTAGTGAAGAATAAATCTAAAACCTAAATGTGTAAACACAATTACCCCACGCTCCATGAGTACAATAATTTACTTTAAAAACGCATCGACACATCAAAGGAAGGTGATCTTAGTGAAGAATAAATCTAAAACCTAAATGTGTAAACCCACTTACCCCACGCTCCCCAAATAAAAAAAAATTTATTTTAAAAACACGTCGGCACGTCGATCGTAGGTGAGATTAGCGAAGAAAAAAGTGTAAACGCAATTACACCACGCTCCCCGATTATAATAATTTATTTTAAAAACGCATCGACACATCAAAGGAAGGTGAGCTTAGTGAAGAATAAATCTAAAACCTAAATGTGTAAACCCAATTACCCCACGCTCCCCGAGTACAATAATTTACTTTAAAAACGCATCGACACATCAAAGGAAGGTGAGCTTAGTGAAGAATAAATCTAAAACCTAAATGTGTAAACACAATTACCCCACGCTCCATGAGTACAATAATTTACTTTAAAAACGCATCGACACATCAAAGGAAGGTGATCTTAGTGAAGAATAAATCTAAAACCTAAATGTGTAAACCCACTTACCCCACGCTCCCCAAATAAAAAAAATTTATTTTAAAAACACGTCGGCACGTCGATCGCAGGTGAGATTAGCGAAGAAAAATGTGTAAACGCAATTACCCCACGCTCCCCGAGTACAATAATTTACTTTAAAAACGCATCGACACATCAAAGGAAGGTGAGCTTAGTGAAGAATAAATCTAAAACCTAAATGTGTAAACCCACTTACCCCACGCTCCCCAAATAAAAAAAAATTTATTTTAAAAACACGTCGGCACGTCGATCGAAGGTGAGATTAGCGAAGAAAAATGTGTAAACGCAATTACACCACGCTCCCCGATTATAATAATTTATTTTAAAAACGCATCGACACATCAAAGGAAGGTGAGCTTAGTCAAGAATAAATCTAAAACCTAAATGTGTAAACCCACTTACCCCACGCTCCCCAAATAAAAAAAATTTATTTTAAAAACACGTCGGCACGTCGATCGAAGGTGAGATTAGCGAAGAAAAATGTGTAAACCCAATTACCCCACGCTCCCCGATTATAATAATTTATTTTAAAAACGCATCGACACATCAAAGGAAGGTGAGCTTAGTGAAGAATAAATCTAAAACCTAAATGTGTAAACCCACTTACCCCACGCTCCCCAAATAAAAAAAAATTTATTTTAAAAACACGTCGGCACGTCGATCGTAGGTGAGATTAGCGAAGAAAAAAGTGTAAACGCAATTACACCACGCTCCCCGATTATAATAATTTATTTTAAAAACGCATCGACACATCAAAGGAAGGTGAGCTTAGTGAAGAATAAATCTAAAACCTAAATGTGTAAACCCAATTACCCCACGCTCCCCGAGTACAATAATTTACTTTAAAAACGCATCGACACATCAAAGGAAGGTGAGCTTAGTGAAGAATAAATCTAAAACCTAAATGTGTAAACACAATTACCCCACGCTCCATGAGTACAATAATTTACTTTAAAAACGCATCGACACATCAAAGGAAGGTGATCTTAGTGAAGAATAAATCTAAAACCTAAATGTGTAAACCCACTTACCCCACGCTCCCCAAATAAAAAAAATTTATTTTAAAAACACGTCGGCACGTCGATCGCAGGTGAGATTAGCGAAGAAAAATGTGTAAACGCAATTACCCCACGCTCCCCGAGTACAATAATTTACTTTAAAAACGCATCGACACATCAAAGGAAGGTGAGCTTAGTGAAGAATAAATCTAAAACCTAAATGTGTAATCCCACTTACCCCACGCTCCCCAAATAAAAAAAAATTTATTTTAAAAACACGTCGGCACGTCGATCGAAGGTGAGATTAGCGAAGAAAAATGTGTAAACGCAATTACACCACGCTCCCCAATTATAATAATTTACTTTAAAAACGCATCGACACATCAAAGGAAGGTGAGCTTAGTCAAGAATAAATCTAAAACCTAAATGTGTAAACCCAATTACCCCTCGCTCCCCGAGTACAATAATTTAATTTAGAAACACGTCGATCGAAGGTGATCTTTACGCAATTACCCCACGCTCCCCGAGTACAATAATTTACTTTAAAAACGCATCGACACATAAAAGGAAGGTGAGATTAGCGAAGAATAAATCAAAAACCAAAATGTGTAAACGCAATTACACCACGCTCCCCGATTATAATAATTTATTTTAAAACGCATCGACACATCAAAGGAAAGTGAGCTTAGTGAAGAATAAATCTAAAACCTAAATGTGTAAACCCACTTACCCCACGCTCCCCGATTATAATAATTTATTTTAAAAACGCATCGACACATCAAAGGAAGGTGAGCTTAGTGAAGAATAAATCTAAAACCTAAATGTGTAAACCCAATTACCCCACGCTCCCCGATTATAATAATTTATTTTAAAAACGCATCGACACATCAAAGGAAGGTGAGCTTAGTCAGAATAAATCTAAAACCTAAATGTGTAAACCCACTTACCCCACGCTCCCCAAATAAAAAAAAATTTATTTTAAAAACACGTCGGCACGTCGATCGAAGGTGAGATTAGCGAAGAAAAATGTGTAAACGCAATTACACCACGCTCCCCGATTATAATAATTTATTTTAAAAACGCATCGACACATCAAAGGAAGGTGAGCTTAGTCAAGAATAAATCTAAAACCTAAATGTGTAAACCCACTTACCCCACGCTCCCCAAATAAAAAAAATTTATTTTAAAACACGTCGGCACGTCGATCGAAGGTGAGATTAGCGAAGAAAAATGTGTAAACGCAATTACACCACGCTCCCCGATTATAATAATTTATTTTAAAAACGCATCGACACATCAAAGGAAGGTGAGCTTAGTCAAGAATAAATCTAAAACCTAAATGTGTAAACCCAATTACCCCACGCTCCCCGAGTACAATAATTTAATTTAGAAACACGTCGATCGAAGGTGATCTTTACGCAATTACCCCACGCTCCCCGAGTACAATAATTTACTTTAAAAACGCATAGACACATCAAAGGAAGGTGAGCTTAGTGAAGAATAAATCTAAAACCTAAATGTGTAAACCCAATTACCCCACGCTCCCCGAGTACAATAATTTACTTTAAAAACGCATCGACACATCAAAGGAAGGTGAGCTTAGTGAAGAATAAATCTAAAACCTAAATGTGTAAACCCACTTACCCCACGCTCCCCGATTATAATAATTTATTTTAAAAACGCATCGACACATCAAAGGAAGGTGAGCTTAGTGAAGAATAAATCTAAAACCTAAATGTGTAAACCTAATTACCCCACGCTCCCCGATTATAATAATTTATTTTAAAAACGCATCGACACATCAATGGAAGGTGAGCTTAGTGAAGAATAAATCTAAAACCTAAATGTGTAAACCCACTTACCCCACGCTCCCCAAATAAAAAAAAATTTATTTTAAAAACACGTCGGCACGTCGATCGAAGGTGAGATTAGCGAAGAAAAATGTGTAAACGCAATTACACCCACGCTCCCCGATTATAATAATTTATTTTAAAAACGCATCGACACATCAAAGGAAGGTGAGCTTAGTCGAGAATAAATCTAAAACCTAAATGTGTAAAACCCACTTACCCCACGCTCCCCAAATAAAAAAAAATTTATTTTAAAAACACCGTCGGCACGTCGATCGAAGGTGAGATTAGCGAAGAAAAATGTGTAAACGCAATTACACCACGCTCCCGATTATAATAATTTATTTTAAAAACGCATCGACACATCAAAGGAAGGTGAGCTTAGTCAAGAATAAATCTAAAAACCTAAATGTGTAAACCCAATTACCCCACGCTCCCCGAGTACAATAATTTAATTTAGAAACACGTCGATCGAAGGTGATCTTTACGCAATTACCCCACGCTCCCCGAGTACATAATTTACTTTAAAACGCATCGACACATAAAAGGAAGGTGAGATTAGCGAGAATAAATCAAAAACCAAAATGTGTAAACGCAATTACACCACGCTCCCCGATTATAATTTATATTAAAAACGCATCGACACATGAAAGGAAGGTGAGCTTAGTGAAGAATAAATCTAAAACCTAAATGTGTAAACACAATTACCCCACGCTCCATGAGTACAATAATTTACCTTAAAACGCATCGACACATCAAAGGAAGGTGAGCTTAGTGAAGAATAAATCTAAACCTAAATGTGTAAACCCACTTACCCACGCTCCCCAAATAAAAAAAAATTTATTTTAAAAACACGTCGGCCGTCGATCGAAGGTGAGATTAGCGAAGAAAAATGTGTAAACGCAATTACACCACGCTCCCCGATTATAATAATTTACTTTAAAAACGCATCGACACATCAAAGGAAGGTGAGCTTAGTCAAGAATAAATCTAAAACCTAAATGTGTAAACCCAATTACCCCACGCTCCCCGAGTACAATAATTTACTTTAAAAACGCATCGACACATAAAAGGAAGGTGAGATTAGCGAAGAATAAATCAAAAACCAAAATGTGTAAACGCAATTACACCACGCTCCCGATTATAATAATTTATTTTTAAAAACGCATCGACACATCAAAGGAAGGTGAGCTTTAGTGAAGAATAAATCTAAAACCTAAATGTGTAAACCCAATTACCCACGCTCCCCGATTATAAAATTTATTTTAAAAACGCATCGACACATCAAAGGAGGTGAGCTTAGTGAAGAATAAATCTAAAACCTAAATGTGTAAACCCAATTACCCACGCTCCCCGATTATAATAATTTATTTTAAAAACGCATCGACACATCAAAGGAAGGTGAGCTTAGTGAAGAATAAATCTAAAACCTAAATGTGTAAACCCACTTACCCCACGCTCCCAAAATAAAAAAAATTTATTTTAAAAACACGTCGGCACGTCGATCGAAGGTGAGATTAGCGAAGAAAAATGTGTAAACGCAATTACACCACGCTCCCGATTATAATAATTTATTTTAAAAACGCATCGACACATCAAAGGAAAGTGAGCTTAGTGAAGAATAAATCTAAAACCTAAATGTGTAAACGCAATTTACCCCACGCTCCCGATTACAATAATTTACTTTAAAAACGCATCGACACATCAAAGGAAGGTGAGCTTAGTGAAGAATAAATCTAAAACCTAAATGTGTAAACCCACTTACCCCACGCTCCCAAAAAAAAAAAATTTATTTTAAAAACACGTCGGCACGTCGATCGATAGGTGAGATTAGCGAAGAAAAATGTGTAAACGCAATTACCCCACGCTCCCCGATTATAATAATTTATTTTAAAAACGCATCGACACATCAAAGGAAGGTGAGCTTAGTGAAGAATAAATCTAAAACCTAAATGTGTAAACCCAATTACCCCACGCTCCCCGAGTAACAATAATTTATTTTAAAAAACGCATCGAACATCAAAGGAAGGTGAGCTTAGTGAAGAATAATCTAAAACCTAAATGTGTAAACCCAATTACACCACGCTCCCCGATTACAATAATTTATTTTAAAAACGCATCGACACATCAAAGGAAGGTGAGCTTAGTGAAGAATAAATCTAAAACCTAAATGTGTAAACCCACTTACCCCACGCTCCCAAATAAAAAAAAATTTATTTTAAAACACGTCGGCACGTCGATCGAAGGTGAGATTAGCGAAGAAAAATGTGTAAACGCAATTACACCACGCTCCCCGATTATAATAATTTATTTTAAAAACGCATCGACACATCAAAGGAAGGTGAGCTTAGTGAAGAATAAATCTAAAACCTAAATGTGTAAACCCAATTACCCCACGCTCCCCGATTATAATAATTTATTTTAAAAACGCATCGACACATCAAAGGAAGGTGAGCTTAGTGAAGAATACATCTAAAACCTAAATGTGTAAACCCAATTACCCCACGCTCCCGAGTACAATAATTTACTTTAAAAACGCATCGACACATCAAGGAAGGTGAGCTTAGTGAAGATAAATCTAAAACCTAAATGTGTAAACCCAATTACCCCACGCTCCCCGATTATAATAATTTATTTAAAAAACGCATCGACACATCAAAGGAAGGTGAGCTTAGGGAAGAATAAATCTAAAACCTAAATGTGTAAACCCACTTACCGCACGCTCCCCAAATAAAAAAAAAATTTATTTTAAAAACACGTCGGCACGTCGATCAAGGTGAGATTAGCGAAGAAAAATGTGTAAACGCAATTACACCACGCTCCCCGATTATAATAATTTATTTTAAAAACGCATCGACACATCAAAGGAAGGTGAGCTTAGGGAAGAATAATCTAAAACCTAAATGTGTAAACCACTTACCGCACGCTCCCCAAATAAAAAAAAATTTATTTTAAAAACACGTCGGCACGTCGATCAAAGGTGAGATTAGCGAAGAAAAATGTGTAAACGCAATTACACCACGCTCCCCGATTATAATAATTTATTTTAAAAACGCATCGACACATCAAAGGAAGGTGAGCTTAGTGAAGACTATATCTAAAACCTAAATGTGTAAACCCAATTACCCACGCTCCCCGATTATAATAATTTATTTTAAAAACGCATCGACACATCAAAGGAAGGTGAGCTTATGAAGAATAAATCTAAAACCTAAATGTGTAAACCCAATTACCCCACGCTCCCCGAGTACAATAATTTACTTTAAAAACGCATTGACACATCGAAGGAAGGTGAGCTTAGTGAAGAATAAATCTAAAACCTAAATGTGTAAACGCAATTACACCACGCTCCCCGAGTACAATTATTTACTTTAAAAACGCATCGACACATCAAAGGAAGGTGAGCTTAGGGAAGAATAAATCTAAAACCTAAATGTGTAAACCCACTTACCGCACGCTCCCCAAATAAAAAAAAATTTATTTTAAAAACACGTCGGCACGTCGATCGAAGGTGAGATTAGCAAAGAATAAATCAAAAACCAAAATGTGTAAACGCAATTACACCACGCTCCCCGATTATAATAATTATTTTAAAAACGCATCGACACATCAAAGGAAGGTGAGCTTAGTGAAGAATAAATCTAAAACCTAAATGTGTAAACCCACTTACCCCACGCTCCCCGAGTACAATAATTTACTTTAAAAACGCATTGACACATCGAAGGAAGGTGAGCTTAGTGAAGAATAAATCTAAAACCTAAATGTGTAAACGCCAATTACACCACGCTCCCCGATTATAATAATTTATTTAAAAACGCATCGACACATCAAAGGAAGGTGAGCTTAGTGAAGAATAAATCTAAAACCTAAATGTGTAAACCCAATTACCCCCACGCTCCCCAATTATAATAATTTATTTTAAAAACGCATCGACACATCAAAGGAAGGTGAGCTTAGTGAAGAATAAATCTAAAACCTAAATGTGTAAACCCACTTACCCCACGCTCCCAAATAAAAAAAAATTTATTTTAAAAACACGTCGGCACGTCGATCGAATGTGAGATTAGCGAAGAAAAATGTGTAAACGCAATTACACCACGCTCCCCGATTATAATAATTTATTTTAAAAACGCATCGACACATCAAAGGAATGTGAGCTTAGTGAAGAATACATCTAAAACCTAAATGTGTAAACCCACTTACCCCACGCTCCCCAAATAAAAAAAAATTTATTTTAAAAACACGTCGGCACGTCGATCGAAGGTGAGATTAGCGAAGAAAAATGTGTAAACGCAATTACACCACGCTCCCCGATTATAATAATTTATTTTAAAAAACGCATCGACACATCTAAGGAAGGTGAGCTTAGTGAAGAATAAATTTAAAACCTAAATGTGTAAACCCAATTACCCCACGCTCCCCGAGTACAATAATTTAATTTAAAAACGCATCGACACATCAAAGGAAGGTGAGATTAGCGAAGAATAAATCAAAAACCAAAATGTGTAAACGCAATTACACCACGCTCCCCGAGTACAATAATTTACTTTAAAAACGCATCGACACATCAAAGGAAGGTAAGCTTAGTGAAGAATAAATCTAAAACCTAAATGTGTAAATACACTTACCCCACGCTCCCCAAATAAAAAAAAATTTATTTTAAAAACACGTCGGCACGTCGATCGAAGGTGAGATTAGCGAAGAAAAATGTGTAAACGCAATTACACCACGCTCCCCGATTATAATAATTTATTTTAAAAACGCATCGACACATCAAAGGAAGGTGAGCTTAGTGAAGAATAAATCTAAACCTAAATGTGTAAACCCAATTACCCCACGCTCCCCGATTATAATAATTTATTTTAAAAACGCATCGACACATCAAAGGAAGGTGAGCTTAGTGAAGAATACATCTAAAACCTAAATGTGTAAACCCAATTACCCCACGCTCCCCGAGTACAATAATTTACTTTAAAAACGCATCGACACATCAAAGGAAGGTGAGCTTAGTGAAGAATAAATCTAAAACCTAAATGTGTAAACCCAATTACCCCACGCTCCCCGATTATAATAATTTATTTTAAAAACGCATCGACACATCAAAGGAAGGTGAGCTTAGGGAAGAATAAATCTAAAACCTAAATGTGTAAACCCACTTACCGCACGCTCCCCAAATAAAAAAAAATTTATTTTAAAAACACGTCGGCACGTCGATCAAAGGTGAGATTAGCGAAGAAAAATGTGTAAACGCAATTACACCACGCTCCCCGATTATAATAATTTATTTTAAAAACGCATCGACACATCAAAGGAAGGTGAGCTTAGTGAAGACTATATCTAAAACCTAAATGTGTAAACCCAATTACCCCACGCTCCCCGATTATAATAATTTATTTTAAAAACGCATCGACACATCAAAGGAAGGTGAGCTTAGTGAAGAATACATCTAAAACCTAAATGTGTAAACCCAATTACCCCACGCTCCCCGAGTACAATAATTTACTTTAAAAACGCATTGACACATCGAAGGAAGGTGAGCTTAGTGAAGAATAAATCTAAAACCTAAATGTGTAAACGCAATTACACCACGCTCCCCGATTATAATAATTTATTTTAAAAACGCATCGACACATCAAAGGAAGGTGAGCTTAGTGAAGAATAAATCTAAAACCTAAATGTGTAAACCCAATTACCCCACGCTCCCCAATTATAATAATTTATTTTAAAAACGCATCGACACATCAAAGGAAGGTGAGCTTAGTGAAGAATAAATCTAAAACCTAAATGTGTAAACCCACTTACCCCACGCTCCCCAAATAAAAAAAAATTTATTTTAAAAACACGTCGGCACGTCGATCGAAGGTGAGATTAGCGAAGAAAAATGTGTAAACGCAATTACACCACGCTCCCCGATTATAATAATTTATTTTAAAAACGCATCGACACATCTAAGGAAGGTGAGCTTAGTGAAGAATAAATTTAAAACCTAAATGTGTAAACCCAATTACCCCACGCTCCCCGAGTACAATAATTTAATTTAAAAACGCATCGACACATCAAAGGAAGGTGAGATTAGCGAAGAATAAATCAAAAACCAAAATGTGTAAACGCAATTACACCACGCTCCCCGAGTACAATAATTTACTTTAAAAACGCATCGACACATCAAAGGAAGGTAAGCTTAGTGAAGAATAAATCTAAAACCTAAATGTGTAAACCCAATACCCCACGCTCCCCGATTATAATAATTTATTTTAAAAACGCATCGACACATCAAAGGAAGGTGAGCTTAGGGAAGAATAAATCTAAAACCTAAATGTGTAAACCCACTTACCGCACGCTCCCCAAATAAAAAAAAAATTTATTTTAAAAACACGTCGGCACGTCGATCAAAGGTGAGATTAGCGAAGAAAAATGTGTAAACGCAATTACACCACGCTCCCCGATTATAATAATTTATTTTAAAAACGCATCGACACATCAAAGGAAGGTGAGCTTAGTGAAGACTATATCTAAAACCTAAATGTGTAAACCCAATTACCCCACGCTCCCCGATTATAATAATTTATTTTAAAAACGCATCGACACATCAAAGGAAGGTGAGCTTAGTGAAGAATACATCTAAAACCTAAATGTGTAAACCCAATTACCCCACGCTCCCCGAGTACAATAATTTACTTTAAAAACGCATTGACACATCGAAGGAAGGTGAGCTTAGTGAAGAATAAATCTAAAACCTAAATGTGTAAACCCAATTACACCACGCTCCCCGATTATAATAATTTATTTTAAAAACGCATCGACACATCAAAGGAAGGTGAGCTTAGTGAAGAATAAATCTAAAACCTAAATGTGTAAACCCACTTACCCCACGCTCCCCGAGTACAATAATTTACTTTAAAAACGCATTGACACATCGAAGGAAGGTGAGCTTAGTGAAGAATAAATCTAAAACCTAAATGTGCAAACGCAATTACACCACGCTCCCCGATTATAATAATTTATTTTAAAAACGCATCGACACATCAAAGGAAGGTGAGCTTAGTGAAGAATAAATCTAAAACCTAAATGTGTAAACCCAATTACCCCACGCTCCCCAATTATAATAATTTATTTTAAAAACGCATCGACACATCAAAGGAAGGTGAGCTTAGTGAAGAATAAATCTAAAACCTAAATGTGTAAACCCACTTACCCCACGCTCCCCAAATAAAAAAAAATTTATTTTAAAAACACGTCGGCACGTCGATCGAAGGTGAGATTAGCGAAGAAAAATGTGTAAACGCAATTACACCACGCTCCCCGATTATAATAATTTATTTTAAAAACGCATCGACACATCAAAGGAAGTGAGCTTAGTGAAGAATACATCTAAAACCTAAATGTGTAAACCCACTTACCCACGCTCCCCAAATAAAAAAAAATTTATTTTAAAAACACGTCGGCACGTCGATCGAAGGTGAGATTAGCGAAGAAAAATGTGTAAACGCAATTACACCACGCTCCCCGATTATAATAATTTATTTTAAAAACGCATCGACACATCTAAGGAAGGTGAGCTTAGTGAAGAATAAATTAAAACCTAAATGTGTAAACCCAATTACCCCACGCTCCCCGAGTACAATAATTTAATTTAAAAACGCATCGACACATCAAAGGAAGGTGAGATTAGCGAAGAATAAATCAAAACCAAATGTGTAAACGCAATTACACCACGCTCCCCGAGTACAATAATTTACTTTAAAAACGCATCGACACATCAAAGGAAGGTAGCTTAGTGAAGAATAAATCTAAAACCTAAATGTGTAAATACACTTACCCCACGCTCCCCAAATAAAAAAAAATTTATTTTAAAAACACGTCGGCACGTCGATCGAAGGTGAGATTAGCGAAGAAAAATGTGTAAACGCAATTACACCACGCTCCCCGATTATAATAATTTATTTTAAAAACGCATCGACACATCAAAGGAAGGTGAGCTTAGTGAAGAATACATCTAAAACCTAAATGTGTAAACCCACTTACCCCACGCTCCCCAAATAAAAAAAAATTTATTTTAAAAACACGTCGGCACGTCGATCGAATGTGAGATTAGCGAAGAAAAAATGTGTAAACGCAATTACACCACGCTCCCCGATTATAATAATTTATTTTAAAAACGCATCGACACATCAAAGGAATGTGAGCTTAGTGAAGAATAATCTAAAACCTAAATGTGTAAACCCACTTACCCCACGCTCCCCAAATAAAAAAAAATTTATTTTAAAAACGTCGGCACGTCGATCGAAGGTGAGATTAGCGAAGAAAAATGTGTAAACGCAATTACACCACGCTCCCCGATTATAATAATTTATTTTAAAAACGCATCGACACATCAAGGAAGGTGAGCTTAGTGAAGAATAAATTAAAACCTAAATGTGTAAACCCAATTACCCCACGCTCCCCGAGTACAATAATTTAATTTAAAAACGCATCGACACATCAAAGGAAGGTGAGATTAGCGAAGAATAAATCAAAACCAAAATGTGTAAACGCAATTACACCACGCTCCCCGAGTACAATAATTTACTTTAAAAACGCATCGACACATCAAAGGAAGGTGAGCTTAGTGAAGAATAAATCTAAAACCTAAATGTGTAAATACACTTACCCCACGCTCCCCAAATAAAAAAAAATTTATTTTAAAAACACGTCGGCACGTCGATCGAAGGTGAGATTAGCGAAGAAAAATGTGTAAACGCAATTACACCACGCTCCCCGATTATAATAATTTATTTTAAAAACGCATCGACACATCAAAGGAAGGTGAGCTTAGTGAAGAATAATCTAAAACCTAAATGTGTAAACCCAATTACCCCACGCTCCCCGATTATAATAATTTATTTTAAAAACGCATCGACACATCAAAGGAAGGTGAGCTTAGTGAAGAATACATCTAAAACCTAAATGTGTAAACCCAATTACCCACGCTCCCCGAGTACAATAATTTACTT
This sequence comes from Nasonia vitripennis, assembly GCF_009193385.2. Taxonomy (NCBI): domain Eukaryota; kingdom Metazoa; phylum Arthropoda; class Insecta; order Hymenoptera; family Pteromalidae; genus Nasonia; species Nasonia vitripennis. The sequence goes on along the minus strand of NC_045759.1, from coordinate 12,770,471 downwards.
TAAAAACGCATCGACACATCAAAGGAAGGTGAGCTTAGTGAAGAATAAATCTAAAACCTAAATGTGTAAACCCAATTACCCCACGCTCCCCGATTATAATAATTTATTTTAAAAACGCATCGACACATCAAAGGAAGGTGAGCTTAGGGAAGAATAAATCTAAAACCTAAATGTGTAAACCCACTTACCGCACGCTCCCCAAATAAAAAAAAATTTATTTTAAAAACACGTCGGCACGTCGATCAAAGGTGAGATTAGCGAAGAAAAATGTGTAAACGCAATTACACCACGCTCCCCGATTATAATAATTTATTTTAAAAACGCATCGACACATCAAAGGAAGGTGAGCTTAGTGAAGACTATATCTAAAACCTAAATGTGTAAACCCAATTACCCCACGCTCCCCGATTATAATAATTTATTTTAAAAACGCATCGACACATCAAAGGAAGGTGAGCTTAGTGAAGAATACATCTAAAACCTAAATGTGTAAACCCAATTACCCCACGCTCCCCGAGTACAATAATTTACTTTAAAAACGCATTGACACATCGAAGGAAGGTGAGCTTAGTGAAGAATAAATCTAAAACCTAAATGTGTAAACGCAATTACACCACGCTCCCCGAGTACAATTATTTACTTTAAAAACGCATCGACACATCAAAGGAAGGTGAGCTTAGGGAAGAATAAATCTAAAACCTAAATGTGTAAACCCACTTACCGCACGCTCCCCAAATAAAAAAAAATTTATTTTAAAAACACGTCGGCACGTCGATCGAAGGTGAGATTAGCAAGAATAAATCAAAACCAAATGTGTAAACGCAATTACACCACGCTCCCCGATTATAATAATTTATTTTAAAAACGCATCGACACATCAAAGGAAGGTGAGCTTAGTGAAGAATAAATCTAAAACCTAAATGTGTAAACCCACTTACCCCACGCTCCCCGAGTACAATAATTTATTTAAAAACGCATCGACACATCAAAGGAAGGTGAGCTTAGTGAAGAATAAATCTAAAACCTAAATGTGTAAACGCAATTACCCACGCTCCCCGAGTACAATAATTTACTTTAAAAACGCATCGACACATCAAAGGAAGGTGAGCTTAGTGAAGAATAAATCTAAAACCTAAATGTGTAAACCCAATTACCCCACGCTCCCCAATTATAATAATTTATTTTAAAAACGCATCGACACATCAAAGGAAGGTGAGCTTAGGGAAGAATAAATCTAAAACCTAAATGTGTAAACCCACTTACCGCACGCTCCCCAAATAAAAAAAAATTTATTTTAAAAACACGTCGGCACGTCGATCGAAGGTGAGATTAGCGAAGAAAAATGTGTAAACGCAATTACACCACGCTCCCCGATTATAATAATTTATTTTAAAAACGCATCGACACATCAAAGGAAGGTGAGCTTAGTGAAGAATAAATCTAAAACCTAAATGTGTAAACCCACTTACCCCACGCTCCCCGAGTACAATAATTTATTTAAAAACGCATGACACATCGAAGGAAGGTGAGCTTAGTGAAGAATAAATCTAAAACCTAAATGTGTAAACGCAATTACACCACGCTCCCCGATTATAATAATTTATTTTAAAAACGCATCGACACATCAAAGGAAGGTGAGCTTAGTGAAGAATAAATCTAAAACCTAAATGTGTAAACCCACTTACCCCACGCTCCCCAAATAAAAAAAAATTTATTTTAAAAACACGTCGGCACGTCGATCGAAGTGAGATTAGCGAAGAAAAATGTGTAAACGCAATTACACCACGCTCCCCGATTATAATAATTTATTTTAAAAACGCATCGACACATCAAAGGAAGGTGAGCTTAGTGAAGAATAATCTAAAACCTAAATGTGTAAACCCACTTACCCCACGCTCCCCAAATAAAAAAAAATTTATTTTAAAAACACGTCGGCACGTCGATCGAAGGTGAGATTAGCGAAGAAAAATGTGTAAACGCAATTACACCACGCTCCCCGATTATAATAATTTATTTTAAAAACGCATCGACACATCAAAGGAAGGTGAGCTTAGTGAAGAATAAATCTAAAACCTAAATGTGTAAACCCAATACCCCACGCTCCCCGAGTACAATAATTTACTTTAAAAACGCATCGACACATCAAAGGAAGGTGAGCTTAGTGAAGAATAAATCTAAAACCTAAATGTGTAAACCACTTACCCCACGCTCCCCAAATAAAAAAAAATTTATTTTAAAAACACGTCGGCACGTCGATCGAAGGTGAGATTAGCGAAGAAAAATGTGTAAACGCAATTACACCACGCTCCCCGATTATAATAATTTATTTTAAAAACGCATCGACACATCAAAGGAAGGTGAGCTTAGTGAAGAATAAATCTAAAACCTAAATGTGTAAACCCAATTACCCCACGCTCCCCGAGTACAATTATTTACTTTAAAAACGCATCGACACATCAAAGGAAGGTGAGCTTAGTGAAGAATAAATCTAAAACCTAAATGTGTAAACCCACTTACCCCACGCTCCCCAAATAAAAAAAAATTTATTTTAAAAACACGTCGGCACGTCGATCGAAGGTGAGATTAGCGAAGAAAAATGTGTAAACGCAATTACACCACGCTCCCCGATTATAATAATTTATTTTAAAAACGCATCGACACATCAAAGGAAGGTGAGCTTAGTGAAGAATAAATCTAAAACCTAAATGTGTAAACCCACTTACCCACGCTCCCCAAATAAAAAAAAATTTATTTTAAAAACACGTCGGCACGTCGATCAAGGTGAGATTAGCGAAGAAAAATGTGTAAACGCAATTACACCACGCTCCCCGATTATAATAATTTATTTTAAAAACGCATCGACACATCAAAGGAAGGTGAGCTTAGTGAAGAATAATCTAAAACCTAAATGTGTAAACCCAATTACCCCACGCTCCCCGAGTACAATAATTTATTTTAAAAACGCATTGACACATCGAAGGAAGGTGAGCTTAGTGAAGAATAAATCTAAAACCTAAATGTGTAAACGCAATTACACCACGCTCCCCGATTATAATAATTTATTTTAAAAACGCATCGACACATCAAAGGAAGGTGAGCTTAGTGAAGAATAAATCTAAAACCTAAATGTGTAAACCCAATTACCCCACGCTCCCCATTATAATAATTTATTTTAAAAACGCATCGACACATCAAAGGAAGGTGAGCTTAGTGAAGAATAAATCTAAAACCTAAATGTGTAAACCCACTTACCCACGCTCCCCAAATAAAAAAAATTTATTTTAAAAACACGTCGGCACGTCGATCGAAGTGAGATTAGCGAAGAAAAATGTGTAAACGCAATTACACCACGCTCCCCGATTATAATAATTTATTTTAAAAACGCATCGACACATCAAAGGAAGGTGAGCTTAGTGAAGAATAAATCTAAAACCTAAATGTGTAAACCCACTTACCCCACGCTCCCCAAATAAAAAAAAATTTATTTTAAAAACACGTCGGCACGTCGATCGAAGGTGAGATTAGCGAAGAAAAATGTGTAAACGCAATTACACCACGCTCCCCGATTATAATAATTTATTTTAAAAACGCATCGACACATCAAGGAAGGTGAGCTTAGTGAAGAATAAATTAAAACCTAAATGTGTAAACCCAATTACCCCACGCTCCCCGAGTACAATAATTTATTTAAAAACGCATCGACACATCAAAGGAAGGTGAGATTAGGAAGAATAAATCTAAAACCTAAATGTGTAAACCCAATTACCCCACGCTCCCCGATTATAATAATTTATTTTAAAAACGCATCGACACATCAAAGGAAGGTGAGCTTAGTGAAGAATAAATCTAAAACCTAAATGTGTAAACCCAATTACCCCACGCTCCCCGAGTACAATAATTTACTTTAAAAACGCATCGACACATCAAAGGAAGGTGAGCTTAGTGAAGAATAAATCTAAAACCTAAATGTGTAAACCCAATTACCCCACGCTCCCCGATTATAATAATTTATTTTAAAAACGCATCGACACATCAAAGGAAGGTGAGCTTAGGGAAGAATAAATCTAAAACCTAAATGTGTAAACCCACTTACCGCACGCTCCCCAAATAAAAAAAAATTTATTTTAAAAACACGTCGGCACGTCGATCAAGGTGAGATTAGCGAAGAAAAATGTGTAAACGCAATTACACCACGCTCCCCGATTATAATAATTTATTTTAAAAACGCATCGACACATCAAAGGAAGGTGAGCTTAGTGAAGACTAATCTAAAACCTAAATGTGTAAACCCAATTACCCCACGCTCCCCGATTATAATAATTTATTTAAAAACGCATCGACACATCAAAGGAAGGTGAGCTTAGTGAAGAATAATCTAAAACCTAAATGTGTAAACCCAATTACCCCACGCTCCCCGAGTACAATAATTTACTTTAAAAACGCATTGACACATCGAAGGAAGGTGAGCTTAGTGAAGAATAAATCTAAAACCTAAATGTGTAAACGCAATTACACCACGCTCCCCGAGTACAATTATTTACTTTAAAAACGCATCGACACATCAAAGGAAGGTGAGCTTAGGGAAGAATAAATCTAAAACCTAAATGTGTAAACCCACTTACCGCACGCTCCCCAAATAAAAAAAAATTTATTTTAAAAACACGTCGGCACGTCGATCGAAGGTGAGATTAGCAAAGAATAAATCAAAAACCAAAATGTGTAAACGCAATTACACCACGCTCCCCGATTATAATAATTTATTTTAAAAACGCATCGACACATCAAAGGAAGGTGAGCTTAGTGAAGAATAAATCTAAAACCTAAATGTGTAAACCCACTTACCCCACGCTCCCCGAGTACAATAATTTACTTTAAAAACGCATTGACACATCGAAGGAAGGTGAGCTTAGTGAAGAATAAATCTAAAACCTAAATGTGTAAACGCAATTACACCACGCTCCCCGAGTACAATTACTTACTTTAAAAACGCATCGACACATCAAAGGAAGGTGAGCTTAGGGAAGAATAAATCTAAAACCTAAATGTGTAAACCCACTTACCGCACGCTCCCCAAATAAAAAAAAATTTATTTTAAAAACACGTCGGCACGTCGATCGAAGGTGAGATTAGCGAAGAAAAATGTGTAAACGCAATTACACCACGCTCCCCGATTATAATAATTTATTTTAAAAACGCATCGACACATCAAAGGAAGGTGAGCTTAGTGAAGACTAAATCAAAACCTAAATGTGTAAACCCAATTACCCCACGCTCCCCGAGTACAATTATTTACTTTAAAAACGCATCGACACATCAAAGGAAGGTGAGCTTAGTGAAGAATAAATCTAAAACCTAAATGTGTAAACCCAATTACCCCACGCTCCCCGAGTACAATAATTTAATTTAGAAACACGTCGTTCGAAGGTGAGCTTTACGCAATTACCCCACGCTCCCCGAGTACAATAATTTACTTTAAAAACGCATCGACACATCAAAGGAAGGTGAGATTAGCGAAGAATAAATGAAAAACCAAAATGTGTAAACGCAATTACACCACGCTCCCCGATTATAATAATTTATTTTAAAAACGCATCGACACATCAAAGGAAGGTGAGCTTAGTGAAGAATAAATCTAAAACCTAAATGTGTAAACCCACTTACCCCACGCTCCCCAAATAAAAAAAATTTATTTTAAAAACACGTCGGCACGTCGATCGAAGGTGAGATGAGCAAAGAATAAATCAAAAACCAAAATGTGTAAACGCAATTACACCACGCTCCCCGATTATAATAATTTATTTTAAAAACGCATCGACACATCAAAGGAAGGTGAGCTTAGTGAAGAATAAATCTAAAACCTAAATGTGTAAACCCACTTACCCCACGCTCCCCGAGTACAATTACTTACTTTAAAAACGCATCGACACATCAAAGGAAGGTGAGCTTAGGGAAGAATAAATCTAAAACCTAAATGTGTAAACCCACTTACCGCACGCTCCCCAAATAAAAAAAAATTTATTTTAAAAACACGTCGGCACGTCGATCGAAGGTGAGATTAGCGAAGAAAAATGTGTAAACGCAATTACACCACGCTCCCCGATTATAATAATTTATTTAAAAACGCATCGACACATCAAAGGAAGGTGAGCTTAGTGAAGAATAATCTAAAACCTAAATGTGTAAACCCAATTACCCCACGCTCCCCGATTATAATAATTTATTTTAAAAACGCATCGACACATCAAAGGAAGGTGAGCTTAGTGAAGAATACATCTAAAACCTAAATGTGTAAACCCATTACACCACGCTCCCCGATACAATATTTACTTTAAAAACGCATCGACACATCAAAGGAAGGTGAGCTTAGTGAAGAATAAATCTAAAACCTAAATGTGTAAACCCAATTACCCCACGCTCCCCGAATAAATAATTTATTTTAAAAACGCATCGACACATCAAAGGAAGGTGAGCTTAGTGAAGAATAAATCTAAAACCTAAATGTGTAAACCCAATTACACCACGCTCCCCGAGTACAATTATTTACTTTAAAAACGCATCGACACATCAAAGGAAGGTGAGCTTAGGGAAGAATAAATCTAAAACCTAAATGTGTAAACCCACTTACCGCACGCTCCCCAAATAAAAAAAAATTTATTTTAAAAACACGTCGGCACGTCGATCGAAGGTGAGATTAGCGAAAGAAAAATGTGTAAACGCAATTACACCACGCTCCCCGATTATAATAATTTATTTTAAAAACGCATCGACACATCAAAGGAAGGTGAGCTTAGTGAAGAATAAATCTAAAACCTAAATGTGTAAACCCATTACCCCACGCTCCCCGAGTACAATTATTTACTTTAAAAACGCATCGACACATCAAAGGAAGGTGAGCTTAGGAAGAATAAATCTAAAACCTAAATGTGTAAACCCACTTACCCACGCTCCCCAAATAAAAAAAAATTTATTTTAAAAACACGTCGCACGTCGATCGAAGGTGAGATTAGCGAAGAAAAATGTGTAAACGCAATTACACCACGCTCCCCGATTATAATAATTTATTTTAAAAACGCATCGACACATCAAAGGAAGGTGAGCTTAGTGAAGAATAAATCTAAAACCTAAATGTGTAAACCCACTTACCCCACGCTCCCCAATAAAAAAAATTTATTTTAAAAACGCTCGGCACGTCGATCGAAGGTGAGATTAGCAAGAAAAATGTGTAAACGCAATTACACCACGCTCCCCGATAAATATTTATTTAAAACGCATCGACACATCAAAGGTGAGCTTAGGAAGAATAATCTAAAACCTAAATGTGTAAACCCACTTACCCACGCTCCCCAAATAAAAAAAAATTTATTTTAAAAACACGTCGGCACGTCGATCGAAGGTGAGATTAGCGAAGAATAAAAAAAAATGTGTAAACGCAATTACACCACGCTCCCCGATTATAATAATTTATTTTAAAAACGCATCGACACATCAAAGGAAGGTGAGCTTAGTGAAGAATAAATCTAAAACCTAAATGTGTAAACCCACTTACCCCACGCTCCCCGAGTACAATAATTTACTTTAAAAACGCATCGACACATCAAAGGAAGGTGAGCTTAGGAAGAATAAATCTAAAACCTAAATGTGTAAACCCACTTACCCCACGCTCCCCAATAAAAAAAATTTATTTTAAAAACATCGGCACGTCGATCGAAGGTGAGATACAAAAAAATGTGTAAACGCAATTACACCACGCTCCCCGATATAATAATTTATTTTAAAAACGCATCGACACATCAAAGGAAGGTGAGCTTAGTGAAGAATAAATCTAAAACCTAAATGTGTAAACCCATTACCCCACGCTCCCCGATAAATAATTTATTTTAAAAACGCATCGACACATCAAAGGAAGGTGAGCTTAGGAAGAATAAATCTAAAACCTAAATGTGTAAACCCATTACCCCACGCTCCCCAATAAAAAAAATTTATTTTAAAAACCATCGCACTCGATCGAAGGTGAGATTAGCGAAGAATAAATCAAAACCAAAATGTGTAAACGCAATTACACCACGCTCCCCGATTATAATAATTTATTTTAAAAACGCATCGACACATCAAAGGAAGGTGAGCTTAGTGAAGAATAAATCTAAAACCTAAATGTGTAAACCACTTACCCCACGCTCCCCAAATAAAAAAAAATTTATTTTAAAAACACGTCGGCACGTCGATCGAAGGTGAGATTAGCGAAGAAAAATGTGTAAACGCAATTACACCACGCTCCCCGATTATAATAATTTATTTTAAAAACGCATCGACACATCAAAGGAAGGTGAGCTTAGTGAAGATATATCTAAAACCTAAATGTGTAAACCCAATTACCCCACGCTCCCCGATTATAATAATTTATTTTAAAAACGCATCGACACATCAAAGGAAGGTGAGCTTAGTGAAGAATAATCTAAAACCTAAATGTGTAAACCCAATTACCCCACGCTCCCCGAGTACAATAATTTACTTTAAAAACGCATGACACATCGAAGGAAGGTGAGCTTAGTGAAGAATAAATCTAAAACCTAAATGTGTAAACGCAATTACACCACGCTCCCCGAGTACAATTATTTACTTTAAAAACGCATCGACACATCAAAGGAAGGTGAGCTTAGGGAAGAATAAATCTAAAACCTAAATGTGTAAACCCACTTACCGCACGCTCCCCAAATAAAAAAAAATTTATTTTAAAAACACGTCGGCACGTCGATCGAAGGTGAGATTAGCAAAGAATAAATCAAAACCAAAATGTGTAAACGCAATTACACCACGCTCCCCGATTATAATAATTTATTTTAAAAACGCATCGACACATCAAAGGAAGGTGAGCTTAGTGAAGAATAAATCTAAAACCTAAATGTGTAAACCCACTTACCCCACGCTCCCCGAGTACAATAATTTACTTTAAAAACGCATGACACATCAAGGAAGGTGAGCTTAGTGAAGAATAAATCTAAAACCTAAATGTGTAAACGCAATTACACCACGCTCCCCGAGTACAATTACTTACTTTAAAAACGCATCGACACATCAAAGGAAGGTGAGCTTAGGGAAGAATAAATCTAAAACCTAAATGTGTAAACCCACTTACCCACGCTCCCCAAATAAAAAAAAATTTATTTTAAAAACACGTCGGCACGTCGATCGAAGGTGAGATTAGCGAAGAAAAATGTGTAAACGCAATTACACCACGCTCCCCGATTATAATAATTTATTTTAAAAACGCATCGACACATCAAAGGAAGGTGAGCTTAGTGAAGACTAAATCTAAAACCTAAATGTGTAAACCCAATTACCCCACGCTCCCCGAGTACAATTATTTACTTTAAAAACGCATCGACACATCAAAGGAAGGTGAGCTTAGTGAAGAATAAATCTAAAACCTAAATGTGTAAACCCAATTACCCCACGCTCCCCGAGTACAATAATTTATTTAGAAACACGTCGTTCGAAGGTGAGCTTTACGCAATTACCCCACGCTCCCCGAGTACAATAATTTACTTTAAAAACGCATCGACACATCAAAGGAAGGTGAGATTAGCGAAGAATAAATAAAAACCAAAATGTGTAAACGCAATTACACCACGCTCCCCGATTATAATAATTTATTTTAAAAACGCATCGACACATCAAAGGAAGGTGAGCTTAGTGAAGAATAAATCTAAAACCTAAATGTGTAAACCCACTTACCCCACGCTCCCCAAATAAAAAAAAATTTATTTTAAAAACACGTCGGCACGTCGATCGAAGGTGAGATAGCAAGAATAATCAAAACCAAATGTGTAAACGCAATTACACCACGCTCCCCGATTATAATAATTTATTTTAAAAACGCATCGACACATCAAAGGAAGGTGAGCTTAGTGAAGAATAAATCTAAAACCTAAATGTGTAAACCCACTTACCCCACGCTCCCCGAGTACAATTATTACTTTAAAAACGCATCGACACATCAAAGGAAGGTGAGCTTAGGGAAGAATAAATCTAAAACCTAAATGTGTAAACCCACTTACCCACGCTCCCCAAATAAAAAAAAATTTATTTTAAAAACACGTCGGCACGTCGATCGAAGGTGAGATTAGCGAAGAAAAATGTGTAAACGCAATTACACCACGCTCCCCGATTATAATAATTTATTTTAAAAACGCATCGACACATCAAAGGAAGGTGAGCTTAGTGAAGAATAAATCTAAAACCTAAATGTGTAAACCCAATTACCCCACGCTCCCCGATTATAATAATTTATTTAAAAACGCATCGACACATCAAAGGAAGGTGAGCTTAGTGAAGAATACATCTAAAACCTAAATGTGTAAACCCAATTACACCACGCTCCCCGAGTACAATTATTTACTTTAAAAACGCATCGACACATCAAAGGAAGGTGAGCTTAGGGAAGAATAAATCTAAAACCTAAATGTGTAAACCCACTTACCCCACGCTCCCCAAATAAAAAAAAATTTATTTTAAAAACACGTCGGCACGTCGATCGAAGGTGAGATTAGCGAAGAATAAATCAAAACCAAAATGTGTAAACGCAATTACACCACGCTCCCCGATTATAATAATTTATTTTAAAAACGCATCGACACATCAAAGGAAGGTGAGCTTAGTGAAGAATAAATCTAAAACCTAAATGTGTAAACCCACTTACCCCACGCTCCCCAAATAAAAAAAAATTTATTTTAAAAACACGTCGGCACGTCGATCGAAGGTGAGATTAGCAAAGAAAAATGTGTAAACGCAATTACACCACGCTCCCCGAGTACAATTATTTACTTTAAAAACGCATCGACACATCAAAGGAAGGTGAGCTTAGGGAAGAATAAATCTAAAACCTAAATGTGTAAACCCACTTACCGCACGCTCCCCAAATAAAAAAAAATTTATTTTAAAAACACGTCGGCACGTCGATCGAAGGTGAGATTAGCAAAGAATAAATCAAAAACCAAAATGTGTAAACGCAATTACACCACGCTCCCCGATTATAATAATTTATTTTAAAAACGCATCGACACATCAAAGGAAGGTGAGATTAGCGAAGAATAAATGAAAAACCAAAATGTGTAAACGCAATTACACCACGCTCCCCGATTATAATAATTTATTTTAAAAACGCATCGACACATCAAAGGAAGGTGAGCTTAGTGAAGAATAAATCTAAAACCTAAATGTGTAAACCCACTTACCCCACGCTCCCCAAATAAAAAAAAATTTATTTTAAAAACACGTCGGCACGTCGATCGAAGGTGAGATTAGCAAAGAATAAATCAAAAAAATGTGTAAACGCAATTACACCACGCTCCCCGATTATAATAATTTATTTTAAAAACGCATCGACACATCAAAGGAAGGTGAGCTTAGTGAAGAATAAATCTAAAACCTAAATGTGTAAACCCAATTACCCCACGCTCCCCGATACATAAATAAAAATTTAATATTTAGAATACACGCTCCGGATCACGATCGATCAAAGGAAGGTGAGATTAGCGAAGAATAAATAAAAACCAAAATGTGTAAACGCAATTACACCACGCTCCCCGATTATAATAATTTATTTTAAAAACGCATCGACACATCAAAGGAAGGTGAGCTTAGTGAAGAATAAATCTAAACCTAAATGTGTAAACCCACTTACCCCACGCTCCCCAAATAAAAAAAAATTTATTTTAAAAACACGTCGGCACGTCGATCGAAGGTGAGATGAGCAAAGAATAAATCAAAAACCAAAATGTGTAAACGCAATTACACCACGCTCCCCGATTATAATAATTTATTTTAAAAACGCATCGACACATCAAAGGAAGGTGAGCTTAGTGAAGAATAAATCTAAAACCTAAATGTGTAAACCCACTTACCCCACGCTCCCCGAGTACAATTACTTACTTTAAAAACGCATCGACACATCAAAGGAAGGTGAGCTTAGGGAAGAATAAATCTAAAACCTAAATGTGTAAACCCACTTACCGCACGCTCCCCAAATAAAAAAAAATTTATTTTAAAAACACGTCGGCACGTCGATCGAAGGTGAGATTAGCGAAGAAAAATGTGTAAACGCAATTACACCACGCTCCCCGATTATAATAATTTATTTTAAAAACGCATCGACACATCAAAGGAAGGTGAGCTTAGTGAAGAATAAATCTAAAACCTAAATGTGTAAACCCAATTACCCCACGCTCCCCGATTATAATAATTTATTTTAAAAACGCATCGACACATCAAAGGAAGGTGAGCTTAGTGAAGAATACATCTAAAACCTAAATGTGTAAACCCAATTACACCACGCTCCCCGAGTACAATTATTTACTTTAAAAACGCATCGACACATCAAAGGAAGGTGAGCTTAGGGAAGAATAAATCTAAAACCTAAATGTGTAAACCCACTTACCCCACGCTCCCCAAATAAAAAAAAATTTATTTTAAAAACACGTCGGCACGTCGATCGAAGGTGAGATTAGCGAAGAATAAATCAAAAACCAAAATGTGTAAACGCAATTACACCACGCTCCCCGATTATAATAATTTATTTTAAAAACGCATCGACACATCAAAGGAAGGTGAGCTTAGTGAAGAATAAATCTAAAACCTAAATGTGTAAACCCACTTACCCCACGCTCCCCAAATAAAAAAAAATTTATTTTAAAAACACGTCGGCACGTCGATCGAAGGTGAGATTAGCAAAGAAAAATGTGTAAACGCAATTACACCACGCTCCCCGAGTACAATTATTTACTTTAAAAACGCATCGACACATCAAAGGAAGGTGAGCTTAGGGAAGAATAAATCTAAAACCTAAATGTGTAAACCCACTTACCGCACGCTCCCCAAATAAAAAAAAATTTATTTTAAAAACACGTCGGCACGTCGATCGAAGGTGAGATTAGCAAAGAATAAATCAAAAACCAAAATGTGTAAACGCAATTACACCACGCTCCCCGATTATAATAATTTATTTTAAAAACGCATCGACACATCAAAGGAAGGTGAGCTTAGTGAAGAATAAATCTAAAACCTAAATGTGTAAACCCACTTACCCCACGCTCCCCGAGTACAATTACTTACTTTAAAAACGCATCGACACATCAAAGGAAGGTGAGCTTAGGGAAGAATAAATCTAAAACCTAAATGTGTAAACCCACTTACCGCACGCTCCCCAAATAAAAAAAAATTTATTTTAAAAACACGTCGGCACGTCGATCGAAGGTGAGATTAGCGAAGAAAAATGTGTAAACGCAATTACACCACGCTCCCCGATTATAATAATTTATTTTAAAAACGCATCGACACATCAAAGGAAGGTGAGCTTAGTGAAGAATAAATCTAAAACCTAAATGTGTAAACCCAATTACCCCACGCTCCCCGATTATAATAATTTATTTTAAAAACGCATCGACACATCAAAGGAAGGTGAGCTTAGTGAAGAATACATCTAAAACCTAAATGTGTAAACCCAATTACACCACGCTCCCCGAGTACAATTATTTACTTTAAAAACGCATCGACACATCAAAGGAAGGTGAGCTTAGGGAAGAATAAATCTAAAACCTATATGTGTAAACCCACTTACGCCACGCTCCCCAAATAAAAAAAAATTTATTTTAAAAACACTTCGGCACGTCGATCGAAGGTGAGATTAGCGAAGAATAAATCAAAAACCAAAATGTGTAAACGCAATTACACCACGCTCCCCGATTATAATAATTTATTTTAAAAACGCATCGACACATCAAAGGAAGGTGAGCTTAGTGAAGAATAAATCTAAAACCTAAATGTGTAAACCCACTTACCCCACGCTCCCCAAATAAAAAAAAATTTATTTTAAAAACACGTCGGCACGTCGATCGAAGGTGAGATTAGCGAAGAAAAATCAAAACCAAATGTGTAAACGCAATTACACCACGCTCCCCGATTATAATAATTTATTTTAAAAACGCATCGACACATCAAAGGAAGGTGAGCTTAGTGAAGAATAAATCTAAAACCTAAATGTGTAAACCCACTTACCCCACGCTCCCCAAATAAAAAAAAATTTATTTTAAAAACACGTCGGCACGTCGATCGAAGGTGAGATTAGCAAAGAAAAATGTGTAAACGCAATTACACCACGCTCCCCGAGTACAATTATTTACTTTAAAAACGCATCGACACATCAAAGGAAGGTGAGCTTAGGGAAGAATAAATCTAAAACCTAAATGTGTAAACCCACTTACCGCACGCTCCCCAAATAAAAAAAAATTTATTTTAAAAACACGTCGGCACGTCGATCGAAGGTGAGATTAGCAAAGAATAAATCAAAAACCAAAATGTGTAAACGCAATTACACCACGCTCCCCGATTATAATAATTTATTTTAAAAACGCATCGACACATCAAAGGAAGGTGAGCTTAGTGAAGAATAAATCTAAAACCTAAATGTGTAAACCCACTTACCCCACGCTCCCCGAGTACAATTACTTACTTTAAAAACGCATCGACACATCAAAGGAAGGTGAGCTTAGGGAAGAATAAATCTAAAACCTAAATGTGTAAACCCACTTACCGCACGCTCCCCAAATAAAAAAAAATTTATTTTAAAAACACGTCGGCACGTCGATCGAAGGTGAGATTAGCGAAGAAAAATGTGTAAACGCAATTACACCACGCTCCCCGATTATAATAATTTATTTTAAAAACGCATCGACACATCAAAGGAAGGTGAGCTTAGTGAAGAATAAATCTAAAACCTAAATGTGTAAACCCAATTACCCCACGCTCCCCGATTATAATAATTTATTTTAAAAACGCATCGACACATCAAAGGAAGGTGAGCTTAGTGAAGAATACATCTAAAACCTAAATGTGTAAACCCAATTACACCACGCTCCCCGAGTACAATTATTTACTTTAAAAACGCATCGACACATCAAAGGAAGGTGAGCTTAGGGAAGAATAAATCTAAAACCTAAATGTGTAAACCCACTTACCCCACGCTCCCCAAATAAAAAAAAATTTATTTTAAAAACACGTCGGCACGTCGATCGAAGGTGAGATTAGCGAAGAATAAATCAAAAACCAAAATGTGTAAACGCAATTACACCACGCTCCCCGATTATAATAATTTATTTTAAAAACGCATCGACACATCAAAGGAAGGTGAGCTTAGTGAAGAATAAATCTAAAACCTAAATGTGTAAACCCACTTACCCCACGCTCCCCAAATAAAAAAAAATTTATTTTAAAAACACGTCGGCACGTCGATCGAAGGTGAGATTAGCAAAGAAAATGTGTAAACGCAATTACACCACGCTCCCCGAGTACAATTATTTACTTTAAAAACGCATCGACACATCAAAGGAAGGTGAGCTTAGGGAAGAATAAATCTAAAACCTAAATGTGTAAACCCACTTACCGCACGCTCCCCAAATAAAAAAAAATTTATTTTAAAAACACGTCGGCACGTCGATCGAAGGTGAGATTAGCAAAGAATAAATCAAAAACCAAAATGTGTAAACGCAATTACACCACGCTCCCCGATTATAATAATTTATTTTAAAAACGCATCGACACATCAAAGGAAGGTGAGATTAGCGAAGAATAAATGAAAAACCAAAATGTGTAAACGCAATTACACCACGCTCCCCGATTATAATAATTTATTTTAAAAACGCATCGACACATCAAAGGAAGGTGAGCTTAGTGAAGAATAAATCTAAAACCTAAATGTGTAAACCCACTTACCCCACGCTCCCCAAATAAAAAAAAATTTATTTTAAAAACACGTCGGCACGTCGATCGAAGGTGAGATGAGCAAAGAATAAATCAAAAACCAAAATGTGTAAACGCAATTACACCACGCTCCCCGATTATAATAATTTATTTTAAAAACGCATCGACACATCAAAGGAAGGTGAGCTTAGTGAAGAATAAATCTAAAACCTAAATGTGTAAACCCAATTACCCCACGCTCCCCGAGTACAATAATTTAATTTAGAAACACGTCGTTCGAAGGTGAGCTTTACGCAATTACCCCACGCTCCCCGAGTACAATAATTTACTTTAAAAACGCATCGACACATCAAAGGAAGGTGAGATTAGCGAAGAATAAATGAAAAACCAAAATGTGTAAACGCAATTACACCACGCTCCCCGATTATAATAATTTATTTTAAAAACGCATCGACACATCAAAGGAAGGTGAGCTTAGTGAAGAATAAATCTAAAACCTAAATGTGTAAACCCACTTACCCCACGCTCCCCAAATAAAAAAAAATTTATTTTAAAAACACGTCGGCACGTCGATCGAAGGTGAGATGAGCAAGAATAAATCAAAAACCAAAATGTGTAAACGCAATTACACCACGCTCCCCGATTATAATAATTTATTTTAAAAACGCATCGACACATCAAAGGAAGGTGAGCTTAGTGAAGAATAAATCTAAAACCTAAATGTGTAAACCCACTTACCCCACGCTCCCCGAGTACAATTACTTACTTTAAAAACGCATCGACACATCAAAGGAAGGTGAGCTTAGGGAAGAATAAATCTAAAACCTAAATGTGTAAACCCACTTACCGCACGCTCCCCAAATAAAAAAAAATTTATTTTAAAAACACGTCGGCACGTCGATCGAAGGTGAGATTAGCGAAGAAAAATGTGTAAACGCAATTACACCACGCTCCCCGATTATAATAATTTATTTTAAAAACGCATCGACACATCAAAGGAAGGTGAGCTTAGTGAAGAATAAATCTAAAACCTAAATGTGTAAACCCAATTACCCCACGCTCCCCGATTATAATAATTTATTTTAAAAACGCATCGACACATCAAAGGAAGGTGAGCTTAGTGAAGAATACATCTAAAACCTAAATGTGTAAACCCAATTACACCACGCTCCCCGAGTACAATTATTTACTTTAAAAACGCATCGACACATCAAAGGAAGGTGAGCTTAGGGAAGAATAAATCTAAAACCTAAATGTGTAAACCCACTTACCCCACGCTCCCCAAATAAAAAAAAATTTATTTTAAAAACACGTCGGCACGTCGATCGAAGGTGAGATTAGCGAAGAATAAATCAAAAACCAAAATGTGTAAACGCAATTACACCACGCTCCCCGATTATAATAATTTATTTTAAAAACGCATCGACACATCAAAGGAAGGTGAGCTTAGTGAAGAATAAATCTAAAACCTAAATGTGTAAACCCACTTACCCCACGCTCCCCAAATAAAAAAAAATTTATTTTAAAAACACGTCGGCACGTCGATCGAAGGTGAGATTAGCAAAGAAAAATGTGTAAACGCAATTACACCACGCTCCCCGATTATAATAATTTATTTTAAAAACGCATCGACACATCAAAGGAAGGTGAGCTTAGGAAGAATAAATCTAAAACCTAAATGTGTAAACCCACTTACCCCACGCTCCCCAAATAAAAAAAAATTTATTTTAAAAACACGTCGGCACGTCGATCGAAGGTGAGATTAGCAAAGAATAAATGTAAAGCAAAACCTAAAATAATTAAAAAACAAACAAAGGAAGATTAGGAAGAATAAATCAAAACCAAAATGTGTAAACGCAATTACACCACGCTCCCCGATTATAATAATTTATTTTAAAAACGCATCGACACATCAAAGGAAGGTGAGCTTAGGAAGAATAAATCAAAACCAAATGTGTAAACCCATTACCCACGCTCCCCGATAAATAATTATTTAAAAACGCATGACACATCAAGGAAGGTGAGCTTAGTGAAGAATAAATCTAAAACCTAAATGTGTAAACCATTACCCACGCTCCCCGAGTACAATTACTTACTTTAAAAACGCATCGACACATCAAAGGAAGGTGAGCTTAGGGAAGAATAAATCTAAAACCTAAATGTGTAAACCCACTTACCGCACGCTCCCCAAATAAAAAAAAATTTATTTTAAAAACACGTCGGCACGTCGATCGAAGGTGAGATTAGCGAAGAAAAATGTGTAAACGCAATTACACCACGCTCCCCGATTATAATAATTTATTTTAAAAACGCATCGACACATCAAAGGAAGGTGAGCTTAGTGAAGAATAAATCTAAAACCTAAATGTGTAAACCCAATTACCCCACGCTCCCCGATTATAATAATTTATTTTAAAAACGCATCGACACATCAAAGGAAGGTGAGCTTAGTGAAGAATACATCTAAAACCTAAATGTGTAAACCCAATTACACCACGCTCCCCGAGTACAATTATTTACTTTAAAAACGCATCGACACATCAAAGGAAGGTGAGCTTAGGGAAGAATAAATCTAAAACCTAAATGTGTAAACCCACTTACCCCACGCTCCCCAAATAAAAAAAAATTTATTTTAAAAACACGTCGGCACGTCGATCGAAGGTGAGATTAGCGAAGAATAAATCAAAAACCAAAATGTGTAAACGCAATTACACCACGCTCCCCGATTATAATAATTTATTTTAAAAACGCATCGACACATCAAAGGAAGGTGAGCTTAGTGAAGAATAAATCTAAAACCTAAATGTGTAAACCCACTTACCCCACGCTCCCCAAATAAAAAAAAATTTATTTTAAAAACACGTCGGCACGTCGATCGAAGGTGAGATTAGCAAAGAAAAATGTGTAAACGCAATTACACCACGCTCCCCGAGTACAATTATTTACTTTAAAAACGCATCGACACATCAAAGGAAGGTGAGCTTAGGGAAGAATAAATCTAAAACCTAAATGTGTAAACCCACTTACCGCACGCTCCCCAAATAAAAAAAAATTTATTTTAAAAACACGTCGGCACGTCGATCGAAGGTGAGATTAGCAAAGAATAAATCAAAAACCAAAATGTGTAAACGCAATTACACCACGCTCCCCGATTATAATAATTTATTTTAAAAACGCATCGACACATCAAAGGAAGGTGAGCTTAGTGAAGAATAAATCTAAAACCTAAATGTGTAAACCCACTTACCCCACGCTCCCCGAGTACAATTACTTACTTTAAAAACGCATCGACACATCAAAGGAAGGTGAGCTTAGGGAAGAATAAATCTAAAACCTAAATGTGTAAACCCACTTACCGCACGCTCCCCAAATAAAAAAAAATTTATTTTAAAAACACGTCGGCACGTCGATCGAAGGTGAGATTAGCGAAGAAAAATGTGTAAACGCAATTACACCACGCTCCCCGATTATAATAATTTATTTTAAAAACGCATCGACACATCAAAGGAAGGTGAGCTTAGTGAAGAATAAATCTAAAACCTAAATGTGTAAACCCAATTACCCCACGCTCCCCGATTATAATAATTTATTTTAAAAACGCATCGACACATCAAAGGAAGGTGAGCTTAGTGAAGAATACATCTAAAACCTAAATGTGTAAACCCAATTACACCACGCTCCCCGAGTACAATTATTTACTTTAAAAACGCATCGACACATCAAAGGAAGGTGAGCTTAGGAAGAATAAATCTAAAACCTAAATGTGTAAACCCACTTACCCACGCTCCCCAAATAAAAAAAAATTTATTTTAAAAACACTCGGCACGTCGATCGAAGGTGAGATTAGCGAAGAATAAATCAAAAACCAAAATGTGTAAACGCAATTACACCACGCTCCCCGATTATAATAATTTATTTTAAAAACGCATCGACACATCAAAGGAAGGTGAGCTTAGTGAAGAATAAATCTAAAACCTAAATGTGTAAACCCACTTACCCCACGCTCCCCAAATAAAAAAAAATTTATTTTAAAAACACGTCGGCACGTCGATCGAAGGTGAGATTAGCAAAGAAAAATGTGTAAACGCAATTACACCACGCTCCCCGAGTACAATTATTTACTTTAAAAACGCATCGACACATCAAAGGAAGGTGAGCTTAGGGAAGAATAAATCTAAAACCTAAATGTGTAAACCCACTTACCGCACGCTCCCCAAATAAAAAAAAATTTATTTTAAAAACACGTCGGCACGTCGATCGAAGGTGAGATTAGCAAAGAATAAATCAAAAACCAAAATGTGTAAACGCAATTACACCACGCTCCCCGATTATAATAATTTATTTTAAAAACGCATCGACACATCAAAGGAAGGTGAGCTTAGTGAAGAATAAATCTAAAACCTAAATGTGTAAACCCACTTACCCCACGCTCCCCGAGTACAATAATTTACTTTAAAAACGCATTGACACATCGAAGGAAGGTGAGCTTAGTGAAGAATAAATCTAAAACCTAAATGTGTAAACGCAATTACACCACGCTCCCCGAGTACAATTATTACTTTAAAAACGCATCGACACATCAAAGGAAGGTGAGCTTAGGGAAGAATAAATCTAAAACCTAAATGTGTAAACCCACTTACCGCACGCTCCCCAAATAAAAAAAAATTTATTTTAAAAACACGTCGGCACGTCGATCGAAGGTGAGATTAGCGAAGAAAAATGTGTAAACGCAATTACACCACGCTCCCCGATTATAATAATTTATTTTAAAAACGCATCGACACATCAAAGGAAGATGAGCTTAGTGAAGACTAAATCTAAAACCTAAATGTGTAAACCCACTTACCCCACGCTCCCCAAATAAAAAAAAATTTATTTTAAAAACACGTCGGCACGTCGATCGAAGGTGAGATTAGCAAAGAAAAATGTGTAAACGCAATTACACCACGCTCCCCGAGTACAATAATTTACTTTAAAAACGCATCGACACATCAAAGGAAGGTGAGATTAGCGAAGAATAAATCAAAAACCAAAATGTGTAAACGCAATTACACCACGCTCCCCGATTATAATAATTTATTTTAAAAACGCATCGACACATCAAAGGAAGGTGAGCTTAGTGAAGAATAAATCTAAAACCTAAATGTGTAAACCCACTTACCCCACGCTCCCCAAATAAAAAAAATTTATTTAAAAACACGTCGGCACGTCGATCGAAGGTGAGATTAGCAAAGAAAAATGTGTAAACGCAATTACACCACGCTCCCCGAGTACAATTATTTACTTTAAAAACGCATCGACACATCAAAGGAAGGTGAGCTTAGGGAAGAATAAATCTAAAACCTAAATGTGTAAACCCACTTACCGCACGCTCCCCAAATAAAAAAAAATTTATTTTAAAAACACGTCGGCACGTCGATCGAAGGTGAGATTAGCAAAGAATAAATCAAAAACCAAAATGTGTAAACGCAATTACACCACGCTCCCCGATTATAATAATTTATTTTAAAAACGCATCGACACATCAAAGGAAGGTGAGCTTAGTGAAGAATAAATCTAAAACCTAAATGTGTAAACCCACTTACCCCACGCTCCCCGAGTACAATAATTTACTTTAAAAACGCATGACACATCGAAGGAAGGTGAGCTTAGTGAAGAATAAATCTAAAACCTAAATGTGTAAACGCAATTACACCACGCTCCCCGAGTACAATTATTACTTTAAAAACGCATCGACACATCAAAGGAAGGTGAGCTTAGGGAAGAATAAATCTAAAACCTAAATGTGTAAACCCACTTACCGCACGCTCCCCAAATAAAAAAAAATTTATTTTAAAAACACGTCGGCACGTCGATCGAAGGTGAGATTAGCGAAGAAAAATGTGTAAACGCAATTACACCACGCTCCCCGATTATAATAATTTATTTTAAAAACGCATCGACACATCAAAGGAAGGTGAGCTTAGTGAAGAATAAATCTAAAACCTAAATGTGTAAACCCACTTACCCCACGCTCCCCAAATAAAAAAAATTTATTTTAAAAACACGTCGGCACGTCGATCGAAGGTGAGATTAGCAAAGAAAAATGTGTAAACGCAATTACACCACGCTCCCCGAGTACAATAATTTACTTTAAAAACGCATCGACACATCAAAGGAAGGTGAGATTAGCGAAGAATAAATCAAAAACCAAAATGTGTAAACGCAATTACACCACGCTCCCCGATTATAATAATTTATTTTAAAAACGCATCGACACATCAAAGGAAGGTGAGCTTAGTGAAGAATAAATCTAAAACCTAAATGTGTAAACCCACTTACCCCACGCTCCCCAAATAAAAAAAAATTTATTTTAAAAACACGTCGGCACGTCGATCGAAGGTGAGATTAGCAAAGAAAAATGTGTAAACGCAATTACACCACGCTCCCCGATTATAATAATTTATTTTAAAAGCGCATCGACACATCAAAGGAAGGTGAGCTTAGTGAAGAATAAATCTAAAACCTAAATGTGTAAACCCACTTACCCCACGCTCCCCAAATAAAAAAAAATTTATTTTAAAAACACGTCGGCACGTCGATCGAAGGTGAGATTAGCGAAGAATAAATCAAAAACCAAAATGTGTAAACGCAATTACACCACGCTCCCCGATTATAATAATTTATTTTAAAAACGCATCGACACATCAAAGGAAGGTGAGCTTAGTGAAGAATAAATCTAAAACCTAAATCTGTAAACCCACTTACCCCACGCTCCCCAAATAAAAAAAATTTATTTTAAAAACACGTCGGCACGTCGATCGAAGGTGAGATTAGCAAAGAAAAATGTGTAAACGCAATTACACCACGCTCCCCGAGTACAATTATTTACTTTAAAAGCGCATCGACACATCAAAGGAAGGTGAGCTTAGGGAAGAATAAATCTAAAACCTAAATGTGTAAACCCACTTACCGCACGCTCCCCAAATAAAAAAAAATTTATTTTAAAAACACGTCGGCACGTCGATCGAAGGTGAGATTAGCAAAGAATAAATCAAAAACCAAAATGTGTAAACGCAATTACACCACGCTCCCCGATTATAATAATTTATTTTAAAAACGCATCGACACATCAAAGGAAGGTGAGCTTAGTGAAGAATAAATCTAAAACCTAAATGTGTAAACCCACTTACCCCACGCTCCCCGAGTACAATAATTTACTTTAAAAACGCATTGACACATCGAAGGAAGGTGAGCTTAGTGAAGAATAAATCTAAAACCTAAATGTGTAAACGCAATTACACCACGCTCCCCGAGTACAATTACTTACTTTAAAAACGCATCGACACATCAAAGGAAGGTGAGCTTAGGGAAGAATAAATCTAAAACCTAAATGTGTAAACCCACTTACCGCACGCTCCCCAAATAAAAAAAAATTTATTTTAAAAACACGTCGGCACGTCGATCGAAGGTGAGATTAGCGAAGAATAAATCAAAAACCAAAATGTGTAAACGCAATTACCCCACGCTCCCCGATTATAATAATTTATTTTAAAAACGCATCGACACATCAAAGGAAGGTGAGATTAGCGAAGAATAAATCTAAAACCTAAATGTGTAAACCCACTTACCCCACGCTCCCCAAATAAAAAAAAATTTATTTTAAAAACACGTCGGCACGTCGATCGAAGGTGAGATGAGCAAAGAATAAATCAAAAACCAAAATGTGTAAACGCAATTACACCACGCTCCCCGATTATAATAATTTATTTTAAAAACGCATCGACACATCAAAGGAAGGTGAGCTTAGTGAAGAATAAATCTAAAACCTAAATGTGTAAACCCACTTACCCCACGCTCCCCGAGTACAATAATTTATTTAAAAACGCATGACACATCGAAGGAAGGTGAGTTAGGAAGAATAAATCAAAACCAAATGTGTAAACGCAATTACACCACGCTCCCCGAGTACAATATTACTTTAAAAACGCATCGACACATCAAAGGAAGGTGAGCTTAGGGAAGAATAAATCTAAAACCTAAATGTGTAAACCCACTTACCCCACGCTCCCCAAATAAAAAAAAATTTATTTTAAAAACACGTCGGCACGTCGATCGAAGGTGAGATGAGCAAAGAATAAATCAAAAACCAAAATGTGTAAACGCAATTACACCACGCTCCCCGATTATAATAATTTATTTTAAAAACGCATCGACACATCAAAGGAAGGTGAGCTTAGGGAAGAATAAATCTAAAACCTAAATGTGTAAACCCACTTACCGCACGCTCCCCAAATAAAAAAAAATTTATTTTAAAAACACGTCGGCACGTCGATCGATGGTGAGATTAGCGAAGAAAAATGTGTAAACGCAATTACACCACGCTCCCCGATTATAATAATTTATTTTAAAAACGCATCGACACATCAAAGGAAGGTGAGCTTAGTGAAGAATAAATCTAAAACCTAAATGTGTAAACCCAATTACCCCACGCTCCCCGATTATAATAATTTATTTTAAAAACGCATCGACACATCAAAGGAAGGTGAGCTTAGTGAAGAATACATCTAAAACCTAAATGTGTAAACCCAATTACACCACGCTCCCCGAGTACAATTATTTACTTTAAAAACGCATCGACACATCAAAGGAAGGTGAGCTTAGGGAAGAATAAATCTAAAACCTAAATGTGTAAACCCACTTACCCCACGCTCCCCAAATAAAAAAAAATTTATTTTAAAAACACGTCGGCACGTCGATCGAAGGTGAGATTAGCGAAGAATAAATCAAAAACCAAAATGTGTAAACGCAATTACACCACGCTCCCCGATTATAATAATTTATTTTAAAAACGCATCGACACATCAAAGGAAGGTGAGCTTAGTGAAGAATAAATCTAAAACCTAAATCTGTAAACCCACTTACCCCACGCTCCCCAAATAAAAAAAAATTTATTTTAAAAACACGTCGGCACGTCGATCGAAGGTGAGATTAGCAAAGAAAAATGTGTAAACGCAATTACACCACGCTCCCCGAGTACAATTATTTACTTTAAAAACGCATCGACACATCAAAGGAAGGTGAGCTTAGGGAAGAATAAATCTAAAACCTAAATGTGTAAACCCACTTACCGCACGCTCCCCAAATAAAAAAAAATTTATTTTAAAAACACGTCGGCACGTCGATCGAAGGTGAGATTAGCAAAGAATAAATCAAAAACCAAAATGTGTAAACGCAATTACACCACGCTCCCCGATTATAATAATTTATTTTAAAAACGCATCGACACATCAAAGGAAGGTGAGCTTAGTGAAGAATAAATCTAAAACCTAAATGTGTAAACCCACTTACCCCACGCTCCCCGAGTACAATTACTTACTTTAAAAACGCATCGACACATCAAAGGAAGGTGAGCTTAGGGAAGAATAAATCTAAAACCTAAATGTGTAAACCCACTTACCGCACGCTCCCCAAATAAAAAAAAATTTATTTTAAAAACACGTCGGCACGTCGATCGAAGGTGAGATTAGCGAAGAAAAATGTGTAAACGCAATTACACCACGCTCCCCGATTATAATAATTTATTTTAAAAACGCATCGACACATCAAAGGAAGGTGAGCTTAGTGAAGAATAAATCTAAAACCTAAATGTGTAAACCCAATTACCCCACGCTCCCCGATTATAATAATTTATTTTAAAAACGCATCGACACATCAAAGGAAGGTGAGCTTAGTGAAGAATACATCTAAAACCTAAATGTGTAAACCCAATTACGCCACGCTCCCCGAGTACAATTATTTACTTTAAAAACGCATCGACACATCAAAGGAAGGTGAGCTTAGGGAAGAATAAATCTAAAACCTATATGTGTAAACCCACTTACGCCACGCTCCCCAAATAAAAAAAAATTTATTTTAAAAACACTTCGGCACGTCGATCGAAGGTGAGATTAGCGAAGAATAAATCAAAAACCAAAATGTGTAAACGCAATTACACCACGCTCCCCGATTATAATAATTTATTTTAAAAACGCATCGACACATCAAAGGAAGGTGAGCTTAGTGAAGAATAAATCTAAAACCTAAATGTGTAAACCCACTTACCCCACGCTCCCCAAATAAAAAAAAATTTATTTTAAAAACACGTCGGCACGTCGATCGAAGGTGAGATTAGCAAAGAAAAATGTGTAAACGCAATTACACCACGCTCCCTGAGTACAATTATTTACTTTAAAAACGCATCGACACATCAAAGGAAGGTGAGCTTAGGGAAGAATAAATCTAAAACCTAAATGTGTAAACCCACTTACCGCACGCTCCCCAAATAAAAAAAAATTTATTTTAAAAACACGTCGGCACGTCGATCGAAGGTGAGATTAGCAAAGAATAAATCAAAAACCAAAATGTGTAAACGCAATTACACCACGCTCCCCGATTATAATAATTTATTTTAAAAACGCATCGACACATCAAAGGAAGGTGAGCTTAGTGAAGAATAAATCTAAAACCTAAATGTGTAAACCCACTTACCCCACGCTCCCCGAGTACAATAATTTACTTTAAAAACGCATTGACACATCGAAGGAAGGTGAGCTTAGTGAAGAATAAATCTAAAACCTAAATGTGTAAACGCAATTACACCACGCTCCCCGAGTACAATTACTTACTTTAAAAACGCATCGACACATCAAAGGAAGGTGAGCTTAGGGAAGAATAAATCTAAAACCTAAATGTGTAAACCCACTTACCGCACGCTCCCCAAATAAAAAAAAATTTATTTTAAAAACACGTCGGCACGTCGATCGAAGGTGAGATTAGCGAAGAAAAATGTGTAAACGCAATTACACCACGCTCCCCGATTATAATAATTTATTTTAAAAACGCATCGACACATCAAAGGAAGATGAGCTTAGTGAAGACTAAATCTAAAACCTAAATGTGTAAACCCAATTACGCCACGCTCCCCAAATAAAAAAAAATTTATTTTAAAAACACGTCGGCACGTCGATCGAAGGTGAGATTAGCAAAGAAAAATGTGTAAACGCAATTACACCACGCTCCCCGAGTACAATTATTTACTTTAAAAACGCATCGACACATCAAAGGAAGGTGAGCTTAGTGAAGAATAAATCTAAAACCTAAATGTGTAAACCCACTTACCCCACGCTCCCCAAATAAAAAAAAATTTATTTTAAAAACACTTCGGCACGTCGATCGAAGGTGAGATTAGCGAAGAATAAATCAAAAACCAAAATGTGTAAACGCAATTACACCACGCTCCCCGATTATAATAATTTATTTTAAAAACGCATCGACACATCAAAGGAAGGTGAGCTTAGTGAAGAATAAATCTAAAACCTAAATGTGTAAACCCACTTACCCCACGCTCCCCAAATAAAAAAAAATTTATTTTAAAAACACGTCGGCACGTCGATCGAAGGTGAGATTAGCAAAGAAAAATGTGTAAACGCAATTACACCACGCTCCCCGAGTACAATTATTTACTTTAAAAACGCATCGACACATCAAAGGAAGGTGAGCTTAGGGAAGAATAAATCTAAAACCTAAATGTGTAAACCCACTTACCGCACGCTCCCCAAATAAAAAAAAATTTATTTTAAAAACACGTCGGCACGTCGATCGAAGGTGAGATTAGCAAAGAATAAATCAAAAACCAAAATGTGTAAACGCAATTACACCACGCTCCCCGATTATAATAATTTATTTTAAAAACGCATCGACACATCAAAGGAAGGTGAGCTTAGTGAAGAATAAATCTAAAACCTAAATGTGTAAACCCACTTACCCCACGCTCCCCGAGTACAATAATTTACTTTAAAAACGCATTGACACATCGAAGGAAGGTGAGCTTAGTGAAGAATAAATCTAAAACCTAAATGTGTAAACGCAATTACACCACGCTCCCCGAGTACAATTACTTACTTTAAAAACGCATCGACACATCAAAGGAAGGTGAGCTTAGGGAAGAATAAATCTAAAACCTAAATGTGTAAACCCACTTACCGCACGCTCCCCAAATAAAAAAAAATTTATTTTAAAAACACGTCGGCACGTCGATCGAAGGTGAGATTAGCGAAGAAAAATGTGTAAACGCAATTACACCACGCTCCCCGATTATAATAATTTATTTTAAAAACGCATCGACACATCAAAGGAAGATGAGCTTAGTGAAGACTAAATCTAAAACCTAAATGTGTAAACCCAATTACCCCACGCTCCCCGAGTACAATTATTTACTTTAAAAACGCATCGACACATCAAAGGAAGGTGAGCTTAGTGAAGAATAAATCTAAAACCTAAATGTGTAAACCCAATTACCCCACGCTCCCCGAGTACAATAATTTAATTTAGAAACACGTCGATCGAAGGTGAGCTTTACGCAATTACCCCACGCTCCCCGAGTACAATAATTTACTTTAAAAACGCATCGACACATCAAAGGAAGGTGAGATTAGCGAAGAATAAATCAAAAACCAAAATGTGTAAACGCAATTACACCACGCTCCCCGATTATAATAATTTATTTTAAAAACGCATCGACACATCAAAGGAAGGTGAGCTTAGTGAAGAATAAATCTAAAACCTAAATGTGTAAACCCACTTACCCCACGCTCCCCAAATAAAAAAAAATTTATTTTAAAAACACGTCGGCACGTCGATCGAAGGTGAGATTAGCAAAGAAAAATGTGTAAACGCAATTACACCACGCTCCCCGATTATAATAATTTATTTTAAAAGCGCATCGACACATCAAAGGAAGGTGAGCTTAGTGAAGAATAAATCTAAAACCTAAATGTGTAAACCCACTTACCCCACGCTCCCCAAATAAAAAAAAATTTATTTTAAAAACACGTCGGCACGTCGATCGAAGGTGAGATTAGCGAAGAATAAATCAAAAACCAAAATGTGTAAACGCAATTACACCACGCTCCCCGATTATAATAATTTATTTTAAAAACGCATCGACACATCAAAGGAAGGTGAGCTTAGTGAAGAATAAATCTAAAACCTAAATCTGTAAACCCACTTACCCCACGCTCCCCAAATAAAAAAAAATTTATTTTAAAAACACGTCGGCACGTCGATCGAAGGTGAGATTAGCAAAGAAAAATGTGTAAACCCACTTACCCCACGCTCCCCGAGTACAATAATTTACTTTAAAAACGCATTGACACATCGAAGGAAGGTGAGCTTAGTGAAGAATAAATCTAAAACCTAAATGTGTAAACGCAATTACACCACGCTCCCCGAGTACAATTACTTACTTTAAAAACGCATCGACACATCAAAGGAAGGTGAGCTTAGGGAAGAATAAATCTAAAACCTAAATGTGTAAACCCACTTACCGCACGCTCCCCAAATAAAAAAAAATTTATTTTAAAAACACGTCGGCACGTCGATCGAAGGTGAGATTAGCGAAGAAAAATGTGTAAACGCAATTACACCACGCTCCCCGATTATAATAATTTATTTTAAAAACGCATCGACACATCAAAGGAAGATGAGCTTAGTGAAGATAAATCTAAAACCTAAATGTGTAAACCCAATTACGCCACGCTCCCCAAATAAAAAAAATTTATTTTAAAAACACGTCGGCACGTCGATCGAAGGTGAGATTAGCAAAGAAAAATGTGTAAACGCAATTACACCACGCTCCCCGAGTACAATTATTTACTTTAAAAACGCATCGACACATCAAAGGAAGGTGAGCTTAGTGAAGAATAAATCTAAAACCTAAATGTGTAAACCCACTTACCCCACGCTCCCCAAATAAAAAAAAATTTATTTTAAAAACACTTCGGCACGTCGATCGAAGGTGAGATTAGCGAAGAATAAATCAAAAACCAAAATGTGTAAACGCAATTACACCACGCTCCCCGATTATAATAATTTATTTTAAAAACGCATCGACACATCAAAGGAAGGTGAGCTTAGTGAAGAATAAATCTAAAACCTAAATGTGTAAACCCACTTACCCCACGCTCCCCAAATAAAAAAAATTTATTTTAAAAACACGTCGGCACGTCGATCGAAGGTGAGATTAGCAAAGAAAAATGTGTAAACGCAATTACACCACGCTCCCCGAGTACAATTATTTACTTTAAAAACGCATCGACACATCAAAGGAAGGTGAGCTTAGGGAAGAATAAATCTAAAACCTAAATGTGTAAACCCACTTACCGCACGCTCCCCAAATAAAAAAAAATTTATTTTAAAAACACGTCGGCACGTCGATCGAAGGTGAGATTAGCAAAGAATAAATCAAAAACCAAAATGTGTAAACGCAATTACACCACGCTCCCCGATTATAATAATTTATTTTAAAAACGCATCGACACATCAAAGGAAGGTGAGCTTAGTGAAGAATAAATCTAAAACCTAAATGTGTAAACCCACTTACCCCACGCTCCCCGAGTACAATAATTTACTTTAAAAACGCATTGACACATCGAAGGAAGGTGAGCTTAGTGAAGAATAAATCTAAAACCTAAATGTGTAAACGCAATTACACCACGCTCCCCGAGTACAATTACTTACTTTAAAAACGCATCGACACATCAAAGGAAGGTGAGCTTAGGGAAGAATAAATCTAAAACCTAAATGTGTAAACCCACTTACCGCACGCTCCCCAAATAAAAAAAAATTTATTTTAAAAACACGTCGGCACGTCGATCGAAGGTGAGATTAGCGAAGAAAAATGTGTAAACGCAATTACACCACGCTCCCCGATTATAATAATTTATTTTAAAAACGCATCGACACATCAAAGGAAGATGAGCTTAGTGAAGACTAAATCTAAAACCTAAATGTGTAAACCCAATTACCCCACGCTCCCCGAGTACAATTATTTACTTTAAAAACGCATCGACACATCAAAGGAAGGTGAGCTTAGTGAAGAATAAATCTAAAACCTAAATGTGTAAACCCAATTACCCCACGCTCCCCGAGTACAATAATTTAATTTAGAAACACGTCGATCGAAGGTGAGCTTTACGCAATTACCCCACGCTCCCCGAGTACAATAATTTACTTTAAAAACGCATCGACACATCAAAGGAAGGTGAGATTAGCGAAGAATAAATCAAAAACCAAAATGTGTAAACGCAATTACACCACGCTCCCCGATTATAATAATTTATTTTAAAAACGCATCGACACATCAAAGGAAGGTGAGCTTAGTGAAGAATAAATCTAAAACCTAAATGTGTAAACCCACTTACCCCACGCTCCCCAAATAAAAAAAAATTTATTTTAAAAACACGTCGGCACGTCGATCGAAGGTGAGATTAGCAAAGAAAAATGTGTAAACGCAATTACACCACGCTCCCCGATTATAATAATTTATTTTAAAAGCGCATCGACACATCAAAGGAAGGTGAGCTTAGTGAAGAATAAATCTAAAACCTAAATGTGTAAACCCACTTACCCCACGCTCCCCAAATAAAAAAAAATTTATTTTAAAAACACGTCGGCACGTCGATCGAAGGTGAGATTAGCGAAGAATAAATCAAAAACCAAAATGTGTAAACGCAATTACACCACGCTCCCCGATTATAATAATTTATTTTAAAAACGCATCGACACATCAAAGGAAGGTGAGCTTAGTGAAGAATAAATCTAAAACCTAAATGTGTAAACCCACTTACCCCACGCTCCCCAAATAAAAAAAATTTATTTTAAAAACACGTCGGCACGTCGATCGAAGGTGAGATTAGCAAAGAAAAATGTGTAAACGCAATTACACCACGCTCCCCGAGTACAATTATTTACTTTAAAAGCGCATCGACACATCAAAGGAAGGTGAGCTTAGGGAAGAATAAATCTAAAACCTAAATGTGTAAACCCACTTACCGCACGCTCCCCAAATAAAAAAAAATTTATTTTAAAAACACGTCGGCACGTCGATCGAAGGTGAGATTAGCAAAGAATAAATC
This sequence comes from Nasonia vitripennis, assembly GCF_009193385.2. NCBI lineage: Eukaryota > Metazoa > Arthropoda > Insecta > Hymenoptera > Pteromalidae > Nasonia > Nasonia vitripennis. The sequence goes on along the minus strand of NC_045759.1, from coordinate 12,738,786 downwards.
AAAAACCAAAATGTGTAAACGCAATTACACCACGCTCCCCGATTATAATAATTTATTTTAAAAACGCATCGACACATCAAAGGAAGGTGAGCTTAGTGAAGAATAAATCTAAAACCTAAATGTGTAAACCCACTTACCCCACGCTCCCCGAGTACAATAATTTACTTTAAAAACGCATTGACACATCGAAGGAAGGTGAGCTTAGTGAAGAATAAATCTAAAACCTAAATGTGTAAACGCAATTACACCACGCTCCCCGAGTACAATTACTTACTTTAAAAACGCATCGACACATCAAAGGAAGGTGAGCTTAGGGAAGAATAAATCTAAAACCTAAATGTGTAAACCCACTTACCGCACGCTCCCCAAATAAAAAAAAATTTATTTTAAAAACACGTCGGCACGTCGATCGAAGGTGAGATTAGCGAAGAAAAATGTGTAAACGCAATTACACCACGCTCCCCGATTATAATAATTTATTTTAAAAACGCATCGACACATCAAAGGAAGATGAGCTTAGTGAAGACTAAATCTAAAACCTAAATGTGTAAACCCAATTACCCCACGCTCCCCGAGTACAATTATTTACTTTAAAAACGCATCGACACATCAAAGGAAGGTGAGCTTAGTGAAGAATAAATCTAAAACCTAAATGTGTAAACCCAATTACCCCACGCTCCCCGAGTACAATAATTTAATTTAGAAACACGTCGATCGAAGGTGAGCTTTACGCAATTACCCACGCTCCCCGAGTACAATAATTTACTTTAAAAACGCATCGACACATCAAAGGAAGGTGAGATTAGCGAAGAATAAATCAAAAACCAAAATGTGTAAACGCAATTACACCACGCTCCCCGATTATAATAATTTATTTTAAAAACGCATCGACACATCAAAGGAAGGTGAGCTTAGTGAAGAATAAATCTAAAACCTAAATGTGTAAACCCACTTACCCCACGCTCCCCAAATAAAAAAAAATTTATTTTAAAAACACGTCGGCACGTCGATCGAAGGTGAGATTAGCAAAGAAAAATGTGTAAACGCAATTACACCACGCTCCCCGATTATAATAATTTATTTTAAAAGCGCATCGACACATCAAAGGAAGGTGAGCTTAGTGAAGAATAAATCTAAAACCTAAATGTGTAAACCCACTTACCCCACGCTCCCCAAATAAAAAAAATTTATTTTAAAAACACGTCGGCACGTCGATCGAAGGTGAGATTAGCGAAGAATAAATCAAAAACCAAAATGTGTAAACGCAATTACCCACGCTCCCCGATTATAATAATTTATTTTAAAAACGCATCGACACATCAAAGGAAGGTGAGATTAGCGAAGAATAAATCAAAAACCAAAATGTGTAAACGCAATTACACCACGCTCCCCGATTATAATAATTTATTTTAAAAACGCATCGACACATCAAAGGAAGGTGAGCTTAGTGAAGAATAAATCTAAAACCTAAATGTGTAAACCCACTTACCCCACGCTCCCCGAGTACAATTACTTACTTTAAAAACGCATCGACACATCAAAGGAAGGTGAGCTTAGGGAAGAATAAATCTAAAACCTAAATGTGTAAACCCACTTACCCCACGCTCCCCAAATAAAAAAAAATTTATTTTAAAAACACGTCGGCACGTCGATCGAAGGTGAGATTAGCGAAGAATAAATCAAAAACCAAAATGTGTAAACGCAATTACCCCACGCTCCCCGATTATAATAATTTATTTTAAAAACGCATCGACACATCAAAGGAAGGTGAGATTAGCGAAGAATAAATCAAAAACCAAAATGTGTAAACGCAATTACACCACGCTCCCCGATTATAATAATTTATTTTAAAACGCATCGACACATCAAAGGAAGGTGAGCTTAGTGAAGAATAAATCTAAAACCTAAATGTGTAAACCCACTTACCCCACGCTCCCCGAGTACAATAATTTACTTTAAAAACGCATTGACACATCGAAGGAAGGTGAGCTTAGTGAAGAATAAATCTAAACCTAAATGTGTAAACGCAATTACACCACGCTCCCGAGTACAATTACTTACTTTAAAAACGCATCGACACATCGAAGGAAGGTGAGCTTAGTGAAGAATAAATCTAAAACCTAAATGTGTAAACGCAATTACACCACGCTCCCCGAGTACAATTACTTACTTTAAAAACGCATCGACACATCAAAGGAAGGTGAGCTTAGTGAAGAATAAATCTAAAACCTAAATGTGTAAACCCACTTACCCCACGCTCCCCGAGTACAATAATTTACTTTAAAAACGCATTGACACATCGAAGGAAGGTGAGCTTAGTGAAGAATAAATCTAAAACCTAAATGTGTAAACGCAATTACACCACGCTCCCCGAGTACATTACTTACTTTAAAAACGCATCGACACATCAAAGGAAGGTGAGCTTAGTGAAGAATAAATCTAAAACCTAAATGTGTAAACCCAATTACCCCACGCTCCCCGAGTACAATAATTTAATTTAGAAACACGTCGATCGAAGGTGAGCTTTACGCAATTACCCCACGCTCCCCGAGTACAATAATTTACTTTAAAAACGCATCGACACATCAAAGGAAGGTGAGATTAGCGAAGAATAAATCAAAAACCAAAATGTGTAAACGCAATTACACCACGCTCCCCGATTATAATAATTTATTTTAAAAACGCATCGACACATCAAAGGAAGGTGAGCTTAGTGAAGAATAAATCTAAAACCTAAATGTGTAAACCCACTTACCCCACGCTCCCCAAATAAAAAAAAATTTATTTTAAAAACACGTCGGCACGTCGATCGAAGGTGAGATTAGCAAAGAAAAATGTGTAAACGCAATTACACCACGCTCCCCGATTATAATAATTTATTTTAAAAGCGCATCGACACATCAAAGGAAGGTGAGCTTAGTGAAGAATAAATCTAAAACCTAAATGTGTAAACCCACTTACCCCACGCTCCCCAAATAAAAAAAATTTATTTAAAAACACGTCGGCACGTCGATCGAAGGTGAGATTAGCGAAGATAAATCAAAAACCAAAATGTGTAAACGCAATTACCCACCTCCCCGATTATAATAATTTATTTTAAAAACGCATCGACACATCAAAGGAAGGTGAGATTAGCGAAGAATAAATCAAAAACCAAAATGTGTAAACGCAATTACACCACGCTCCCCGATTATAATAATTTATTTTAAAAACGCATCGACACATCAAAGGAAGGTGAGCTTAGTGAAGAATAAATTAAAACCTAAATGTGTAAACCCACTTACCCCACGCTCCCCGAGTACAATAATTTACTTTAAAACGCATTGACACATCGAAGGAAGGTGAGCTTAGTGAAGAATAAATCTAAAACCTAAATGTGTAAACGCAATTACACCACGCTCCCCGAGTACAATTACTTACTTTAAAAACGCATCGACACATCAAAGGAAGGTGAGCTAGGGAAGAATAAATCTAAAACCTAAATGTGTAAACCCACTACCGCACGCTCCCCAAATAAAAAAAAATTTATTTTAAAAAACACGTCGGCACGTCGATCGAAGGTGAGATTAGCGAAGAAAAATGTGTAAACGCAATTACACCACGCTCCCCGATTATAATAATTTATTTAAAAACGCATCGACACATCAAAGGAAGGTGAGCTTAGTGAAGACTAAATCTAAAACCTAAATGTGTAAACCCAATACCCACGCTCCCCGAGTACAATTATTTACTTTAAAAACGCATCGACACATCAAAGGAAGGTGAGCTTAGTGAAGACTAAATCTAAAACCTAAATGTGTAAACCCAATTACCCCACGCTCCCCGAGTACAATTATTTACTTTAAAAACGCATCGACACATCAAAGGAAGGTGAGCTTAGTGAAGAATAAATCTAAAACCTAAATGTGTAAACCCAATTACCCCACGCTCCCCGAGTACAATAATTTAATTTAGAAACACGTCGATCGAAGGTGAGCTTTACGCAATTACCCCACGCTCCCCGAGTACAATAATTTACTTTAAAAACGCATCGACACATCAAAGGAAGGTGAGATTAGCGAAGAATAAATCAAAACCAAAATGTGTAAACGCAATTACACCACGCTCCCCGATTATAATAATTTATTTTAAAAACGCATCGACACATCAAAGGAAGGTGAGCTTAGTGAAGAATAAATCTAAAACCTAAATGTGTAAACCCACTTACCCCACGCTCCCAAATAAAAAAAAATTTATTTTAAAAACACGTCGGCACGTCGATCGAAGGTGAGATTAGCAAAGAAAAATGTGTAAACGCAATTACACCACGCTCCCCGATTATAATAATTATTTTAAAAGCGCATCGACACATCAAAGGAAGGTGAGCTTAGTGAAGAATAAATCTAAAACCTAAATTGTAAACCCACTTACCCCACGCTCCCAAATAAAAAAAATTTATTTTAAAAACACGTCGGCACGTCGATCGAAGGTGAGATTAGCGAAGAATAAATCAAAAACCAAAATGTGTAAACGCAATTACACCACGCTCCCGATTATAATAATTTATTTTAAAAACGCATCGACACATCAAAGGAAGGTGAGCTTAGTGAGAATAAATCTAAAACCTAAATCTGTAAACCCACTTACCCCACGCTCCCCAAATAAAAAAAAATTTATTTTAAAAACACGTCGGCACGTCGATCGAAGGTGAGATTAGCAAAGAAAAAATGTGTAAACGCAATTACACCACGCTCCCCGAGTACAATTATTTACTTTAAAAGCGCATCGACACATCAAAGGAAGGTGAGCTTAGGGAAGAATAAATCTAAAACCTAAATGTGTAAACCCACTTACCGCACGCTCCCCAAATAAAAAAAAATTTATTTTAAAAACACGTCGGCACGTCGATCGAAGGTGAGATTAGCAAAGAATAAATCAAAAACCAAAATGTGTAAACGCATTACACCACGCTCCCCGATTATAATAATTTATTTTAAAAACGCATCGACACATCAAAGGAAGGTGAGCTTAGTGAAGAATAAATCTAAAACCTAAATGTGTAAACCCACTTACCCCACCGTCCCCGAGTACAATAATTTACTTTAAAAACGCATTGACACATCGAAGGAAGGTGAGCTTAGTGAAGAATAAATCTAAAACCTAAATGTGTAAACGCAATTACACCACGCTCCCCCGAGTACAATTACTTACTTTAAAAACGCATCGACACATCAAAGGAAGGTGAGCTTAGGGAAGAATAAATCTAAACCTAAATGTGTAAACCCACTTACCGCACGCCTCCCCAAATAAAAAAAAATTTATTTTAAAAACACGTCGGCACGTCGATCGAAGGTGAGATTAGCGAAGAAAAATGTGTAAACGCAATTACACCACGCTCCCCGATTATAATAATTTATTTTAAAAACGCAATCGACACATCAAAGGAAGATGAGCTTAGTGAAGACTAAATCTAAAACTAAATGTGTAAAACCCAATTACCCCACGCTCCCCGAGATTACAATTATTTACTTTAAAAACGCATCGACACATCAAAGGAAGGTGAGCTTAGTGAAGAATAAATCTAAAACCTAAATGTGTAAACCCAATTACCCCACGCTCCCCGAGTACAATAATTTATTTAAAAACGCACGTCGATCGAAGGTGAGCTTTACGCAATTACCCACGCTCCCCGAGTACAATAATTTACTTTTAAAAACGCATCGACACATCAAAGGAAGGTGAGATTAGCGAAGAATAAATCAAAAACCAAAATGTGTAAACGCAATTACACCACGCTCCCCGATTTATAATAATTTATTTTAAAAACGCATCGACACATCAAAGGAAGGTGAGCTTAGTGAAGAATAAATCTAAAACCTAAATGTGTAAACCCACTTACCCCACGCTCCCCAAATAAAAAAAATTTATTTAAAAACACGTCGGCACGTCGATCGAAGGTGAGATTAGCAGAAGAATAAATCTAAAACCTAAATGTGTAAACCCACTTACCGCACGCTCCCCAAATAAAAAAAAAATTTATTTTAAAAACACGTCGGCACGTCGATCAAGGTGAGATTAGCGAAGAAAAATGTGTAAACGCAATTACACCACGCTCCCCGATTATAATAATTTATTTTAAAAACGCATCGACACATCAAAGGAAGGTGAGCTTAGGGAAGAATAATCTAAAACCTAAATGTGTAAACCACTTACCGCACGCTCCCCAAATAAAAAAAAATTTATTTTAAAAACACGTCGGCACGTCGATCAAAGGTGAGATTAGCGAAGAAAAATGTGTAAACGCAATTACACCACGCTCCCCGATTATAATAATTTATTTTAAAAACGCATCGACACATCAAAGGAAGGTGAGCTTAGTGAAGACTATATCTAAAACCTAAATGTGTAAACCCAATTACCCACGCTCCCCGATTATAATAATTTATTTTAAAAACGCATCGACACATCAAAGGAAGGTGAGCTTATGAAGAATAAATCTAAAACCTAAATGTGTAAACCCAATTACCCCACGCTCCCCGAGTACAATAATTTACTTTAAAAACGCATTGACACATCGAAGGAAGGTGAGCTTAGTGAAGAATAAATCTAAAACCTAAATGTGTAAACGCAATTACACCACGCTCCCCGAGTACAATTATTTACTTTAAAAACGCATCGACACATCAAAGGAAGGTGAGCTTAGGGAAGAATAAATCTAAAACCTAAATGTGTAAACCCACTTACCGCACGCTCCCCAAATAAAAAAAAATTTATTTTAAAAACACGTCGGCACGTCGATCGAAGGTGAGATTAGCAAAGAATAAATCAAAAACCAAAATGTGTAAACGCAATTACACCACGCTCCCCGATTATAATAATTATTTTAAAAACGCATCGACACATCAAAGGAAGGTGAGCTTAGTGAAGAATAAATCTAAAACCTAAATGTGTAAACCCACTTACCCCACGCTCCCCGAGTACAATAATTTACTTTAAAAACGCATTGACACATCGAAGGAAGGTGAGCTTAGTGAAGAATAAATCTAAAACCTAAATGTGTAAACGCCAATTACACCACGCTCCCCGATTATAATAATTTATTTAAAAACGCATCGACACATCAAAGGAAGGTGAGCTTAGTGAAGAATAAATCTAAAACCTAAATGTGTAAACCCAATTACCCCCACGCTCCCCAATTATAATAATTTATTTTAAAAACGCATCGACACATCAAAGGAAGGTGAGCTTAGTGAAGAATAAATCTAAAACCTAAATGTGTAAACCCACTTACCCCACGCTCCCAAATAAAAAAAAATTTATTTTAAAAACACGTCGGCACGTCGATCGAATGTGAGATTAGCGAAGAAAAATGTGTAAACGCAATTACACCACGCTCCCCGATTATAATAATTTATTTTAAAAACGCATCGACACATCAAAGGAATGTGAGCTTAGTGAAGAATACATCTAAAACCTAAATGTGTAAACCCACTTACCCCACGCTCCCCAAATAAAAAAAAATTTATTTTAAAAACACGTCGGCACGTCGATCGAAGGTGAGATTAGCGAAGAAAAATGTGTAAACGCAATTACACCACGCTCCCCGATTATAATAATTTATTTTAAAAAACGCATCGACACATCTAAGGAAGGTGAGCTTAGTGAAGAATAAATTTAAAACCTAAATGTGTAAACCCAATTACCCCACGCTCCCCGAGTACAATAATTTAATTTAAAAACGCATCGACACATCAAAGGAAGGTGAGATTAGCGAAGAATAAATCAAAAACCAAAATGTGTAAACGCAATTACACCACGCTCCCCGAGTACAATAATTTACTTTAAAAACGCATCGACACATCAAAGGAAGGTAAGCTTAGTGAAGAATAAATCTAAAACCTAAATGTGTAAATACACTTACCCCACGCTCCCCAAATAAAAAAAAATTTATTTTAAAAACACGTCGGCACGTCGATCGAAGGTGAGATTAGCGAAGAAAAATGTGTAAACGCAATTACACCACGCTCCCCGATTATAATAATTTATTTTAAAAACGCATCGACACATCAAAGGAAGGTGAGCTTAGTGAAGAATAAATCTAAACCTAAATGTGTAAACCCAATTACCCCACGCTCCCCGATTATAATAATTTATTTTAAAAACGCATCGACACATCAAAGGAAGGTGAGCTTAGTGAAGAATACATCTAAAACCTAAATGTGTAAACCCAATTACCCCACGCTCCCCGAGTACAATAATTTACTTTAAAAACGCATCGACACATCAAAGGAAGGTGAGCTTAGTGAAGAATAAATCTAAAACCTAAATGTGTAAACCCAATTACCCCACGCTCCCCGATTATAATAATTTATTTTAAAAACGCATCGACACATCAAAGGAAGGTGAGCTTAGGGAAGAATAAATCTAAAACCTAAATGTGTAAACCCACTTACCGCACGCTCCCCAAATAAAAAAAAATTTATTTTAAAAACACGTCGGCACGTCGATCAAAGGTGAGATTAGCGAAGAAAAATGTGTAAACGCAATTACACCACGCTCCCCGATTATAATAATTTATTTTAAAAACGCATCGACACATCAAAGGAAGGTGAGCTTAGTGAAGACTATATCTAAAACCTAAATGTGTAAACCCAATTACCCCACGCTCCCCGATTATAATAATTTATTTTAAAAACGCATCGACACATCAAAGGAAGGTGAGCTTAGTGAAGAATACATCTAAAACCTAAATGTGTAAACCCAATTACCCCACGCTCCCCGAGTACAATAATTTACTTTAAAAACGCATTGACACATCGAAGGAAGGTGAGCTTAGTGAAGAATAAATCTAAAACCTAAATGTGTAAACGCAATTACACCACGCTCCCCGATTATAATAATTTATTTTAAAAACGCATCGACACATCAAAGGAAGGTGAGCTTAGTGAAGAATAAATCTAAAACCTAAATGTGTAAACCCAATTACCCCACGCTCCCCAATTATAATAATTTATTTTAAAAACGCATCGACACATCAAAGGAAGGTGAGCTTAGTGAAGAATAAATCTAAAACCTAAATGTGTAAACCCACTTACCCCACGCTCCCCAAATAAAAAAAAATTTATTTTAAAAACACGTCGGCACGTCGATCGAAGGTGAGATTAGCGAAGAAAAATGTGTAAACGCAATTACACCACGCTCCCCGATTATAATAATTTATTTTAAAAACGCATCGACACATCTAAGGAAGGTGAGCTTAGTGAAGAATAAATTTAAAACCTAAATGTGTAAACCCAATTACCCCACGCTCCCCGAGTACAATAATTTAATTTAAAAACGCATCGGACACATCAAAGGAAGGTGAGATTAGCGAAGAATAAATCAAAAACCAAAATGTGTAAACGCAATTACACCACGCTCCCCGAGTACAATAATTTACTTTAAAAACGCATCGACACATCAAAGGAAGGTAAGCTTAGTGAAGAATAAATCTAAAACCTAAATGTGTAAACCCAATACCCCACGCTCCCCGATTATAATAATTTATTTTAAAAACGCATCGACACATCAAAGGAAGGTGAGCTTAGGGAAGAATAAATCTAAAACCTAAATGTGTAAACCCACTTACCGCACGCTCCCCAAATAAAAAAAAAATTTATTTTAAAAACACGTCGGCACGTCGATCAAAGGTGAGATTAGCGAAGAAAAATGTGTAAACGCAATTACACCACGCTCCCCGATTATAATAATTTATTTTAAAAACGCATCGACACATCAAAGGAAGGTGAGCTTAGTGAAGACTATATCTAAAACCTAAATGTGTAAACCCAATTACCCCACGCTCCCCGATTATAATAATTTATTTTAAAAACGCATCGACACATCAAAGGAAGGTGAGCTTAGTGAAGAATACATCTAAAACCTAAATGTGTAAACCCAATTACCCCACGCTCCCCGAGTACAATAATTTACTTTAAAAACGCATTGACACATCGAAGGAAGGTGAGCTTAGTGAAGAATAAATCTAAAACCTAAATGTGTAAACCCAATTACACCACGCTCCCCGATTATAATAATTTATTTTAAAAACGCATCGACACATCAAAGGAAGGTGAGCTTAGTGAAGAATAAATCTAAAACCTAAATGTGTAAACCCACTTACCCCACGCTCCCCGAGTACAATAATTTACTTTAAAAACGCATTGACACATCGAAGGAAGGTGAGCTTAGTGAAGAATAAATCTAAAACCTAAATGTGCAAACGCAATTACACCACGCTCCCCGATTATAATAATTTATTTTAAAAACGCATCGACACATCAAAGGAAGGTGAGCTTAGTGAAGAATAAATCTAAAACCTAAATGTGTAAACCCAATTACCCCACGCTCCCCAATTATAATAATTTATTTTAAAAACGCATCGACACATCAAAGGAAGGTGAGCTTAGTGAAGAATAAATCTAAAACCTAAATGTGTAAACCCACTTACCCCACGCTCCCCAAATAAAAAAAAATTTATTTTAAAAACACGTCGGCACGTCGATCGAAGGTGAGATTAGCGAAGAAAAATGTGTAAACGCAATTACACCACGCTCCCCGATTATAATAATTTATTTTAAAAACGCATCGACACATCAAAGGAAGTGAGCTTAGTGAAGAATACATCTAAAACCTAAATGTGTAAACCCACTTACCCACGCTCCCCAAATAAAAAAAAATTTATTTTAAAAACACGTCGGCACGTCGATCGAAGGTGAGATTAGCGAAGAAAAATGTGTAAACGCAATTACACCACGCTCCCCGATTATAATAATTTATTTTAAAAACGCATCGACACATCTAAGGAAGGTGAGCTTAGTGAAGAATAAATTAAAACCTAAATGTGTAAACCCAATTACCCCACGCTCCCCGAGTACAATAATTTAATTTAAAAACGCATCGACACATCAAAGGAAGGTGAGATTAGCGAAGAATAAATCAAAACCAAATGTGTAAACGCAATTACACCACGCTCCCCGAGTACAATAATTTACTTTAAAAACGCATCGACACATCAAAGGAAGGTAGCTTAGTGAAGAATAAATCTAAAACCTAAATGTGTAAATACACTTACCCCACGCTCCCCAAATAAAAAAAAATTTATTTTAAAAACACGTCGGCACGTCGATCGAAGGTGAGATTAGCGAAGAAAAATGTGTAAACGCAATTACACCACGCTCCCCGATTATAATAATTTATTTTAAAAACGCATCGACACATCAAAGGAAGGTGAGCTTAGTGAAGAATACATCTAAAACCTAAATGTGTAAACCCACTTACCCCACGCTCCCCAAATAAAAAAAAATTTATTTTAAAAACACGTCGGCACGTCGATCGAATGTGAGATTAGCGAAGAAAAAATGTGTAAACGCAATTACACCACGCTCCCCGATTATAATAATTTATTTTAAAAACGCATCGACACATCAAAGGAATGTGAGCTTAGTGAAGAATAATCTAAAACCTAAATGTGTAAACCCACTTACCCCACGCTCCCCAAATAAAAAAAAATTTATTTTAAAAACGTCGGCACGTCGATCGAAGGTGAGATTAGCGAAGAAAAATGTGTAAACGCAATTACACCACGCTCCCCGATTATAATAATTTATTTTAAAAACGCATCGACACATCAAGGAAGGTGAGCTTAGTGAAGAATAAATTAAAACCTAAATGTGTAAACCCAATTACCCCACGCTCCCCGAGTACAATAATTTAATTTAAAAACGCATCGACACATCAAAGGAAGGTGAGATTAGCGAAGAATAAATCAAAACCAAAATGTGTAAACGCAATTACACCACGCTCCCCGAGTACAATAATTTACTTTAAAAACGCATCGACACATCAAAGGAAGGTGAGCTTAGTGAAGAATAAATCTAAAACCTAAATGTGTAAATACACTTACCCCACGCTCCCCAAATAAAAAAAAATTTATTTTAAAAACACGTCGGCACGTCGATCGAAGGTGAGATTAGCGAAGAAAAATGTGTAAACGCAATTACACCACGCTCCCCGATTATAATAATTTATTTTAAAAACGCATCGACACATCAAAGGAAGGTGAGCTTAGTGAAGAATAATCTAAAACCTAAATGTGTAAACCCAATTACCCCACGCTCCCCGATTATAATAATTTATTTTAAAAACGCATCGACACATCAAAGGAAGGTGAGCTTAGTGAAGAATACATCTAAAACCTAAATGTGTAAACCCAATTACCCACGCTCCCCGAGTACAATAATTTACTTTAAAAACGCATCGACACATCAAAGGAAGGTGAGCTTAGTGAAGAATAAATCTAAAACCTAAATGTGTAAACCCAATTACCCCACGCTCCCCGATTATAATAATTTATTTTAAAAACGCATCGACACATCAAAGGAAGGTGAGCTTAGGGAAGAATAAATCTAAAACCTAAATGTGTAAACCCACTTACCGCACGCTCCCCAAATAAAAAAAAATTTATTTTAAAAACACGTCGGCACGTCGATCAAAGGTGAGATTAGCGAAGAAAAATGTGTAAACGCAATTACACCACGCTCCCCGATTATAATAATTTATTTTAAAAACGCATCGACACATCAAAGGAAGGTGAGCTTAGTGAAGACTATATCTAAAACCTAAATGTGTAAACCCAATTACCCCACGCTCCCCGATTATAATAATTTATTTTAAAAACGCATCGACACATCAAAGGAAGGTGAGCTTAGTGAAGAATACATCTAAAACCTAAATGTGTAAACCCAATTACCCCACGCTCCCCGAGTACAATAATTTACTTTAAAAACGCATTGACACATCGAAGGAAGGTGAGCTTAGTGAAGAATAAATCTAAAACCTAAATGTGTAAACGCAATTACACCACGCTCCCCGAGTACAATTATTTACTTTAAAAACGCATCGACACATCAAAGGAAGGTGAGCTTAGGGAAGAATAAATCTAAAACCTAAATGTGTAAACCCACTTACCGCACGCTCCCCAAATAAAAAAAAATTTATTTTAAAAACACGTCGGCACGTCGATCGAAGGTGAGATTAGCAAGAATAAATCAAAACCAAATGTGTAAACGCAATTACACCACGCTCCCCGATTATAATAATTTATTTTAAAAACGCATCGACACATCAAAGGAAGGTGAGCTTAGTGAAGAATAAATCTAAAACCTAAATGTGTAAACCCACTTACCCCACGCTCCCCGAGTACAATAATTTATTTAAAAACGCATCGACACATCAAAGGAAGGTGAGCTTAGTGAAGAATAAATCTAAAACCTAAATGTGTAAACGCAATTACCCACGCTCCCCGAGTACAATAATTTACTTTAAAAACGCATCGACACATCAAAGGAAGGTGAGCTTAGTGAAGAATAAATCTAAAACCTAAATGTGTAAACCCAATTACCCCACGCTCCCCAATTATAATAATTTATTTTAAAAACGCATCGACACATCAAAGGAAGGTGAGCTTAGGGAAGAATAAATCTAAAACCTAAATGTGTAAACCCACTTACCGCACGCTCCCCAAATAAAAAAAAATTTATTTTAAAAACACGTCGGCACGTCGATCGAAGGTGAGATTAGCGAAGAAAAATGTGTAAACGCAATTACACCACGCTCCCCGATTATAATAATTTATTTTAAAAACGCATCGACACATCAAAGGAAGGTGAGCTTAGTGAAGAATAAATCTAAAACCTAAATGTGTAAACCCACTTACCCCACGCTCCCCGAGTACAATAATTTATTTAAAAACGCATGACACATCGAAGGAAGGTGAGCTTAGTGAAGAATAAATCTAAAACCTAAATGTGTAAACGCAATTACACCACGCTCCCCGATTATAATAATTTATTTTAAAAACGCATCGACACATCAAAGGAAGGTGAGCTTAGTGAAGAATAAATCTAAAACCTAAATGTGTAAACCCACTTACCCCACGCTCCCCAAATAAAAAAAAATTTATTTTAAAAACACGTCGGCACGTCGATCGAAGTGAGATTAGCGAAGAAAAATGTGTAAACGCAATTACACCACGCTCCCCGATTATAATAATTTATTTTAAAAACGCATCGACACATCAAAGGAAGGTGAGCTTAGTGAAGAATAATCTAAAACCTAAATGTGTAAACCCACTTACCCCACGCTCCCCAAATAAAAAAAAATTTATTTTAAAAACACGTCGGCACGTCGATCGAAGGTGAGATTAGCGAAGAAAAATGTGTAAACGCAATTACACCACGCTCCCCGATTATAATAATTTATTTTAAAAACGCATCGACACATCAAAGGAAGGTGAGCTTAGTGAAGAATAAATCTAAAACCTAAATGTGTAAACCCAATACCCCACGCTCCCCGAGTACAATAATTTACTTTAAAAACGCATCGACACATCAAAGGAAGGTGAGCTTAGTGAAGAATAAATCTAAAACCTAAATGTGTAAACCACTTACCCCACGCTCCCCAAATAAAAAAAAATTTATTTTAAAAACACGTCGGCACGTCGATCGAAGGTGAGATTAGCGAAGAAAAATGTGTAAACGCAATTACACCACGCTCCCCGATTATAATAATTTATTTTAAAAACGCATCGACACATCAAAGGAAGGTGAGCTTAGTGAAGAATAAATCTAAAACCTAAATGTGTAAACCCAATTACCCCACGCTCCCCGAGTACAATTATTTACTTTAAAAACGCATCGACACATCAAAGGAAGGTGAGCTTAGTGAAGAATAAATCTAAAACCTAAATGTGTAAACCCACTTACCCCACGCTCCCCAAATAAAAAAAAATTTATTTTAAAAACACGTCGGCACGTCGATCGAAGGTGAGATTAGCGAAGAAAAATGTGTAAACGCAATTACACCACGCTCCCCGATTATAATAATTTATTTTAAAAACGCATCGACACATCAAAGGAAGGTGAGCTTAGTGAAGAATAAATCTAAAACCTAAATGTGTAAACCCACTTACCCACGCTCCCCAAATAAAAAAAAATTTATTTTAAAAACACGTCGGCACGTCGATCAAGGTGAGATTAGCGAAGAAAAATGTGTAAACGCAATTACACCACGCTCCCCGATTATAATAATTTATTTTAAAAACGCATCGACACATCAAAGGAAGGTGAGCTTAGTGAAGAATAATCTAAAACCTAAATGTGTAAACCCAATTACCCCACGCTCCCCGAGTACAATAATTTATTTTAAAAACGCATTGACACATCGAAGGAAGGTGAGCTTAGTGAAGAATAAATCTAAAACCTAAATGTGTAAACGCAATTACACCACGCTCCCCGATTATAATAATTTATTTTAAAAACGCATCGACACATCAAAGGAAGGTGAGCTTAGTGAAGAATAAATCTAAAACCTAAATGTGTAAACCCAATTACCCCACGCTCCCCATTATAATAATTTATTTTAAAAACGCATCGACACATCAAAGGAAGGTGAGCTTAGTGAAGAATAAATCTAAAACCTAAATGTGTAAACCCACTTACCCACGCTCCCCAAATAAAAAAAATTTATTTTAAAAACACGTCGGCACGTCGATCGAAGTGAGATTAGCGAAGAAAAATGTGTAAACGCAATTACACCACGCTCCCCGATTATAATAATTTATTTTAAAAACGCATCGACACATCAAAGGAAGGTGAGCTTAGTGAAGAATAAATCTAAAACCTAAATGTGTAAACCCACTTACCCCACGCTCCCCAAATAAAAAAAAATTTATTTTAAAAACACGTCGGCACGTCGATCGAAGGTGAGATTAGCGAAGAAAAATGTGTAAACGCAATTACACCACGCTCCCCGATTATAATAATTTATTTTAAAAACGCATCGACACATCAAGGAAGGTGAGCTTAGTGAAGAATAAATTAAAACCTAAATGTGTAAACCCAATTACCCCACGCTCCCCGAGTACAATAATTTATTTAAAAACGCATCGACACATCAAAGGAAGGTGAGATTAGGAAGAATAAATCTAAAACCTAAATGTGTAAACCCAATTACCCCACGCTCCCCGATTATAATAATTTATTTTAAAAACGCATCGACACATCAAAGGAAGGTGAGCTTAGTGAAGAATAAATCTAAAACCTAAATGTGTAAACCCAATTACCCCACGCTCCCCGAGTACAATAATTTACTTTAAAAACGCATCGACACATCAAAGGAAGGTGAGCTTAGTGAAGAATAAATCTAAAACCTAAATGTGTAAACCCAATTACCCCACGCTCCCCGATTATAATAATTTATTTTAAAAACGCATCGACACATCAAAGGAAGGTGAGCTTAGGGAAGAATAAATCTAAAACCTAAATGTGTAAACCCACTTACCGCACGCTCCCCAAATAAAAAAAAATTTATTTTAAAAACACGTCGGCACGTCGATCAAGGTGAGATTAGCGAAGAAAAATGTGTAAACGCAATTACACCACGCTCCCCGATTATAATAATTTATTTTAAAAACGCATCGACACATCAAAGGAAGGTGAGCTTAGTGAAGACTAATCTAAAACCTAAATGTGTAAACCCAATTACCCCACGCTCCCCGATTATAATAATTTATTTAAAAACGCATCGACACATCAAAGGAAGGTGAGCTTAGTGAAGAATAATCTAAAACCTAAATGTGTAAACCCAATTACCCCACGCTCCCCGAGTACAATAATTTACTTTAAAAACGCATTGACACATCGAAGGAAGGTGAGCTTAGTGAAGAATAAATCTAAAACCTAAATGTGTAAACGCAATTACACCACGCTCCCCGAGTACAATTATTTACTTTAAAAACGCATCGACACATCAAAGGAAGGTGAGCTTAGGGAAGAATAAATCTAAAACCTAAATGTGTAAACCCACTTACCGCACGCTCCCCAAATAAAAAAAAATTTATTTTAAAAACACGTCGGCACGTCGATCGAAGGTGAGATTAGCAAAGAATAAATCAAAAACCAAAATGTGTAAACGCAATTACACCACGCTCCCCGATTATAATAATTTATTTTAAAAACGCATCGACACATCAAAGGAAGGTGAGCTTAGTGAAGAATAAATCTAAAACCTAAATGTGTAAACCCACTTACCCCACGCTCCCCGAGTACAATAATTTACTTTAAAAACGCATTGACACATCGAAGGAAGGTGAGCTTAGTGAAGAATAAATCTAAAACCTAAATGTGTAAACGCAATTACACCACGCTCCCCGAGTACAATTACTTACTTTAAAAACGCATCGACACATCAAAGGAAGGTGAGCTTAGGGAAGAATAAATCTAAAACCTAAATGTGTAAACCCACTTACCGCACGCTCCCCAAATAAAAAAAAATTTATTTTAAAAACACGTCGGCACGTCGATCGAAGGTGAGATTAGCGAAGAAAAATGTGTAAACGCAATTACACCACGCTCCCCGATTATAATAATTTATTTTAAAAACGCATCGACACATCAAAGGAAGGTGAGCTTAGTGAAGACTAAATCAAAACCTAAATGTGTAAACCCAATTACCCCACGCTCCCCGAGTACAATTATTTACTTTAAAAACGCATCGACACATCAAAGGAAGGTGAGCTTAGTGAAGAATAAATCTAAAACCTAAATGTGTAAACCCAATTACCCCACGCTCCCCGAGTACAATAATTTAATTTAGAAACACGTCGTTCGAAGGTGAGCTTTACGCAATTACCCCACGCTCCCCGAGTACAATAATTTACTTTAAAAACGCATCGACACATCAAAGGAAGGTGAGATTAGCGAAGAATAAATGAAAAACCAAAATGTGTAAACGCAATTACACCACGCTCCCCGATTATAATAATTTATTTTAAAAACGCATCGACACATCAAAGGAAGGTGAGCTTAGTGAAGAATAAATCTAAAACCTAAATGTGTAAACCCACTTACCCCACGCTCCCCAAATAAAAAAAATTTATTTTAAAAACACGTCGGCACGTCGATCGAAGGTGAGATGAGCAAAGAATAAATCAAAAACCAAAATGTGTAAACGCAATTACACCACGCTCCCCGATTATAATAATTTATTTTAAAAACGCATCGACACATCAAAGGAAGGTGAGCTTAGTGAAGAATAAATCTAAAACCTAAATGTGTAAACCCACTTACCCCACGCTCCCCGAGTACAATTACTTACTTTAAAAACGCATCGACACATCAAAGGAAGGTGAGCTTAGGGAAGAATAAATCTAAAACCTAAATGTGTAAACCCACTTACCGCACGCTCCCCAAATAAAAAAAAATTTATTTTAAAAACACGTCGGCACGTCGATCGAAGGTGAGATTAGCGAAGAAAAATGTGTAAACGCAATTACACCACGCTCCCCGATTATAATAATTTATTTAAAAACGCATCGACACATCAAAGGAAGGTGAGCTTAGTGAAGAATAATCTAAAACCTAAATGTGTAAACCCAATTACCCCACGCTCCCCGATTATAATAATTTATTTTAAAAACGCATCGACACATCAAAGGAAGGTGAGCTTAGTGAAGAATACATCTAAAACCTAAATGTGTAAACCCATTACACCACGCTCCCCGATACAATATTTACTTTAAAAACGCATCGACACATCAAAGGAAGGTGAGCTTAGTGAAGAATAAATCTAAAACCTAAATGTGTAAACCCAATTACCCCACGCTCCCCGAATAAATAATTTATTTTAAAAACGCATCGACACATCAAAGGAAGGTGAGCTTAGTGAAGAATAAATCTAAAACCTAAATGTGTAAACCCAATTACACCACGCTCCCCGAGTACAATTATTTACTTTAAAAACGCATCGACACATCAAAGGAAGGTGAGCTTAGGGAAGAATAAATCTAAAACCTAAATGTGTAAACCCACTTACCGCACGCTCCCCAAATAAAAAAAAATTTATTTTAAAAACACGTCGGCACGTCGATCGAAGGTGAGATTAGCGAAAGAAAAATGTGTAAACGCAATTACACCACGCTCCCCGATTATAATAATTTATTTTAAAAACGCATCGACACATCAAAGGAAGGTGAGCTTAGTGAAGAATAAATCTAAAACCTAAATGTGTAAACCCATTACCCCACGCTCCCCGAGTACAATTATTTACTTTAAAAACGCATCGACACATCAAAGGAAGGTGAGCTTAGGAAGAATAAATCTAAAACCTAAATGTGTAAACCCACTTACCCACGCTCCCCAAATAAAAAAAAATTTATTTTAAAAACACGTCGCACGTCGATCGAAGGTGAGATTAGCGAAGAAAAATGTGTAAACGCAATTACACCACGCTCCCCGATTATAATAATTTATTTTAAAAACGCATCGACACATCAAAGGAAGGTGAGCTTAGTGAAGAATAAATCTAAAACCTAAATGTGTAAACCCACTTACCCCACGCTCCCCAATAAAAAAAATTTATTTTAAAAACGCTCGGCACGTCGATCGAAGGTGAGATTAGCAAGAAAAATGTGTAAACGCAATTACACCACGCTCCCCGATAAATATTTATTTAAAACGCATCGACACATCAAAGGTGAGCTTAGGAAGAATAATCTAAAACCTAAATGTGTAAACCCACTTACCCACGCTCCCCAAATAAAAAAAAATTTATTTTAAAAACACGTCGGCACGTCGATCGAAGGTGAGATTAGCGAAGAATAAAAAAAAATGTGTAAACGCAATTACACCACGCTCCCCGATTATAATAATTTATTTTAAAAACGCATCGACACATCAAAGGAAGGTGAGCTTAGTGAAGAATAAATCTAAAACCTAAATGTGTAAACCCACTTACCCCACGCTCCCCGAGTACAATAATTTACTTTAAAAACGCATCGACACATCAAAGGAAGGTGAGCTTAGGAAGAATAAATCTAAAACCTAAATGTGTAAACCCACTTACCCCACGCTCCCCAATAAAAAAAATTTATTTTAAAAACATCGGCACGTCGATCGAAGGTGAGATACAAAAAAATGTGTAAACGCAATTACACCACGCTCCCCGATATAATAATTTATTTTAAAAACGCATCGACACATCAAAGGAAGGTGAGCTTAGTGAAGAATAAATCTAAAACCTAAATGTGTAAACCCATTACCCCACGCTCCCCGATAAATAATTTATTTTAAAAACGCATCGACACATCAAAGGAAGGTGAGCTTAGGAAGAATAAATCTAAAACCTAAATGTGTAAACCCATTACCCCACGCTCCCCAATAAAAAAAATTTATTTTAAAAACCATCGCACTCGATCGAAGGTGAGATTAGCGAAGAATAAATCAAAACCAAAATGTGTAAACGCAATTACACCACGCTCCCCGATTATAATAATTTATTTTAAAAACGCATCGACACATCAAAGGAAGGTGAGCTTAGTGAAGAATAAATCTAAAACCTAAATGTGTAAACCACTTACCCCACGCTCCCCAAATAAAAAAAAATTTATTTTAAAAACACGTCGGCACGTCGATCGAAGGTGAGATTAGCGAAGAAAAATGTGTAAACGCAATTACACCACGCTCCCCGATTATAATAATTTATTTTAAAAACGCATCGACACATCAAAGGAAGGTGAGCTTAGTGAAGATATATCTAAAACCTAAATGTGTAAACCCAATTACCCCACGCTCCCCGATTATAATAATTTATTTTAAAAACGCATCGACACATCAAAGGAAGGTGAGCTTAGTGAAGAATAATCTAAAACCTAAATGTGTAAACCCAATTACCCCACGCTCCCCGAGTACAATAATTTACTTTAAAAACGCATGACACATCGAAGGAAGGTGAGCTTAGTGAAGAATAAATCTAAAACCTAAATGTGTAAACGCAATTACACCACGCTCCCCGAGTACAATTATTTACTTTAAAAACGCATCGACACATCAAAGGAAGGTGAGCTTAGGGAAGAATAAATCTAAAACCTAAATGTGTAAACCCACTTACCGCACGCTCCCCAAATAAAAAAAAATTTATTTTAAAAACACGTCGGCACGTCGATCGAAGGTGAGATTAGCAAAGAATAAATCAAAACCAAAATGTGTAAACGCAATTACACCACGCTCCCCGATTATAATAATTTATTTTAAAAACGCATCGACACATCAAAGGAAGGTGAGCTTAGTGAAGAATAAATCTAAAACCTAAATGTGTAAACCCACTTACCCCACGCTCCCCGAGTACAATAATTTACTTTAAAAACGCATGACACATCAAGGAAGGTGAGCTTAGTGAAGAATAAATCTAAAACCTAAATGTGTAAACGCAATTACACCACGCTCCCCGAGTACAATTACTTACTTTAAAAACGCATCGACACATCAAAGGAAGGTGAGCTTAGGGAAGAATAAATCTAAAACCTAAATGTGTAAACCCACTTACCCACGCTCCCCAAATAAAAAAAAATTTATTTTAAAAACACGTCGGCACGTCGATCGAAGGTGAGATTAGCGAAGAAAAATGTGTAAACGCAATTACACCACGCTCCCCGATTATAATAATTTATTTTAAAAACGCATCGACACATCAAAGGAAGGTGAGCTTAGTGAAGACTAAATCTAAAACCTAAATGTGTAAACCCAATTACCCCACGCTCCCCGAGTACAATTATTTACTTTAAAAACGCATCGACACATCAAAGGAAGGTGAGCTTAGTGAAGAATAAATCTAAAACCTAAATGTGTAAACCCAATTACCCCACGCTCCCCGAGTACAATAATTTATTTAGAAACACGTCGTTCGAAGGTGAGCTTTACGCAATTACCCCACGCTCCCCGAGTACAATAATTTACTTTAAAAACGCATCGACACATCAAAGGAAGGTGAGATTAGCGAAGAATAAATAAAAACCAAAATGTGTAAACGCAATTACACCACGCTCCCCGATTATAATAATTTATTTTAAAAACGCATCGACACATCAAAGGAAGGTGAGCTTAGTGAAGAATAAATCTAAAACCTAAATGTGTAAACCCACTTACCCCACGCTCCCCAAATAAAAAAAAATTTATTTTAAAAACACGTCGGCACGTCGATCGAAGGTGAGATAGCAAGAATAATCAAAACCAAATGTGTAAACGCAATTACACCACGCTCCCCGATTATAATAATTTATTTTAAAAACGCATCGACACATCAAAGGAAGGTGAGCTTAGTGAAGAATAAATCTAAAACCTAAATGTGTAAACCCACTTACCCCACGCTCCCCGAGTACAATTATTACTTTAAAAACGCATCGACACATCAAAGGAAGGTGAGCTTAGGGAAGAATAAATCTAAAACCTAAATGTGTAAACCCACTTACCCACGCTCCCCAAATAAAAAAAAATTTATTTTAAAAACACGTCGGCACGTCGATCGAAGGTGAGATTAGCGAAGAAAAATGTGTAAACGCAATTACACCACGCTCCCCGATTATAATAATTTATTTTAAAAACGCATCGACACATCAAAGGAAGGTGAGCTTAGTGAAGAATAAATCTAAAACCTAAATGTGTAAACCCAATTACCCCACGCTCCCCGATTATAATAATTTATTTAAAAACGCATCGACACATCAAAGGAAGGTGAGCTTAGTGAAGAATACATCTAAAACCTAAATGTGTAAACCCAATTACACCACGCTCCCCGAGTACAATTATTTACTTTAAAAACGCATCGACACATCAAAGGAAGGTGAGCTTAGGGAAGAATAAATCTAAAACCTAAATGTGTAAACCCACTTACCCCACGCTCCCCAAATAAAAAAAAATTTATTTTAAAAACACGTCGGCACGTCGATCGAAGGTGAGATTAGCGAAGAATAAATCAAAACCAAAATGTGTAAACGCAATTACACCACGCTCCCCGATTATAATAATTTATTTTAAAAACGCATCGACACATCAAAGGAAGGTGAGCTTAGTGAAGAATAAATCTAAAACCTAAATGTGTAAACCCACTTACCCCACGCTCCCCAAATAAAAAAAAATTTATTTTAAAAACACGTCGGCACGTCGATCGAAGGTGAGATTAGCAAAGAAAAATGTGTAAACGCAATTACACCACGCTCCCCGAGTACAATTATTTACTTTAAAAACGCATCGACACATCAAAGGAAGGTGAGCTTAGGGAAGAATAAATCTAAAACCTAAATGTGTAAACCCACTTACCGCACGCTCCCCAAATAAAAAAAAATTTATTTTAAAAACACGTCGGCACGTCGATCGAAGGTGAGATTAGCAAAGAATAAATCAAAAACCAAAATGTGTAAACGCAATTACACCACGCTCCCCGATTATAATAATTTATTTTAAAAACGCATCGACACATCAAAGGAAGGTGAGATTAGCGAAGAATAAATGAAAAACCAAAATGTGTAAACGCAATTACACCACGCTCCCCGATTATAATAATTTATTTTAAAAACGCATCGACACATCAAAGGAAGGTGAGCTTAGTGAAGAATAAATCTAAAACCTAAATGTGTAAACCCACTTACCCCACGCTCCCCAAATAAAAAAAAATTTATTTTAAAAACACGTCGGCACGTCGATCGAAGGTGAGATTAGCAAAGAATAAATCAAAAAAATGTGTAAACGCAATTACACCACGCTCCCCGATTATAATAATTTATTTTAAAAACGCATCGACACATCAAAGGAAGGTGAGCTTAGTGAAGAATAAATCTAAAACCTAAATGTGTAAACCCAATTACCCCACGCTCCCCGATACATAAATAAAAATTTAATATTTAGAATACACGCTCCGGATCACGATCGATCAAAGGAAGGTGAGATTAGCGAAGAATAAATAAAAACCAAAATGTGTAAACGCAATTACACCACGCTCCCCGATTATAATAATTTATTTTAAAAACGCATCGACACATCAAAGGAAGGTGAGCTTAGTGAAGAATAAATCTAAACCTAAATGTGTAAACCCACTTACCCCACGCTCCCCAAATAAAAAAAAATTTATTTTAAAAACACGTCGGCACGTCGATCGAAGGTGAGATGAGCAAAGAATAAATCAAAAACCAAAATGTGTAAACGCAATTACACCACGCTCCCCGATTATAATAATTTATTTTAAAAACGCATCGACACATCAAAGGAAGGTGAGCTTAGTGAAGAATAAATCTAAAACCTAAATGTGTAAACCCACTTACCCCACGCTCCCCGAGTACAATTACTTACTTTAAAAACGCATCGACACATCAAAGGAAGGTGAGCTTAGGGAAGAATAAATCTAAAACCTAAATGTGTAAACCCACTTACCGCACGCTCCCCAAATAAAAAAAAATTTATTTTAAAAACACGTCGGCACGTCGATCGAAGGTGAGATTAGCGAAGAAAAATGTGTAAACGCAATTACACCACGCTCCCCGATTATAATAATTTATTTTAAAAACGCATCGACACATCAAAGGAAGGTGAGCTTAGTGAAGAATAAATCTAAAACCTAAATGTGTAAACCCAATTACCCCACGCTCCCCGATTATAATAATTTATTTTAAAAACGCATCGACACATCAAAGGAAGGTGAGCTTAGTGAAGAATACATCTAAAACCTAAATGTGTAAACCCAATTACACCACGCTCCCCGAGTACAATTATTTACTTTAAAAACGCATCGACACATCAAAGGAAGGTGAGCTTAGGGAAGAATAAATCTAAAACCTAAATGTGTAAACCCACTTACCCCACGCTCCCCAAATAAAAAAAAATTTATTTTAAAAACACGTCGGCACGTCGATCGAAGGTGAGATTAGCGAAGAATAAATCAAAAACCAAAATGTGTAAACGCAATTACACCACGCTCCCCGATTATAATAATTTATTTTAAAAACGCATCGACACATCAAAGGAAGGTGAGCTTAGTGAAGAATAAATCTAAAACCTAAATGTGTAAACCCACTTACCCCACGCTCCCCAAATAAAAAAAAATTTATTTTAAAAACACGTCGGCACGTCGATCGAAGGTGAGATTAGCAAAGAAAAATGTGTAAACGCAATTACACCACGCTCCCCGAGTACAATTATTTACTTTAAAAACGCATCGACACATCAAAGGAAGGTGAGCTTAGGGAAGAATAAATCTAAAACCTAAATGTGTAAACCCACTTACCGCACGCTCCCCAAATAAAAAAAAATTTATTTTAAAAACACGTCGGCACGTCGATCGAAGGTGAGATTAGCAAAGAATAAATCAAAAACCAAAATGTGTAAACGCAATTACACCACGCTCCCCGATTATAATAATTTATTTTAAAAACGCATCGACACATCAAAGGAAGGTGAGCTTAGTGAAGAATAAATCTAAAACCTAAATGTGTAAACCCACTTACCCCACGCTCCCCGAGTACAATTACTTACTTTAAAAACGCATCGACACATCAAAGGAAGGTGAGCTTAGGGAAGAATAAATCTAAAACCTAAATGTGTAAACCCACTTACCGCACGCTCCCCAAATAAAAAAAAATTTATTTTAAAAACACGTCGGCACGTCGATCGAAGGTGAGATTAGCGAAGAAAAATGTGTAAACGCAATTACACCACGCTCCCCGATTATAATAATTTATTTTAAAAACGCATCGACACATCAAAGGAAGGTGAGCTTAGTGAAGAATAAATCTAAAACCTAAATGTGTAAACCCAATTACCCCACGCTCCCCGATTATAATAATTTATTTTAAAAACGCATCGACACATCAAAGGAAGGTGAGCTTAGTGAAGAATACATCTAAAACCTAAATGTGTAAACCCAATTACACCACGCTCCCCGAGTACAATTATTTACTTTAAAAACGCATCGACACATCAAAGGAAGGTGAGCTTAGGGAAGAATAAATCTAAAACCTATATGTGTAAACCCACTTACGCCACGCTCCCCAAATAAAAAAAAATTTATTTTAAAAACACTTCGGCACGTCGATCGAAGGTGAGATTAGCGAAGAATAAATCAAAAACCAAAATGTGTAAACGCAATTACACCACGCTCCCCGATTATAATAATTTATTTTAAAAACGCATCGACACATCAAAGGAAGGTGAGCTTAGTGAAGAATAAATCTAAAACCTAAATGTGTAAACCCACTTACCCCACGCTCCCCAAATAAAAAAAAATTTATTTTAAAAACACGTCGGCACGTCGATCGAAGGTGAGATTAGCGAAGAAAAATCAAAACCAAATGTGTAAACGCAATTACACCACGCTCCCCGATTATAATAATTTATTTTAAAAACGCATCGACACATCAAAGGAAGGTGAGCTTAGTGAAGAATAAATCTAAAACCTAAATGTGTAAACCCACTTACCCCACGCTCCCCAAATAAAAAAAAATTTATTTTAAAAACACGTCGGCACGTCGATCGAAGGTGAGATTAGCAAAGAAAAATGTGTAAACGCAATTACACCACGCTCCCCGAGTACAATTATTTACTTTAAAAACGCATCGACACATCAAAGGAAGGTGAGCTTAGGGAAGAATAAATCTAAAACCTAAATGTGTAAACCCACTTACCGCACGCTCCCCAAATAAAAAAAAATTTATTTTAAAAACACGTCGGCACGTCGATCGAAGGTGAGATTAGCAAAGAATAAATCAAAAACCAAAATGTGTAAACGCAATTACACCACGCTCCCCGATTATAATAATTTATTTTAAAAACGCATCGACACATCAAAGGAAGGTGAGCTTAGTGAAGAATAAATCTAAAACCTAAATGTGTAAACCCACTTACCCCACGCTCCCCGAGTACAATTACTTACTTTAAAAACGCATCGACACATCAAAGGAAGGTGAGCTTAGGGAAGAATAAATCTAAAACCTAAATGTGTAAACCCACTTACCGCACGCTCCCCAAATAAAAAAAAATTTATTTTAAAAACACGTCGGCACGTCGATCGAAGGTGAGATTAGCGAAGAAAAATGTGTAAACGCAATTACACCACGCTCCCCGATTATAATAATTTATTTTAAAAACGCATCGACACATCAAAGGAAGGTGAGCTTAGTGAAGAATAAATCTAAAACCTAAATGTGTAAACCCAATTACCCCACGCTCCCCGATTATAATAATTTATTTTAAAAACGCATCGACACATCAAAGGAAGGTGAGCTTAGTGAAGAATACATCTAAAACCTAAATGTGTAAACCCAATTACACCACGCTCCCCGAGTACAATTATTTACTTTAAAAACGCATCGACACATCAAAGGAAGGTGAGCTTAGGGAAGAATAAATCTAAAACCTAAATGTGTAAACCCACTTACCCCACGCTCCCCAAATAAAAAAAAATTTATTTTAAAAACACGTCGGCACGTCGATCGAAGGTGAGATTAGCGAAGAATAAATCAAAAACCAAAATGTGTAAACGCAATTACACCACGCTCCCCGATTATAATAATTTATTTTAAAAACGCATCGACACATCAAAGGAAGGTGAGCTTAGTGAAGAATAAATCTAAAACCTAAATGTGTAAACCCACTTACCCCACGCTCCCCAAATAAAAAAAAATTTATTTTAAAAACACGTCGGCACGTCGATCGAAGGTGAGATTAGCAAAGAAAATGTGTAAACGCAATTACACCACGCTCCCCGAGTACAATTATTTACTTTAAAAACGCATCGACACATCAAAGGAAGGTGAGCTTAGGGAAGAATAAATCTAAAACCTAAATGTGTAAACCCACTTACCGCACGCTCCCCAAATAAAAAAAAATTTATTTTAAAAACACGTCGGCACGTCGATCGAAGGTGAGATTAGCAAAGAATAAATCAAAAACCAAAATGTGTAAACGCAATTACACCACGCTCCCCGATTATAATAATTTATTTTAAAAACGCATCGACACATCAAAGGAAGGTGAGATTAGCGAAGAATAAATGAAAAACCAAAATGTGTAAACGCAATTACACCACGCTCCCCGATTATAATAATTTATTTTAAAAACGCATCGACACATCAAAGGAAGGTGAGCTTAGTGAAGAATAAATCTAAAACCTAAATGTGTAAACCCACTTACCCCACGCTCCCCAAATAAAAAAAAATTTATTTTAAAAACACGTCGGCACGTCGATCGAAGGTGAGATGAGCAAAGAATAAATCAAAAACCAAAATGTGTAAACGCAATTACACCACGCTCCCCGATTATAATAATTTATTTTAAAAACGCATCGACACATCAAAGGAAGGTGAGCTTAGTGAAGAATAAATCTAAAACCTAAATGTGTAAACCCAATTACCCCACGCTCCCCGAGTACAATAATTTAATTTAGAAACACGTCGTTCGAAGGTGAGCTTTACGCAATTACCCCACGCTCCCCGAGTACAATAATTTACTTTAAAAACGCATCGACACATCAAAGGAAGGTGAGATTAGCGAAGAATAAATGAAAAACCAAAATGTGTAAACGCAATTACACCACGCTCCCCGATTATAATAATTTATTTTAAAAACGCATCGACACATCAAAGGAAGGTGAGCTTAGTGAAGAATAAATCTAAAACCTAAATGTGTAAACCCACTTACCCCACGCTCCCCAAATAAAAAAAAATTTATTTTAAAAACACGTCGGCACGTCGATCGAAGGTGAGATGAGCAAGAATAAATCAAAAACCAAAATGTGTAAACGCAATTACACCACGCTCCCCGATTATAATAATTTATTTTAAAAACGCATCGACACATCAAAGGAAGGTGAGCTTAGTGAAGAATAAATCTAAAACCTAAATGTGTAAACCCACTTACCCCACGCTCCCCGAGTACAATTACTTACTTTAAAAACGCATCGACACATCAAAGGAAGGTGAGCTTAGGGAAGAATAAATCTAAAACCTAAATGTGTAAACCCACTTACCGCACGCTCCCCAAATAAAAAAAAATTTATTTTAAAAACACGTCGGCACGTCGATCGAAGGTGAGATTAGCGAAGAAAAATGTGTAAACGCAATTACACCACGCTCCCCGATTATAATAATTTATTTTAAAAACGCATCGACACATCAAAGGAAGGTGAGCTTAGTGAAGAATAAATCTAAAACCTAAATGTGTAAACCCAATTACCCCACGCTCCCCGATTATAATAATTTATTTTAAAAACGCATCGACACATCAAAGGAAGGTGAGCTTAGTGAAGAATACATCTAAAACCTAAATGTGTAAACCCAATTACACCACGCTCCCCGAGTACAATTATTTACTTTAAAAACGCATCGACACATCAAAGGAAGGTGAGCTTAGGGAAGAATAAATCTAAAACCTAAATGTGTAAACCCACTTACCCCACGCTCCCCAAATAAAAAAAAATTTATTTTAAAAACACGTCGGCACGTCGATCGAAGGTGAGATTAGCGAAGAATAAATCAAAAACCAAAATGTGTAAACGCAATTACACCACGCTCCCCGATTATAATAATTTATTTTAAAAACGCATCGACACATCAAAGGAAGGTGAGCTTAGTGAAGAATAAATCTAAAACCTAAATGTGTAAACCCACTTACCCCACGCTCCCCAAATAAAAAAAAATTTATTTTAAAAACACGTCGGCACGTCGATCGAAGGTGAGATTAGCAAAGAAAAATGTGTAAACGCAATTACACCACGCTCCCCGATTATAATAATTTATTTTAAAAACGCATCGACACATCAAAGGAAGGTGAGCTTAGGAAGAATAAATCTAAAACCTAAATGTGTAAACCCACTTACCCCACGCTCCCCAAATAAAAAAAAATTTATTTTAAAAACACGTCGGCACGTCGATCGAAGGTGAGATTAGCAAAGAATAAATGTAAAGCAAAACCTAAAATAATTAAAAAACAAACAAAGGAAGATTAGGAAGAATAAATCAAAACCAAAATGTGTAAACGCAATTACACCACGCTCCCCGATTATAATAATTTATTTTAAAAACGCATCGACACATCAAAGGAAGGTGAGCTTAGGAAGAATAAATCAAAACCAAATGTGTAAACCCATTACCCACGCTCCCCGATAAATAATTATTTAAAAACGCATGACACATCAAGGAAGGTGAGCTTAGTGAAGAATAAATCTAAAACCTAAATGTGTAAACCATTACCCACGCTCCCCGAGTACAATTACTTACTTTAAAAACGCATCGACACATCAAAGGAAGGTGAGCTTAGGGAAGAATAAATCTAAAACCTAAATGTGTAAACCCACTTACCGCACGCTCCCCAAATAAAAAAAAATTTATTTTAAAAACACGTCGGCACGTCGATCGAAGGTGAGATTAGCGAAGAAAAATGTGTAAACGCAATTACACCACGCTCCCCGATTATAATAATTTATTTTAAAAACGCATCGACACATCAAAGGAAGGTGAGCTTAGTGAAGAATAAATCTAAAACCTAAATGTGTAAACCCAATTACCCCACGCTCCCCGATTATAATAATTTATTTTAAAAACGCATCGACACATCAAAGGAAGGTGAGCTTAGTGAAGAATACATCTAAAACCTAAATGTGTAAACCCAATTACACCACGCTCCCCGAGTACAATTATTTACTTTAAAAACGCATCGACACATCAAAGGAAGGTGAGCTTAGGGAAGAATAAATCTAAAACCTAAATGTGTAAACCCACTTACCCCACGCTCCCCAAATAAAAAAAAATTTATTTTAAAAACACGTCGGCACGTCGATCGAAGGTGAGATTAGCGAAGAATAAATCAAAAACCAAAATGTGTAAACGCAATTACACCACGCTCCCCGATTATAATAATTTATTTTAAAAACGCATCGACACATCAAAGGAAGGTGAGCTTAGTGAAGAATAAATCTAAAACCTAAATGTGTAAACCCACTTACCCCACGCTCCCCAAATAAAAAAAAATTTATTTTAAAAACACGTCGGCACGTCGATCGAAGGTGAGATTAGCAAAGAAAAATGTGTAAACGCAATTACACCACGCTCCCCGAGTACAATTATTTACTTTAAAAACGCATCGACACATCAAAGGAAGGTGAGCTTAGGGAAGAATAAATCTAAAACCTAAATGTGTAAACCCACTTACCGCACGCTCCCCAAATAAAAAAAAATTTATTTTAAAAACACGTCGGCACGTCGATCGAAGGTGAGATTAGCAAAGAATAAATCAAAAACCAAAATGTGTAAACGCAATTACACCACGCTCCCCGATTATAATAATTTATTTTAAAAACGCATCGACACATCAAAGGAAGGTGAGCTTAGTGAAGAATAAATCTAAAACCTAAATGTGTAAACCCACTTACCCCACGCTCCCCGAGTACAATTACTTACTTTAAAAACGCATCGACACATCAAAGGAAGGTGAGCTTAGGGAAGAATAAATCTAAAACCTAAATGTGTAAACCCACTTACCGCACGCTCCCCAAATAAAAAAAAATTTATTTTAAAAACACGTCGGCACGTCGATCGAAGGTGAGATTAGCGAAGAAAAATGTGTAAACGCAATTACACCACGCTCCCCGATTATAATAATTTATTTTAAAAACGCATCGACACATCAAAGGAAGGTGAGCTTAGTGAAGAATAAATCTAAAACCTAAATGTGTAAACCCAATTACCCCACGCTCCCCGATTATAATAATTTATTTTAAAAACGCATCGACACATCAAAGGAAGGTGAGCTTAGTGAAGAATACATCTAAAACCTAAATGTGTAAACCCAATTACACCACGCTCCCCGAGTACAATTATTTACTTTAAAAACGCATCGACACATCAAAGGAAGGTGAGCTTAGGAAGAATAAATCTAAAACCTAAATGTGTAAACCCACTTACCCACGCTCCCCAAATAAAAAAAAATTTATTTTAAAAACACTCGGCACGTCGATCGAAGGTGAGATTAGCGAAGAATAAATCAAAAACCAAAATGTGTAAACGCAATTACACCACGCTCCCCGATTATAATAATTTATTTTAAAAACGCATCGACACATCAAAGGAAGGTGAGCTTAGTGAAGAATAAATCTAAAACCTAAATGTGTAAACCCACTTACCCCACGCTCCCCAAATAAAAAAAAATTTATTTTAAAAACACGTCGG
This sequence comes from Nasonia vitripennis, assembly GCF_009193385.2. NCBI lineage: Eukaryota > Metazoa > Arthropoda > Insecta > Hymenoptera > Pteromalidae > Nasonia > Nasonia vitripennis. The sequence goes on along the minus strand of NC_045759.1, from coordinate 12,706,727 downwards.
CACGTCGATCGAAGGTGAGATTAGCAAAGAAAAATGTGTAAACGCAATTACACCACGCTCCCCGAGTACAATTATTTACTTTAAAAACGCATCGACACATCAAAGGAAGGTGAGCTTAGGGAAGAATAAATCTAAAACCTAAATGTGTAAACCCACTTACCGCACGCTCCCCAAATAAAAAAAAATTTATTTTAAAAACACGTCGGCACGTCGATCGAAGGTGAGATTAGCAAAGAATAAATCAAAAACCAAAATGTGTAAACGCAATTACACCACGCTCCCCGATTATAATAATTTATTTTAAAAACGCATCGACACATCAAAGGAAGGTGAGCTTAGTGAAGAATAAATCTAAAACCTAAATGTGTAAACCCACTTACCCCACGCTCCCCGAGTACAATAATTTACTTTAAAAACGCATTGACACATCGAAGGAAGGTGAGCTTAGTGAAGAATAAATCTAAAACCTAAATGTGTAAACGCAATTACACCACGCTCCCCGAGTACAATTACTTACTTTAAAAACGCATCGACACATCAAAGGAAGGTGAGCTTAGGGAAGAATAAATCTAAAACCTAAATGTGTAAACCCACTTACCGCACGCTCCCCAAATAAAAAAAAATTTATTTTAAAAACACGTCGGCACGTCGATCGAAGGTGAGATTAGCGAAGAAAAATGTGTAAACGCAATTACACCACGCTCCCCGATTATAATAATTTATTTTAAAAACGCATCGACACATCAAAGGAAGATGAGCTTAGTGAAGACTAAATCTAAAACCTAAATGTGTAAACCCACTTACCCCACGCTCCCCAAATAAAAAAAAATTTATTTTAAAAACACGTCGGCACGTCGATCGAAGGTGAGATTAGCAAAGAAAAATGTGTAAACGCAATTACACCACGCTCCCCGAGTACAATAATTTACTTTAAAAACGCATCGACACATCAAAGGAAGGTGAGATTAGCGAAGAATAAATCAAAAACCAAAATGTGTAAACGCAATTACACCACGCTCCCCGATTATAATAATTTATTTTAAAAACGCATCGACACATCAAAGGAAGGTGAGCTTAGTGAAGAATAAATCTAAAACCTAAATGTGTAAACCCACTTACCCCACGCTCCCCAAATAAAAAAAATTTATTTAAAAACACGTCGGCACGTCGATCGAAGGTGAGATTAGCAAAGAAAAATGTGTAAACGCAATTACACCACGCTCCCCGAGTACAATTATTTACTTTAAAAACGCATCGACACATCAAAGGAAGGTGAGCTTAGGGAAGAATAAATCTAAAACCTAAATGTGTAAACCCACTTACCGCACGCTCCCCAAATAAAAAAAAATTTATTTTAAAAACACGTCGGCACGTCGATCGAAGGTGAGATTAGCAAAGAATAAATCAAAAACCAAAATGTGTAAACGCAATTACACCACGCTCCCCGATTATAATAATTTATTTTAAAAACGCATCGACACATCAAAGGAAGGTGAGCTTAGTGAAGAATAAATCTAAAACCTAAATGTGTAAACCCACTTACCCCACGCTCCCCGAGTACAATAATTTACTTTAAAAACGCATGACACATCGAAGGAAGGTGAGCTTAGTGAAGAATAAATCTAAAACCTAAATGTGTAAACGCAATTACACCACGCTCCCCGAGTACAATTATTACTTTAAAAACGCATCGACACATCAAAGGAAGGTGAGCTTAGGGAAGAATAAATCTAAAACCTAAATGTGTAAACCCACTTACCGCACGCTCCCCAAATAAAAAAAAATTTATTTTAAAAACACGTCGGCACGTCGATCGAAGGTGAGATTAGCGAAGAAAAATGTGTAAACGCAATTACACCACGCTCCCCGATTATAATAATTTATTTTAAAAACGCATCGACACATCAAAGGAAGGTGAGCTTAGTGAAGAATAAATCTAAAACCTAAATGTGTAAACCCACTTACCCCACGCTCCCCAAATAAAAAAAATTTATTTTAAAAACACGTCGGCACGTCGATCGAAGGTGAGATTAGCAAAGAAAAATGTGTAAACGCAATTACACCACGCTCCCCGAGTACAATAATTTACTTTAAAAACGCATCGACACATCAAAGGAAGGTGAGATTAGCGAAGAATAAATCAAAAACCAAAATGTGTAAACGCAATTACACCACGCTCCCCGATTATAATAATTTATTTTAAAAACGCATCGACACATCAAAGGAAGGTGAGCTTAGTGAAGAATAAATCTAAAACCTAAATGTGTAAACCCACTTACCCCACGCTCCCCAAATAAAAAAAAATTTATTTTAAAAACACGTCGGCACGTCGATCGAAGGTGAGATTAGCAAAGAAAAATGTGTAAACGCAATTACACCACGCTCCCCGATTATAATAATTTATTTTAAAAGCGCATCGACACATCAAAGGAAGGTGAGCTTAGTGAAGAATAAATCTAAAACCTAAATGTGTAAACCCACTTACCCCACGCTCCCCAAATAAAAAAAAATTTATTTTAAAAACACGTCGGCACGTCGATCGAAGGTGAGATTAGCGAAGAATAAATCAAAAACCAAAATGTGTAAACGCAATTACACCACGCTCCCCGATTATAATAATTTATTTTAAAAACGCATCGACACATCAAAGGAAGGTGAGCTTAGTGAAGAATAAATCTAAAACCTAAATCTGTAAACCCACTTACCCCACGCTCCCCAAATAAAAAAAATTTATTTTAAAAACACGTCGGCACGTCGATCGAAGGTGAGATTAGCAAAGAAAAATGTGTAAACGCAATTACACCACGCTCCCCGAGTACAATTATTTACTTTAAAAGCGCATCGACACATCAAAGGAAGGTGAGCTTAGGGAAGAATAAATCTAAAACCTAAATGTGTAAACCCACTTACCGCACGCTCCCCAAATAAAAAAAAATTTATTTTAAAAACACGTCGGCACGTCGATCGAAGGTGAGATTAGCAAAGAATAAATCAAAAACCAAAATGTGTAAACGCAATTACACCACGCTCCCCGATTATAATAATTTATTTTAAAAACGCATCGACACATCAAAGGAAGGTGAGCTTAGTGAAGAATAAATCTAAAACCTAAATGTGTAAACCCACTTACCCCACGCTCCCCGAGTACAATAATTTACTTTAAAAACGCATTGACACATCGAAGGAAGGTGAGCTTAGTGAAGAATAAATCTAAAACCTAAATGTGTAAACGCAATTACACCACGCTCCCCGAGTACAATTATTACTTTAAAAACGCATCGACACATCAAAGGAAGGTGAGCTTAGGGAAGAATAAATCTAAAACCTAAATGTGTAAACCCACTTACCGCACGCTCCCCAAATAAAAAAAAATTTATTTTAAAAACACGTCGGCACGTCGATCGAAGGTGAGATTAGCGAAGAATAAATCAAAAACCAAAATGTGTAAACGCAATTACCCCACGCTCCCCGATTATAATAATTTATTTTAAAAACGCATCGACACATCAAAGGAAGGTGAGATTAGCGAAGAATAAATCTAAAACCTAAATGTGTAAACCCACTTACCCCACGCTCCCCAAATAAAAAAAAATTTATTTTAAAAACACGTCGGCACGTCGATCGAAGGTGAGATGAGCAAAGAATAAATCAAAAACCAAAATGTGTAAACGCAATTACACCACGCTCCCCGATTATAATAATTTATTTTAAAAACGCATCGACACATCAAAGGAAGGTGAGCTTAGTGAAGAATAAATCTAAAACCTAAATGTGTAAACCCACTTACCCCACGCTCCCCGAGTACAATAATTTATTTAAAAACGCATGACACATCGAAGGAAGGTGAGTTAGGAAGAATAAATCAAAACCAAATGTGTAAACGCAATTACACCACGCTCCCCGAGTACAATATTACTTTAAAAACGCATCGACACATCAAAGGAAGGTGAGCTTAGGGAAGAATAAATCTAAAACCTAAATGTGTAAACCCACTTACCCCACGCTCCCCAAATAAAAAAAAATTTATTTTAAAAACACGTCGGCACGTCGATCGAAGGTGAGATGAGCAAAGAATAAATCAAAAACCAAAATGTGTAAACGCAATTACACCACGCTCCCCGATTATAATAATTTATTTTAAAAACGCATCGACACATCAAAGGAAGGTGAGCTTAGGGAAGAATAAATCTAAAACCTAAATGTGTAAACCCACTTACCGCACGCTCCCCAAATAAAAAAAAATTTATTTTAAAAACACGTCGGCACGTCGATCGATGGTGAGATTAGCGAAGAAAAATGTGTAAACGCAATTACACCACGCTCCCCGATTATAATAATTTATTTTAAAAACGCATCGACACATCAAAGGAAGGTGAGCTTAGTGAAGAATAAATCTAAAACCTAAATGTGTAAACCCAATTACCCCACGCTCCCCGATTATAATAATTTATTTTAAAAACGCATCGACACATCAAAGGAAGGTGAGCTTAGTGAAGAATACATCTAAAACCTAAATGTGTAAACCCAATTACACCACGCTCCCCGAGTACAATTATTTACTTTAAAAACGCATCGACACATCAAAGGAAGGTGAGCTTAGGGAAGAATAAATCTAAAACCTAAATGTGTAAACCCACTTACCCCACGCTCCCCAAATAAAAAAAAATTTATTTTAAAAACACGTCGGCACGTCGATCGAAGGTGAGATTAGCGAAGAATAAATCAAAAACCAAAATGTGTAAACGCAATTACACCACGCTCCCCGATTATAATAATTTATTTTAAAAACGCATCGACACATCAAAGGAAGGTGAGCTTAGTGAAGAATAAATCTAAAACCTAAATCTGTAAACCCACTTACCCCACGCTCCCCAAATAAAAAAAAATTTATTTTAAAAACACGTCGGCACGTCGATCGAAGGTGAGATTAGCAAAGAAAAATGTGTAAACGCAATTACACCACGCTCCCCGAGTACAATTATTTACTTTAAAAACGCATCGACACATCAAAGGAAGGTGAGCTTAGGGAAGAATAAATCTAAAACCTAAATGTGTAAACCCACTTACCGCACGCTCCCCAAATAAAAAAAAATTTATTTTAAAAACACGTCGGCACGTCGATCGAAGGTGAGATTAGCAAAGAATAAATCAAAAACCAAAATGTGTAAACGCAATTACACCACGCTCCCCGATTATAATAATTTATTTTAAAAACGCATCGACACATCAAAGGAAGGTGAGCTTAGTGAAGAATAAATCTAAAACCTAAATGTGTAAACCCACTTACCCCACGCTCCCCGAGTACAATTACTTACTTTAAAAACGCATCGACACATCAAAGGAAGGTGAGCTTAGGGAAGAATAAATCTAAAACCTAAATGTGTAAACCCACTTACCGCACGCTCCCCAAATAAAAAAAAATTTATTTTAAAAACACGTCGGCACGTCGATCGAAGGTGAGATTAGCGAAGAAAAATGTGTAAACGCAATTACACCACGCTCCCCGATTATAATAATTTATTTTAAAAACGCATCGACACATCAAAGGAAGGTGAGCTTAGTGAAGAATAAATCTAAAACCTAAATGTGTAAACCCAATTACCCCACGCTCCCCGATTATAATAATTTATTTTAAAAACGCATCGACACATCAAAGGAAGGTGAGCTTAGTGAAGAATACATCTAAAACCTAAATGTGTAAACCCAATTACGCCACGCTCCCCGAGTACAATTATTTACTTTAAAAACGCATCGACACATCAAAGGAAGGTGAGCTTAGGGAAGAATAAATCTAAAACCTATATGTGTAAACCCACTTACGCCACGCTCCCCAAATAAAAAAAAATTTATTTTAAAAACACTTCGGCACGTCGATCGAAGGTGAGATTAGCGAAGAATAAATCAAAAACCAAAATGTGTAAACGCAATTACACCACGCTCCCCGATTATAATAATTTATTTTAAAAACGCATCGACACATCAAAGGAAGGTGAGCTTAGTGAAGAATAAATCTAAAACCTAAATGTGTAAACCCACTTACCCCACGCTCCCCAAATAAAAAAAAATTTATTTTAAAAACACGTCGGCACGTCGATCGAAGGTGAGATTAGCAAAGAAAAATGTGTAAACGCAATTACACCACGCTCCCTGAGTACAATTATTTACTTTAAAAACGCATCGACACATCAAAGGAAGGTGAGCTTAGGGAAGAATAAATCTAAAACCTAAATGTGTAAACCCACTTACCGCACGCTCCCCAAATAAAAAAAAATTTATTTTAAAAACACGTCGGCACGTCGATCGAAGGTGAGATTAGCAAAGAATAAATCAAAAACCAAAATGTGTAAACGCAATTACACCACGCTCCCCGATTATAATAATTTATTTTAAAAACGCATCGACACATCAAAGGAAGGTGAGCTTAGTGAAGAATAAATCTAAAACCTAAATGTGTAAACCCACTTACCCCACGCTCCCCGAGTACAATAATTTACTTTAAAAACGCATTGACACATCGAAGGAAGGTGAGCTTAGTGAAGAATAAATCTAAAACCTAAATGTGTAAACGCAATTACACCACGCTCCCCGAGTACAATTACTTACTTTAAAAACGCATCGACACATCAAAGGAAGGTGAGCTTAGGGAAGAATAAATCTAAAACCTAAATGTGTAAACCCACTTACCGCACGCTCCCCAAATAAAAAAAAATTTATTTTAAAAACACGTCGGCACGTCGATCGAAGGTGAGATTAGCGAAGAAAAATGTGTAAACGCAATTACACCACGCTCCCCGATTATAATAATTTATTTTAAAAACGCATCGACACATCAAAGGAAGATGAGCTTAGTGAAGACTAAATCTAAAACCTAAATGTGTAAACCCAATTACGCCACGCTCCCCAAATAAAAAAAAATTTATTTTAAAAACACGTCGGCACGTCGATCGAAGGTGAGATTAGCAAAGAAAAATGTGTAAACGCAATTACACCACGCTCCCCGAGTACAATTATTTACTTTAAAAACGCATCGACACATCAAAGGAAGGTGAGCTTAGTGAAGAATAAATCTAAAACCTAAATGTGTAAACCCACTTACCCCACGCTCCCCAAATAAAAAAAAATTTATTTTAAAAACACTTCGGCACGTCGATCGAAGGTGAGATTAGCGAAGAATAAATCAAAAACCAAAATGTGTAAACGCAATTACACCACGCTCCCCGATTATAATAATTTATTTTAAAAACGCATCGACACATCAAAGGAAGGTGAGCTTAGTGAAGAATAAATCTAAAACCTAAATGTGTAAACCCACTTACCCCACGCTCCCCAAATAAAAAAAAATTTATTTTAAAAACACGTCGGCACGTCGATCGAAGGTGAGATTAGCAAAGAAAAATGTGTAAACGCAATTACACCACGCTCCCCGAGTACAATTATTTACTTTAAAAACGCATCGACACATCAAAGGAAGGTGAGCTTAGGGAAGAATAAATCTAAAACCTAAATGTGTAAACCCACTTACCGCACGCTCCCCAAATAAAAAAAAATTTATTTTAAAAACACGTCGGCACGTCGATCGAAGGTGAGATTAGCAAAGAATAAATCAAAAACCAAAATGTGTAAACGCAATTACACCACGCTCCCCGATTATAATAATTTATTTTAAAAACGCATCGACACATCAAAGGAAGGTGAGCTTAGTGAAGAATAAATCTAAAACCTAAATGTGTAAACCCACTACCCCACGCTCCCCGAGTAACAATAATTTATTTTAAAAACGCATCGACACATCGAAGGAAGGTGAGCTTAGTGAAGAATAAATCTAAAACCTAAATGTGTAAACGCAATTACACCACGCTCCCCGAGTACAATTATTTACTTTAAAAACGCATCGACACATCAAAGGAAGGTGAGCTTAGGGAAGAATAAATCTAAAACCTAAATGTGTAAACCCACTTACCGCACGCTCCCCAAATAAAAAAAAATTTTATTTTAAAAACACCGTCGGCACGTCGATCGAAGGTGAGATTAGGCGAAGAAAAATGTGTAAACGCCAATTACACCACGCTCCCCGATTATAATAATTTATTTTAAAAACGCATCGACACATCAAAGGAAGATGAGCTTAGTGAAGACTAAATCTAAAACCTAAATGTGTAAACCCAATTACCCCACGCTCCCCGAGTACAATTATTTACTTTAAAAACGCATCGACACATCAAAGGAAGGTGAGCTTAGTGAAGAATAAATCTAAACCTAAATGTGTAAACCCAATTACCCCACGCTCCCCGAGTACAATAATTTAATTTAGAAACACGTCGATCGAAGGTGAGCTTTACGCAATTACCCCACGCTCCCCGAGTACAATAATTTACTTTAAAAACGCATCGACACATCAAAGGAAGGTGAGATTAGCGAAGAATAAATCAAAACCAAAATGTGTAAACGCAATTACACCACGCTCCCCGATTATAATAATTTATTTTAAAAACGCATCGACACATCAAAGGAAGGTGAGCTTAGTGAAGAATAAATCTAAAACCTAAATGTGTAAACCCACTTACCCCACGCTCCCCAAATAAAAAAAAATTTATTTTAAAAACACGTCGGCACGTCGATCGAAGGTGAGATTAGCAAAGAAAAATGTGTAAACGCAATTACACCACGCTCCCCGATTATAATAATTTATTTTAAAAGCGCATCGACACATCAAGGAAGGTGAGCTTAGTGAAGAATAAATCTAAAACCTAAATGTGTAAACCCACTTACCCCACGCTCCCCAAATAAAAAAAAATTTATTTAAAAACACGTCGGCACGTCGATCGAAGGTGAGATTAGCGAAGAATAAATCAAAACCAAAATGTGTAAACGCAATTACACCACGCTCCCCGATTATAATAATTTATTTTAAAAACGCATCGACACATCAAAGGAAGGTGAGCTTAGTGAAGAATAAATCTAAAACCTAAATCTGTAAACCCACTTACCCCACGCTCCCCAAATAAAAAAAATTTATTTTAAAAACACGTCGGCACGTCGATCGAAGGTGAGATTAGCAAAGAAAAATGTGTAAACCCACTTACCCCACGCTCCCCGAGTACAATAATTTACTTTAAAAACGCATTGACACATCGAAGGAAGGTGAGCTTAGTGAAGAATAAATCTAAAACCTAAATGTGTAAACGCAATTACACCACGCTCCCCGAGTACAATTACTTACTTTAAAAACGCATCGACACATCAAAGGAAGGTGAGCTTAGGGAAGAATAAATCTAAAACCTAAATGTGTAAACCCACTTACCGCACGCTCCCCAAATAAAAAAAAATTTATTTTAAAAACACGTCGGCACGTCGATCGAAGGTGAGATTAGCGAAGAAAAATGTGTAAACGCAATTACACCACGCTCCCCGATTATAATAATTTATTTTAAAAACGCATCGACACATCAAAGGAAGATGAGCTTAGTGAAGACTAAATCTAAAACCTAAATGTGTAAACCCAATTACGCCACGCTCCCCAAATAAAAAAAAATTTATTTTAAAAACACGTCGGCACGTCGATCGAAGGTGAGATTAGCAAAGAAAAATGTGTAAACGCAATTACACCACGCTCCCCGAGTACAATTATTTACTTTAAAAACGCATCGACACATCAAAGGAAGGTGAGCTTAGTGAAGAATAAATCTAAAACCTAAATGTGTAAACCCACTTACCCCACGCTCCCCAAATAAAAAAAAATTTATTTTAAAAACACTTCGGCACGTCGATCGAAGGTGAGATTAGCGAAGAATAAATCAAAAACCAAAATGTGTAAACGCAATTACACCACGCTCCCCGATTATAATAATTTATTTTAAAAACGCATCGACACATCAAAGGAAGGTGAGCTTAGTGAAGAATAAATCTAAAACCTAAATGTGTAAACCCACTTACCCCACGCTCCCCAAATAAAAAAAAATTTATTTTAAAAACACGTCGGCACGTCGATCGAAGGTGAGATTAGCAAAGAAAAATGTGTAAACGCAATTACACCACGCTCCCCGAGTACAATTATTTACTTTAAAAACGCATCGACACATCAAAGGAAGGTGAGCTTAGGGAAGAATAAATCTAAAACCTAAATGTGTAAACCCACTTACCGCACGCTCCCCAAATAAAAAAAAATTTATTTTAAAAACACGTCGGCACGTCGATCGAAGGTGAGATTAGCAAAGAATAAATCAAAAACCAAAATGTGTAAACGCAATTACACCACGCTCCCCGATTATAATAATTTATTTTAAAAACGCATCGACACATCAAAGGAAGGTGAGCTTAGTGAAGAATAAATCTAAAACCTAAATGTGTAAACCCACTTACCCCACGCTCCCCGAGTACAATAATTTACTTTAAAAACGCATTGACACATCGAAGGAAGGTGAGCTTAGTGAAGAATAAATCTAAAACCTAAATGTGTAAACGCAATTACACCACGCTCCCCGAGTACAATTACTTACTTTAAAAACGCATCGACACATCAAAGGAAGGTGAGCTTAGGGAAGAATAAATCTAAAACCTAAATGTGTAAACCCACTTACCGCACGCTCCCCAAATAAAAAAAAATTTATTTTAAAAACACGTCGGCACGTCGATCGAAGGTGAGATTAGCGAAGAAAAATGTGTAAACGCAATTACACCACGCTCCCCGATTATAATAATTTATTTTAAAAACGCATCGACACATCAAAGGAAGATGAGCTTAGTGAAGACTAAATCTAAAACCTAAATGTGTAAACCCAATTACCCCACGCTCCCCGAGTACAATTATTTACTTTAAAAACGCATCGACACATCAAAGGAAGGTGAGCTTAGTGAAGAATAAATCTAAAACCTAAATGTGTAAACCCAATTACCCCACGCTCCCCGAGTACAATAATTTAATTTAGAAACACGTCGATCGAAGGTGAGCTTTACGCAATTACCCCACGCTCCCCGAGTACAATAATTTACTTTAAAAACGCATCGACACATCAAAGGAAGGTGAGATTAGCGAAGAATAAATCAAAAACCAAAATGTGTAAACGCAATTACACCACGCTCCCCGATTATAATAATTTATTTTAAAAACGCATCGACACATCAAAGGAAGGTGAGCTTAGTGAAGAATAAATCTAAAACCTAAATGTGTAAACCCACTTACCCCACGCTCCCCAAATAAAAAAAAATTTATTTTAAAAACACGTCGGCACGTCGATCGAAGGTGAGATTAGCAAAGAAAAATGTGTAAACGCAATTACACCACGCTCCCCGATTATAATAATTTATTTTAAAAGCGCATCGACACATCAAAGGAAGGTGAGCTTAGTGAAGAATAAATCTAAAACCTAAATGTGTAAACCCACTTACCCCACGCTCCCCAAATAAAAAAAAATTTATTTTAAAAACACGTCGGCACGTCGATCGAAGGTGAGATTAGCGAAGAATAAATCAAAAACCAAAATGTGTAAACGCAATTACACCACGCTCCCCGATTATAATAATTTATTTTAAAAACGCATCGACACATCAAAGGAAGGTGAGCTTAGTGAAGAATAAATCTAAAACCTAAATCTGTAAACCCACTTACCCCACGCTCCCCAAATAAAAAAAAATTTATTTTAAAAACACGTCGGCACGTCGATCGAAGGTGAGATTAGCAAAGAAAAATGTGTAAACGCAATTACACCACGCTCCCCGAGTACAATTATTTACTTTAAAAGCGCATCGACACATCAAAGGAAGGTGAGCTTAGGGAAGAATAAATCTAAAACCTAAATGTGTAAACCCACTTACCGCACGCTCCCCAAATAAAAAAAAATTTATTTTAAAAACACGTCGGCACGTCGATCGAAGGTGAGATTAGCAAAGAATAAATCAAAAACCAAAATGTGTAAACGCAATTACACCACGCTCCCCGATTATAATAATTTATTTTAAAAACGCATCGACACATCAAAGGAAGGTGAGCTTAGTGAAGAATAAATCTAAAACCTAAATGTGTAAACCCACTTACCCCACGCTCCCCGAGTACAATAATTTACTTTAAAAACGCATTGACACATCGAAGGAAGGTGAGCTTAGTGAAGAATAAATCTAAAACCTAAATGTGTAAACGCAATTACACCACGCTCCCCGAGTACAATTACTTACTTTAAAAACGCATCGACACATCAAAGGAAGGTGAGCTTAGGGAAGAATAAATCTAAAACCTAAATGTGTAAACCCACTTACCGCACGCTCCCCAAATAAAAAAAAATTTATTTTAAAAACACGTCGGCACGTCGATCGAAGGTGAGATTAGCGAAGAAAAATGTGTAAACGCAATTACACCACGCTCCCCGATTATAATAATTTATTTTAAAAACGCATCGACACATCAAAGGAAGATGAGCTTAGTGAAGACTAAATCTAAAACCTAAATGTGTAAACCCAATTACCCCACGCTCCCCGAGTACAATTATTTACTTTAAAAACGCATCGACACATCAAAGGAAGGTGAGCTTAGTGAAGAATAAATCTAAAACCTAAATGTGTAAACCCAATTACCCCACGCTCCCCGAGTACAATAATTTAATTTAGAAACACGTCGATCGAAGGTGAGCTTTACGCAATTACCCCACGCTCCCCGAGTACAATAATTTACTTTAAAAACGCATCGACACATCAAAGGAAGGTGAGATTAGCGAAGAATAAATCAAAAACCAAAATGTGTAAACGCAATTACACCACGCTCCCCGATTATAATAATTTATTTTAAAAACGCATCGACACATCAAAGGAAGGTGAGCTTAGTGAAGAATAAATCTAAAACCTAAATGTGTAAACCCACTTACCCCACGCTCCCCAAATAAAAAAAAATTTATTTTAAAAACACGTCGGCACGTCGATCGAAGGTGAGATTAGCAAAGAAAAATGTGTAAACGCAATTACACCACGCTCCCCGATTATAATAATTTATTTTAAAAGCGCATCGACACATCAAAGGAAGGTGAGCTTAGTGAAGAATAAATCTAAAACCTAAATGTGTAAACCCACTTACCCCACGCTCCCCAAATAAAAAAAAATTTATTTTAAAAACACGTCGGCACGTCGATCGAAGGTGAGATTAGCGAAGAATAAATCAAAAACCAAAATGTGTAAACGCAATTACCCCACGCTCCCCGATTATAATAATTTATTTTAAAAACGCATCGACACATCAAAGGAAGGTGAGATTAGCGAAGAATAAATCAAAAACCAAAATGTGTAAACGCAATTACACCACGCTCCCCGATTATAATAATTTATTTTAAAAACGCATCGACACATCAAAGGAAGGTGAGCTTAGTGAAGAATAAATCTAAAACCTAAATGTGTAAACCCACTTACCCCACGCTCCCCGAGTACAATTACTTACTTTAAAAACGCATCGACACATCAAAGGAAGGTGAGCTTAGGGAAGAATAAATCTAAAACCTAAATGTGTAAACCCACTTACCCCACGCTCCCCAAATAAAAAAAAATTTATTTTAAAAACACGTCGGCACGTCGATCGAAGGTGAGATTAGCGAAGAATAAATCAAAAACCAAAATGTGTAAACGCAATTACCCCACGCTCCCCGATTATAATAATTTATTTTAAAAACGCATCGACACATCAAAGGAAGGTGAGATTAGCGAAGAATAAATCAAAAACCAAAATGTGTAAACGCAATTACACCACGCTCCCCGATTATAATAATTTATTTTAAAAACGCATCGACACATCAAAGGAAGGTGAGCTTAGTGAAGAATAAATCTAAAACCTAAATGTGTAAACCCACTTACCCCACGCTCCCCGAGTACAATAATTTACTTTAAAAACGCATTGACACATCGAAGGAAGGTGAGCTTAGTGAAGAATAAATCTAAAACCTAAATGTGTAAACGCAATTACACCACGCTCCCCGAGTACAATTACTTACTTTAAAAACGCATCGACACATCGAAGGAAGGTGAGCTTAGTGAAGAATAAATCTAAAACCTAAATGTGTAAACGCAATTACACCACGCTCCCCGAGTACAATTACTTACTTTAAAAACGCATCGACACATCAAAGGAAGGTGAGCTTAGTGAAGAATAAATCTAAAACCTAAATGTGTAAACCCACTTACCCCACGCTCCCCGAGTACAATAATTTACTTTAAAAACGCATTGACACATCGAAGGAAGGTGAGCTTAGTGAAGAATAAATCTAAAACCTAAATGTGTAAACGCAATTACACCACGCTCCCCGAGTACAATTACTTACTTTAAAAACGCATCGACACATCAAAGGAAGGTGAGCTTAGTGAAGAATAAATCTAAAACCTAAATGTGTAAACCCAATTACCCCACGCTCCCCGAGTACAATAATTTAATTTAGAAACACGTCGATCGAAGGTGAGCTTTACGCAATTACCCCACGCTCCCCGAGTACAATAATTTACTTTAAAAACGCATCGACACATCAAAGGAAGGTGAGATTAGCGAAGAATAAATCAAAAACCAAAATGTGTAAACGCAATTACACCACGCTCCCCGATTATAATAATTTATTTTAAAAACGCATCGACACATCAAAGGAAGGTGAGCTTAGTGAAGAATAAATCTAAAACCTAAATGTGTAAACCCACTTACCCCACGCTCCCCAAATAAAAAAAAATTTATTTTAAAAACACGTCGGCACGTCGATCGAAGGTGAGATTAGCAAAGAAAAATGTGTAAACGCAATTACACCACGCTCCCCGATTATAATAATTTATTTTAAAAGCGCATCGACACATCAAAGGAAGGTGAGCTTAGTGAAGAATAAATCTAAAACCTAAATGTGTAAACCCACTTACCCCACGCTCCCCAAATAAAAAAAAATTTATTTTAAAAACACGTCGGCACGTCGATCGAAGGTGAGATTAGCGAAGAATAAATCAAAAACCAAAATGTGTAAACGCAATTACCCCACGCTCCCCGATTATAATAATTTATTTTAAAAACGCATCGACACATCAAAGGAAGGTGAGATTAGCGAAGAATAAATCAAAAACCAAAATGTGTAAACGCAATTACACCACGCTCCCCGATTATAATAATTTATTTTAAAAACGCATCGACACATCAAAGGAAGGTGAGCTTAGTGAAGAATAAATCTAAAACCTAAATGTGTAAACCCACTTACCCCACGCTCCCCGAGTACAATAATTTACTTTAAAAACGCATTGACACATCGAAGGAAGGTGAGCTTAGTGAAGAATAAATCTAAAACCTAAATGTGTAAACGCAATTACACCACGCTCCCCGAGTACAATTACTTACTTTAAAAACGCATCGACACATCAAAGGAAGGTGAGCTTAGGGAAGAATAAATCTAAAACCTAAATGTGTAAACCCACTTACCGCACGCTCCCCAAATAAAAAAAAATTTATTTTAAAAACACGTCGGCACGTCGATCGAAGGTGAGATTAGCGAAGAAAAATGTGTAAACGCAATTACACCACGCTCCCCGATTATAATAATTTATTTTAAAAACGCATCGACACATCAAAGGAAGGTGAGCTTAGTGAAGACTAAATCTAAAACCTAAATGTGTAAACCCAATTACCCCACGCTCCCCGAGTACAATTATTTACTTTAAAAACGCATCGACACATCAAAGGAAGGTGAGCTTAGTGAAGACTAAATCTAAAACCTAAATGTGTAAACCCAATTACCCCACGCTCCCCGAGTACAATTATTTACTTTAAAAACGCATCGACACATCAAAGGAAGGTGAGCTTAGTGAAGAATAAATCTAAAACCTAAATGTGTAAACCCAATTACCCCACGCTCCCCGAGTACAATAATTTAATTTAGAAACACGTCGATCGAAGGTGAGCTTTACGCAATTACCCCACGCTCCCCGAGTACAATAATTTACTTTAAAAACGCATCGACACATCAAAGGAAGGTGAGATTAGCGAAGAATAAATCAAAAACCAAAATGTGTAAACGCAATTACACCACGCTCCCCGATTATAATAATTTATTTTAAAAACGCATCGACACATCAAAGGAAGGTGAGCTTAGTGAAGAATAAATCTAAAACCTAAATGTGTAAACCCACTTACCCCACGCTCCCCAAATAAAAAAAAATTTATTTTAAAAACACGTCGGCACGTCGATCGAAGGTGAGATTAGCAAAGAAAAATGTGTAAACGCAATTACACCACGCTCCCCGATTATAATAATTTATTTTAAAAGCGCATCGACACATCAAAGGAAGGTGAGCTTAGTGAAGAATAAATCTAAAACCTAAATGTGTAAACCCACTTACCCCACGCTCCCCAAATAAAAAAAAATTTATTTTAAAAACACGTCGGCACGTCGATCGAAGGTGAGATTAGCGAAGAATAAATCAAAAACCAAAATGTGTAAACGCAATTACACCACGCTCCCCGATTATAATAATTTATTTTAAAAACGCATCGACACATCAAAGGAAGGTGAGCTTAGTGAAGAATAAATCTAAAACCTAAATCTGTAAACCCACTTACCCCACGCTCCCCAAATAAAAAAAAATTTATTTTAAAAACACGTCGGCACGTCGATCGAAGGTGAGATTAGCAAAGAAAAATGTGTAAACGCAATTACACCACGCTCCCCGAGTACAATTATTTACTTTAAAAGCGCATCGACACATCAAAGGAAGGTGAGCTTAGGGAAGAATAAATCTAAAACCTAAATGTGTAAACCCACTTACCGCACGCTCCCCAAATAAAAAAAAATTTATTTTAAAAACACGTCGGCACGTCGATCGAAGGTGAGATTAGCAAAGAATAAATCAAAAACCAAAATGTGTAAACGCAATTACACCACGCTCCCCGATTATAATAATTTATTTTAAAAACGCATCGACACATCAAAGGAAGGTGAGCTTAGTGAAGAATAAATCTAAAACCTAAATGTGTAAACCCACTTACCCCACGCTCCCCGAGTACAATAATTTACTTTAAAAACGCATTGACACATCGAAGGAAGGTGAGCTTAGTGAAGAATAAATCTAAAACCTAAATGTGTAAACGCAATTACACCACGCTCCCCGAGTACAATTACTTACTTTAAAAACGCATCGACACATCAAAGGAAGGTGAGCTTAGGGAAGAATAAATCTAAAACCTAAATGTGTAAACCCACTTACCGCACGCTCCCCAAATAAAAAAAAATTTATTTTAAAAACACGTCGGCACGTCGATCGAAGGTGAGATTAGCGAAGAAAAATGTGTAAACGCAATTACACCACGCTCCCCGATTATAATAATTTATTTTAAAAACGCATCGACACATCAAAGGAAGATGAGCTTAGTGAAGACTAAATCTAAAACCTAAATGTGTAAACCCAATTACCCCACGCTCCCCGAGTACAATTATTTACTTTAAAAACGCATCGACACATCAAAGGAAGGTGAGCTTAGTGAAGAATAAATCTAAAACCTAAATGTGTAAACCCAATTACCCCACGCTCCCCGAGTACAATAATTTAATTTAGAAACACGTCGATCGAAGGTGAGCTTTACGCAATTACCCCACGCTCCCCGAGTACAATAATTTACTTTAAAAACGCATCGACACATCAAAGGAAGGTGAGATTAGCGAAGAATAAATCAAAAACCAAAATGTGTAAACGCAATTACACCACGCTCCCCGATTATAATAATTTATTTTAAAAACGCATCGACACATCAAAGGAAGGTGAGCTTAGTGAAGAATAAATCTAAAACCTAAATGTGTAAACCCACTTACCCCACGCACCCAAATAAAAAAAAATTTATTTTAAAAACACGTCGGCACGTCGATCGAAGGTGAGATTAGCAAAGAAAAATGTGTAAACGCAATTACACCACGCTCCCCGATTATAATAATTTATTTTAAAAGCGCATCGACACATCAAAGGAAGGTGAGCTTAGTGAAGAATAAATCTAAAACCTAAATGTGTAAACCCACTTACCCCACGCTCCCCAAATAAAAAAAAATTTATTTTAAAAACACGTCGGCACGTCGATCGAAGGTGAGATTAGCGAAGAATAAATCAAAAACCAAAATGTGTAAACGCAATTACCCCACGCTCCCCGATTATAATAATTTATTTTAAAAACGCATCGACACATCAAAGGAAGGTGAGATTAGCGAAGAATAAATCAAAAACCAAAATGTGTAAACGCAATTACACCACGCTCCCCGATTATAATAATTTATTTTAAAAACGCATCGACACATCAAAGGAAGGTGAGCTTAGTGAAGAATAAATCTAAAACCTAAATGTGTAAACCCACTTACCCCACGCTCCCCGAGTACAATTACTTACTTTAAAAACGCATCGACACATCAAAGGAAGGTGAGCTTAGGGAAGAATAAATCTAAAACCTAAATGTGTAAACCCACTTACCCCACGCTCCCCAAATAAAAAAAAATTTATTTTAAAAACACGTCGGCACGTCGATCGAAGGTGAGATTAGCGAAGAATAAATCAAAAACCAAAATGTGTAAACGCAATTACCCCACGCTCCCCGATTATAATAATTTATTTTAAAAACGCATCGACACATCAAAGGAAGGTGAGATTAGCGAAGAATAAATCAAAAACCAAAATGTGTAAACGCAATTACACCACGCTCCCCGATTATAATAATTTATTTTAAAAACGCATCGACACATCAAAGGAAGGTGAGCTTAGTGAAGAATAAATCTAAAACCTAAATGTGTAAACCCACTTACCCCACGCTCCCCGAGTACAATAATTTACTTTAAAAACGCATTGACACATCGAAGGAAGGTGAGCTTAGTGAAGAATAAATCTAAAACCTAAATGTGTAAACGCAATTACACCACGCTCCCCGAGTACAATTACTTACTTTAAAAACGCATCGACACATCGAAGGAAGGTGAGCTTAGTGAAGAATAAATCTAAAACCTAAATGTGTAAACGCAATTACACCACGCTCCCCGAGTACAATTACTTACTTTAAAAACGCATCGACACATCAAAGGAAGGTGAGCTTAGTGAAGAATAAATCTAAAACCTAAATGTGTAAACCCACTTACCCCACGCTCCCCGAGTACAATAATTTACTTTAAAAACGCATTGACACATCGAAGGAAGGTGAGCTTAGTGAAGAATAAATCTAAAACCTAAATGTGTAAACGCAATTACACCACGCTCCCCGAGTACAATTACTTACTTTAAAAACGCATCGACACATCAAAGGAAGGTGAGCTTAGTGAAGAATAAATCTAAAACCTAAATGTGTAAACCCAATTACCCCACGCTCCCCGAGTACAATAATTTAATTTAGAAACACGTCGATCGAAGGTGAGCTTTACGCAATTACCCCACGCTCCCCGAGTACAATAATTTACTTTAAAAACGCATCGACACATCAAAGGAAGGTGAGATTAGCGAAGAATAAATCAAAAACCAAAATGTGTAAACGCAATTACACCACGCTCCCCGATTATAATAATTTATTTTAAAAACGCATCGACACATCAAAGGAAGGTGAGCTTAGTGAAGAATAAATCTAAAACCTAAATGTGTAAACCCACTTACCCCACGCTCCCCAAATAAAAAAAAATTTATTTTAAAAACACGTCGGCACGTCGATCGAAGGTGAGATTAGCAAAGAAAAATGTGTAAACGCAATTACACCACGCTCCCCGATTATAATAATTTATTTTAAAAGCGCATCGACACATCAAAGGAAGGTGAGCTTAGTGAAGAATAAATCTAAAACCTAAATGTGTAAACCCACTTACCCCACGCTCCCCAAATAAAAAAAAATTTATTTTAAAAACACGTCGGCACGTCGATCGAAGGTGAGATTAGCGAAGAATAAATCAAAAACCAAAATGTGTAAACGCAATTACCCCACGCTCCCCGATTATAATAATTTATTTTAAAAACGCATCGACACATCAAAGGAAGGTGAGATTAGCGAAGAATAAATCAAAAACCAAAATGTGTAAACGCAATTACACCACGCTCCCCGATTATAATAATTTATTTTAAAAACGCATCGACACATCAAAGGAAGGTGAGCTTAGTGAAGAATAAATCTAAAACCTAAATGTGTAAACCCACTTACCCCACGCTCCCCGAGTACAATAATTTACTTTAAAAACGCATTGACACATCGAAGGAAGGTGAGCTTAGTGAAGAATAAATCTAAAACCTAAATGTGTAAACGCAATTACACCACGCTCCCCGAGTACAATTACTTACTTTAAAAACGCATCGACACATCAAAGGAAGGTGAGCTTAGGGAAGAATAAATCTAAAACCTAAATGTGTAAACCCACTTACCGCACGCTCCCCAAATAAAAAAAAATTTATTTTAAAAACACGTCGGCACGTCGATCGAAGGTGAGATTAGCGAAGAAAAATGTGTAAACGCAATTACACCACGCTCCCCGATTATAATAATTTATTTTAAAAACGCATCGACACATCAAAGGAAGGTGAGCTTAGTGAAGACTAAATCTAAAACCTAAATGTGTAAACCCAATTACCCCACGCTCCCCGAGTACAATTATTTACTTTAAAAACGCATCGACACATCAAAGGAAGGTGAGCTTAGTGAAGACTAAATCTAAAACCTAAATGTGTAAACCCAATTACCCCACGCTCCCCGAGTACAATTATTTACTTTAAAAACGCATCGACACATCAAAGGAAGGTGACCTTGTAGACTCGGCCTTCCACGAGCTCGGCGATCTTCTTCGTCGGGAGAAACTCCTTAATCTTGGCGACTTCGTTCAGCTTTTGTAGATCCATTTTAACTACTGCTGCTGCTGGTGGTCTTTCTTACTTGCTGCTTTTGTAGCTTACTACTGCTGCTAGTGCTGCGAAGCGAATGAATTCTCACCGGCGACGGCTCGACTTATATTCGCTCCATCGCTCCCCTCCACTTGAACTCGTTTGGCGCTCTTTTGCGCATCTCGCTGTTGAGATCGATGTAGTCCTTGAGCCAAGCCTTCTGATTGAAACTGAGGATTCTGTGAATTTTCTTTAAGCGGAGACCATGTTTGAGCGCCTGCTTAAGACTTCTGTAGTGAATGACGTAACGCTCTTTGTCGTGCAGCGTAGTCATCAGCTTCTCTTGCAATCCACTTGAAGCTGGAGCAAGGCAGGGATTGCGTCATGGCCCACCCGTAGAGGTTATTAACGTCAAAGTACATCAAGTACTTGGACTTAGTAGCATCTCCATATCGGTGAGCAGCTCGAGTTCAACGCCCGTAAACTTGAGCATCGCGTCCCACGAGAGACCGGGTGTCGTGTAGTAGTGAGCATCCAGACCGTAAGCCTTATTGCAGTTGTCTCGAAAATTCTCAAAGATCTCGGTGAGTAGTAGCACATCTGTCTTGAGATACAGATCCGAGTATTCGCCGAGCGTTTGAATGTCGAAAGCCTGCCAGACTGCCTTCGCGTGCTCGTAGTCGTCGCTGACGATGTCGCTGTCAGTCAGAGTGCTGTAAAATTCCGACTGAGCTGGCAGACAAGTCTCGTCGAGTTTGTCCAGCTCTTGCAAATAGTATGCCAACTTATCCAAAGACGAGGCCATGAAGCGAATAGAGTTGATGAATCGAAAGTTCACCTCGCTCTTTCCCATGTATTTGCTGAAAGAGATGTAACGCTCTTTCATCTGCGGCAACATCACAATACGGCCCGAAAAGGCGTTAGAGATCTCCCTAATGAAGAGGTGAGTCGTAGCTGTCTAAGATGTGAAAAATAACTGGAATCGTCCGCGAGTCTTTGTAATTTATATTGCAGCCGCTGTGGGGGCCGGTCCGCGATACTTTCCCGTGAAGTGACAATGATCCTTCACTTTCTTGTCCTGCTCACTGAAAGGTCAATTCATCTATGGGTACTGAATGCTCGTAGAGCTGCTCGAGTTCTTGACCGAGCTCGTGAAGACTCGTAGCGAACCATTTAGCTGCTTCCTGTTCACCAACGGCCGTCTTCCTGTAAGTCTTGTACGTCGACTTGGATTCGTTGAAGCTGCACTTTACGTAGTAGCCGATGCTGAGCGCTTCGTGCTCTTGATAAGCGCGCTTGTCTGCTACAGGTTTGAGCAGACATTCAAAGTCAGCGTAATGTTTTAATTTCAGCTTGTTATTCGTCTCGTTCGGCAGTTTGAAGCTGTTGAGCTTCGCACAGTCTCTCTCGTGCTCCGATAGTTTGTCGGCAGTCCAAAAATAGTGCAGACAACGATCGCAAATGAATTGCTTCGCTTCGCGAGAGCGCAGCTGAGACAAGACCAATCGCGATAAATATTTTATCCACACATAGTGGAATTTCAGAGAGGGTACGTCCTCATCGTCATCGTTCTGCTCTTCCTTGTCCTCGTAATGGTCTTGTACGAAGAGAAGATTGACGTGCTTCTCTCTCTTCAAAGCTGTAACGTGACAGAGAGATACGTCGAACTGTCCTCCACCTTTCTTCATCAGCATGTACAGATTGACCGAGATCTCGTTCTGTCTCTCAAACTTTGCAATCTGCTTATGCATGACCGGGAACTCGATACCCGTGAAATCGAGCTCGTTCTCGAAGGCTTTGTACTTGCCAACTCGGCTTGAATTTTTCTTAACCGGATGCAAGGCTGAGAGTATGGCTCACTTGAAATACTGATCGTCAGCGTCGTTTTGCACGTTGACACAGGCTTTCCTCCTCTGGATCGGTGATGAACCCTCCTCTTGAAACTCCTCTATTTCTCTTTCGATGGGCTGACTTACGTTGCTCGAGAACCACGTATCGAGATTCGTAGTCTGGAAGATTGACTGCGATTTTGTATTGAAGTGCTTGATCGCAGTCGTCTCTTCCTCGGTGGTGGTGATGACGTACTCGGCGGCGAGCTCGGTATTGACCTTGATCGACTTGTGTTCGGCCAAAGCGAGCTCGATCTGCTCTTTGAAAAGGCTAGCAGCATCCTTCATGAAGCTCTTGACGTCGATGTGCTGCACGTTTGCGATGATGCCACTTCTGATGCGGCTTTGGAAAGCCGAATGCACATCATCCCAGACGACTCGTGGCTGCTGCTGCTGCTCCAGGCCACCTCCTCGCTTCAAGCCGCCTTTGAGAATTCTCCAAACGCTCTGGAGATAAGTGTGAAAGTTCTGCAGCTGTCGAATTTTACCAACGGAATTCGTTGGCTGCTCCAGCAGAGTGTACAGCGAATCGATGGCTGCTCGTGCAATATCCATCCAACGCTGGATATCCTTGGCGTTCGCCTCAAGACGAGCACGCTCTCAGATTGTCGATTGTAAAAATATAATATTCCGCGGAGATCATGTTGCTCTTGTCGCTTCGGCTTCAAGAATGAATACTAGCGCTCGGTCGCGACGACTTAAATACACGCCGTTGTCAGCCTGTGCGCGCGCTGAATAGAGGGATATGCAAGTATAAGCTTGTTCTACGTTATTTTTTTTATTTTTTGTCGTGAAAACAACAGTTTTTATGATTTTATCACAAAAGAAAATACATAAAATATTAGTAACACACATCTTCTCCAAAGACACCGCGATACGTCTGCATCCACGATCTCAATGCGTGAACATTTCGTCCAGCACATTGAGAATCGGAGGAGGAGAGCCAAGTCATTAACTTTTATTTCATTCGGTCATTAATTTAATGTAATAGTGCAAAATGTTTTGTCTAACAAGACTGAACTCAGAATACACCCATTGGTACATTCATTATGGCATCGAGTACATGAGATAAGAATAAAAATAATGCCATCTCTTCTTACACTGGCGTTGCGCGTGCGTTCGCGCGCGCGCGCGCGTGTGTGTGTGTGTGTGTGGGTAGAGATACTGTACCGTGCACAGCTATAATATAATATACTAGAGCTTGAACAGCGCGCTTCGCGCGCCTTAACCTAAAAGACTTCCTGACTTAGATGCATGCGCAATAAATGAGCCAATCACAAAACGTCTATCTTGGCTTCACAACATCAGGCCATGACTTTTTTATTTAGGGAATAGCCAGGAAGTAAGAGAGAAGGAGACCAAACTCCTATGGCGCCGGAGACTAGAAGTGGTCCTACTTTTCCGTCAAAGATCGAGACGAATGCCCGAATGGCGACAAAGTGTACTATATAGCACAATTAATTATGAAGCTGCGAACCCAAGTTCAAACCCACCACTGGGAATTTTTTTTTATCAGTACACGCACTACTTATTAATAAATCGAACTTACACTAACAAAATTAATTATAAACCCAATACAAATTAAACTTAAACTTAATCACATATCTCAAACCCCAACCGGGGAGCAATAATCATATACGACTTCAAGTTTCAGAGGTATCAATGACCGAGGTGTTTAAGGCGTTGGTCCACAAATTTTTTACCTGGGGTTCGAATCCCACACTCCGAATTTTTTTTTTTTTTTTTATCAACAATCCTCAAGTCATTAAGTATTAATTTCGGAATAAAACAACAATAACAGGTAAGGATACAACCTACTTTCAGGAATTAAATGCATATGAAAAACGAAACGAGACTTTTACCTATTTAGTCCGGGAGCTGGTGACACCGTAGTATGCATTTTTAGGTTCGTACGGTAACTTAATGTTTTCTTATGATTTTTGGGTCGTAGAATCCAAATTGTTTATTATGTACAGGTAACTTTTTTCTGTTTCAATCCTTATGCTATATATATATATATATATATATATATATATATATATATATATATATATATATATATATATTTTTTTTTTTTTTTTTTTTTTGGAATTTCTACAACAATGGGAAGATAAAGCTAAAAACAATGGAAAAAAATACGAATTCATCACTGATTCTACATGTTATGGACTGAAGATTTCGTTGCGCGGTGCTCTTGAAATCTGTGACTTTCTTGTCTATGAGTGTGGTTTTATTTATTTAATGACGTCGCGCTTAAATCAAGACAACCTAGAGGTAAGTGAACGTATTGTACACTGCAAAATTTAAACCATCCGTATTTGTATTATTTTTATTCAAAATTGTTCATATGCTTATATGTATACATTTTAGCGGTTCTTTGGAATGATGAGACATTGTTGCGGATCGAATGACCACCCCGACTCTGCACTATTTATACAAATGTATAAATTGATTTCAACATACTCCCTAATAAAGCCGCCAAAAGGTTCGAATATTTCTAGTGGAGAAATAGTCGATGTGTTATTAAAAATAAAAGACATGAAGGATGAAGATGATCCGAAACGAAAACAATGGGATGCGCAAATTGACACCATCCTTGATAAAGGATTGAATTCCGATGCGCTTTATAAATCCGCAGAATTAATAGAAGAACACGATTACTTCCAGTGCTCTACCTCTGACTACGTTTTAGCGTATGTTGCTGGATTTGTGGCTCGAAAAGGGAAACGCTTTGCACGCATAATCCAAAGTGATCGCAGAAAGTTCGTTGTTTGCGAGAACTGCATCTCTTCTCTTAGCTTACAAGAAAATGAGGATGTGACAGAGCATTACAAGCTAATAGAAATGCGCTCGAAAGGCTATATGTACAAACCATCCATGAAGCTGTTTCGATTAATTAGCACTTTGGAAAGAGCCACATTGAATGTTTTAAATACGTGCCCCATCAATTCCGATACACTTTTTCAAATTACAAATGCTCTACACAACTTGTCGCCTGTTCCTTTAGTTGGATGCAAAGATCATGAAATGGCATTCACACATAGAATACTTGCTTTTTATTTGACAACGCGAATGTTTTTTTATAACAAAGCAAGCAAATAAGAACGACTGCATCGAAAATAAATAACACGAGAAAAAAGAAAATTATCTAAATTATCATATGTCAACAATGACGAAACAATGTTACAGCAAAACAATACGCAAGCCAAACAAAAATCCAAGAAAAGAAATATTGTTATTAAATGTTCAGTACCGCAGAAAAGACAAAAAACAAATAAAATAAAATAAATTTTCAAAAAAAATGTCATACATCATTTTATATATGGCTCCTTTATTATTACTTCTTTATTAATAAATGTATTTAAATTCAAAATAATCATTTATTTGCAATTTAACAATGTCTTAAGGATTCTTGATAAAAAAAAAATTTGGAGTGTGGGATTCGAACCCCAGGTAAAAAGTTTGTGGACCAACGCCTTAAACACCTCGGCCATTGATACCTCTGAAACTTGAAGATTGAAAGTCGCATATGATTATTGCTCCCCGGTTGGGGTTTGGGATATGTGATTAAGTTTAAGTTTAATTTGTATTGGGTTTATAATTAATTTTGTTAGTGTAAGTTCGATTTATTAATAAGTAGTGCGTGTACTGATAAAAAAAACTTCCCAGTGGTGGGTTTGAACTTGGGTTCGCAGCTTCATAGTTAATTATGCTATATAGTACACTTTGTCGCCACCAGGAGCCTCTGACTTCAGCTAAATGCCCGATCTTTGACGGAAAAGTAGGACCACTTTCTCGGCCATTAAGAGTTTGGTCTCCTTCTCTCTTACTTCCTGGGAATAGCCTCACTCTCCCGCACTCCCCGATCCCCGTCGGTCACTAGTCACCACCGCTGCTCAGCGCCACTTGGCGGCGCGGACGGCGACTACCTAGTCGGCCGTATACCTATAGAGTAAAGGTACTGCACCGATACACGATGCGTATATACGCCATACGGTATGCGTAGGTACTATACAGCATACGCTATAGTTTATACAGCCAACCCAACAGACAGCTCTGGCTCTGCTCTCCTCCCTTCCCTTGTGGTCGCTCTCGTGTGCCGCGGCGGCTTGCACAGGCACAGCTCTCAGAGTCTCAGCCCAGCTCAGTTCGAATCTCGCGGCCCGGCGTAGCGCACGTCTCTACTCTGCTTCCTGCAAGTATACCTGTGCGCTTTCTCTTCGATAATCCTTCGCCTGTGCTTACCAGAGCTGTTAGCCGAGTGTCACAGCTTGCATAGCACGAACGTCCGCAGTGTGTGCGAAAACTGACCAGTGCGCGATATATACCTACATTTATATTTATATAATAGCCTGTAGTGTCCGAAGGAGAACGGGAGCCAAGATGAACCGCCGCCTGCTCGTCGCCGGCTTCGCGCTGCTGCTCTGCGTCGGCCAAGGTAAGAGAGACGATCCGCGTTAAATAAATGCTGAAAACCATCCTTTCACAAGCAGCGGCAATCTTCGGCCCGGCCTTTCTATACGATCTGCAATACTTAGTTCGACAGCTTTGCGCTTTTTCCGAATTCCAAGCATGGCCGCCGCTAGCGACGATGATTATAATTTATAGAGTATAGAATGAATATATATATATATATATATATATATATATATATATATATATATATTCATACATATATATATAGCACATGCGCATCAGCGACGCCTCGATAATCCGGCCGCACAGGCGGCGGGAGAGATAAGAGCTGACTGGCAATTTACTTCGGCCCGCACCGACACGTCGCGCACGCGGCATCGAATTTTCTGATCCACCTCTCATTGTTCACCGATTGCCCCCTGCTTCTCTTGACTACTTATGCGGCTCTTTTCCTCCAAGACGAGAATGTCGAGTTATGCAGAAAGTGACGCTTTTCTTCGAACTCTGTCCGCATTGAAGATACGTCGGCCGTCGCTTGCTATATGCCGAGACAAAGATCAGCTGGCCATCAGGAAGGTGCGCGCGCGGATTTTCTCGGAAAGCTAAAACTATACAATCTTGTACAGTAGACCGCGCGCATAATACACCATAATACGACAGCCGAGCCGAACAACAATAAGAGAATGGAAGGTGCAGAGAAACGTAAAACTAGAAGGGGACCATCCGCTCGGCTCTTTAAAGCGAAAAGCGAGACGAGACAAGAGATTAAAAGAGAATCCGGCCGGAGGACGAGTTTGTGCGTGTGTCCACTGTCCACTGCGTACGGTCCAGGTGAAGGCCCATGCCGGCATACCGAAGGGTACTTATGTACTCTCGTGTATAATAGTGCAGGTTTAGTGCGGCGGGGGCGTGCTCAGAATCAGCTGGAACGTTCATGCGCGCACAAGCCCACACACATATTTAAGCAAGTCTTACTAGTACTATGTATAATAAAACGAGCAAAAGTGAATCCACGGCAGCGAAAGCGAAAAGTCAGCGCGCGGAGACGCATCAGTCATCAGACGTACACGGGACACTCGGTCGCAATCGATCTCCGAATCTTATTCTCTCTCAGCAGCTTCTCTTTCCTGCTCGGGCTTTCGCAGTCTGGCCGGCAGCTGGCGGCTTTTCGCTTTTCCGAGGGCACGCGCACGGAGAGCCCCCAAGGTATCGAGAAAAACACTGAACGCTAAGCGAGCACGTTAAGAGACGGTGCATAATGCTGTGTATTTTTTCGGCGCGCGTTCACTGGAAATTTGGCTGAACGACACCGTCTTTTTGCGTGCACGTTCGCTACTTCACGGTGAATGTTCATCAAAATAAACCCTGCGCGCAGGCTCCATCGTTACGTGCTTTTCGAAGAAAAAGATAGCCTTTGTTGCGCCCCGGGTAATTCGATTACCTGGCCCGCGAGCGAACATTATGTTGTATATAGCCCCTATGTCCCTATCAAAAATGCCTGAAAAGCAAGAATTTACACTTTTTTCTCGGATTTTCGCACTATTTTAAATTGCTCGCAACTTTCGATGGGGACGGTCAATTTCAATGATTTTCTTTTGTTTTCTTTTTTTTCTTCTCAGCAGTCCATTGATGCCGGAAAAAATAAGCGCATAATAAGGCTATTTTGGCCACCCACGCTTTATACATGTTGTATCTCCGAAGTCGCCCGTCGTTGTTCAGTTTTAATTATTTTATGGAAAACAGCGCTCAGTCTCCCTTCTTCCTCTCGTACAATATCTATTACACAGTAGTGATCGGCTATATAATCCATGTGGCAGCGCTTGCGGGGCCGTTTCTCGCGAATTATTCGCACAAGCGCGGGCTGGTCCGCTGCCAGCGCTCTTATTCCAGCGTAGTTCGGGGCACAGTATACGGGGCCGTCACGTAGCTGAAGATAAAAAAGCTCGTGAAAAAGCTTATAAATCGGCTCTGTAATAAGTGTAAAGGATGCGTAAAGTCGCAAGAGCGGAGCTTCTAGCGGACTTTTCTTTCTTCTCGATCTCTAAATCTCCTAAACAATATTATAATAAAGGGGTGGCGTTGCGCGCGTGTACATCGATATCGATCTCTATATCTTAGCATATAGCTTCTCTCTCACGCTCCAAAGCGTTCGCGCCGCGCGCGCTTTCCAAATTGAAAATGCGATGGTGGATTTTCGGGGGGGGGGGGGGGGCAGATGAGGCGATAGCCCGGCTGCCGCGGCGTTCTTTTTTCTGTGTTTTTCTCTGTCATTCGACACGAGCAGCGCGACTTGTGATAGTGCGGGCAGTGTGACCGATGCCATCGAATAAGGAAATTCGGCTGTGCCGCGGCAGCAGTCCTGCACTGCGCAGAGGTTTACAACATTATAATATATTATATACTTACTCAACAGCAGAACGCGCAGATGGTGCGGCTGCATGACGTCACAGAGCGCGCCGAGCCGCTTCGAGTCCGCTCGTAAAGCGCCTATAGGTATGTAATGTATAGAGGCGGGAGTGAGAGCTTGCAGTGAGAGCTCTTTCATTCGGTCGTCGGAATAACTTACGCGAGAGAGAATATTTACCGTTTCCGCCCGCTGCCCCTTCGCCGCCGCCGGCGGATACAGGCCTCGGGGTCAAAGAGATCGGGGTCGCGTCGCGTACAGTACACGTCCTTACCTCGATCCTCACCTGCACTCTATGTGCTTAAAAGTACTCGATCTCGTTTCTATATGAGCATTCTCCGCAATGGCTGTGCTGCTGATATGCTCGATATCAGTCTCGCAAAGCGCAAGCGCGGAGGAAAAGGAAAGGATGCGAATGATTGAAGAATACTGCAGGACGTGTGCGCGTAATCTGATATCCCGCCGCGTGCATGTCGCGGCCTGCAGTAGGAGGAGAAAATTTATGCTCGAAATCGGCATTCCAATGAAAACTTGGATAACGAGCGCGCACGCTCGTTCCACCCTTGAAATGAAGCTAGCTGCGGGGAAATCGGGGGAGCCCAGCCCATATGTCGAAATCGAGCGTGCGCGTGTAGCGTGTAGGTCTACGTTCTATTGTACTGTAAGTGTACGCGAGTCGCGCTTAGTAATGAGAAGCGGGCGTGCTGATGTCATCGCGGCCTGAGAAGCCCACTGCGTCGCTCTTCTTCTCTGTCTCTCTTTTTTTCTCGAGAGATAAGCTGCGCCGCGGAAAAGCCGACGTCATTCGCGGAACGTCTGCGAGAGAGAATCTGTTAATATCCGCCGCCGTCGGACTAATTGATGCGATGCCGCTATTTCGGGAACTACGTTGCTGCATTTGACTCGCTATTCATTCGCGGTTCGGTGACTAATAATTACACCAGCTATGCTCTCGTTAGTCAAAATTATCAAAAGCCCCGCGCGATGAGATCGCCCGTCATCCAAGCGATGTGAACTTATTGCATTACTTTTACTTTCAAGTGTAATGAGTCAAAAACGTGCGATCTCGCTGTAACGGCCAATACGCGCGCGCGTTTTTATTTTCTAACCTCTCCGAGCGCGCGCCAGTGGATTGCTCAACGGCAGAAAGTTTTTTCTCGAGCCTCGCCTCTTTAAATGCTCATTAAGCGCAAGCGCCCAAGTAATTCAGTAAATAACCTAGACATCCTTCACATCAGTTGCGATTGTTTGCTGCTGCTCCGCTTTCTTACAGCTTTTGTCTAATAAATGGCCTGCTTCGTTACTCTTTATCGTCCGAGTACTTAACGAGCGTTCCATTTTTTTAAACGATCGAGATATGAGCTAGAGTTGCGCTACGAGAGCTTCTTGATTGCTGTATCACCGCGCAGTTACGAGACTCTCGCAAACTTATATTCTGCAGGCTCGAGCGCGCGCGAGCCTCTTTACTTCGAGGAATAGTAGGATTTCTTTCAGCAGTCACTTTGTGCGCCCCCGGTCGAGGCTGGTCTGAATATCTTGCTGCGGTTCTCCCGAGCCATTGATCGATCGGGTTCTTTCTGCTTTTCGTGCGGGGGAGCGCTATATATAGTATATGTATATAAGCAGCGCAAGCAGTTCCTTCTTTCTTCTTATTATATATTTCAATTCATGTTCCGCCTTAGCGCAGCGCACGCATGTAACCTATATCTGGATTCCAGTTGAATTTTACTCACCGCGCGAACGTCGCTTCGCGAAAAGCGAGGAAAGCGCTTTGAAGCGCCTCTTCTGCTCTCTAGTCGAAATACCTCGAAAAGTGAGCGTTTAGGAGGGAATTTGAATTTCAAAGCTCGCTCCATTGTCAAGCGCCGAACAAACAGCTCGGCTTCTCCATGTGTTCTCGGACTCTATTATTTTAGTGAAAGAATAGAAGGTATGCGTCGACACGTAGAAGAGCGTATGAAGATGCGCCTGGATTTTTCAAAAACTTGCGACTACAAAGCTCGGCTAATTGAAGTGTAATTGTAAAGGAACGATTGCATCATGCGAGGTGAATTGGTCGCTATGGTAAAACCGACAATTAGATTAGGATAGCGAAAGTCCATCAATACGTTGGCTCGACGAGCGATAAACGGGTATCTTCTCGAAGGTGTGCTTGCTCGCGCCGACATATACAGCCTTGTGTCGGCGTGGCGTTTCGATCGAAAGGCAAACAGAGGAAACGTGCCGTTTGAAAAACAGGCCCAGGCCCCGCAGAGGCGAATGCGTGGGCGAGTCTTACACCTGCCGCTCGTGTCCACGAACCCCAACTTCTCTCTCTCTCTCTCTCTCTCTCTCTCTCTCTCTCTCTCTCTCTCTCTCTCTCTCTCTCTCTCTCTCTCTCTCCCTCTCCCTCTCTCTCGCCCTGCAATGGCTTCCGCATATTCTGCTGCTTGGTCGTGTCCTCTGCCGTGAATCGTCACACGCGGCCGCACGTTATTTTTAACTTCATCATCTTGCCTATTCCTGCCATTTTGCAACCGGTTATGCGAATAAAACTCGTTCGATATTGAGTCGCAGATATCGTGTGCAGAAAATTCTTCGAGCCGAACGACTTTCCGGCTGGCCTCATTCTGCGCAAGTATCGTTCGTTCGCGCGCGAAAGTAAACAGAAAGTGCATCCGATGTGATCACACGCTTGTTGTTGTTGTTACGCAACGCTTGTAGACGAGCGAGCGATAAAATCTTCGTACGGGAAACCGCTTTCATTCACGCAGTGCCGAAGTCGAATCCACAGAGAAATGAGCGAGTAAGAGCTGTTGAGTGATACGATCGAATGAAGACGATAAGAGATTGTAAAGAGCCATCAGAGGTGCGCGCATTCCCGCAATGTGAGTCGCAGCGGCGGTCGCCCGTTATATATATATATATATATATATATATATATATATATATATAATAGGTGCGAGCAGCAGCGCTCTCAGGAGTGGAGCCTGAATTATTTATGACACACGTTCGGTATATAATGCAGAGATTGCAGCTCTGCGCCAGCGTTAACGACGCTAATTATGACGCGATGTTGTGCGAATAATATAAGTACTAAGTAGTTAGCGAATCGTGCACGCCGTACACGCAGAACGGACGATTGTACAATGTGTCATTCGATTTCATTTGCAGAGCGGACCTGCTCTTCTGTTGAGATTTCAATATTAAGTCATCGAGCAATTTTCCAAGCCCATTTCCTGCACGCATCTTCGTGAATCATCGCCCCCCGAATGAACATTTCTATCTGGACCTGGCGATCCACTCACAAGAAGCATCCCGGGAATCCGAGCGCGCAGATAGCGCTCTCGGGAAGTTAGCTTATCAGAGGGCCCAGTTCTCAAGAGTCCTCCTACTCGCCTCTATGCCAGGCCTGTGTGTTGTCTCCCTGGCCTGCTGCACGCTCAGGAAGAAAGCGATACGCCGGAGAGTGGCTGCTAGTCTTACTCTATTTACGGACTGGCGGATAAGGAGAGCTTTTGTCTCGGGATATTCGGTTCCACGATAGAGGACGGACATTGGACAAGTCATGGACAAGTCTGCCTGCTTAACCGATGTATAGTTGTATAGTCATATTCTTCGAATTGCTTTCTACTGTTGTTTTGACCAGCTTATCAAATCATACTCCTTCTTGGGCAATTTTTCTGCAATTGCTCTGCAATGTAGTTAGAGAGAGAGAGAGAGAGAGAGAGAGAGAGAGAGAGAGAGAGAGAGAGAGAGAGAGAGAGAGCAAATATGCCGAGCACAAGCTCTCCTTTGTACTGGCTTCCTATGCGACTTTCCTTTCTGTGCCTGCAGTGCCGCCTGCACAGCTCAATCTCGTGTTTAACTTTTTAACTTTTTCAAGCAACTTAGCTATTCGTGCAACCGTGCAATCCCGAAGATTTCCCGACGAAAGGATCGCACAAAGTCGAAAAAGTGTGCCGCGATATCGCACCCCCAAAAGGGGACAACAGCCCAGAGGGAGGCGCGTGTTACCGGAAGCGGATATTACATTAGTGCACCATCTGCCGCGTTTTATGAAGAGTACCCTCGCACATGCGCGCGGCTGCGGCGGAGTAATGCCCTCTCGACGACGCTTTCTCGACAATCGGTATTCTTCTCTCAATCAATTGTACCCGATAATAAATGTTGTCGCTACGATATTCGGAGCGATGAAAGTGCGTTGATTGAAGCAGCCAAAGTAAAAGCATAAACGATGTGCAATAGGAAAAGTCGGAAAAGCGCACTATGCGCACCGTACTATACAAGGCGACGCGAGAGAGAGAGAGAGAGAGAGAGAGAGAGAGAGAGAGAGAGCAGTGTAAAAAGAGAATTCCGCTGAGCGTGCACAATTGAATTACCTGGAACGAATGACTTTGATAATTGAAGTCTCGGCTCTTTCCTCCCCTCGTCCCGCTCTCTCTCTCTCTCTCTCTCTCTCTCTCTCTCTCTCTCTCTCTCTCTCTCTCTCTCTCCCGCTCTCGACGCGTACCGAGATAGCTTCAGGTCCAGTCTGGCCTATCATCTTGAGACGACTGGGCGCTGCTACGTACACAATAAGACTCGTTAAGAATGACTCGATATAAGTAAGATTCGAATCGCCAGTTCTATCCGGCGCTGCTGCAGCTTTATCGACTCGTTTTATCTGAATCTCCGAGTGCGCGCGGGCTTACGTAACTCGTGGGCTTACGTATGATACTGCGCGCAGTCGGTGACTTTTTCTCCCGTTAATCGGAGAGCTCGAGACGCGTAAACTCGATACAGAAATCGCACTGGCTTCTGCTCCAGATATCTCTGCTGATCCGTCAAAAGCGATACTTATACGCGGCGCGAAGGTCGATCTAAAACCGGGAAATCGGAGCGGAAATTCGAGCTCGTGCCGAAGCTCAAAGATAAGTATCGCGGTGTTATCTCTGTACATATCAGGGCTTAGAGGCACGAGAAGTGGAAAAACGGAATGCTCTTTCCGGGCTCTCGACCGGACACCAGGAGTATAGAGCGCGCATATAGTATGGAGCACGATTGGTAGTGCATTAAAATAAAGCAGAGTTCGATCTCGAGCCCTGCAGCTCCCCGAAAAGGGAGACGAGGATAAATCAGAGGAAGGCGCGCTGTGCGCAGACAAAAAAGACGGGAAAGGAAGAGATCCATCCAGCCGCTCCTATTATATTGAGCAATCAAACGCAGCCGAATGGGAAAAGAAAGTCCGTAGTCACGCGGAGCTGAGCCGCGAGCCGCGCGCGCTCGGGGTCGAAGTAAAGAGCCGCAAGTTCAAGGCCAGCTGCTGAAAAATCCAGTTTCTCTCTCCCCTCGGTCTGCACTCCAAGTCTACGCGCTATCCCGCGGCGAGCGAGCGCGTGCGCAGTTCGCGCAGTTTGCGCACGCCCGCGCGAGGCGCCCCGGGTCTTCACTCTTCCTGCGTGCAAAGAAGGTCCTGCGCAGTTCCCATCCGAGTCCTGACGGCGCGGCGGCCGCGGCGGAAGACAGCGCTGCAGCTGCGCGCTCGGGCGACGCACCTCGTCCTGTGTAATGCGGCAATAATCCTTTTTTTTCCTTCGCGAGCATGGCCGCGCCGGATTATATGCCGGGGCTAGGTTGAGGTCGACGTTCTTCCTCTCCTTTCTCTGCTTTCTTTTCGTTTGTTTTGTTTTGTTTTTTATGCTTCGACAGCGGAACTCACGTATTTTTCTTCCGAGCTGACGCCCGAGAGCTGCATTTCATAGGCTGCCTAGATATTGTCATTGTGATTTACTATCTTACTTTCTCCTGCGATGCAGTTGCACCTTCCGTTCCGCAAAGCTGTTATTCAGGACACGCAAATGGATGTGTGTACACTGTGCAGTACGTATCTCGCGCCGGTTTAAAATTTTTTGAGCAGTCACAAAGCCGAAGCTACTCCCAAAGACGTTGGCGATTCGCGCATCTTCGACGCCCACTACGAAAATGAACCAATTTTTCACAGCTTTGCGCGCGCGTGGATAATCGATTTATAGAGCCTCTCGCTATGCCCCCATGAGGGCACGACGCCGACGTCAGCTCTAATTGCATGCGCATTGTACAACGCATCCGGGCCGTGGCTCCGGACGCTCCTCTCGAGAGTCAGTTACGAGAACGACGAAGGTGGTTTCCAAATGTCTAAAGTCTCCCACTTGATGCATTTTTTCAGCCTTTTTCACAAAAGAATAAATAAAAAATAAATAAAAAATAAGCGAAATATAAGAAGAAGACTGCTGCACTTGGCCCGACAGATCTGGTAACGTTTCCGCGTCCCAAATGAGTAAGCCTTATATTCCGCTGTATTTATATAATCTCGATTTTTCAACGGTAAACATTGCGAAGACTGTCGAGGCGGCTCTCTAGACAGAGCGGACAAGAGAAAATTGGAGCAACTGCAGTATGAGACACGCAGCCGGCGTCGTAAATAAAGGCCAGAAGAGCAAGTACACTGTCAAAAAAAACACAGTCATTTCTGCTGTAAAGTCCGATAGTTTTAACCGTTCTGCCACCGTAACGACTCTTCAGTAAAAACAACGGTGTGCCACTGGTAATTTTGGCGAGTCTTCGTACAATGACGGATTACTGGTGCCATTTCAGTTAAAATGGTTGAGTTTTTTTTTCAGTGTAGGCATCGCATCGGGGCTTTTGCCTCCGCGATCAGAAAGAAGCTCTCGCGAAGAAGCTATAAATACCCGCGCGCGAAAGTCGCCTCGCCGCGCCTCAAGACTCCGCTCGGTGTCGCGTGATAGAGAGAGAGAGAGAGAGAGAGAGAGAGAGAGAGGGGGGGGGGCGGATCGAGCCCTCTAGACTGATCGGATTGAAGGCCAGCGTATGTTCGAGCGCATTCGCGGTGCGACTTTCTTTGCGAAGTAAAATGTTGTAATGCACATGCAAAGAGTCGCAGAAGAGGACTCGGCCGCGGGAAGAAGCAAGAGTAGCTATATACACTATACGGATTACGGGCGAGCTGCTGCGAGGTGGATGACGTCAGCGTCTAAAATTTCGAGCCAGTCCAAGGTCTCTCTCGCGCCGCAGTGTGATGCAGCCTACCGCATGAGTTGGCGCGCTCTCGTATACAAAGCCCGCCGGGGCTCTTGAACTCGGACGAATCGGCGAGACTATGCGCTCGCATACGCCTACTTAGTCTACTTACTTACTTTATCGCTTCCTTACTATACTCTGCTCCTCTTGTATGCGGGCATTGCATTTGATGCGGCATATATAGGCGCCCGAACCGTATCAATCAGGATTTTTCAGGACATGGCGTGAATAACGTTGTGTCAAAATGCACGTCGATCGAATCTTCAGGCTATGCAATCCAACCAACTGCTGCGATATAAAAGCAATCCTCTCGCGTGGTACGAATATCGCCGTGAAATTGATAATAAAACTCCAGCTCGCTTCGTAACGCAACACAAGACTTTCATTAATGTTCAACTCGATATCAGCTAAAATTTGATTGTTTCGCGATTTGCAGAGAAAAGGGCCTTTTGATGATTTATATGTATATCATTATATTATATGCCAGCTTATTGAGCCTGATGTGTGCCGTGTGTCTCCTCCTTCGATATACTGAAGAATCAGCAGCGCACACACGCTTGCTCACAGCTTGCGAAAATCGTCAAAATCGATCGATCGTTCAGAAATCGTTCAAATATCGTTATATACTGCCCGCGCGAGGATAACGGTGCGGCTGCGGAAAAAGGATATTAATTGTAAACACAGCGAGCACGTATAGGCAAGTTGTTCTCTTCTTGAGCCCCCGGCTATGCCGATCAATTCTGCCAACGATATCGTTTCGAGCGCGCTCGCGACAACTCGCCTTTATTTTCCCCTCTCGAACGCCTTGCAGTTCCAATCGGATTCAGTAATGGCGGAGTTCCCCCACCCCTCCCTCACCACTGTATTCCGAGCGAGCGAGCTTAATTGATATTGGAGCTGTTTATTCCGCCGCGACGAGTGGGATATAATTTTCTCTTGTTACAATCAAATATTCGCGGATCCTTCGCTCATTATAGCAGCTAATGCCAGTAGCTGATGTACAAGCCGCACGGCATTCGACTAACGAAAGCTCGCCGTTCTAATTAAGCATTCAGCTCTCGCCCTCGCCGATAAGTCATGAAAGCCTGAAAGCAGCTGCGCAGTCCGTAGACCGAATCGGGACAAATGTCGCTCTAGCCGCTCCCCGAAATTTCCTGTCACGCGAGACTTTGGTAAGCTCGCGTCCGCGCTGCCACATTCGAATTTCGGCGGCAAAGCGGCCTCCCTGCTCTTTATTAAATATTAAATTAAATCGTCCTTTTGCGTGGAAATTTCGGCGCGAGCTAAGATCTCATTTCATTGCAACGATACTCCGGCGCCTCTTCCGAGAATACAAAAAGAATTCCCCGAACGTCCCGATTAAGTACATCCTCCGAGCGCATCAGGCTTCGTGAAAGGCGAGCGATTGTTTTGTTCACCCGCAGCGTCAGCGCGAGAGTGAAGCCGCTCTACTTACACGATTACTTTTTCTTCTAATAGCGCATTCCCTTTGTTTGTTCCAGGTAAGCATGCAGAAAGAGCGCCAAGTAGAAGTGATTTGTTGCTTGAAATCAAAGCTGTCCCATCCGCGCGAACGGTGAAGTATTATTTTGGATGAAAAATATATGCAGTACACAACCCTATGGGGTGCAAGTATACACACCTGGCTACGCTGGAAATTTTCCAACTTATAACAAGCGTGAATAACGCGCGTTGTTTGCGCAGATGAAGCACAACTATGCCCTTATCTCCGTCAAATTCCTCTGCGCGCTATATGGAATTACATAAGCTACACGTATTAGAGCGCCGTTAACTGCGCAGTTAACGAAGCTGAAACAATTATGCGATCGGCGTAGGCATTAATGTACAATATATAAACTAGCACAACTCACGATTTGCTGCGAAGAGTAGCACAGTTTAGAAATACTGTCAACAGTAGCACAACTCGCGACTTTATATTACTTAAAATGAGTGAGTATTTTACGTTTTTATTGGGTTATTTTGTTGGTCAAGTTCATGAAAACCTTGGACAAAGACAGACAAACCTCAAAGTTTAAAAAAGTTTCGGAAATTTTAGGAGCTTTCTAAAAAAAGTGAATAATTTAAAAAAATGTTTGTAAAAAATTATTGTACTTGTGAAAACAATTTTAAATTCGGTTAAAAGTTGTAAATTGTGAATATTTAAAAATATTCATTAGGGACAGTTTCGCAAAAATCGGGAAATTTTGAAGAAATTCGTTGTTTAAGTTGTGCTAGTCTTCGCGGGAAATTTTGAGTTGTGCTAATCTAGCGTGCGTGAAATGAGTTGTGCTACTTATGACGGGAAATTTGAACAGTGCTACTCTTCGTAGGGAGCGACGATATGTTCAATCGGCCATTATCGCGTTTCCTACTAAGTATGCCTGCCCCTGGTTTGTTGACCCAACAGTATCGCCAGCCTACATCAAGTGGCGCGGTAGCGCCACGAAGGCGAGTTTGAGAAGCAGACGGAGCCACGTTGCCCGTGACACTATTTACTTCTATATTGCTGTTCGGATTATTCATGATACAGAAAAAAATGCTTATCGTTTGGCTTATTAGTATCTTTTCTTAGCTGAACTATGATTTCAAACGAACATTTTTGTACATAAGCCGTTTTTTTAATAATAAACGAGTGTATATATCGCGAATGCTCGGAACAGTTTCTCTACATTTTTCTCCAGTGTGGTAAGACCGTGAAGTTGGCTTCCTAGCTGAAAAGTGGTAGGAGCGTGAAGTTGGCCGCACAAGCTATTATGTGTAATACAGTTGGGTATAATCGCTTTCCCAGAGAATAAATGTGTTTACATTGTCTGCTTGAATTTAAGGTTATGTTTTTGAGGTCTGGGTGGTGCGCTCCGTGGTTTTTCGTGTCTAAGAAAATAAATCATACGAGGACGGCGTCTACGTGGACAGGGTGGCCGATGACGAGGTCTAGGTAGTTCGCACTTGGTTTTCGGTGTCTAGGTGTAGAAATCATTCGAGGGTAGTATATCAGAACAATCACTTTAGGGATAAAAATGTTACAAAAAGGCCATGGTCGAAAGGTGCTAAAGATGCTTATTTATTTTATTTTTAGGACAAATATGAAATACTCAAAAAAATTTACTAAAAAGTAAAAGGTTAGGCGAGTTTAATATATTCCTCAACGAAATAACTGATAAAAAAGAAATGAGATCAATCAAACAAAGTCAAGTTTATTATATTGGATCATAATGAAGCATTAACATTTTTTTTTTTTTTTTTTTTTTTGTCAATAAAGGGCTTACTTAACTTAAAATTAAGTTATATAATGATGAATTAAGAACAACTCTCAAGATACTTACTAGGTAACTTGCCATGACCGTTAGTTTAGTTGTGTAGTAGTGTGGGTAACCTGTTAGTTATTAACAATTTATTGCAAAAAAACGCGATTTTGGTCTTTTTTGGCTTATAACTATAAATCTAAAGGCGCTGTCAGAATGACTCAACGAGATGATTTGTAGAGAATAGAAATATCTACAAAATGAGAGGTCGAACGCCTCAATCGGATAATTAGGTCCTGAGATAATTAGGAAAAACCGGAAAATCCGATTCTTTGGTCTGTTTTCGGAAAAAATCATTACAAAAGGTACAGTGGGATATTTTTGTCGAACTCTCTGTTCCTATTTATAACCGACGCTCTGCTCATCGGTATGTGTCTGCTCATCGGTGCGCGCGCTCGGCCGATTTTCGCGAACTTTACGATGGTTTTTCGCATGCTTCCAGGCACTTGATCGAAAAACTGAAATCTACGTTTTGTAGTGCACGATGTCAACTTTTCGACCCTTTTTTTGCACCACAAACTTTGAATCGCAATTTTGAAGAAACTAATAATCCGACAGCACCTAACTTTTGCACATATAAAGAACATTATAATCCCTACTTTTCCCAAAATTGTAGCGCTTCTGCTCAAAAAATGACGGAGCTATGAATTTTCGAAAAAACGCCTAGTTTTCCGGTTTTCTCTAATTATCTCAGGACATAATTATCCGATTGAGGCGTTCGACCTCTCATTTTGTAGATATTTCTATTCTCTACAAATCATCTCGTTGAGCTTATTCTGATAGCGTCTTTAGTTTTAAAGTTATGAGCAAGAAAAGACCAAAATGGCTTTTTTTTTTTGTTTTTTTTTTGCAATAGATTGTTAATAACTAACCATAAGGAACGGGCATGCGAGTGAAAAACATATACCTTTTCATCTGCTTATCATCCTTTGCATGATCGCACAATCGGTTTGCTGCAACAAATTATGTCACAATAAGGCAGTTTTAAATCCCTATCATTTTTCGCTCGACAGCAAAAATCAGTGGTTAGATAATCATCTCGCTATACTATTTGGCAGCGACGGCGCTGTATTAATTTGCGCTGGATTTTACGATGCCACGCACACAAGTGTCTAGCGGGTGAATCAGCGTCGTGCGTCTGCGATATGCGGCATCACGCGTTCATTAATGCGCGCGGATTCAACTCGCGCGTCTGCTTACTACGCTAGAGTGCGTCTTTGAGAGTAAGTAAAGCGTACGGATGACTTGCCGCGTGGTTTGCTATATGCGATAGAATAAGTACCGTTTACATTGGCTAGCTCAGAGAAATCCGCTGATCATGCCATTGACATAGTGAAATTATCAAAACTCAAAGTACAAAATATCATGATTATGAGAAAAAAACCTATATTTATTTACGCTGTATATAATATGGAGTAATCGGGTAGCGCGCTGTTATGTGTACTATCATGAACTCGTTACTATTATACAGAAACACTAGAGACGATAACGCAAAAATAAGGTATCAAACTTAAAAATCTGTAGTTTCTAATGATTGCGTCAGAAATGGGGTAGCCGAATTAATTAAAAAGATATTTGCTGTAGAAACAATGAAAAAATATGATACTCTAACCTCTTCCGTCGCATCTTTCATTCATAATCACGAATTTTCCTCTTGCCACGAGCTCTGTATGTCATGGTTTGACTTTGGTGACATTTTTTAAATAAATAACAAATAAACTGCGTAGCAAAAACTCTCATGACATATCGCCTCGCGTCGAGTAGAGTGAGGTTATGCGACTCAGTTTATCGGCTGCTCGCTACCTACCACGAATTCAAGCATGCGACGTTGCCAAGTTTATCTGTGCATGAATAACTATACGTGTGTCGTTGCTATACGTATGTAGAAGCAAAATTAATGCTATTTTAACATTATTGGTATTAAATCACTAATATCAACTATAACCACCTTAAAATCTATAAATAATGTTAAGAAACGTCGGTTATAAAAATAGATAAAAAATGTTGCAATATTTATTTTGCACGCTCAGTTCACTAGAGAGTCCGTGAAGAACTGCCTTAACAGAGGCCGCCATCATTGATCCACATAAAGCAGCGCGTAAAACACGCGTGATAGGCTCGCTTTGCATTCCAAGAGCGCGGCAAAACAAGAAAAATAACCGGACCGGCGTAAAACCTTTCGCCCGTGCAGCTCAGTTGCAAAAGCGTCGGCTCGCGCTCGACTCACTATACTATACAATAAAATCAACGCGCTCCGGTATATACAAGCGGTCTAATCTCGCTGCACGCCGAGGCTGTGCTGGAGTTTTTACGGCTGCGGCGACGAGATGGACGACTGGTATGCTGCTTTCGAAAACTGAAATTACGCGGACGATGATGACGAGGTACGTCTCAGGCTCGATTGCGCGCGGTTTAATCTTTGTCGCTGGCGTTTACTTAGCCGTAATCTGATTCGGTCCGCGCAACTGACATACAGCTCAAGCTTTTTTTCGCGCGCAGCGCGTTGAATAACTATAATACACAAGACTCCCCGTGGCAGATAAAGCCTTGAAATCTCAGGGCAAAAATGTTTACGGTCGCGGTCGCCTCCCGTAAAGGCCGTAAAGGCTGTCTCTTCTTTCGCTGGCGGGGGCGAGACACTGGTGAGAGTCGATGCGTCGCAGCCACAACCGCAGAGAAAAGTCGAAATGAGTTCCTTCCTCGGCCGTGTACACAGTCGCGTAAGAGCTTACGCAACTGGTATTTATGGTATTTGCAAGTGCTGTAGAAAGAAGCGTGCGAGCGAAACAGATAGCAGCGCGTGCGCAGTCTCCTCTTGCCTCAGCTGCGCGAGGCTATGAATCAGGCGCACCCGGCAAACAAAAGCCCTGCGCCGAAAAGCCATCCTCGGCTTCGGTGCGCAGTGCGGCTTCCTCGTCGACGCCGTCTCTCGCGTCAGGAAATTTCGTCGGTATCGCTCTCGCACCACTCCCTCTTGCCTCTGCTGCTGCCGCGTCTACATTACCCGTGCATCTGAGGCTTTTTTTAAAAGCTCTTCTCGTACTCAAACGCGAGCGAGTTATTGCATTCGAAAGGCGGGATGATAAGGCCGGAGTCGACCTTGTCTGGGCGAGAGAGCGGTTCGCGCCGGAGTGGCTTTTATTGCGAAACTTTTCATTGTTCCTTTGCCTTTTGTCGGAAAATTAATTGCCGATTGAAATGCGCCGGAATCAACGTTATATAATATATAGGCATACTGCAGAGTCGGAGCGCGGCTCGCCGTGAAATATGCATGCTACTTCTCCGGGGAATGCGACCGAGTGACGGCCGGATTCTCGGTCGTCGAAAGCCTCGGCGAGTTGCGCGATATCATAAGTGCTCGTCCTCGCGCGCTTTACATGCCTCGCGGCGGCGCCCACGATATTGCCTCGTATAATAGTGCTATACTCTGCGGTGCCAGGAGCGCGACTCGCAGGACTGTCTGATGCATGGCGCACGGAGAGTGTCTGAGTGTTTGTAAGCGAGTCCCGCGCGCGCCAGCTGCGAGATTTGGATTTTAGGTCACAGCGATTCGAATCCGGAAGTGCTCGCGCTCGTCACTTTCCGTTGCGCAAGACGGGGATACAGGCTAATGGAATGATTGAGCGCGCGCGATGAGTCGCTTTCGACATTGACATTTCGATTGCGCGAGAGCCTGCTTCATTGTCGCGCGCTAGTTCTGCGGATGCTGGAGGCGATGAGGAAACATTGAAATTGAAACATTGGGCGATGATCGACTCGCCCGGAAAAGCATTGGACGTGAAAGTTCCCGCACGCTCGATAAGCAGCATAGAGGGATCTCGTATAAACGCCTCAGGCTGGGCGGCAGTTCGGTTCTCAGACCCATCGAGAGCCTTCCCGTGCAGAATCGGCTGTTACCTGCGATTAACTGAAATTTCTGTACAGCACACGCGCGCATCGCGCTCGAATGTACGCAGCTGGCCTGAAAATCCATGGTTATGTTATGGCCGGTTATGGGAAACGCTCGAGGAAGGAATCGGCCCGGAAAGATTGCCGCGCTGACGCGCAATCGAAAATCCGTTTCGATTGCAATCCTGTTCTCCGGCTTCTTACACGCAAGCAGCAAAGCAGACTGGAGAGAGATAGAAAAGAAACCTAAGAAAATCCTCATAATAGTCCATCAATTAGCCAGACTCGCGTGCCGATGCGACATAAGCATCGCCGGGCAAGCGCAATTAGTGTACATACACATACGTAATGCAGTAACGATTGTAACGCGAGAGGATGAATGAAGGGATTCCGAGAGATTCACCGTCGCCTCGCGATGGAGACGCTATCCACAGATGTGCGGTAAAACTAGTTTTTCTCGCAGAGGCTGCAAGTGTGCGTAGCCTAATTCTGAAGGCAGAAAGTGAAAGCCTCATTATAAGCTAACCGTATACATTTTTTCCGAATCGATTCCCATCCGAAGCTGAACGAGGCAAATGGATTTATCAGTCCCGCTACTGCTGATGTAAGCGTGTAATATTCGATGCTGTCCACTTCATTATAGGAATGCCTAAACGCGCGATAAACCGCCCTGCCCGCCTCGCCGTGGTTGTATGTGCTTGTTAATTAATGTAGCATCGCTGGCAAAGCAATCATATCGTTCGATTTGCTCTCGCGCCTGGTATTTCTGATGGACTTGCGGCTCGGATAGGGTTAACGGTATCCACAACTTCATTTCGAA
Organism: Nasonia vitripennis; assembly: GCF_009193385.2. Classification (NCBI taxonomy): domain Eukaryota; kingdom Metazoa; phylum Arthropoda; class Insecta; order Hymenoptera; family Pteromalidae; genus Nasonia; species Nasonia vitripennis. Next base: position 12,662,168 of record NC_045759.1, on the reverse strand, counting down.
ACGAAACAGCCAGCGCGCGCGCGCTGCAGTCGACCCGAGTTCTGCTGTAAAACATGCTTCTCATCGCGCGCGACCCGCAGCCCTCGGATAAGAAATCGGACGAGAAGAAAAACACCTGTTGAAGAGAAGCTCAGCACGCAGAGTGCGCCTCTTGCTCGTTTTATCTGGTTTCACGACCGCCTGCCCCCCCCCCCCCCCCCCCGCTCTCGCTCTCTCTCTCTCTCTCTCTCTCTCTCTCTCTCTCACTCGGTCCCCGGAAAATCAAAGGCGGCGGGGCCGGCGCGCCTTACACTTCATCGCCGGCTTGTAAGAGAATATTATAAAAAGCTACATCGTCACTCCTGCACGGGATGAGCGACACAGACAGAGGGATTACGATAATTCGATGATGCTCTAGCGTCGACCAACGACACTCGCTGACGCTTATTTCTTTATTTGCCTTTTACTCGGAAAATAATCATCGTCCTCTAAAACTTTCGATGAATGTGCTCCGTTCACCTCTAAATTACGAAGCGATGTATTCGACGGCGTCGCAGGTGCCTCGATTTTCGAAACCCATGCATCACACACTCTCCTGTCTTCACGCACGAACCTCCTCCGTATTCCGTCCGCGCGCGCTACTCGGCTACTCCTAGCACAGGAGCTGCGGGTAATCTATTTGAATTAATAATGCACGTGAAAAGCTCTCTTTCTCTGTCCTTCGTATGACTGTGCGCAGCGAGGGTACAATATGTAGCATGGGCGATTCTCTATTGGTAAGAATTCCGTAAAGTGCGCTTACTTTACAGCGGCGCGGCGCACAGGCACGTATGCGCTGTATATCGAGCATGAAAATCGAAAAAAATTCTCGCCCCACACACACACGCGCGCGCGCGCGAGCGAGCGAGCGGTAAGCAGCGTAAACCGATGACTCGCCTTGCATTACTCATGAGCCGAAAAACACTTCGTATACATACATTCGTGGCATAATTACACATACCTACTGCGTGCAACAGCTCGTCCATTCGTAAAAGCCGCACAGCCGCGCGCACACGTATGGATTTCGGGCGATTGAAAATGAAATAGTAAAAAAGACGGGAATGCGCGCGAGGATCGACTATTCTCGGATTAATCAACGCCCCGCGTTGAGAGATCCACTGAACTTGGCATTGTTTTCCGGTTATTAATCGATCGGTTCAGCGCTTCTGCGAACGTTTTATATAATAGTGCGCAGGCATAACGCATCGAGAGAGGCCGCGCTTGAATGGCTTTGATTGAGGGGAGCTACCCTGACTCGAGCGCAGCTGCGGCACGCGATATCAAGTGCAATTGCGTTCTGCTTGGCGAGAGATAGCGCCGCAGCCGCGAAAAGTCGCAAAAGTTCTATACGGGAGCTCGGGCGAGTATAATACTCGGCTGCGCATACTTGCATACTCATATACAACCAATCGCGCAAGCCATTAGTCACCACAGGGGATACGCGATGCGGTGATTATTCATCTGTAGCGGACGATCGAAGCGATGACGCAGCTCTGAGAGTAATTCGCTTTCGAGTCGCACGCGTATCAGCGGCAACAGCGACAAGGGAAAGCTTGCACTCGACGCGTGTTTTTCTTGTCAGCTGTCCCCCCAGCAATGGAGCTCCGGCGGGATAAGGAGAAAATATTCTCCTCTTCGTAGCGGCACGCGAGACTGGCGTTTGTGTGCTAAACAGGGTCAGCGGAAATCCAAAGACACTGTACGGAATATTCCAGCTCGAGTCTTGTCGTGCGCGCGTTTACTGGGTCAGCGACAATTATATATATATATATATATATGAAATCGCGATCCCGAGCTGATAATGCAATTCACGGTGTGCGCTGTGCTGCGAGCGAATGCGAGAACCGCCTATCGTTCGGTCGACTGTTCGATTCAGTTCGATTCAAGCGGCGACAGCCATTACGCAGCTCTCCTATAGTAAAAAGTCAGGCGCGCAAATGGGCCGCATGAGGTGCATGCTCGCCGCTGAAAAATGGACTTTGGCTCGGCAGGTTCGTGCGCAGCTGTTTGTCGGGCGACAATGAGGACTCTCCGCCCCTCCGAAAAATCCGCTTCTACCTGTTACGCAATTCTCTCGTGATTATTCAAGCGATTCGTATGCAGCGCGCCGCCCCGAATAAAGCAAAGTAATACATCAAGCGCATGATTCGCTTCGGGTGAGTCAGGTAAGCCTCGTGTCGCGGCTCACCTACATGCCGCTGCAGGTAAAACGTGGCGCTCGTAAAATGTGTGTACGAGCGCCACGACGTGGATATATAGAGGAAAAAAGAATTGCGCGCATGCATGCCGTAAAATGTAGGCTTATATTAGTGCCGTTGATGCAAAGGCCTGCAAGGTCTCCAGATATGCTAATTGAATTCTCGACTTTCTATATATACACAGCGTTGGAACGTCGAACGAAGCTGCGCGCTCGCGCGATTGGGAGGAGTGCGCGCGATGTAAAATGATCGGCGGGGATTGCGCCGTGCGCCTCGCAGACTCTGAGTGCACGCATTAGTTACGTCGAGACGGGGGAGAGCGAGTGACCGAGTTGCCGGGCGCCGCTCGCGACATTATGCGGAAATGACGCGTTTGTAATACTAATGCTGGCTATGCCGACCGATAAGCACCGAACTTGTACAGTGGAGAGCGGGGGAGGCCGCATGAATAATCCCCGCCACGGCGGAGGTATATAATCGTCGTTGCGGCTATACACAACTCCGGGACAAAAGTAGCGACGCGGCGGGCGTGGAGGTGAAAAATAGTGCCAGCAACGAAAGGGATTGATGAGAGCAAAGTGACGGCGCGACATCAGCGTCAACATGTGCCGACGAGGCCTCGTGCTTCCCGAGAGCGCTGAATTCTATCGGCTCTCTCTCTCTCTCTCTCTCTCTCTCTCTCTCTCTCGTCTAAGAATAGAAACTCCCCATTTCCATAGAGCGTCGGCTCCGCTTTTTTTACCCTTTTTCCGGACGCTCCGCGCGGCTCTTTCCATTCCACTCGCCTTTCCTTTCTTCTCCACTCTCGCGCGCGCTCCCCGCGTGTGAGGCGCGCCGCATCAGAAAAACGCGTAGAACAAATACGAGCGATAAACGCGCGAGATACACCTAATCTCGAGGAGTAAATATCGGAAGGCACTCCGCGGCCTAATTAATTAGCTCGTTAGCACCACGCGGTCGGAGCGATATAACTAGGAGCTCCGCTCCCCGTACCAGCGATTACCGCGCTGACTATGCACACGGAGCGAGAATCGCCGGGCGTCAGTGGCTTCTTTGTTCCGCTGTTTGCCTACACTCGCGGCGGCGGAGGTGCCTGCACATACCGCTTACTTATGCGGAGAGAGAGAGAGAGAGAGAGAGAGAGACGAGGCCCTTTCCTGACGATGCTCCGTCGAGCTTTTCACAATCGGCTCGTCACAATGAATCACCGGCGGCTCTGATTCAGCCGCCTCGGCATATGCTGTGATTAGCCGAGGAATTCAAGAAGAATCGCAGCCCTATCAGCAGCCAACTAGAGCTATCCCGACGCGGTGCGCGCGGCGACCGCACGCAGTCGAATGGGTCGACGAACTCTCGAGGGACCGTCGGCCGTCTCTGCGCAGCGCGCGCGTACGAAGAAGGGCTACTTAAAAAAAGCTGCGGCTGGCCGCCGAAAAGAAGAATACTCTCCGCGGCAATTAGCCGTTCGGCTAGATTCCCCCGACGAATCAATCGCGAGCGTGACTCAGTCTCTCGCGCGAGCCTTTGTATAGCTCGGCCGCGTATTCTCTCTCTCTCTCTCTCTCTCTCTCTCTCTCTCTCTCTCTCTCGTCTTTTTCTGCCTTTTACACGCATACTTTCTCTCGTCCGGGCTCTTCCGCGCGCTGCGCGCGACGAATATAGCCAGAGGGCTTCTCCCTTTTAACCACCGCGTAGCAGCGACTACTGCAATCGCGAGTACGGTGCGCGCGACACCGGCCGCCGCTTCGCGGAAAGATTCCAAAGTTAGCGCGAGTCTGCGGCTCCTTCCACGAACTTGACTCGTCGAGCTGCTACTTTTCCTCGGCGGCCGCCGCGCTCTTTATGCGCGCGCGTACGCTACGTGAGATCGAGACTTGAGATTGCTAGAATACTGCTATACTTGCTATACAGCTCGCCCGCACATGCTCCGAAAAAGCAGGCTGCACGTATTACCTTGCGGGGGCGGTAGCAAGGCCAGTCGAATTACACGCTCCTCGAATGGCGATCGTCGCAGTCGGCGGCGGCAGCAGCAGCGAAAATCTCCGATACGTGACGTCGCGCACTCCCGGCGAACGTTTTCCCGGAGCTCCGACACTGCAGGAATGTTTTCGGACCGCGCGATCAAACGCGTCGGGAATTGCCTGCCCGTATCCCGTATCTCTGGTGCAATCGCTCATCTCTATCATTTGAGAACTGTTTCGCGCATCCTCAACCCCTTGGACATCCGGCCGGCGGCGAGTGTAATCTCCCGCATCTCCTCCTCTCATCGCGCGCGGCACTGCATTTTTCTGTTTACGCGACTCGGCTTATTCGACTCCGCGGCATGAAAAAAAAAAAAAAAAAAAAAAACGAGGGAGAGAGAAGGGCCGCCTTGTGCTGCGCAAATATTATACTTATAGTCACGCGCCCCTGTGTAGCATCTCTGCAGGTCTCTCCCGCGCGCTCTGCTTCGCAAACACATGCGCGCACGCGAGCGGCCACTTTTCGAAATGGCGCATTCGCGCTCGGCCGCTAATTTTACTGCGTCCAACTTTTTCATCGCTTATTAACGAGGCTTCGCACCTTCGCGGCTGCGCCTGCAGGCTCTTGGGCTTTCCCTCCCCTTTTCTACGCCCAATTGTGCAATTTCCATTGCGTATAATTACCTGTTGGCTCCACTTAGCTTCAATGCAAACTCTCTCCTCCTCCATGTCTCGACTGTCGAGAGCACAATGAAAGAGCGAGCCGCGAGCACTCGAGGATAATCAAGCGGCCTCGAAGCGCCCGCCGCTCCTTCGCCACAAGCTGCACTGCGCAGAACGGGAAAAGAATGATCGCCAGCTCTGCATGCATGCATCTCCGCAGAAAAATGACGACGGGCGCATTTCAACCATACAAAGACGACGATTACTCGTGCGAATTTTCCCTGGTTTCAGGAAAGCCATGCAGAAACGAATCGCCTGCATCTCCTTCTCCAACGTGATTTGCGACGCCGACAATTGCTTCTCGTAAAGATCGCAACAACAGAGAGCGGGGCTGACAATGAAACAGCCTCATCAGAATCCTGCTCTCTGATGAAACAGTTCCTGCGCCCGCTCGAGCGAGCTTTTTTTTAGCTCTATATAATACGCCAAAGCCCCTTGACCGCCGCGGCAGCGCGTCATAACGGCCGCGCTTTGCTCCGTAATAGGCGGATGTCGATCGGTCAACTGTGACGCCGCGTCGCTTTTTTCCTGGCTTCGTCGGGCCTTACCACGCTTCGATTGAGAGAGAGAGAGAGAGAGAGAGAGAGAGAGAGAGAGAGAGAGAGAGAGACAACGTGCGCGCGTGATCATTGTTTTTCCCCCCAGTATCGGCTTTCCTCGGAATCGTCAATTAGCCCGCAGTGTCCGAGGCGCGAGGCGAAAAAGCCATTGATCATTGAGAAACTCCCAAGCGGCAGACTTTCGAGCGAGTTCAACGCCCGCTCCCGCTGAATGGAATACCTGAGTTGCCGGCTCGGCAAAAAGCGCTCGCGCGCAAACACGATTTCGGGCCCCCTCGAAGCGCGCGCAAGTACACAACATCGGCGCGCGCGACGCTCGTGGAATACTTAACGGTGCAGCGACTGCACACACGCGCTGTACACGCACGCGAGCGCCTCGGCCTGCAAAAAGCATTTATTCGAGACTTCCCTTTTACTCCGAGGCTGCGCAAAGACTGCGCAGCAGTGCGTTCTTCGGAGGCCTGCTCGTTTGTAAAATAAAAAAATAAACGCTTTTTCTCCACGCCGTTATCTCTGCCATTCCACGCTCGCGTATGCTGGATACACAGGGAGAATTCATCTGCGTAACTCGAGAGCGCACGCCCCCCAACGAGCGTATCAGCTCCACCTATCACGCGACGTCGAGTCGAAAGCACTGGGGGCCAAAGTGTCGAACCGAATTCCACACCGGCCTATACACTTTTTCTCCTCTTTCTCCACGATCTAATTCTATCCTTCTTTCTGTCTTCCCTTCGCCTTCGGAATCGGATTCGGTCTAATCTGGCGTCGCGACGACGATAGCGGCTCCGAAAGTAGGTCACTTTCTCCGACTCTCCGGGCTTTTCCGCTTCGAAGGGAGACGCGCCGCGCTATGTGGGCGAGAAAAAACTCGACAATGCCGCCGCCGCCGCCGCCGCCGCCGCCGCCGACGCTTTCGTAATAAAGTTCCGTTCCGAGTACGAGTGCGGGAGGAGCTGGCGCGACCACTAGAAGCGCTGCGCACGAGAGTCGAGGAGGGGCCCCGGCGTTTTATCGCGGGAACGTGAGCGCGCGCGGCTTGGCTCGGCGGACAAATTCCAGTGGACCCGCGCGCGGAGTGCTTGAATTGAGGCTTTCTCTCTTGCCGCAGGCATTAAAGGCTGCCTTTGAGCGGCTTTCAAAGCGCTCGTATTAAACTCATTTTTCGGCCAGTCTGTTTACACTTTCCCAGTGTCGAGTACTCGGTGCACAACTTGGGGAGTGTAAACGTATTTCTTCGCGGCTTCAATTTTCTTCGAGAGAACGGCATAGAGGAATGCATGCATGCGCGAGTCTGCCTCTTCAAAATAAATTTAGACGCGGGCCCCCTCTCCGCGCCCCTCTCATTTCCTCGGTCTCCTTCTTCGCTCTCGCGGTCCCCGGCTCCGAAGCGGAGACAAAGCCGTAAAGCGTAATATTGCATGTCTCGGGGTCGATTTCGGCTTCGAGGAACGAGGAGACGCCGATCCATCGGGTGGAATCCAGCTTATACGCTGCATCGATCGAGCCGAGGTGCCGCCTATACTTGTGCGCTCGCCGTGCCCGTGGGGGCTCCCATCACGATAATTAAGCGTATAACAACTGGCCCCGAGAAACTCGGCGCGTAGATTTTCGCAAACGAGGAGAAGCGAAGGTGTATAGCATCAGTTTGACCTCGCGGGGATCGTTCGCTATGCACGAGTCAGCAAAGTGGCGCGAAAAGTGGCTCGCAGGATCGCTTCTCGCGCCGCGCGAGCTGTAGAATTATTTGTAGAAAGCGAGACCGACTGCCGCGTAGCCTTCGGCTCTGATTTTTCGATTTTTCACATATAGCTTCGGTTAGCGTCTTTTGCAATAATTTATTTCTCGTACAAAAAATCTACCTACAGCTAGGAAAATAAGTTAATTGCCTAATGGAATTCGCCAGTCGTCTGTCTCTTCCGGGCGCTAAAACTAAAAGCCAGCCAGCGCCGTGAAAGCGTTGAATATCCTCGTCCAGTGCTCCCAGCTGGAGCCGAGGCTGGTCACGGTTTGCCACATCTGAGAGAGCGCCTGGTCGACGGAAAGCTAATTATTCACCAACACAGCTACGTTAAAGTTCTCAAAGTATCCTCTGTATACTCACACTGAAGATGCCGCCAGCGGCCGGCGCAACGTCGCCAACAGCGGATTGAAGCTCGTCGTCCTTCTTCAGCTTGTCGCTCGCTGCCGATCCTTTCTCGGCGCCAGCCTCTTCCTCCTTGCCGTTCTTCTCGAACTCGGCTTTGGATTCTCGATAAAGTTCCTCGACCCCTTTTGGCGCTACTGCCGGTTCATCTTCATCGTCGGACTCCTCTTCTGCTGCTGCTGCTGCTGCTGCTGCTGCTGGCAGTGATGGCTCCTTAGCTTCGCCGATCTCCTCAACTGCCTCGTGCTCCTCGCTCTCGAGCTCCTTGGATTCCTCCGAGTCGCCTCCTCTCTCTCCATCAGATTCCGCAAGCGAGTCTTGCTTATCTCTGCTTTCCGAGTCGAGAGTTTCCAACTTCTCCAGGCTCGGTTCTTTTTCCGCCGAGACCGTTGCTTCCGTTGCCGTTTCAGACTAAGATTGCAAGCAACGCATAGGTTACCAAGTGTTAACGCCTGCCCGTTTCCTTCTTCGAAATGCGTACGATTGAACAATTGTGTGTCACAAACCTGCCTCCTCGTCCTCTGCACGGGCGTCGAGTAGCAGCCTTCGATCAGCAGGATCGACAAAATGATGATGCACGTCTTGTTCATCTTCGCGAATTATACTCGTTCACTCGCAAACGAAGCTTGACACTGACGATTGAACCGGGGTTCGCTTTCCTCGGCGAAGCAGAAAAGGAAAATGTCGCAGTTCGGCCGTTCGCCTCGCCTTTATAAGCTGCGCGCGTTGTTGTCGTTGGAAAACGTGTTTAATCGCCTCCGAGCTGCCGCTCCAATCTCGTACGCGTTTTACATCCAAGCTGGAACTCTCGGCGCCTTATCGAGGCATATACGATCCAGTTGCGTCAAAATTTGGGATATCTCGCCGAAGAAATGCTCTTTGTCCTTGGTGTTGGTAGTGCGCATGAGATGCGATCCTACATTTTTGAAAGCTTGAGATGTTTTTCTCGGAAAATCGGGCTATCGCTTGGCAGACAAGAGAGCTTGACATTTTTCCAGCTTGACTGGCTCTTGCGATTTTCTCTTTTTATTTGAAATGACAAATCAGCATTTGATGCCTCTCAACTACTTGTGGAACTGGCATAAGGAAGAAATCACCTCAGTTGAATGCGACTGCTCATGCGAGAGACTAAAACACTTGACAAAGGGTCTCCACGTATTGCCCTCGACGCGTATGCGCTGTTTCCTCTCTTCAAGTTCTATACTCAAGTTTCAGGCTACAGTTCTGGACCTACACATAAGCGAGTATACGTATGATATAGCAAGTCGAGTGACTTTTCGTCCGAGGCGAAGGGGGAAGGGGCCGGGGGGTCTAAGAAGATAAACCGAGTGCTCGTGCATATCGATAAATCTCGCCGATGTTAATTTCGAATCCCTATCTCGCGCGACGCGTACATCTGAGTCGCGCTCGTAAATCGTTGTCGGCCCGCGAGCACGCGCGTCTCCGCGCTTCCGCTTACTTGTGCAATGCGCGTCCTCGCGGCGATGGAAAGTACAACGGGCGAACGGCGACGGTCCTGCACTTTGTCCGAAGATTTCGACTTTTGCCGCCATCGCTGCGAACGGACGCTGAATTCCTCGGCCTCAGAGTCGGCGGTCGCGTTCGATTGTTCGATCGCATTCCCGGCGGTCATCAGCATACCTGCACGCGCTACGGTTTCTTGCGTGAAATCGGCCCGCGAGATTGATGCCTTATCCCGGCTGTCCCGCGCACGGGCTTCCATATACCTAATTGATTTATACGCGACGTCGGCGAGTACATGCTTTCACCGCGAAACTTATGCCGCCATTGTTTTGCAAATATCAGCAGCGTTGCGGGCATAAAGAAATAGAGCTCTCCCCCGTGCCGCGAGCCTCCATTGTGCGCAGCCGTGGCGCCTTCGCAGGTTGCGTGCGTGCCTGATGAATCGCGTCTGCGCGCGCGCAGGTACACGCGATCCCCATTGAGCTTCGCAGATGTGGGGCGTCGCCGCGTTGAATTTCGTACGCATAATAGGTAACCTGTCCTGCACTGGGCGGCCGGCAGGCTTTTGCTCGCGTTAGCGGGAAAAATCGTGCGACAATCGAGCCTATTGATTTGCAATACGTGCTGTGCAGCGGGTATTTATACAAGATCGAATGCTACTTTTAAAGCAACTAGTAAATAGCTGGGGCTCTGTCTCCGCGACGCCCTTGCTGCTTTTCACAGCGGCCCGCGAGGAGAGCTACGTGCGGGCGTACGGAGCAGCTGCTGCAGCGAGGGCTATTAGCCAAGTCGGCTCCCTGCCCGCATGCGCGCGTCGGAGGATCGGGAATTGGGAATAATGGGAGCAGGCCGAAGATTCGAAGCGAGCATCTCGAGGCACGGGCTTGTGGAGCAGAGAGACGCGATTCTCGAGCTCGCAGCGATCATTGCAGGATTCCACTGGGATCGAATTTATCGTATCGAATTTCACACCTGTTGTCCAGTGCAACGACCTCTGAGAATACAGCAAATTCAATTGTCCCCATGCCGCACTCCGCCTCGTCAGCTCGCTCTCCCTCTGCGCGAGCGTTCCACACATACACACACATAGCCGTGTCGTCGTCGTCGTCGTTGTCGTCGTTTAATTGACCGGTTCGCGTCGTCGTATATAGCTGGCGGCGCACATTCATGATGCGAATGCGGCCGCGCTCGACGACAGTTTTTCTCTCTCGCTCTCTCGCTCTCTCAGAGGCTTTTTGCGCTCTTGGCGCTCTCGGCAGCATTGACCTCCGTCCACTGCACTTCCGCCTGCCGATCGCGCGCCGCCAGGGAGATGAGAAGGAGAAAACGAACCTTGTTGACTGCTGCGCGCTGCGATAGGGAAAAGAGCCCGGGGTGCTTATTACAGTCAGCGAGCGATTCTTTTTTCACGGGCCTCGTTATTCCGCCACGAGATGCAGTTGAAACTTCGTCATCGAATCATGCGAACGATTTCGCGAGGAAATAAATTAGATTTTCCATTCGGACTCCGGACACCACTTGAGAGATTGAATTATCGCATGAATAATTCAGCGCTCTTCGTCTTTTCTCCTCGCTGCCCGCTAGTTAAAAATCAAGTGTTTTTCGAACTGACGCGATTCGCTATTTATTCCAGCTTACGCAACTCTCTCTCTCTCTCTCTCTCTCTCTCTCTCTCTCTCTCTCTCTCTCTCTCTCGCTCTCTCGGGTAAAATTAACCGCCTATCTGCCAGCTGGCCCGTTTCAAGAACAATCGTAAAGCCATTCCGCGTATATTTGCTTTAATTGAAATCAGCCGGGAATGTCCAATAATCGGCCGGGAATTCACTGGCCAATTAACGGGTTCATCTTGATATGCGAAAACGCGATTCGGCTCCAGTATTTCAAACTTGCAACGCTAATTGATCCATGCGCGTTACGCTTTTTCCACCGCACGACTCATTTCACTCACTCGTTGACCGACGCGCGAAGGCCTGCTGGGGTATTATTAAAGAGCGCGCGATATATCGGCAGAGGCCTTACGTAATAGCCGCAGGGTGCGTTATCGCGTATTTTTTCTGCTTCATTCTCGAGGCTGATCCAGCAGAAAAACGCTGCGCGATCTCGCCTGGGTATTATTGTACATAGTTATTCGCGCGATAAATTTTTCCGCCGCTCCGGACTCGGTTATCGTATACGCTCGCAAACGTACACATTGTGTAACGGGTTGAGTAAGGCGGCGCAAGTTTGTAAACACTGATCTCCTTCTTCAGTCTGCAATTCTAAGCGAAACTCTTTTCCAAGTGCGAGTTCTCCCGCTCTTGGATTTAACGCGTTGCCAGAATCGTCACTTTATATTATTGGAGTATCAATTTTCAGAGGCGACGATCGCGCCTGCAGCTTTTTGGAAGAGTTTCAAAACGCCTCCGGCCCGCGCTCGATGATGCACAGCCGAGTCGAGATATCTTGGCTGCCGCGACCCAAATCTCGGCCGCGTAATCTCTCTCTCTCTCTCGAGAGAGAGAGAGAGAGAGAGAGAGAGAGAGAGAGAGAACGCATCTCGCAGGCGCGCGCGAGCGCATTCGAATTTCGAAAATCAAAATTGCCGCTCCGCGCGCCGATAACGACGAGAGATCTCGAGCCGTTGAACTCTGCGGCTGGAGAGACTTTCGGCGCGCTGGGCTGGAATTTTCATCGAGTGACGCAAACCGCTGAGATTCGCATTGAGAAACGCAAGCGTTATACGCTTCGTTCTCTATTAATAAAGATGATGATCGCTATGTATACATTTGTGTAACCGTACGACGATGTTTCAATGTACCAAAATATCTTTCGCTCTCGAAATAGCATTACTGCGTGTATAGAGGCTTTGCTCCTCGCTCCGCTTTCTGGACGTGCAGAGGAACGCATAAAAAATGACGCTACCCTACCGTAGAACTAATAGTCAGAGAGAGAGAGAGAGAGAGAGAGAGAGAGAGAGAGAGAGAGAGAGAGAGATTCATCTTTCGCCCGCATGTCGCCTCGCGCGTCCATCTTCATAAAAAATTGCTTCGACTCGACGACTCCGAGTGGCTTCGGAATCTCGAAACACGGAGAAAAGAGCCGTGTTCCCGTGCGATGATTATAATATACTCGCTCATTCGATTCGATAATAAGGCGAAGAAAAAATTAATGGGAACCGACTTTTTTTCGTTGGACGCGATAGAGTGCACTGACTCGCATCGTCTCGATGCTTGTTTTTAATGAATCACAATTACAGCCGAACGTGTTGAGTGGCGGCTCTCTATCCTTGCAAAAACGGAAAGCGGCGTTTGCTTCCTTTTTTTGTAGGCTCAGTGATTTATTTGTTTATCTGCGCATAATGGCGGTGAGAGAGACTAGAGAGAGAGACTAGAGAGAGAGAGAGAGAGAGAGAGAGAGAGAGAGAGAGAGAGAGAGAGAGAGAGAGAGAGAGAGAGAGAGAGGTATCGATCGAGCATTCTTCTCTCTCCGTACTTGCCGTCCATCATCCTCTTCTATGCCGCAGCCAGTGTCAATTAATTACACTCGCCTGTCGCCTGCGTATCCCCTGAAAAACGACATCTCCCGCGGCTGGCGCGCCACAGTGACTCATTCACTCTTGCGCGCGTGCGATCGCACATAAAGGATAAAAAATAGAAAATTCATTAGGAAAATTCATTCGCGAAAAGCACAACTCTCGACGGGGACATTATTTCGTTATGTTTGTATGATTCACCTCGTCGTGCACACGAGGGAGAGGAATTCTGCTCGTGATGCTCTCATCAAGCCGAGGAGTAGAGAAGAGAGATCGATGACGACGCTCCGCGCGCTGGCCTCGTTGCCTTCCGGATGCGCTTTTTCTCGCTTTCGACGACTGTTATGACGTGTCGTTGCCTCTGCTGCTTCTATTCGTGTAACGCCCGCGCGCTCCGCTGCTAGCGGGGAATCTCGCCGATTGACCGCGCAGCGAAGCTATAGGACACGCGCTGCACACTGTATATATAGGTGCGCAGCCAGTCGAGAGGACAAAGAGCGAGGATCCGCTACTTTTTCCGAGAAGCGCCGACTCGCCAAACAAGACTCGGCAGGTATTACCGCGCGCGTGACGCGCCTGCGAGATGGCTTCTTCAAAGGTCTCTGCAAGGCTCTCGCGGCCGATTACTCGCGTTCATTGTTTTCGGAGTTGCCGAGTGGAATAGCGTACCTAATTCCCGGCCGTTGATCGCGCCCGAATCGATTATTCCGCGCGGGCACTGAGCGAGCCCTCCCTCCCCCGAAAAGTAGGAAAAAGGCCAGCTGCACAATCATCGGCGCGCTCGATCTGCCCATTCGGACGCGGCGTATTTTGCTTCGGGAGAAGCCTTTCGAGGTCGAGTGTTTGGTCGAGATCTTGAGAAAACAGAGGTGTACGCGCACCGTCGAATCGACTGCGAACGGTAAACGTGTGCGCAGCAAAACAATGCGCTCACGAGAGCGCGTTTCGTAGACGGCGATAATCGTTCTGCGACGATTAACAATGCTCATTAGTATTTTCAGCTCGCTTCGAACAAAGTAGAAAAGACAAAAGCGGCGGACTAATTTTCGAGCAAAGCTTATTTATTAGAACAGTTAGCGGGCATCTAGCTCTAGCGGGATCTTAACGGTTTTCCAGCAATCAAATATACTTTTGCACATAGACCGGACTGATACACGGCCGTTGAATTGAGGCCAATAAAAAGAGTGTACGGCAGAGGGAAAAAATTCGTGGCCGTAACTGAAATTATTCCGAGGATGACTCACAGCCGTGTATAGCCTAGGCAGTTAAACTCGTCTAAAACGTGCGCGCGTATAATATAATAATGTTTGTTTTCAGCAGCACCTGGCTTAATTGGCGTCAATTCCACAGGGTCACGATGTACGAACGTAGTTGTATAGGAGGGAAAAAGTGGAAGTCGGTCTCCCGCTCGAAATAGGATTAGAAGCAATTAGAATAAGTTATCGCAAGTGCGCAAGGAGTCGTAAGCATAAATCATCTCCCGAAAGCCTCTCGATCGCTTGGCGTCGCGTAGCACAGCAGCAGCAGCAGCAGCAGCAGCAGCAGCAGCAGCCGGCTAGCGCTTATTACGGCCGAAAAAAATAGAGGCACAAGCACCGCCGGCCAAATTGCTGATCTGGGGCGCGCGCTAACACTATAACGACTGAGAGAGTATATGCGCGCTTGCAAAAAATAGCCGATGAACTAAGCCTGCGCGCTCACGGCCGTGCGGTAATTTTTCTCCCTCTGCCACAGCTCTGTTTCGTCTGCGCGGCCTTCGCTGGAGCAAACAGACTCGGAAACGAGGCTTACGTAATCGCGCGGGCATATTTGCATATCGAAGGTGAACCAATGGGCCCCTCTGCGGCGCGCTTGTCTATCGCGCTGCTTTCCCGATTTCGAGGCGAGGCTTCTTCTCGGCGGCCCCGCGCGCAGTCACAAGTGCACAGTCTTGTCGCCATCTCTCTCGAATTACGAAATCGGGGCGAGAAAACGTGCGGGCTCGAGGCAGAGTTTGTCGTCCGTAGGACAAATAAACAATGACTCGGCTATGGCCTACGGTGCATCGCAGCAACTTGGAAACGCGCCAAAATCTCTCCGCGGCTTGCCTGCAGGCATTAATAGATTGTTTAGACCGCGGGATTTTTGCCGCCGAGCTTCCGGTGTTCGACATCCGCGTTCCCTTCGGAAGGAGAAAAACCCCGTCGATTGCGAGAGTCGCGCGATGGAGGAGCTGCCTGAATAACGAACGCCCGCCGCGCGGCAGCTGCGTGCGCTTGGCCCTCCCCGAAAGCCCTGCATTCACAAACATAAATAAGAGAATGCAGGCGCAGCAGCAAAGGCGAGCTCGAAGGAGCGAGAGCGCGAAAAGAGGCCCCGCACCGGACGCGCATAATAAGCGCTGGGACGCATTTCATGGCTCGCTCGCGCGCGCAAAGGAGAGGAGCCACTCCCTCGCGAGTCGCGGCCGTGCACACTGCAGTCTGCATAGCTACGCGCGCACCGATGCATATACGCCCTTCTGTCGGAATCCTCCTGCTGATGCCGCCCGCGAGAGAGCGAATGAAACGGAGTGACGCCAGGCCGCGCATTCTCTCACGCGCTAATGGTCATTATTGACGGGGGGCAGGCACTCTGGCACTGCAGCTCGTCGCTGAATATATACATACGCTACAGAGCAAGTGCGTGCGTTCGGCTCGAAAAGATAAGGATCGGGCGTTTCTCTCCTCCCGCGGCGAAATCTAATCGACATCTTATATGCATGAATCGGCCCTGCGGATTTATTCGCGACGACAAATTGTTCGTTTGCCCTTAGAGTACGATAAAGTATTCGGCTTATCCCCGAAGAAGCCCATAACTGACGCTGCACGCAAGGCTGGGAAGATAAAAAATGAATGACCCAAATGCTCGATCACGCGCACACACTCGTACAACTCAGGGATCATGCTGCCGTCGCCACCCCGTATAACGTCGGCGTCGGAAAGTCGGCTACGCGACCCGGAAAACAGACGGACGGACGAGAGAGACAGAGAGAGAGAGAGAGAGAGAGAGAGAGAGAGGGGGGGGGGCTGCCATCAGAAAAAGTAGGGAAAAGATCGAGTAAACAGAGACGTCGTCCTCGAGACGCGTGTCTATACGCGTGTCTGTCGAGGGAGTTGCCCGATCGATAGATACAAGATCGAAAAACACGGGGTGGGATATAATCTGCTCTCGATGAGGCTCGACCGCGGAAGGAGGGCTCGTTTGAATATTGGCTCGTCGTTTTTCTCGTCGCGCATTCAGAAAACAAAGAAGACGAATCGAAACCAGATTCGCAATAGATTTTTGCCGTGCTTGATATTTCCCCTCGTGGAAGACGTCGTGCAAACAAATCCAGACTTGCGCAAGAAAATACACGCACGCGCACACACTCGCGCGCGGCGCATCACGTCATCGCCTCGGGCGTGACCAAACCTGCGTGTGCCCCCAAAAATTATGTCATCCCGGCAGAATTACCCGCGCGCTGCTCTCCGCATCGGCGAAAATACTTTACTTGGCGCGCATACGTGAAACGTAGTGTTACGCGACAGTCGGGAAGATTTTTCAATGTGTTTGTTTGCTCGCGCGCGAGAGAGCGGCCGGCTTTCAGATTTAAACAATATTTATAGTAGAGCGCACAATTCGCTCGCAGGTCCGTCGGCTCTCTCGCGTAGCGCGTGGAAGGTCCGCTTCTGTTCGGAAGTCTGTTAAAAGCGCCCGTTGTTACCAAGCGCGGCCGCGCCTACGCCGGCCGAGAGAGGGAGAGAGAGAGAGAGAGAGAGAGAGAGAGAGAGAGAGAGAGAGAGAGAGAGAGCTACACTCTCGCTAATCCGCCCAAAGACATTAAAAGAAAACGCCCGCTGCTGCGGCCACTGGACAGAGCGGCCTCTTTTAGAGTCGCGCACAATTGCGCGCCAGCTCGCCGATTAGAAATGGGTCGCGCGTGTGGCCTTGGCAATCCATTACACAGACACATCTATTAACGCTCGCCGGGACTCGATATGGAATTTTCAAATTTCAATGTCCTCCTGTCTAACTGCATCGCGCGATTCGTATGCAGGCTGCGGCCCGGCCTCCGCGGGCTAACAGTAGTCTGTCAAAACTTTCAAAGCCATTAAAATCGACAGAGTTGTATCTAAGCTGCGCCGCAGGGACTTTTTTGGCCAGAGCCGCGATGACATCACGCGCCTGTCCCCTCCTATTCGGAAATAGAGTCACGCCGGGCGCTGCCGTTAGGCCTGTATAATATTATAATGTACATACATTGTACGCAAGCGCCCGATAGATTTCGTTGAGACTATTCTCAGAGCTGATCGAATATGCGCATCCGGGAAAAACCCGCGTGAAATTTACCGAAATCGCGCCACGTGCTCGTAATAGCTCGTAAATCGCGTCCAGCAATCGCGAGGTAAGAAAGGTGTGAAGCGCGTTTTAAAATGAAATCGCCGCGAAGAGTCGGTAATAACCGGCAGGCTATTAAAAATTATCCACCGAGGTATTATAGTGTATGCGCCGCTGCAGTCGCAGCGAGTTGAGTAATCGCTCCTTCTCACGCGATCGCGCGCTAAAATCGGCGCCGTTCCGGCATATAATTGTGCCGACTGAATCTGGGTCACGCAAAATCGATACGCAGAGGCTCGCAGACCCTTAGGGCGCTTGGAGCGAGAGCCGACTCGACCGATCGGACTGCAGCTCGTCGTCGGCCGTCATCGCGAGCGCTAAATAATAACTGATTTACGCTCGCCCTCCCGCCTGATCTCTCGCAGTCATAATAATCGTGGAGAGCGATGAGATACGAGTGTATAAGGATCGTCGATGACACGATTTACGCTCGGCCCTCCCTGCAGTCCCCTGTCAAAGACGAGAATATGCAGATGGCCTATTTTTCCCGCTCCGCGCGCCTACACTGCAGGGTGTGGCTGGCCTGTTTTTATCGATTCACCCAGCGTTTTATCCATCTCTCTATTCTTAATTGGATTTCCAGGATTCCCTTATTACATTCTACAGCGAGGATTAAGATATTACAGGTTACGCAAGCGTGCCGGCTCGGAGTAGTTTCTCCTCATCTCGATAATGCTCGAGCGATAAGGAAGTCGGGGCAACGAGTGCAATGAAAGTGGTACACGTGTTGCGCGCGCGCGTCTCTATTTTTAGGGCCACGGCGGAATCGGGCGCGGTCCACAAGTCTAATTTCATCTCGACGCGCGCGCGCGCGCGCGCACACACACACACACACACACACATATAGGCAGCGCTCGCGGCTCGAAACGACCGAATGCAACGACTTCTAACGAGAGGAATTCCCGCCGTTTTTCAGGCTCGAGTTTGCCGGCGGAGAAGCTGCCGCAAGACCAGGCGGACGACGATGCCCCGGAGGCGGCCGACGAAGCCAGAAAGAGCGGCCCGGTGCTGCCGCTCACCGAGTCGCACCTCTTCCGAGTCGAGCTGGGCGGCGCCGTTCGCATGCCTTGCCAGTTCAGCAACGTCGACCGTGAGTATAGACGCATTATACATATCGTTATATATTATATGACGTAAAGTCGTGAAAGTTTGATCGGCGATAACGATTGCGGACTGCGTTGCTCGCTGCCTGCAGCTGACGTGGCGATAAGCTGGAAACGGGACGACGAGCTTCTCTTCCTGGAGGAGACCAAGTTCGCGGGCGACCCGGAGAACCGCTTCAGTCGCCTAGCCGACAACAGCCTGGAGATCTCGAACGCCAATGAAGCCGACGGCAGGGCCAAGTTCGTGTGCACCTACCTGGAGGAGGAGCGCGGGCCCAACAACCCGAAGATCGTGCACCGGATCGAGATCGCCTCG
This sequence comes from Nasonia vitripennis, assembly GCF_009193385.2. NCBI lineage: Eukaryota > Metazoa > Arthropoda > Insecta > Hymenoptera > Pteromalidae > Nasonia > Nasonia vitripennis. The sequence goes on along the minus strand of NC_045759.1, from coordinate 12,643,773 downwards.
GCCGGCAGCGACGACGAGGGCTTCATCGTCGTCACGCCCAGCGCGATGAACGACGTCGAGCAGGGCGCCAACCTGACCCTCGGCTGCGAGGTCCGCGGCCAGAACCTCATCGACAAGACCAAGAGCATCTCCTTCGCCCGAGAGGCAAGCCTGTTTTCCCTCTGATTATCCAGTCGTCCAATTTTCCAATATTCCAATTTTCTAATTTGCCAATTCGTTTTAGGGCCACCGCGTCAAGCTCGACGAGGAGACTCGACACAGCATCGCGCTGAGGGTGAGCAACGCCACGAGACACGTCGCCGGCGACTACCAGTGCCTCGTCGAGATCGGCGCCGCCCGGCCGCTCATCAAGCACCTCAAGCTTCGCGTCAGACGTGAGTGCACGATTATTGTCTCTGATAATTGCCCGCAGCAGTCTCGTACTGTCTCTACTGGCCACCAGATTATAACCATTCACTGCTGCACTCGCACACGCAGACGTGCCGGAGATCGAGCACGAGAAGGAGCAGCTGGGCGCGCAGGTCCGGGCGAGGGACCACTACTTCACCGGGCTCGGCAGCGGCGTCGTCAGCAAGATCGGCTGCGTCGTCCACGCCCACCCGCCGGTCACCAGGATGCACTGGCTCAAGGACGGCCAGACGCTCAGGACCGACGAGCGCCACCTGATCAAGAGCGACGAGGTCAAGAGCCACCACGTGCTCACGATCAACGGCACCTCCAAGGCCGACCTCGGCGAGTACCGCTGCAAGGCCTGGAACGAGCTGGGCGAGGCCGTCGGGCCCGCCATCTACCTCACCGACAGCCCCAGCCAGCCCGTCTTCAGGAGCGGCGCCGCCGTCGACGACTCGATCGAGCTCCAGTGGAGCGTCATCAGCTACAAGCCCATCGTCCAGGCCGACGTAGGTTGCTCCTCCCGCCCCCGCCGAGCTAACCCGCCTATTAAGCCGTCGCTTCAATCTCTCCTCGCAGGTCGTCTACCGCAAGCAGGCTGAGTCCGCGGAGAACTGGATCGCGGCCAAGGACGTCAAGGTGGTCAGCAGCCTGGGCAAGGAGCACGTCATTCAGGGCAGGATCCAGGGCATCGCTCCGGGCCTCTACGAGGCCAGGGCCAGGGCGCGCAACGACGAGGAACACGCCGACGACAGCCAGGGACTCGCCTGGGGGCCTTTCTCCGACCTCAAGAAGTTCAACGGAGGTGAGTTTCGCGATTCGCGTCTCTAACGATATGACAATTGCGCGATAACGATCTAATGCTCGCTCTCTCTCTCTCGATTTTCTTCACAGAGTACAAGGACGACGCCGATGCCGCCAGTGGTAAGCCATTTCCTGTCCAATATCGCCCGATACATGATGCGGGTACACCCACGGCCACGGCCATTCGCAGCTCTAAAGTGTCTTTTCGTTTTCAGTGAGGGGCTCCGCGGCCAAGCCGAGCGTCAGTTCGATGACGCTGCTGCTGCTGCTGCTGCTCGTGGTCTCGCCGTTGGCCTTACGCTCGCGCCTCTAATCGTCCTCGAGTACTTACTCCACCGAGCCGACATAGGTATTTATCGGCGCCCCCGCCACCCCGCGCAATCCAGCGACGCCTCGTTTCAATGAGACAAATCCACAGGTACACAATTTGCAGCCAAAGCGTTCACCAGCAGACCTCGTGATACAGACGGACGTCATCGCGCACGAAACTACTTACTGAAGAGGAACAGTCGCAGCCGTTCTTGCATCCCGCATAGAGCCAAAGACGAGCCCAGCGGCAGCGCCAGCCGATCAGCTCTCTTTCATCTATGGGCTTCTTCTCCTCATCGCACGCCTGCGACTATTCCGGCAGCTCATCGCACTGCACTATAAGTAATTAGCAACGACGAACGACTATCCCAGAGCACGACTACACCTACACTGCAGCCCACAAACAGTACGATGCCATAGCTACATGCCTAACGTCTAGATCGTCGTCCTATATCCTAGAGAGGGAGAACGAGAGCGAAAGCTCGCGGATCATGCATATGTCGCCCATATCATGCGAGTACAACTCTACGAGTCATATAATCTATCTCTAATTTTTCTTCCCGAATTTTTATTCCTTTGTGAATAGTAGAGACCGGACACGCAGTAGTGGACAGTTGCAATTTCGCGCAAGCTGCATCCCCGTCTGTAAATGTTGCCCATTTCGTCTCTGATGGATATTCGCCGACGCAGTGAAAAAGAAGCTACGAGTTTTCCAATAGTTTCGCGAGTAGAGCGGAAGAGGCCCTGCATGCGGGCCTGTGCTTCATTCCGAGATAGATCTTCGCTCTGTCTTCGCGATTCGATTCGTCGCGCTCAAGAATCATTCGAAAACTGCAGTTTCGCCAGTCTTTGTATTTATGCAACACGTCACGAGTCTCCTAGGTGTGCCATTTTAACGTTCGCGTTACGTACATTACTTTATAGCCGAGCCGGTCATTAGGCGGAGAGATAAGGAGAAAATGATTAGCGATGGCAGAAAAGCATTTTACTTTATGAAACCTACGAGTATAAGGTATATAAGAGATATATTCTATACATAAATATATTTTAAATAATTTATATACAGAGTAAAAGAGAAGAAGAAAAGACACACCGACGCTCTGCAGCAAAAAAGTATTCGCCCCCATGCGTACACGTTGATAAGTCAAAAGCAGATTTATGTACGCGATCGACGCTATAATTTATTTTTGTATGCTTGACTTATATTTTGTTGAGGAAAGAATTTTGAATCTACTGCGTTCTATTAGAATTGCTTACATGCCACACACGTTCTTCGAAGCAGTAGTTTGGCAAGCAAACTTTTATCTTTTTTATTTATACTTTTTAAGCATGCCTTACGTAACTTATTTCGGAAAGTTGAGAACTTTTCGCGTCAATTGTGTAAGCGTTCTTATCAAAAACGATGAAGATATTCTCTGATCAGAGCAATTGTTTTAAATAATGCTCTGATGTCATCGAATAATTCTTTCGAAGGAGAAATTAGTTTTGTCGCGAACGACCCTCCGACAATTTGCCTTTCAAAATAAAAAGAAAAACAAATAGACGATAATATTTTTGCAGCCACGTTTAAAACTGCCGTTCAATCGCTGCTACTTGAGCGAGAGAAAATGACGAGATACAAGTGCCGTTAGTCGAACGTTTCGCGTTACGATGCGTAGTTGAAGGGAAGAACGAGAAGAAATGTCGTTTTACGCGACGGTTTACGAAAGTATAACAATGCCCGAGAGTAAATTGTTCTAAACTACTACTATACGCTATATACAATTTAAAATAAAAGTTAGACAAATAGAGATATCATATACGTTACCTAAGATAATGCATACCTATTATACTGTAATTGTAATTGTGCGATTGTGTCAAGGAGGAGTGTATGTTATAATAATGTGAATACATGCGAGAAAGGAGCTCGTTGATGCTAAGCGCGGCATGCGTTCTATATTATTAATATTATTATTATTATTATTATTATTATTATTATTATTATTATTATTGTATTAAACAAATTAGGATTTATTTTGAAAATTGTCCTGCTGAAGATATTTTTTTAAACGGCAGCGTCGATTCAACGCAATCAAACGATACAACAAAGAGCGCACGACGCAGGCATACGCCAAACGAATCAAAATTGAATTATTCAAATGAACAGTCATTGACATGCCAGTGTTTTTAGACAAAAATATCTTCATCGGTGCACTTAGTGTAAGAGAGGAGGCCAGGCATTTCAATTATTGCCCCGTTGATGGCCAGAACATCGCGAATTCTAGGTGCGAAGCCTTAATTCCTTGCGTCCATTATGATCTTTAGAAGAATTGCAGAGGCAGCTAAACTCTGCAAGGCATTGAACCTTAAAAGGGCAAAATTACTTGTGGAATTTTTATTTAAGAACAACATTTTTTATGGTAAACAATGGATATTATAAGCATTAGCTCGGTCAACTAGTTAAATTGCTTCTTTACCAGACAGTCCAAATGATTAGGTGGTTTTATCAACGTAGCCTTATTATTAACTATGAAAAATCGTTTTCCTTTACGACAATATATAAAAGAGAAGATTACATTTAGCATTATATGTTACTTGTGATGTGCGCTAGGGAAATCATTTTTACTGCGTATTTGATGAGTATGATAGATTTATTTCTTCTTGTCCGTTAAAGGTGCAGAGAACTGTATATATAGGTATATACGCGTTCTCTTTTCCTATATTTTTACTTGCGAACTTTTCCTGTAATATCGAACCAATCTGTATAATCTTGTAAAATACGCTTATACTATTTTTTGCTATAAAGACTTCTGTGTGACAGTTACGATGCATTGCTATCGACTAATACTTTTAACGCGTTGGCACATTAATTGGCACGTTAATTAATACTTTTGTTTTTTATACCTGTCACTTTTTTTCAAATCTATACTTACGAGGAAAGGATCATGTTCGACGAAAGAAAATAGAACATAAAATATAACTGTTGAACAATCAAAAGAATCTTTATGGACTGCTTTGCAGTTTTCAATCCACACAATACAGCTTATCGTTGCCTTAATGTTTGTAACTTGTACAATCACAGAATAATGTAAAATATATGTTATAATCATAAAATTTGTTGATTCGATTATTATATAATCCAACCTCCTTAAATTTATATTCGTCAAAAATTCCCTTTTCTTTTTTTAAATTCACATCTCAATTAATTTCAATAGTTTTCTATTTGATCCACATTCCTTCAGAAACTTTTTCGCATTTTAACAGTATACATACAAGAGTAATAAAAGTCGCGCACACAAATTTATCGAATATTATTAAATTACATCGAAGCATCACTCTATAACACCTATTCCAAGCTGATAGTTTCACTTTTGTGCGTTGAATAGTTACTCTAAACAGATCTGTCCTTTAATTTCACTTACGTCGTATAAAAATCGCAATGGCAACATAGTTTTTCCGTTAAATTTTACTAAGGTTTGGAAAGTAGGTCTACATCGTCTATACTAGGCGGTGCCATCACGTTAATCAAATTAATCGGATTTCCAATAACTTTTCCTTTGCTATCTACTGTAACCTTTTCGTCACTCTTGCCATTACTGTTTTGTAAAAATTTATAGCAAAATAAACACCAAAAGTTCTGGACAATGCTGTTTAGTATACCTAAATTCAGAAAAGAATGGAAGTAAGTATTGAATGTCAGAAAATTGCTTTTCATAAATCGTCATTATATTTAAAATCTTACCATTAGTAACAAAAATGCAGCCAACAGTGGCACATAATTTAACGAGAAATTGACCAATGGAGTCTCGTTCTTGGCTAACTTTAATCTTTAATGCACTAGTGTCGTACTTGAAAAATATTCCAGGTATGCCGTGTGAACCTTTTGCGTGATTGATAGGCCTTTGATGATCTTTCACACTGTACTGGTATGTTTTGGACTTGTGCATCAACATGTTTATGTCGGTAGATACAACTTCAATAAAGTATTGAAATAGCATCATATCTAACAGAAAAATAGTGATGAAATTGTGTTATAAGTTTTAAATCAGTTGGTACTTAAAAACTTACTATCAGTCGTAATTTTTTCATCCCCTTCCAAAGGATGAATGATTCCTGGACTTGGCTTTCCAAAGGAAAAGCGATTTATTCTATGCGTGAAATTGTACGCAGTACTTGAATGGAATGATGTGAAGTGAAAATGACCCCTTGGCAGAATTACTGATTTGCCTGAAGTCACATGAAAGTTTCCAGCTACTTTATTAACATCCAAACTGCCATATATACGACAAGCATTTGACGGATAGCTAGGTATATAGTCTCTAGAACAATTACAAATCATTTGTGTCAAATATCGCATATTTACTGAATTTAATTTAACTGAATCGGGCTTTCACCTCTTTGGCATTTCATTGGAAAATGTTAACTGATTAGATTTCCACAGAAGCTCATGAAGAGCATGATACTCTTCTCTAAAATAGTAGTTCATGTGTTTCAAGGCTTCAAAATGAGCTCGTTGATCTGGAGTCAGATCCCACCATGTGTCTTCTAGATGAAAATTCTCTGAAGTCATCAAATTTTGATTTGTAGAATCTAAAATGTCTGCTCCGATTCGATCGCATGGTGTTGCTACGGTTATATCAATATTCATCTGCAGCTGGCTGTCATACTCAACATCTGGTTCGAACTTGAACTGCAACCGGCTGTCCAGGAAGTATGAAGTCTCTGCATAGATGAGGTAAACTATTATACAGAAGCTGGCCAGTGAAACTAAACAGAAAAATTCAGTTTTGATCTTGAGAATTATTGATCGAGTGTCGAAATTGGATGTTACAGCTGATGGGTAACTTACACGTCCCACCAACTGCTGACTGCTTCCTATAATCCTCTGGAATTTTAGTAAATGCATCCAACTCCTTCACAACCTTGATTATGTTCCTTTTTCGAAGCATTGTTGATAAAAATAACGTTGAAAACTACTAGAGGGGCAAATTTTGCAAAAATAAATAAAGCACGAATTTTGGCTTTGAATAGTATCAGACCAAAAGAGCTTAGAAGTAATAAGTGTTGCACAGTCGTAAGATGCGTATAGTGTTCATTATGATTTGCAGTGAGGTTAGATCCGCCCAAACAATAACAAGCAAATCTATCTATAGCTTATTGTTTCTATTTAAATTCCATCAACTCACGAATGCCTTAATTATAGAACTTTTGAGAAAATACGTAGGCATCTGACTCACGTACCAAAAAAAGAAGTATAAAAAGGCTATCGGCCCAACAAGTGCGCCGCGATGATGACAGCTCGCCCTCGCCGCGACATTTTTGTTCCACGTGTTGACGTCTGCGCCGTCCGCTACAGTCTACACGGTATATATATTATAGGCTACTTCTTAATTTCCGCGCTTTTGGCGTTTCGCTTTTTTAGCTCGGAACATACCGTAGCATGCTATTATCATATATATATATATATATATATATATATTCGCATACGACACGTAATAGTGCTCGACGCCCCCTCTACGAGCCCACGCTGTTACTAATGATAGGTAACTCCAAGTCCGCAGATGGTTCGTTGCTGTCTTTTGAAAATAGGATATTCCGCAAGAGTTATTTGCGGTAACTGCAGCCGCGATGGCGATTATTGTAGTCGACGGGTCAGGCTGAGTTGTTACCGGTGCGTTTTAACGTAATAATTGATCAATGAGAAAGAATCTGCTACTGTAAACTGTTACCTCTGTGTTGTTTGAGTGAAAGATCCGTTAAAGGATAGGTGTATGACGCACTGAAAGCAAAAAATATAAGCAAATCAGGAAATCGCGTCCATTCATCAAGGAAATAGTGTATATGAATGTTATAAGGAATATAAATAATGTTGAGTAAACGACGAGACGGAATAAACAATATGATTATTATACTTTCTTTGTCAACAATTTTTTTATCCGGGGGTATAATGTTATTCCTATGAGCAGTCGACTAAGTGGGAAAAACGAAACGACTGCAATACTCAATTTTATGAAAATGAAATTATTAGAGACACGGCATCAGCCGATGAGCGTCTAATATATAATACATAAGAAAGAGCACGAAAATTCGCAATGCTATCGCCTATATACGCGTGACTTCTCAAGTTTCCCCTCGCCAAATTCGGCCCTTCTTCCTCTATACTCTATAGACGTCCTGCGCACGTTACTCATCTCGCTTGCAACGAAAGCAATGCAGGCGAAAGTGTCGTTGACCCTGGTATACTCGGTCACAACATAGCGTCGTACCTGCGCCTACGGATCTACGATGCAGATCCGAAATTAGAATTAGGCGCGCTTGCCCATCACAACCTGATCACAACGCGCACTCTACTCCTCTCGAGTCTCGCGCACGCAAGATGACGATTGACAATATTTCGCGGGCTTATAAACGAACTCGCGCGTCGGTATATGACTTGATGTGTGTGCGTGTGTGTGTGTGCGCGCGCGCGCGCGCGAGTATCACGCTGCTCGTGTTTATTTTCGAGCGATTCGACCAAGTCTCCGTCCAAGAATAACGAATTCATCTCTGCGTAGTGAGCTGCCACGCTTGTGGAAGCTATTATTCGATCGATCCGCTGAAAGCGAATTGCGGAAAGGCTGCACGAAATAAACAAAGACAACGCTTTGACCTTTTCAGACTGAACTTGAGACGTTTATTCGTACAGATGAAAAAGATGAAAATTATATAAAATTTGTTTCATCGAGAAAATGCTGTGACAATTTTGAGATATACATTAACGGTGCGAGTAGAGTACGGCTAAAAATTAATAAAAATTGTTCGGCATCCAGGCGATATAGTACGCATACGAGTACGGCAGATTTACACACGCAGATTTGGTACGATACATTATAAAGCATTCGTTAGTACGGCATGGGTTCAACAGTATGGTACGACGCGATGGGTGCATATCACAAATGCGCAGAAGAGTAGAGATTCGTGGAAAACCGAGTAGAAAAACTCTGGTTGGCCCTTGTTCTCCATACCATAGCTATACAGCCGACAGCGAGGCTGTGTACCGCTACACAAGAGATATGAAAAGTAACGAGGCCAAACGCGTGCCTCGTCGAATACAACAACAACGCAGTCAGTCGCATACGAGTGTTGTACAAAACGTTGCAGAGTAGGGAGTATTTTGAAAAAATCCGGACGCCCTTAGACGTTCTTGACGGCGGGCGCTGCGGTGTGCTGGATGGGAATGATCTTCTCGCCCGGGGCCGGCAGCGCGAGAGTCGGCGCGGTGATGGTGAGCACACCGTCAGAGGAGAGGCTGGACTGGACGTTGCCGATGTCGTGGCCCTCCGGGAGGACGTAGCGGCGCTGGAACTGCCGGGAGATGAAGCCGTGCTCGTCCTTCTTCTCCTCGTGCTTGGCCTCGACGATGATGCAGTTGTCGACGGTCTTCACGCTGATCTCCTGCGGGCCGAACTGCTGCACGTCGATGATCACCTGGAACTTGTCCTTGTCGCTCTGGACCCTGGAGACGCCGCCGGTCTGCTCGAGGAGGTTGCGCCACGGGCGGAAGTAGCCCCGGAACGAAGGCACCGACAGCGTGTGCAGCAGCTCGTCCCGGGTCAGGCCCATGCCGAAGTGCTGGTCCATCAGCCGGCTCGGACGGTCCAAGTCGTCCCACCAGTCACGGAACATCGTTGGAATCAAAGCCATTTTTGGGGCTTATATTCTTACGCGCTGAGTAAGCTGCTTCTCCTGCAAAATTAAGAGGATCATTCGTTACTTCAACGTACCTATAAAACGTCGAAAAATCAACAGGACGCGAACTCGAGGTAAACGACGAACGCAACGAAACGTTATTCCGATCGCACACGCGATCACTCAGGGCACTGCCGATATTTTGTCGATAGTTGAGGAATCGTTGACGAAACGTTGACTTATGCGAACGTATACTTGTGTGAAATCGAAAGACGCGAATCAGCTCTCTCGGCCGTAGCGAAAAACAAATAATACACAATTCCGAGATGCAACGGACACAGGCAAAAGCCGACTTGCAAAGATAACCGCTAGGAAGTGTAGGTACTCAGGTATGGAGAAACTGGAATAACTCACGTGTTATCGTATCGACGTTCGATTTCAAACTGAGTACTGACTGTCGGCGCTGCGCGCCAGCCGGCTTTATACGAGCGCCGCTGGCTGCAGCCCCTACTCCTTCGAGATGTTTCTGCGCTTGTCTCTCGCGATTCGCGCGCGTTATACGCACCGTCTGTGTAGCGGCCAGCGGGGCGCAGCGCGTTTTTCGACTACCACTATAAGTTGACCAGTCCCTCCCGAATTATCTCGGCTCTTCTCCGCGTGCAAACTCGGCCGCTCCCTCTCCTTTATTTCTTCATTTCTCCTGGTGCATTAACAGCAAAGGGAGCTTTCGCGAATTTACTAGACGCCGCGCGAGTAGCCCAGCAACAAGAGTACAAGTTAGTTGCGATCGGACCAGCTGTACGCGCGACTCCTGCGAGTTATAAAAAAACAGAGATGATATGAGTATAGAGAGAAGTGGAAATTTCGCGAAAAAACAGCTGCCGGGCGAAATTTCGTCATTTTTTAGAATTTATATAGAACGTAGTAAATTATTACAAAATATAAACATTCATTCAATACTGGAGCGACTTAAATAAACGCATACGTCAGATCCTGAAATTCAAAACAAGCCGTTGCATAAGCTGATCTAAGCAAGGCTCGAAAATATTTCCTAAAAAACCTGCGCGAAACATACACCTTGCCATACTCTCTCTCTCTATATATATATATATATATATGAATTCTACACCCACGTGAAAATACATATAAATACATGTATGAAGCATATCCACGCGATTAGCGCGCGGTGAATCAGCGGTGCCTGATTTGGAAAAGCGAGTTTCTCGCGCCAGCGGGAAAACTTAGCGGTCACTATAACGCGGCGCGAAAAATAAAAGCAGAAGGTCGCAGCAGCTGATGCTGGGAGTCAAGAGAGCAAATATTCGCGCTAAGAGGCGCGGCATCTTCGGTCTATTGTAATTGTATGGTACACACATGTAAGTAACAGTATTGCCGAGTTGGACCTGGCTTTTTTTCGATAGAGTTCAATTGAATGTTGCTTGTAATAAACTTTTTGAGGCTGCACCAATGCTGCATCTCATGCATGGCTTCAAAGTTATCGGGGCGAGTGTGGAGCGCTCTTATCGCAGTTTATACACGTTAGTGTTCGCAACACGAAAACATCGTAATTTTGGGAATTTTAGAACTTCTTTTCTCGTAAATATAATAATTATAATGCTGGTTATTCGAGAAAACGTCTCCTAAAATATTTGCTTAAACATGACGTTTTCGGGCGTGTACACACACACGCACACGCACACACACACACACACACATATACTTATAATATTTTTGCATTTATGTAAACATCTGATAAAAGCAAACCCATCTGCGGTATCTTTCGCGATAAAGCCGAAATTCAGATTCAGTCGATAATTGTGTGCAGATCAGCCTTACTCCTGTACTTATGTTACTTGCGCAGAAAGTTCGCGAACTTGCTGGAAATCATCCGCAATATGATACAGTCAATGCGTATATCCGCAATTCGGTTGCTTGCACGCGTTTATATACATCGCGATGTATAATATCAAATTGATTACACATAGCGGCGGGGAGCGCCGTCCCTCCACTCTATTTTTAGCTGCGAATTCTTTTTGAAAATGTATAAGTATAGATTTGCGAAGAAACGAGTCGGCGCACAAGACAATGCGTGTTCTCGATTCTTCTCATTCACGATACGATAAAGTTTATCCTTTATTTATGCGTACAGTCCGAGAGAGCGTTGACATACTTCGAGCATCGTTGCATCCTCGATAAGCACACCTTGAAAAAAGCATTCATAAAGAATTTTCGAATGTCCGCATTAATTAAAGACTTATCGTATTAAAAAAGTATTCATAAAATTATCAAATATATACAAAATGGTATTAATCAGAAGCAAAGTATTTCGTAGTAGTAAAAGTATTAGTAGTAGATAGTATTAGTAGACACCAGCAAAAACGACCAAACTGATTCTTTAAAACTACTGAACTCTACGGTAATTTTGGCGAGTCTTCGTACAATGACGGATTACTGGTGCGATTTCAGTTAAAATGGCAGTGTAGATAATAGTCAACTCTAGAAGTTGATTTAATGAGTTCACATACAATTTACAATAATTGGTATTTAAAAATTGACTAAAAATACTAAACACCCTTATACCACCAATGTAAACAGAGACTTTGTCGACGCCATGTTTTCTAATTCCCGAAGCTGCCGCTAGTATCGCATTGCAATAACTTAAACTCCCAATAATTAAAAAACACTTAAAACTGCTAAAAAGGCACTCTGCGTCGGTTGAATTTATGTAAATTCGCTATTTTTAGCTTTTATGACAGATTTTAGGGTTGATGAAGATCGAACGACACGTGAACTTGTGTCGTTGAGATGCGTGTTTACATGGACAATTTTATATGAGCTCGTAGACACACAGCTCGCGAAGCAACAATGTGTCGTTCAATTTTCAACCCTTAAATCTAAAAATTGCGAATTTACATAAATCCAACCGACACAGAGTGTCTTTTTAGCAGTTTTAAGTGTTTTTTAATTATATGCGTCGCTTATGTGGACTGTGTGGAACCTTGTGTGAACTATGTATTGGCGGTATTGTTGCATTGTAACAGGTAGAAACAGTTTTGAGCTTATCATTTTTTATCGTCTTAATTTATTTTTATAATTTGATGTATACAATTTTATCATAATTTCAGATTTTATATAGATGATTCTGAAGTTCTGTCCTGCTCTGACACAAAATGTATATGGAAAGAACCTCAGAATGAAACTTTGCAGCAGTATAAAGCCACCAAAGTACAATGTCATGAGTGCTACAGTCATAGGTGTATAAGGATTGTAACGGTATTCAGTTATCTGATGTACAAATTAACAAAATTAAAGAAATTTTACAAGAATCTGGTGACAATGCTTTTACGAAGTATATGTAAGCACAAATATTTGAAAGTTATCGCTTAAATTGTGTATATACCCTGGTAGAATATACAACATCTTTTATATTATTTTTTTACAAGTAATGGAAGACACGCTGTGATAGATATCAATAAGAATGTTGAAGTTAGAAACTAACAGGTAGAATTAATAAATTCAATAGTAAATAATGAAGAATCAGATATTATGAAAAGAGTATCTCAAGTTCCAGTAAACAAGATGCAAAATTATTGCTATAACAAGATTACCAAGCTTTATGAAGAAAATGTTTTGCTGGCTTGTATTAATACAGAAAGTTCACTTTCTCAATGGACTTAGACTTAGACAGTTTTGTATCACTGGATCAAGAGTTTATAAGATATATACTTATTGTTCAAACAAGAATCCAGATTGGAAAAAAAAATCTTTGGGTTATTTACATGGGAAAAAATATAAGTTGATTGCCATTGCAGAATATGAGAAGCATAAAAAAAAAAGTAATAACATGTGGAGCAGTTATTTCTCAATCAAATGCATGGATATCATACAGTCCAGATGGTATTGTAATGGAAAATGGTAAACCCTCAATATTGGTAGAAGTGAAGTGTCCGTAGGACGAAAAAGACAACAGCATTATGACTATACTACCAAAGATTAAATATATTAAAATTGAAGGTAAAGCAGTAATATTCCGTAAAAAGCATGATTACTATTGACAGATACAACTGGGAATGGCATTACTAAATGTACAGTCGACTGATTTTATAATATTTGCCTCTTTCGATTCTTCATACCTAATTTTAAGTGTATTAATTGACAATGACTATATTGAAAATGTTTTAACAACAGTAAAAAAAAGCATATTTTAATTTAATGATACATTACATACCTTTGTATGCAAGAAACGAATTGTAATAGCAATGACGATATACAGGAAAATTAATAAATAAAATTACAAAAACATACGTTTTATTATTAATTAAACTTATCATCCTTTAATATTGAAGAACTTAAATTAACAACTGCACAAATTATAGTAAATATCTCTTCAATTTTCGGTACAAGATAAGAAGGAAGTTTCCTGTTTAATATCTTGAACACTTTTATTCTTTGATTTGATCGCTCGATATGAATCCGAGCTTTGGCTATGGCAGCATTTAATAAAGCATCTGCCTTTGAAAATTGCTGATTATTCTTTAAAAAGGGTGGTCTTATTAATTTTATGTCACTTAAAAGGCATATCTCATCAATTAAAAAACCTTTATCAGTCATAAGGTCATCACCTGCATCCAATAATTCTATTAAATTGCTCTCTTCAAATATGGCTTTATCGGAACGTCTTCCTAGGTAATTAAGCCTGCTGGAAAAACCGCTGTGACAAATCTTACAGTGTTTGTATCTTTGTAAGAAGAGTATGATGCTATTCTACAGCATAATTTTTTTGGCTGTTGAATGTAAATTTCTATGCCATCTATAACAGCTCTTACATTCTCAAAATTTCTGAAACATTCTGGAATATTTTTTAACACTTCTTCTTTTAATATCCAACGAATAGCAAATTTCAGTCCATTAGATAAAATGTCGATCATTTTTATCACTACTTTTCTACAGTTTTCTTCAGAACAAATTTGAAACATAGAACTTAAAATACTGTAACTAATGTTCTGCTTCAATTTAATAAAAGTCATTATTATTTGGTCCAACACTGAGAGCTTAGTTACTTTGTTCGATGTAGAAAATAGAACCACATCAACTATATTTTTAATTACATTCAAAATTTGAAAATTTGTAATGCCTGTCATTGTTACTAGATCTTTTTCTGAGATTTAATCATATCAAAATATAGTTCTGAATTCGCTTGAACACTTTGATCTTTCACTTCTACTCTTGACTCAAAAGGAATTTGTACACTATCTCTTTGAATTTCACAGTCACTTAGATTATTATGATCACTGAAATCTGCAGAACCAGTTTTATTTAAATTATTACTTTGGTTTTCACAATCAATAATCAACGTTTCATTCTCAGCGTCCATATCTTGATCAACATATTTGTTAGCTTTTCTCGGTTTTTTTGTTATGCTTGTATACAAATTCAGTTTTTTCTTGCATCTTTCTTCAGACCTTTGTTTTCTCTTTAAAGCATTTTTTTATTTTCTTTAAATCTTGACCTAGAATATTAAGGGACGGTACTGCTGATACTTTCAAACGTCTTCTAGCACTGGAAAGATCTGCATACGTAAAATATAACAATATTATTTTTTGCTTTAATTTATAAATCAACAACAATTGTTCATTTACCTGGAAATGCATAATCTTCTTTACAAAAATGTAAAGAGCATACACGGGCATGGTCACTCAAAACATTTTTCAACTTCAGACCTTTTTAATTTTTACTTTTCTTTTTCCACTTTTAGGGATTTTATGGAAACGTAGGGTTGGGTGCGTTAATGCAGAAGTCTTGCAATCAAAAACACAACAATACACCCTACTTACAGTTTTGTGAGGTGACAATTGCACACCCCTATCATCTAGCCTATCGTCACTTATCTTATCACCTTGCTCCATTTCGTGTCAGTTTAATTGTTCAATCATAATTTAAAGAAAAAACAAATCCGTCCCATACAAATCGTGCACTGTTATCACGTCTACGGCCGCCATGTTGATGACGTATCATTGAGAGCAGACGCTCTCACGCTCTTGGTTATATTGCCAATCGCCCGATACACATAGAGGAAAAAACCTCATTTGCTGATGACTGCTCCTACCGGAATTCGACTCCGCGACCCCTACTTGAGCGGCCGTGCTTCCGCCGCGCTGCATGCGCCTTAACCAACTGAGCCACGGCCCACCGCCTACGGCTAGTGGCCCCATCTATCGGAACTGTCGTGAGATCGTACTTCGTATAACATGAATGGGACACTCAGGACACTATATGAGTATACTGACCGGACTACTCACTACACTAGCACTGGGAAAAGAAATGAGATCAGTCTATCGACTGTCTTATATACGTATTTATTTTTGAATCAAAATTATTATTGCTATAATATGCGTACGTATACGTACGGGGAGAGATAAAGAAGGGAAGGAATAAGCGACAATGTAACGAGTACGTGGTCAATCTGAGAAATTAACTATTTTTTCAACAGCTTTAAAAATTTTAAAAATAACACGATGAATCGTGCGAAAATTAATATTCGGGCATCTATTATGATTTATTTGTCGAGCTGAAAATCGAACGAGCTTTGTCCCGTGCATAATACTTGCGCGCACAAGATATAAGTGAACCTGAGACAGCTGACAGTCGCGCGCCTGAATTAAGCGATTCTCTAATCCACTATATCACCACCTATCACGCCGTCGTTCGAGAGGCAACGGGGAGGGGGACAAAAGCTCCAAACACACGCGAAAAAGTCCCTCTCCATCCCCTATACCAAAATGGCCTGCTCTTTTTCAAGCTCTATCGATTTCTCTCGGGATCGGAAAGACGCGCACTGCTGTGCCTGTGTGCTACGTACAGCTGTATGCAATACCTACGTATTATAACGTTCCAAAGGATCGACCAAGTACGAATAATGCCAAGGTCGTGAAAATGAAATTCGCCGCCTCCCGCATGTGCGCAGCGCGGCGGGGCCGAGTGTGGCGCACCTGCGCGCACATACCCGACAGCTGAAGAGTTAACGGGTCGTCGGGATGACGTAGGCGGCTGGATGGCATCGGGCTGCGCGCTCGAAGCTCGAGCCAGTTCAAGGGAGGGCTTGCAAGCTCCGTGTCGCTGTCGCGTGACACGGGACCCTTATAATATTATATATATATATATATATATATATATATATATGCGTATTTGGACACACAGCAATATGTAAAAAGTTACTAATTACAGAAAAATAGTAGCCGTTAAAGGACAGCGGAGCCCAAAATCTTGAATTAAAAAAAAATCGTCGAAAACGACGACCCCTATCAATAAAGGTTATTTTTTGGTAGTTAGTACAATTGGTTATTGCAACTTTTTTTGGCATATGGTATAGAATAGCACATATATGAGCGTATGCACAATTGATACTTTTCAGTTAACGAGGATTAACGCGTCATCGAGTTAAAAAGCTCCAATGGGCTGATATACCAAGCTGTGCCAAGTTAGCTCCTTTAATTAGCTCCCATTCCGAACCACATTGGATAAAAATCATACTGCTGCAGTGCATTTGCCGAGAGCAGTTAATTATCCGCTGCCCTAGAAGAGCTCAACTCGCAGATATGCAGAGGGAGATATTTCGATTCTTAAATTATTTTCAAAGGTTACGTTTCACTGAGCTATATAAGTATTTTTCTCTCGAATCGAGGTCGCAGCTGGTCGCAGCTTATCGCCTCACTATGCATTCACAACAATGTATAGGTAATCGATAAAATAATCATCCCATAATATAACAAGCTCTGATCGTACATACCGAGTGTTCAATCAAGGTATGCTGCACTTTCGCGCGTCGCCCAACATACAACATCCAATTATCGCTGCCTTCTTATTGGATGCTCGCTCGGCATGTATCTCTCTCTCTCTCTCTCTCTCTCTTAAAAAAATGATGGCCTTTGTTGTGAAGCATTTAATACGTGATTCTGATTAGTTGCTGGTTGGTTGCCTAGGCAACGAGATCAGAACCGCGCTTTAAATTCATAACCCTCAAAACAGTCATAACTCATAACCCTGGTAGAAATATTTGAGGTGTTTAAAATGAAATGCGGAAACCTTGATAACAGATAAAATATATGTAATATAACTAGCAACAAATTTTAGTAAAAATTAATCATTACCAAGAGTGTGTAGTATTATCCCTAACCCTATTTGAAGTAGTAATAAAGTGTGTGAATATTATTTTGTTTTTTTTTTTTTTTTTTGAAATGTCAGTGAGAAGTTCAATTAAAAGAATAAAGAGTTTGAAGATATACTGTGTCTCTGTGCCCAAAGTCGCCCCGGTGAAGTTTGAGAGGTGAATTTAAAGAAAAGTTCAGTATCCGAGTCAGTAAGTTTAAGTCTATCATTATACAATGCTCTTTGAATTGTAAAAAAGCTACTAGACAACTAAAATATGACACTGCCACTTCCTATGTTACCTAGAAATATGTAACCTAGATGATTCTGATTTTTAAACTGTTTTCGTTCATATTTTCACATCCAGGCTCATGCGAATTTTTTAATTGAGCAGGTCAAATTTTACTTACAGCCAGTTACGCAGAAACTACTATCTCTAGCACATTGTATTTCTGGTTTCTAGCATATTTTTACATGGAGAAAGTGATAAATGTTTTGGCTTTTTAGTCAAGGTTTTAGGTAATTAGAATTTTGATTTTTAATAGTTGTGAGAGATTTTTTTGACCGATATCTGTTTTTTCATTTTTGCATTTATTCTCATTCGAAAACTAGCAGGTCTAGAGAGCTCATATTTTGCATATAGATTACTTTTGTGATTGTGGAAAGATATTTAAAGTTGAATCAACTGAAATACTTTTGTGTTCGACTATAACACTGATGTGAATGCAAACTCATGCTATACGACTAAATAATTATCATGAGTGTTGTAGTCGAACACAAAAGTATTTCAGTTAACGTTGATTCAACTTTAAATATCTTTCCACAATCACAAAAAAAATCTACATGCAAAATATGAGCTTTCTAGAGCTGTTAGTTTTCGAATGAGAAAAAATGCAAAAATGGAGTAACAGGTATCGGTCTCAAAATCTCTCACAACTGTTAAAAGTCAAAATTCTAATTAATGCCTTGACAAAAAAGCTAAAATACTTATCACTTTTTTCATGTAAAAATACACTGGAAATCAGAAGTACAATGTGCTAGAGATAGTAGTTACTGCGTAACTGGCTATAAGTAAAATTTGACCTGCTCAATTAAAAAATTCATATGGGCCTGGATGTGAGAATATGAATGAAAACAGTTAAATCATGATCATGTAGGTTACATGTTTTCTAGGTAGCATAGTAAGTATCTGTGTAAAATTTCAGTTGTATAGCTTTTTTATAATGCAAATAAATGGCATTGTAACGATAGACAAACGCACTGACTCTCATACTGAACTTTTCTTCAAATTCACTATTCGAACCAATGATGACGACATTGAGCATTATTAATATATTTATTAAAAAATAGTTTTGAGGGATTTATTAACATGTTACATGCTTATAAAATATTAGCAGACGTTAGTGTGCCGCACAACACTTATAATAGATTTTCTACCAGTGTTGTTAGACAGAGATAGACTCAAGAGCGCGCTTCGCGGCCTTCATTCCTTGTAAGAGAAAAGAAAAGGTGGCTTGTGTATAGAGAAAGAGCAAGAGAGAGAGAGAGAGAGAGAGAGAGAGAGAGAGAGAGAGAGAGAGAGAGAGAGAGTGAGAGAGAGAGAGAGAGCGCCGCGTGCTAAGCTAGCGCTAGAACAAAGAGCTCGGGCAAGAATGCTTATGTAATATGACAAAATCGAGCTCTTGTAATTTTGAGGACACACTCTTGAGCATACAGTATGTAAAAAACATGGGTGCCACTTCCAAACCCTATGCCAACAAATAGTTACGGGCCAAGATATCCTTCTTACCAAAAAATCGGACCGATCGAGAGACATTTTTAACAAAAATATGAATTACATATAGTTAGCAACAAATTTTGTTATCTAAAAAATATCAATTAAACATTGCTAGCAATTCGATAAAAATGGTGTATATTTTATATATTTTCAATAGAATTTTTTTTTCAAATTACATCAAATCAAAAATTTGTTGGTAAGAAGAATATCTTTTTGTTTTTTTGCAGGATTTAACCCAGGCTTGACCCCTTAATGAACAGCGGAGCCCGAGATCTTGAATTTAAAAAAAATCGTTGAAAATGACCACCCCTATCCAAATTTGCGAGCAATTTAAAATATAGGGTAAAAGTCGTCGAAAATGGGAAAAAATGTGGGCCTGAAAAGCCCGAATTTTCACTTTTTTCTTCGATTTATTTATTTATATTTTAAATTGCTTGCAACTGTCGATACGAGACGGCCGTTATCGACGATTTTTTTTAAATTCAAGACCTCGGGCTCCGCTGTTCATTGATGCCGGAAAAATAACGATTACTCGGCCAGGTAATAAATAAATTACCCGAGGCGCAATATCAGGCGCAATAAAGGCTATTGGGTTTGGAGGTGGCACCCATGTTTTTTACACATTGTATGTCCAAGCGCATGTAAAAAACTTGGTCTGGTCAGTCTGTCCTCAAAATTACAAGAGCTCGATTTTTCGACCTCGTATATGCTGTGCACATACGTACATACACGCGAAAAATTCCGATACGCCGAGTTGTATCAGGTGTAAATTAAATGCGCTATTTTTCACCGCACTTGAAGCTATGTACCTATAATGTGTAGTGTGTACGTGTACGTGCGCGCGCGATATTTTCTCCCACGTCCAGACACCCCCCCGAGCTGAGAACTAGTAGGGGTCAGGCGTATACACGATACACTTATACGCTGTGTGCAGTACATTGGGGCCAGGGCTAGGTTAGGTTGAGTTACGACGACTGCACGTATTCGTCTCTCCACACGACTATGCAGCTGTATTGTATGCACCTATGTACCTGTAGGGCTCGTAATGCTCCTTTATATATATATTCAGATATATATATATATATATATATATATATATATATATATATATATATATATATATATCTGAATGTGTATTACGTATTAGGTATCTTACACACGCGCACGTTCATTCAACCGAAATAAGGACAGGCTGTCTCTTTGAATCCGATGAAAGCGGCGCTCCATAGCTCTGCAGTATCATGCATGGAATAAATTTGCTTCGAGCTGATTGCGCCAGATAAGTAATTGCTATTTTTTGCATCGCAGCTTCGATCAGGCGGCTGTAGAAGCTGATCAGGTGGATGCATGCATAAATGCCCGCGTGTTATTACATCTTCGAGATGTTACAACAACAACGATTCGATATTATTTTATCATATAACGTCTCAACGCACAGTGTATACGTGCGCTATTACGAATAAACAGTTAGTCGTTAATAAATACCTAAATCCCGCGAAGCTCGGTCCCCTCGCTTTGCACAAGTGCAAAATTTAAACTTCAATCAGTGGCGCCCTCTGGCCCGTTAAGCTGGAAATCGGCCTGGAAACACGCTAGTTGACTAGTTGTGCCGTCGCGCCGCGCGCGCAGTCGCATAATTACACACGCACACAGCCGCGGAGTCGGAGATGAGATGAGAGACAGCTGAGGCTGCCGCGAGCGTGAAGCGGGTCGAGACTCGAGGCGCATCGTCGGCTGCACGAGCAGCACGAGCAGCACGAGCGGCGTCACCTGCACACCGTCGTGCACGCGCCTTCATATAGCATCTCTCGGTGTACTTAACCCTCTCGCTCGCGGAGCCCGTCCTCGTCGCGTGCGGTTGCGCTCGGTCTGATAATGCATTGTAAGTACCTGAAGTACCTACATGCTACGGCGCATCGTGTCTCGTGACGTCTGCACAGCCGCTGCGTGAGCCGTCCCGTCGAGCAGCCAAGCGCCGCCGCGCTGATGCCAGTATTGCCAGTGCCAGCCAGCTCCGCTATAGCAGTACTCAGTATAGTTCGCTCACCGCTGCGCGCCTACTCCTCCTCTCTCTCTCTGTCTCTTCTCTCTGTCTCTTCTCTCGTTCTCTTCCTCTCGCGCGCACACACGCCACTGATCTGGTATACCTCGTACACTCTCTTTTTTATTCGCGTCGCTTTCGACTGCCACCAAGTGTTCTCGTGTCTTGCGCTGCAGAGTCGCATCTGCATCTCATCGTAGCTGTACGCGGAAGTATAACCTAAAAGTCTTCGACGCTGGAGAGAGAGAGAGAGAGAGAGAGCTGCAGCACCGTGTGTCGAAACTGTGCACGCGCACACTTAGCTGTGCTGCGGGTATAACTAACGAGGTGAATTGAATTGCGCGTACTCGCCGACGGGGCCAGAGATAAGCCAGCCACTGCACGCTTCCTAACCTTAAATCATACACTTACGCCAAGAGCCACGAGTTGTGTGTGTGTGTGTGTGTGTGTGTTGTGTGCAGTATATTCTCAATAGCTACAGTGCGCGCACGAGAGCGGAGGCGAAGGTTATCTCGCTCGCTGCCTCTCCGGATATCGGACAAACGTCCGCGTGATTCCGCGCCAATTAGCGCTCCTATTCCCGCTCATTAGCGGGGCGAGAAAATGAATTCCAACAATAAAAGAACTCTCTGCGAGTAAGCGCGGCCCGAGTGAGAGCTGGCGAGAGAACAGTGCGCGCCTTTATTCGCTCTATAGCTGCGGGAGCGAATAAAGTGGAGCAGAAGCGCGTGATGCGAGAAGAGCGTCTCGTTCGACGCGAGCCGATTGGCGTTAATTGCGGCTGAAGGAGAAAAGAATATACAGCCCGAGGGACTTCGGAGCCGGAGCAGTCTGCGCGAGGGGGAGGCTTGTCAATAAAGAACAAGCGTGCGCGCGCGCGCGCGATCCTCAATGAGAATAAGCGGCTGGAGGAGTCGTTGTCGTTGTCGTCGTCGCCGTCGCTGTCGCAGTCGCGGAGAAGAAGGAGAAGACGAAGAGGAAGACTCGTTGGCGCTTGTTGTCGACGAGCTGCCAGAGTTTTATTGTAGCGCGGGAAATATGTTGTTCGCCGCCGCCGCCGCCGCCGCCGCCGCCGCCGCAAAGTGTCAGGACAGCGAGAGCTCCCGATCTTTCACTGCTCTGCGAGGAGGTGAGTTTAAGGATCCCTTCTCTTTTCTCCAACTGCGCGGCGTTTCTCGTTGCTCGCACGAGTGCAAATTCGGGTAGAGAGACTACGTAGCTGGGATCCGGGAAAGCAGTGGACAACGCGCCGCGTGAATCACAAAACGCGTTGCCCCCTAATTCGAATTGGATTCCGAGATTTATACGTGCGAAGCACCGACACTTGCACCGTGAACGCATATACTTATATGAGACGCGCCGAGACAAGAGAAAAGTACGTTGGTTAGAGCCCAGGCGAGAGATTTCTCGCACTGCTGCGCTGTCTGCGCAGAATTATCTGCCATCGATTCGACGGGACTTTTCGCAAAACAAAAATAAACGAATGTGGGTGGCTAATTTTGATTTTTGCGCGCGGTACGGCAAAACTCGTGAGTCATCGCGCCGCCGGGACTTTATCACTAATACTGGCGTGCGCGGCGGCAGCAGCCTGCTGACCCGTAGGTCTCTCCCCGAACTGATTCATGCATTATTATATTGTATGCAGTACTGCTTTAATTTATTGGGCAGTATTTTTCTCTCGTGCGGCTTCGTCAATGTTTGTTGTTTTGTTTTGTTGACAAAGTCGAGAATAGTGTATCCGTTTGTTTCGAAACTGCGCACCGTCTTTCTCGGTAAAATAATAGTACATTACGATACGTGTGACTTAAATGGTTCTTTTCAGATTTGAATTTTTCCAATAACTTTTGAACTAATAGTGATAAACTAGTTGACATATACCATTTTGGAAATGCCAGAGGCTGCTTAATCAGTTGGAATCACACACGTTATTGGATTTCTAAAACTACCAGATCTGGCATTCAGACCCAAAAGGCCGATGAAAGACACAATTTTGAATTTTGATATTATATCATTCCAAAGGCACTTTGCATGCTTCCTAAGGTATATTCAGTTGCTTTCGTTCTATTATTAATGATTTATGGATTACTCATGATAAATAAACCCTCAAGAATATTTTTTGTATGAAAGAGGATGACGGATTTTGAGGTTAGGCGGTACGAGAGAAACGCCATCTACACGCAACACTACGCACGATAGCCATGAAATTCATATGTTAGCTATTAACATACAGATAACAGATATTTCCTGCAATATTTTGTATGTATACTATAGAAATCTATAGTATACATACAAACTGTTTTTGTTTCGTATAGAATATTTGTAAGATGTACACGAATATATTAGCAATCACTGCTCCTAACGTGTGTACATGTACGGCAATGATATCTTTCTCTCAGTGTACGAAGATAAACTCAACGTTCGAACGCTTTGAAAGTTTGCAGTTTTTTAATTAGCTTTTGGTTCGAAAACGTTCAACGTCACAAAGTATCCGCAAGCACTTGCAAATTCGAACGGTCTAAATGCATGCTGCATCAATTGCCCCTATTTGGAAAATGAACTAACGCTATTAGCATCCTGCTCACAGGTCAGTGTATTCTGGGGAAACAAATCAGTTTCGTGTCAGTTATATACTTAATTACTATTCGTCATAATTCGTAGCGCGAGTATCGCGATATCAGGATGTGATTTTTCTAAGCAGAATCAATAAGGGTTATTAAGCGCTCAGAATCATGCAATCCCTTGTGTGCGCGTGCAGCCAGCAATTTTGCCAAATGTCTGCATCCACGCGAAAATTGGCCTAGTTTTAAAACCGCGAAATTGGGCAAGCGGAAAAATCAGCGATTTATGCTTTCACTTTTGTCAGCGCAGGTCGTAAAGTCGTTCTCTTTTTTTATTTTGCGTGAGGCGCTCGCTTGATTGAAAGACCAATGCATTTTTTGACTTGCGCTTGATTCCGAGATCGAGATGAGTCGTGTCGGAATTTCTTCTCGTGTACAGGGCGTACCTAAAGTTCAACCGCTGCGCGTTTCTTAAATTTCGCCTATACGACGGCGCTTTTTATCGCACATAAAATCTGCAGCAGCTGGCTCAACGTTTCTGAAGAACAGCAAATTTTATTAGGCACATAGTGAATTTAAGTGAAGCAGAAGTGATAGCTCCGTCATGAATAGAAATTGAAAATTACTTTTATTTACACGCTTTATTGGCAATTGGATTATTTCTTAATTCGTTGTCTCAGAAAGTGCTAGGCGATAATAAAGGTGTCAGCTTATCAGTTTTATTAACATCGCTCCCTTCCAAAACTTTCTCACGGCACGTGTATAGAGGTGCTTTGTGTTTCGCTTTATTTTTGCATGCTCCACGTTTCCGAATATCAAATTTCTTTTAACGTTGCAAGAACCGCCTCTAACAGCTACTTCCTTCATTCGCAACGATACGTATAGGTGTCCTGGCATGAAAAATAAAAATTTCCCGCCGAGTCGTAGCAACGGTTTCGCACTCTTCTTTGTCGTCCAGGAATTTCTTTGCAGCGTCTTTGCATTTGCCTGCAACAGTTCAAATATTGATCAGAGAAATAAGGCGCAAAGATTCTGTTGATGTTCAATGAAAATTTTTTGCCGAACAACGAACGAATGTTTTTCTCGTTAAGTAGTAACTAACTGCACTGCATCATTCTTAAGTTAACCATTATAATTTAACGAGATAAGTACTACGTTCTAAATAGAGTACTAGAAGTGTCCCGCATTATTGGTATAATTTCAGGCTGCAAAGCTCATCAGATCGGGAAAAAAAATTAACTGTGCCCCACACGCACACAACAAAGGCACATCTTATACTCCACATTGTGCAGCTTTAATCGCAACGTTTCTCTATTCCTTTTTCCATTCTCTCTTCGTACGAAACGAGCCTATAGTGCGCAGGTTTAGAAAATCAGAGAAATTGAAAACTCGAACGGCCCTGACGTCAGAGGGACATGAAAATTTCAGCGCTTCTTTAATGCATCGAGCAAAAACTTTTTTTGCGGTTGAATTTCGTTTTACAGCTGCGCTGCTGCCTTGCGGCAGTTTTATAGACCATGGCTTGCCCTCACCGCCGATGCGCATGAAGCTATCAAGAAATGTTTTAACTCGCCGTACAATGTCATACTTTTTCTAGGATATCTTTCAAAATATTGTGACCCGAGGGTATTTGTTATGCTGATATTTTTGCCTCTCGTACACAGGAGTTTCCTTAAAAATAAACAAGGTTGTTTATCACGAATGGCTAATTTTTCAAAGCAACATATTCCAAGCTCCAATATAAGTGAAACACAAACGGGTGTACGGCGGCCAAAGGAAGCTGTCATTCAAAGCACCCTTTGAACCGCTCCGTCAGATTCTTGCAGTGGAGTAGCCCAGCGCATCCGAAAACAACCGCAGAATTCACGCTCTCGCGCGAAAGGAAACAAAGCCCAGCTCAGAATTCATGACTTTAAAGCTCGACGGCGCGCGCAAAGCCGCTGAGCAAAGCCCTCGACTCGCTCTGGCCGTGTGTGAAAAGCTGCCGACGACGCTGACGACGCTGTGCACGTGATACGAGAGAATTCGTTTGTGAGCGCACGCGTATGCGCGCGAATAAAGCCTGCGGCTCTGAATGACTTAGGAAAAAAGCGGAGTAATGAGAAAGCCTGCTGCTGTCATTAAACTAATGCCCGGCGACAAACGAGGTCGCGAGCGCGTGGCGCACTGCTTTTACATTCCACGAGAAATCGAGTAAACTCTTAATCGCTCGCGCCAGCCCCGACGCGCGCGAACCTATCTATCGCGAGCCGATAAGTATACCTATAGGTGGAGATTGGAGTCGACTCGCGTGCGATTGTCGCGCGAGGCGAACAATGCGTTATTGCCTCGACTTTCTCGAAGCTGCTGTCAGGCGCGCACTTGTCGCATTCCGTACGTCTATACCCTGAGAGACAAGCTTGCGCTCTATCTCTGGAAAAAATCATACGTGATGCGCAACGATCGCGATGAGAAAAAAGCTCGCAAACGACTCGAAAGTACTTTTATACCTACGTGAATTTTCACCCCTGCCTGCGCTTGAGGAGAATTCAATTTTCTTGCTTGCCCGACTACTCGAGGTCCATATATTCCGGATTTTTTCCCCCTGCTGTAGAACTGCACTCTGAAGTGTGATATATGAGATACATAACCTGAAAAACGTTTTGCTGTCTTTTATTAGCATTAATATTCGATTATAATGATTATATTTGCAAGTACACGACGAACGATTCTACCAGGGTTTCTTTATTCGTATAATATTTATTGGAAAATGTGAAACGCCGGCGCGCCGATATCGAGCGATCGGATTATATCCGCAGGCTTGAAAGATCGGCTCAATGCGTGAGCGCGCGTACGCAGCTCGAACAGCGAGATTAAAGTCTTGGTATATGTGTACGCGTGGAGCTTTGTGAAAAGCGCACCTGCATCATCGGCAGAGGCGGCACGAGAGCTGTTCACGGGGGGGGGGGGGGTGGTTTTGACAGTGCGGAGCTATCGAAAATCCGAGCTCTGATGAAAGCTCGTGCGCGCAGCGTCCTACATTTCTTCTTTTCTTTCTGTTCGCAGCAGGAGTAACACACATGAACCCGCTGAAAATCCACGGCTCCAACCTTGCCTGCCACCAGCTCTACGATTATGTAGTAACCAAGCCTTAATTTATCCAGCGGACCAGCCTCTCGAAAATGAAATAAAGTCGCAGCTTTATCATCCGAGACTGTACCTTCAGCAGCAGGTATGTGCAAATCCACAGAAAATCGGACACTTCTGGGGGTCTGAGTGAAAACAGATTTAAAATTTCAGAGCACACCTACGAGATTTTTTTTTTTTTTTTGTCGGGCAGTCGAAATTCTCTTATGGGAAATTAACATGGGAAAGATAACATAACGAAAACTAGCCTTTTCTTAACTGTAGGTACTCAATGTCCGGAGGCGCAATCGAAAAACGTTGTGTATTAATACGATCAAAGTATCCGAAGAAAGCTTTAATTTGAGGGCTGGTGAGTTAAAAATGGTTTCCTAGGTTAAAAGTTACAAAAATCCAAGTATTCATATGGTAATACAGATTTTTGGATTGCGTCTTTATACACTGAGTGGATAAAGTTGAATCGTGGCTAGTTTTCTTAAATCTTTCCCACGTTAATTTTCCATAAGAGAATTTAAACCCCCCTAAGGTTTTTCGAGTTCTGCACGGCCTAAGGAACGCAAAAAGGTTGGTCTGGTAGGTGTGCCCTCAAATTTCAAATTTGTTCACTCAGACCCCCTGATGTCCGGTTTTCTGTGGATTTGCAGGCATATGCAACGCGGCAAAAGGGCTCCATCTGGATAACCACGAGCCATCGTCGATGTAACGTTTTGACAATGCAACTCTCTTCTCCCGCAGATGATCCCGTGTGTTTGGTCTTTCGCGATATGCAGAGCGTGTCTACTAGCCCAGCAGCCGCAGTGTAAATTGGAGGAATGATTCACAAGAGCAAGAGCATCCGAGTGGTACGTGGCGCGAACGTAGGAGGACATTAAGAAAGAAAAGAAAAGCGAGACAGTATTTTTTCACTCTTAGCCCCCCAGTGCAGCGCTACAGTGCTGCAGCGATGTCACGCGCATCTTTTACCCTCTTTCTGCAGCTTTCACGTGTGTATACGTGTTACGCTCGCACTGTAGTCTTCCTGCTTACAATCAGTATTTATGCGAGAGCCCTGCAGCCCGGCCGCATGGAAGTTGAGAAACTCGCGTAAGGGTTTTCAAACTAACGGATGTTCCGGATGGCCTGGTTGTACTTTTCCAAAAATCCCCACATGTAGAGCAGGAGCAAATAGTTTTTTTCGCGAAAGTATACCGCCTCTCGAAAAGCTCGGTCACATAACCCCGGCAGTGTTGCTTCTCCGGCATCTCTCTGCATATGTATGTGCATATAGCTCTACTTTGTTCGCACTTTATTTATTATTTTTATGCGCATACACATCAGCCCTGGAGCTAAATCTGTTTGTACGCAGCTGCGCATGCAACTTTCACCGCAGAGCAAGGTCAAAACGGATTTTTCTCGTCTTGATTAAAATCCAGTAAAGACCATTCGCCTGTCACAGGGCGCACACATTACTTTTCAATGCACTTGCACGCGATTTCGTCAATCGAATACACTACTATCAGAAAATTGACAGACGACAGTAAACTCCCGATGGGCAATCAGGCTCGTCCCCGTGTCGACTGTTCGCGCACAGAAGTAACTATGTATCTCGACTCGAGGCGCTGTGTATACACCATCAGCCA
The DNA here is from genome assembly GCF_009193385.2 of Nasonia vitripennis. Lineage (NCBI taxonomy): Eukaryota > Metazoa > Arthropoda > Insecta > Hymenoptera > Pteromalidae > Nasonia > Nasonia vitripennis. The sequence goes on along the minus strand of NC_045759.1, from coordinate 12,615,360 downwards.
CTTCTTATCTGATACAAACTATCTTATCTCCCTAACGCGCCATTTGACAAGTGTGCGTGTGTGCGGTCCGTGCGATTTCGTTTCGCCCCGCCTCTGCTGGCTTCTCTTCTTTTTTTATCTTCATTTGTGAGCGCTCGGGTCGGTCATTCGGCGCCGCGACATCGTCGAGTTTCAGTTCTGTAAGCTCGCCGCCAGCAGAAGAGAGTAAGGCCGCCGAGAGCGAGTTTTCTTCGCGAGCGATGGCACACGTGGATTAGACGATACGCGATGTGACGATGTGCATCATGTATGTCATACTTATACTTTGCGGAGCAAGCGTAACTACCACCGATTATACTCTTTTCGAAATTGCTTCTCGTTTTTCGCACATGCATAACCTTTTATTTAATACACTGTTTTATTTCTCGGTTATCTCGTCGAGTTTTCGATTGTTATCATTTCATTTTGCTTTTTTTTATTTTATGTTGCTTTCCGATTGGCGGAAATCACGTATACAGGTTGAACACGACAAGCGTCACGGCTCAGCGAAATGGCGATCGGCAGCGTGATCTGCGGAGCTAACACTCCGAAAACCAAACGAAAGAAAACAAAGGTATATTTTTTTTCACAAGTTTTTTTCCACCTCGCGAAGAGAGAATCCTGAATTTGCTTTTACCCCTCCGGGACTGTTCTTCTATTTCTGTCCTTTTCTCGCGTGGAGCCTGCGTGCAGCTTTGCTTCATTTCTGTCTGCCGCGAAGTCTGCGATATTCCAAGTTTTTGCGCGTCATGTGATCAGTGCATGATGCAAAATTAATAAACTCGTAACTCGCGCGCGGACGGAGTCGATCGGGCATGATTTTTTACGCGGAGCTGCAAAATCGTAGCTGTGAATTCGATCAATAAGTAGTCAATAAAATAAATACGGCGTTGAGCCTACAATCAGTTGTCAGATCGTCATCTGTTTATAGTAGTCACGTGTGCGCCCACAGATAATACGTTTGTCTTGAGTATATGTATGCGTGAGTATAACTAGGAGGTGATAAACTTTACGTGTCCGGTGTACTTTGAACGCGGACAGATAAAATTTGTGGATACACAAAAATTAATAATATAAACGAATTATTGTTATAAACTAAACATAAACTCGGTCGTATTGGATAAATTGGAGTTGTTATCTCAATTCGCGTTATAACAAGGAAAAAAGTCCTATTTTTAACCATTACGTTATACCTTCTCAACAATCATGGAGCTTGAATTTCCTCGGCAGACTAAGTATAGCGCAGGCGTGCATTCTTTTAATATTCCAACCAATCATCTGCATGCTATATATACAATTATTTGATCAATGTTATCTAACGTGCGCTCCGAGTACGACCGCGTAACGCAATGGGAAAGAAAGAGATCGGCTGGAGCAGAAGGGAGTGAGGTCATAGAAAAACTTCATCAGCATCAGCCTATAGCTGGTCTCAGAGATATATGTGTATAGGGCATAAATCAGCGCTCGCACGTGGTGTGTACATGTGTGCACAATGCAACGTAAGTAAGCGCATGTACGGCTGTGAGCAGCCTGCAGGAATAAGTGTGTAAATATGCGCCGAAGAACCGGATGTGCACTTACTCACGTAATTGCGATTCTCTTTGATAATATGTTTGCATCGTAGCTTGTATTGCATGTGTATGTGGCGCGCGATGGTGTGGTCTATAACGCTTATTCGCTTAATCCGATGAGAAATTTATCAGCTTCACCCGTTTCGCGCATACACTACATATAGAACATTAATCAGGCCTGGATCACGCATAAATTATCCAATAAACTTCCGCTCTAACAGCAGCTCGTGCACAAATATTTAATTCTACCAATGCCAATAAGCTCTCTGGCCGTGTTCACTTGTGAATAGCCCTGCGTTCGAGTGTTTTTCGACTTTTAACATATAAAGAGCGCCCAGCTTCATCAACGTCATCGGTTAAAAACGCTCGACAACCGTTAGCGCGCGTACCAGTCTTGCTCTACGTGGTGATGGTACACTGTCAAACCCTCGTACGGTTCAATAATTCTCATGAAATGTTTTCAGACGACGGAACGAAGCTGGATCGAGGCCACCTTCCAGAAGCGAGAATGCACGAAATTCATACCGAGTGCCAAGGACGAGCACCGGTGAGTCTTTTGCCATAGTTGAGCTTATTATTACTATTCCCTCCTTTGCAAATTCCTCAACGATCCGAGTTACGATTGAATGCTCGTGTCGGTTGATGAGGTGACTCGGGCATAGAGGGAAATACTTCGAGTACTGCATATAGGTGTAAGCCCGACAACGAAACAATCGCCGAAATACAGAAGGCTTTGGCAAACGTGCATACAAAACGCCTTATTTGCGCTCATATTTTTCTATTTATTTTTTTTTTTTTTCATACTTTGTCTGTGCTTAGGGATCGACTGAAAGAATGCGTAAGAATCGTGTCTAATTTTTGCGCATATTTTACGTCCGTGACAGGCGTTGTTGGCTTTTGTGCGATTGAAGTCGATTGAAACAACTGAAATAAAAGGGGAAGCGTGGGGGAGGGGGGTGGGGGGAATAATTGCACAAGATTCACAGCTTTTTCACGATTGTCAATCGTCATTTTCTAACCCATCTGTATAGATTTAGCGCGAAGCCTCCTTCTGTTTACACGTCCGTCATTCTCTGTGTTTTTCTATATAATTTCACACGTCATTCACATTTGTATACACTCATGAAATCGAAAGCCGTCGGCGCCGCAACTCGGCCTGCGCTGCTCGCACTGATCATCAGAGGCACCTGATGCCGCGCAGCTTATAAGTATTATGAGCAAGTCGAGTCGCCGCGCTTGCATTTCGCTATGTACATCAAAATGCATTTGTGTATGTCTCGAAATATCAGGCGCGAACTTCAGAAAAAACAAACAATGTGTTATCTCATATCATTTTTCTGTTATGATTTACTTTTGTTCTCTGTTCTCATTACGTTTGTAGGTTACAAGAAGTACACGGCGATAAGAATGCAGAATACGATGTGATCACTACTTCAAGGTGAGGCACAAAGAGACAATTGTGCATCCCCCTATACTTATATACGATCCTCCCGCTCGATCTACATCTCCATATGCCTGCGCATACACAGGCGCAACCACTCATATGCAGCTACACAGACGCACACACACACACGCGTGCTCGCGTCGACGGATCATCAGGCTTTGGATTATTTGAATTTTTATACGCGTATGTACTCGCGCGCGCGCACACACACACACACACACGAACACACGAGATCTATATAAAGTGTATCCGTTCGACTGCGCGTCCACCTGTTGCTCGCGAGCGCGCGGGCACACGTCGAGCCGCGATCGTTAATGTGATGCAGAATAAAACGGAAAGGGAAACGACGTTGCAGATAATTTGCTGCTGCTGTCACCGCTACCGTTTCCAACTTCCGCTGGATCAGCTATCACTTTAAGCTTTGTCTCTGACTTTTTACTTCGTCTTCTTTATCGCTGCTTCGAAATCTCGCAGAGTGGACTCATCTCACATTAAACCTCTCTGTATAATGACTGTAGCATTGATTTTTCTCAATAAATCATCTGACCCGCACAGCTGAGCTCCGCAAGGTTTCGAAGTCACCATCTTTCATTCTCCCAAAGTTTGACGTTTGGTTGGCTAATTTCTTCATAATCGCGCATAACTCAGCACCAGCAGCCTCGTATATTAACCCGCGCGCTCATTTACACTTTGGTTTGGTTCTCTACACTCATAAAACTCATAAAACTCATAAAACTCATAAAACTCATAAAACTCATGTATCGCTGTAGACTGGCAATGCCCTCGTAATACCGCTTCATAGCCTGATGATTATAATAAAACGAAGACGAAATAGAGCAGCCGAGCTCGGGAGTACGCGACGTAGTATGCCTACAGCCATCGAGGCGTCGAACGAGTCTCTCGCATATGCTGCTTCAATGAGCGGCTTTTGCTGCGTTATCCTGTGAAGATCTCACACACGCACACACACATAGAAGTTTATCGAGTGATTTGGGTAGCGAAGAGTATGCGCGAGAGTTGGCGACGGGGCCCAGCGGGGCTTCTGGATTGATCGACACCGGACCGTTGAGTTTGCAGGTGCTGCTGCGGCCACTCGTACACGCACCACTGCGGCACCGGCGCGGATGTCCAGAGCTTCGCGAGCAGTGCCGCGGCCGAGGCCGAGAGGGACGAGTGGAGCCCGGGAAAGAACACCAAGCACTGTCCGACCGATGCCTACGGAACCATCGAGTTCCAGGGTCTGCCGCATCCCACCAAGGCTCAGGTATTGCCCGCAGCGCATCGCAGACAGTGGTCGGGCCTGTGACGGGCCTGTTCTAATCTCCATTATCGTGTCACGCAGTACGTTAGGCTAGCCCACGACACGAAGCCGGAGCCCATCGTCCAGCTGCTCTGTCGGGAGTGGAACCTCGGCCTGCCGAAGCTCCTGATCACGGTGCACGGCGGCCGCTCCAACTTCGAGCTCCAGCCCACCCTCAAGAAGGTCCTGCGCAAGGGCTTGCTCAAGGCCGCGAAGACCACCGGCGCCTGGATCTTCACCGGCGGCACCAACACGGGAGTCACCAGGCAGGTCGGAGACGCTCTGCTCTTGGAACGATCGCAGAGGCAGGGTCGAGTCGTCAGCATCGGTATCGCTCCCTGGGGCATCCTCGAGAAGAGCCACGAGCTTATCGGCCGCGGGAGAGAGGTCCCCTACGACTCGCTCGCCTCGCCATGGTCAGTGCAGGACTCTCTCTCTCTCTCTCTCTCTCTCTCTCTCTCTCTCTCTCTCTCTCTCTCTCTTCCCCTCTCTAATACTCGCTCTTTTATCGCCAGGTCGAAATTCGCCGTGCTGAACAATCGACACGCGTACTTTTTGCTGGTCGACAATGGGACTGGAGGTCGCTACGGCGCCGAAATCGTCCTCAGGAGGAAGCTCGAGAAGTATATATCGAACCTAAAGCTGCAGCCATGTAAGTCACCCTACTCCGCGGATATGCGAGCGCTGCTCGGAGAGGAGTGTTGAACAAATTTTTTTTTTCACTCGCCAGACACGCACAGCAGTATTCCCGTGGTAGCCTTAGTAATCGAGGGTGGAACCAACACGATACGCTCCGTTCTGGAATACGTGACGGACGAGCCACCCGTGCCCGTAGTCGTCTGCGATGGCTCCGGCCGTGCAGCGGATCTTATTGCTTTTATGCACAAGTATGCGATTTCACGATTTTCCTCGTATGTACGCGTAAGTGCGCAGTAAGTGAGTAGTGAGTTTACTAATCTTTGCTAACGCGAAAATCGCAGATATGCCTCTGAAAATGAAAGCGAAGAGGAGGAGGGACCACTCGAAAGTATGAGGGACCACCTGCTGGACACGATAAAGCGGACGTTTAAAGTCTCTCCGGAGCAGGCGAATCAGCTGTACTCGGAGCTGCTCCAGTGCGTGCGTCGAAAGCACCTGGTGAGTTCGAAGGAAATAAGGCAGTAACGCACTGCCCTAGGCATACTCGATTGATCACGCAAGCCTTGATTCTTCTCTCTTCTTCTGCCGTCTGTACAGATCACCGTCTTCAGGATATCCCAGGACCAACCGCAGGAGCTCGATCAAACCATCCTCACGGCGCTCTTCAAATCCCAGCAACTCTCGCCTGCCGAGCAACTCTCCCTCGCGCTGATTTGGAACCGAGTCGACATCGCGCGCAGCGAGATCTTCGTCTACGGGCAAAAGTGGCCGCCTGGCGCCCTCGAGCAGTCGATGATGCAGGCGTTGCAGCATGACCGCATCGACTTCGTCAAGCTGCTACTTGAGAACGGCGTCTCCATGCGCAAGTTTCTCTCTATTCCGCGCCTTGAGGAGCTTTATAACACGGTATGTTATCCACGGGTTCGCAAATTCAATCAAAAGCTGCAATTGACTCGGAACTCTTGCTCGGAGTTATTTGCTCGAAGACTTTTAAAACTTTTACTAATTTCCTTTTTCTCCAACAGAAAGAAGGCCCATCCAACACCTTGGGCTACATCCTGCGGGACGTCCGACCGCACATCCCGCGCGGATACATGTATACCCTTCACGACATCGGTCTCGTGATTAACAAACTCATGGGCGGCGCTTACCGCTCGCAGTACACGCGTAAGGAGTTCCGTTTCCTCTACACGCGCGTCATGAAGCGCTCCGGTGGCTACCAGCAACATCACGCGCACCGAAACAGTTGCGCCATAGCCCTCAACAGCCGCTCGTTCTCTGGCTCCGGAGGAAAGTCTACCATGAGTCTCTTGGCCGAGACGATACCCGCAACTCAAGAAACCGCGCTGTTCGACTATCCTTACAATGAATTGTTGATTTGGTCGGTCCTGACCAAAAGACAGCATATGGCTTTGCTTATGTGGCAGCACGGAGAAGAGGCTTTAGCTAAAGCTCTTGTAGCTTTAAAACTCTATAAGGCGATGGCGCATGAAGCTGCTGAAGACGATTTGGAAACAGAAGTTTACGATGAGCTCAAGGGATATGGCAAGGAATTTGAGAATATCGGTCAGTGCCTAAGAAAATAAATTATTATCACAACCACCATACTTTTGTAATCGAGACAATCTTATGAAATCGCCGACTAAGGCACGTTTATACTTTCTGTAGCCGCGTAACCCGCGTCAAATACATCGTCGGTGTGTATTATTGCGTATTGCATTAACTGCATTTGACTCGACATAGTTTCTCTTACATATCCTTCGTATACAATGCTTTCATAAAATGTGTTAAAAAATGTTCTATAATCAAATATCACAGCCCTGGAATTGCTGGACTACTGTTACCGCCAGGACGACGATCAAACTCAACAGTTACTGACGTCGGAACTAAAGAACTGGTCTGGCCAAACGTGCCTTTCTCTCGCGGTGACCGCCAATCATCGGGCTCTCCTCGCTCACCCCTGCAGTCAGATTATCCTCGCAGATCTCTGGATGGGTGGACTTCGCACTCGCAAGAGTACCAATTTCAAGGTAAATGCACCTACCTCAATTCCATAGGACATAAAATAGTCGTGTTTCAAGATTTTGCTTCTGTTAAAATTGGACAATCTCCCTCTTCATCGACCTGGAATTTTTTCGTATAACAGTTCTTTTCTTCGTCATCGTTTATACAACAAGAACGAAATTATAGAGGCACAATCCAGTTGATTATTGTTGAAATAGTCTCCTTTGTGCTAAACGAACAGCAGACTCTGTATCAGTCCGTGTTTTAATCAGCTAAGTGGACCACCAGGAAGCAATTTAAAGCTGACCCGGTGCTGCAACACAGAGACCTAATCAATGTGCTTTGCGTTGGGCTGCGGTAAATCACAACAGCGCGTCGTACATCGATCGAACTCTCAGCCCAAACACTGCTCGAGTTAGTTGTTTATCGGTCAGCACGAGTTAGGTGGTGTTACTACGGAAAATTGCTTCGAGAACTTTGCGTATGAACGAGTCTGTTGAAATGCGTTTCAGGTGATACTGGGACTGTTCTGTCCGGTCTACATAACGCAACTGGAATTCAAGAGCCGGGAGGAGCTGCAATTGATGCCCCAGACAGCTGAGGAGCATCTTATCGCCCTCGAAGACGAGAACGAAGACAGCGAGTCAGAGCATGGAACACCTACCGGACCTGATGTCGAGGTATCTACTCTATTTCCTTGTATAATTAATCTTCTACTTTTTAATTTCAACAAGAAGAAATCAAGATGATTCTAGTCACTTTTCTTATTAAAAGAGAATTCGATCGTATCGACTAATATATTCATAAGGAAAGAATCGTTCGAATTCAATCAATTGCATACTCTGCGCCACGAGGAACTTATAGTAATGAGATTAGCAAGAATAAGAATAATCAATTGAAAAAAGATAGCATTGACGGCAGGATATTGAGAAAAATGACTGGAATCTGTACCGTCCTTGGCCGCGCGCGTCAACGGAAGCTGCGGTAGCCCCGTATATATAATGAAATATCGACTAATACATTAGAGCCTCGTTGAGAGCGCCATAGGAGGGAAACAGCTTATAACTAAAGCGCAGAACTTCCCAAGCTCTCTCTCTCTCTCTCTCTCTCTCTCTCTCCCTCCCCCTGTAGCTATATGTGCACTAAGTCAAATATTGAACAGAGGTGTCAATTTATAAATCCTTATTTTTCGTTTCTTGGTCTTCCGAATAACTTCTTTGTATAATACAACTATGTCTAAAGACATTCACTTATTATAAGCTTTGTACTTACTCGCACTTTGCTATACGAAGACTAAACTACATTTAACGCTAACAATCCGTAGAGCCTGGTACTAATAAAGATCGTAACGATAGGAGCTGGGCTACGCTTTGAGCAGATGCGCTACTTTAATACCTTACATGCATTACACTCACCTGAAACTATGATTATTCTCAGGCTTGTAATAAAAGGAGAAAACACGTTGAAATTTTCGTTTTCCCAAGTCTCCTCGGAAGCAGGCATAGAGAAATCAAACTGAATGGGCTCCGAGCTCGGCTATTCTCTTTCTCTCTCTAGCGTTTACTCGCTACCCGCTTTCTCCTCTCTTTTTTTCTCAAACACAATACAAATCTACGTAGGAATAAAAGAAAAGAGGAAACTGCTAAATGTAAGACATAGCAGGTTGTGTTTTGAGGTGCAAAACAGGCCTGTTATCCCGTGCGTTCCGCGCTGATTACTTTTTTTAGAAACGTCCACCGTGCAGGAGCCTGAGCATTCGTGGCAAAGCCAAGAGCCAGCAGGGGGCCAAGGTATAAAACCGACACGTCTGCTTTCTTCCCCATTGCACACCATCTTATATTAAAACTCTTTTTACTCTCATCTTCTTCTCTCTCCCTTTCTTTGCTATTCTTCTCTCATTCGTCTCGTAATTTCTCTCGCCTGCCTGTGAACGATAAGAAAGATAATAGCAATCGTGACGTCAGTCGCTCTGTGCTGATGCTGTACCCAATACATTGAGCTGTACGCAAATCGATCGCTGGTTTGCCCTCGTGTTTGCCCTCATCGCGACAAGATTTTGGCACCTATATTCCTAAAATAAGCCGTGCATACACTCACTTGCTTGCTTCATTTTTTACTTATTTCTGATCATCGCGTCTATCGCCCGCTTATCCATCTATTCTAGCTAATATTCTGGTTATTGATTGCCTGGGAGCTTTTTAAGAGTGACGGAAGATTGTAGACTCGCTCGTATGATTGAACTTAAAGAGAGAACTTTGATCTTGTACGTGTTGTCCGATGCGCTTTGCTTAAAGAGGTGGCGGTCTGTGGGCTCTAAATGTCCGATGACACGGCGTGCTCGAAGAAACTTAAATTGACAATCAAGTGCAAACTCTGATTTTTAAAAAACAGTTTCACGTTGCTCATTGAAACATTACACTCTCCAAAAGCAACAGGTGCTCCCCTTTTATCTATCTTTTCAGCAGTTGCTTTCGATCAGATACTTCTCTCATGCTGACTACTGTTTTCCGTTTTCCTTCAGCATTTCAATATTTTTTCAAATTTATCCGCGACTCGAAAATCTTGCGCATTCATTTTTTCCACGCAATAATATAGACACTCAAATCTTAAAGTCCACTTGAAATATTTTACTCTCTTTATTATCTTTTACACGTTTCCTGTCAACCTTTGGTTTTCATCGAATGCTTTTCGTCTCGATTGTGCCTTTCTATAATCTATTTCTGTCCTCTCTTTCTCTGTTCGATATAGCATTTAATCTTAATTGTGATATTTGCCTGCTAGATATATTCTCCTATGTAAGCATAGAAATTGCATTTCAAACGCTACGTCGAAATCTGTGTAAATAGTTCGAATGTGTGTGTGTGTGTGTGTGTGTGTGTGTGCGCGCGCGCGTTTGTGTACAATTCTCTCTTTTGAGTTTGTAAAAGAAAGATGCGAGTCTTACAGAATGACTATTCTTATCCATTCTACCTTTTATGACTGTTAAACTAAGGTATACTTTAATTTAGTGCTAATGTGACCAGTTGAAGCATTTTCTGCATCCACACTACATTTACTGTACGCATACAATCTAGAAAGTTTAACATAGTAAAGAGTGCAAATTCAGCAATTCAGTCTGTGCCAAAAAAGCACTTCATTATCTCTCTTACTGTCTCGCCTATCCTCCCACGCATAAGTAGTTGTCAGTTAAGTTTTAACGAAGATCTATATTTGTTTCAAATACATGAGAATCGCAAATGTACTCGTCTGGACACGCATATGCATATAACTGTCTTTATTGTTGTCATCGTCTATATCAGTGTTATTGGGATGTCCATTAGAGCGTCACGCGCTCGTTTTCTTTTTTTTTTCGGCAAGCAGGCACTGATTGGCAACGAGCACGGCCTGGGCAGCGCCGCGCCCAAGGAGACGATTGTCCACGAGAACGGCAAGGTCTTGACGGATAACGACGAAGGAAATCATCGGGCCTACGGGATACTGTCCGAGTACTACGACAATAAGAATAGCAGGCCACTAAGACTGAAGAAGAAACTTTACGAGTTTTACACGGCGCCGATCACCAAGTTTTGGGCCAATGCTGTAAGGCTTTCTTATCTTTTTACCGTCTTTACTGCAATTATCATCGCTGTAGGAATCGATCAACATATTCTCAGAATTCTTTATGATTTATTGATTTATCGGTTTCATTGAATATTCCAAACAATCCCCTGCAGCTCTGACGCATATTTTAAGCTCCGACAAACCGCAGCTCACTAAATTCAAATCAATTATGCCACATTATGGCGGGACTGGTAAAAGCATCCGATGGATTGAAAATTTATGCATTTCGATTTGAACAAAGATTGCAAAATGCTGAATTTTTCATTCAAGTTTGGTTATATTAATCAAATCGCTTGGCAGACAGCTTCGAAAGTGGTCTAGACAAATCTGACAGTACCGAAAAAAGAACGATTTTCTGAAGTGAAAAGATGAAATTTTCAGATAGCCTACGTCATATTCCTGCTGCTATTCTCCTACTCGATTTTGGTGCGCATGGGCGACGTGCCCTCGTGGGCGGAAATCTATGCGATCGCCTACATCTGCACAATGGGCTGCGAGAAGGTGCGCGAAATCGCGACCTCCGAGCCCGTCGCACTCTCGCACAAGTTCAGCGTTTGGGCCTGGAACATGTGGAACCCCTGCGACGCTGCGGCCATCATCTTCTTCATCATTGGATTAGTGCTGAGACTCAGGCCTTCGACTTTCGACGTCGGCAGGACCATCTATTGTGTCGACTGTATGTACTGGTATCTCCGGATGCTCAATATTCTTGGCGTGAATAAGTACCTTGGTGAGTTGAAAGACAGTTTTTATGCTCAATAAATACCTATGCAAACTCGACAGCGAGTCGTATGCGCGATAATTAATTCGCCTTTCCTTCGTATTCAACATTTTTATGCGTCGCCTCCGTATCCACTCAATTTTTTATTTTTTGCTTCAAGCATGTCGGATATGCACTCAAATGCGCGTGTATCAGACTCTTGGCCGACGCGCGTCGTCAATAGCGAATAGATCCATATACCAGAGGCTTTAGATAGATATGTGTGCATACGTTATTTGAATCATGTCTTGACGTCGTTCGCGAAGGCTCACATCGTACAAGGATATACGCGCGCGGATTCAAAGGATTCTGCGTACTCGCGTGGAATTTTTTCAAATTCAATAAAATGTGTCTCGTGCTTGCTTCTCACCTCATTTATGAAGCAATAATATTCTACGCCTAGATATGGGCCAAAGAGAGGAATTTGTCCGTGCTATTTCATATTCGGGAGAAATCGAATTTTTACAGAAATATATTTACAGTTTACAATCAATGTTGAAATGAAAAAATGACCTACCTAAAGTAGATTAGTTTTACGTAATTAACCAATTACCAAATTCAGCATTCTCCTAATACCTACAATCTTATGCAGGTCCATTGGTCACCATGATGGGAAAAATGGTGAAGAACATGATATACTTCGTGGTGCTTTTGCTAGTGGTATTGATGAGTTTCGGTGTCGCCAGACAAGCCATTCTGAACCCCAACGCCGAGCCCAACTGGAGGATTATCAGAGACGTAATGCATATTTTTTGTATGAGTTATTAGCATAAAATATAAGTATATCAGTCGTAAATGCCCAAACTGTCAAATCAGCAGCAAGCCCTTCAAGCTTGATTGTCTCACACCCTACACTATCAAGATTATAATGAACTCATCCCAAAATAAACACCTATCTAAAAGCAGGCCACGTTCACACTCCAATTCCTGAAATCTAACGCTGTAAATCTTACCCCCTCAGGTGTTCATGGAACCGTACTTTATGCTGTACGGTGAGGTGTACGCTGATCAAATCGATCCAGACTGCGACAACAACCCGGGTATGGAGCCATGCTTACCCGGCCGCTGGATTACTCCGGCAGCCATGTCGGTTTATCTATTGGTGGCGAATATCTTGTTGATAAATCTGCTCATCGCCGTCTTCAATAACATCTTTATCGAGGTGAACGCAGTGGCCCATCAAGTTTGGATGTTTCAGAGATTTACTGTGGTTATGGAGTACGAGCAGAAACCCGTGCTACCGCCGCCGCTCATTGTCGTTTCTCATCTTTATCTTATTATTAGATACATATTGAGGTAAGACTTGATTAAAATTTTCACGCAAGCCCGATTATATCTCAGAGTTTTCAATTTCATAAACTTTCACGCAAATCACGCAAAATTTTCATGCTGCAAATCATGCCACATCTTTCTGCGTAGGTACGTGACACAGGGCCGCTTGCAATCGGGCGAAACGAGTGACAACGGGCTCAAGCTTTTCCTCGAAGCTGACGATAAGGAGCGACTCTACGACTTCGAGGAAGACTGCGTTGAAGGCTACTTCCGTGAGCAGGAACTCAAGCTGCAGATGTCTACCGAGGAGCGGGTCAAGGTCACCACTGAGCGCGTTGAAAACATGCACCAGAAGATCGAAGATATCGACAAGAAAGAAAGCAATCAGTCATCTTCTTTACAGGTGCGCTTATATTATCGAAGCTCTTATTAAAAATTTGTAATTGCAAAATCTAGAAAAAGACTATAATGATATTTTCAGACTGTAGAGTTTCGCATTCGCAAGCTCGAGGAGTTAAACGAACAGACCCTGGCGCATCTTGGGGTAATCCACCGTTTCATGGCAACTTACATGCCAGTTGGTGGAGGAGGAGCTGGCGGTGGCGGTGGTCCTGGAAATGAAAACAGTAGCAGCACCGAAGCGCTTCGGCACTTGGACGTAGAACTCATACGACCTCGCCGGGTATCGGAACGTTCTGAGGCTGGAATGTCGGAATCGGATTCGCACGCGCAATTACCTTGCATCCCATTGCGACGCAAAAAGCTCATCCGCGCAATGACCGATGCCGCCTATATGAACATGGCAGCTGGTGGCCTCGTGGGTCAACAGCAGCATCGAGAGCAGCTCCAGGAACAGATGGAACAAGACGAGGCGACAGATTTGAATAGAGCGGTTGAAGCCATGGTTGGGGACAATCTCAGCAGAAACGGCTCGTCAGTCAGCGGGGAAATTGCGACGTTGCAGGACGAATCCAAGGAAAATACAAGTCACGATGAAAGCGATCTGAGCAAAGCTGTAGGAGAGGTAATTTGAGCTGCGATCAAGACAGTCTTTTTCTAATTTCTTCGCTTCATTGTCTTAATGATTGTTCGAAATCTCAGTATATTTTTATAAGTTTCTTTGAGTAAGGTATAATGATTTCTCTCTTTACAGTTAAAAGACTTGAAAGCAGAGAAATCCGATGATCGCGATACATCTGGCGATGTCACAGCCACCACTGATTCTCGCCAAGACTCCGTTGAGAAGTCCAGCCGTCAGAACAGCCGTACGCGTTCGGAATCACTTGCAGATGATGCAGCGGCTGCTGCAGCCATAGCTGCGAGCGTTTCGGGTGTAGTCGTACCGTCAGCAAGCTTTCAACGGGGTGTAACATGGGCCGAGCCTCGCGTCGCCGTCATTCAATCCTCGGGCTCGAGCAATTCGCGGTCACTCCTGCTAGCTATGCGAGCCGAATACACAAGTATCACTGACGAATTAGAGAGCTACTGCGGACTGCTAAGCCCACCTAGAACACCGCCTGTTTCGCCACCTCCCTGTAGAGTCAGAAGTGTTTCAGAAAGAAGTAACCAGAACCCTGTAGAGATAGCCTGGCAGATTGAAAATGAACATCTTAGAGATGCCGAAGAGTGCGATTATCAGCAGATGGAGGATCTGATTCAGAGGAGGTACTTTTTAACTAAATTTTATTATTCACACCTTTTTCTCAAAGTAATTGCTTCTATTAGTGAAATGAATTAGCTTCTATTACGGATTCCTAAAATTTAAGCAAACACTAGTAGATAAACACATACCAAACTTAATTAACCACATGGTTTAACTTCGCCTAAGAAGATCATCTTTCCACAGGTACCATATTAGTGATGAAGAAGACAGCAGCCACGACGATCCGGCAGTAGTAAACACCACGTCCTTCTTCATCAGCAGCGAACACCATCCACGTCTGCGTCGCGCATCGGCTATCGACGAGGATACAACAACGCGTCGTCGTTGCCATCGGTCTCCACCTTCCATCAATGTCACTCGTGAGATCGAGCAGACGCTTGCGCGACCCGCCGCTACTCGTGATTCCGCCGAGTCGGATCCTAATGATAAGGGAATGAGCGGTGTTGCTGCCCCTGCTTCCGAGACTATGTGCTAAGTTGTTCCATTTAGTCAGGTTGATGATGAAGTGGGAAGGTTTCTTCAAAGGAGATTATTTATTTCCATATACTTTAAAGTGCAGTGTGCATAAAAATGACATCTCGAGAGTGAAATTCGATCGTTTCGAGTCGGGGTAAAATTTCGAAATAGTACATTACTATACGTGTGACCTAACGCGATAAAACACCGTGCAATAAAGGGCTACTTAGGTCACGGATAGGCGTTACATAAACGCGGATTTATGCCACGCAGTGCTATAAAATAAATTCAAAGATAGCATATTACGCATACTTTGTGAAGTCTTATCTCGGACTTCTTTCATGCAACCTCATTTTAAGAATAAAATTAATTATTACATATATTGCACTCGGTAAAGAGAACACCCAATGAACTAAAAGTCGTTAAACAAGCTAGATGATTTTCTTTAAAGAAACACTCACCATTCGCACTAATTACTTCACAGACGTTCCATCTTTGAGATTGATTTTGTGTGTATGTTTGCATACGAAGAAAATTGAACTAGCTGAGGTGTAAGGAAACCAATCGCCTATGTGATAGACATACGCAATAGCATACATAATTCCACGTCGATGGAAAATTGCGCAACTTTAGACAGATCGTCAAAGTTTCACTCTGCCACTTTTTGCTGAATATGTAGTTGTACTACGTTGTTGTAATGTGCGGTAAAACAATCAATGGTGCATCTTATCGAAGATTAAGTCACCGCCTATATTTAAATTGAATTGCGCAATTTCTATTACCCTCGTAGATCGAGAAACTCATGCTTATCACAGTCGATAGAAGAGAATAAATTCCACTTTTTTACCTGATGGGAGCGTGGTAATAATTCGAATGAGGACTTGTTGATTTCTGAAGCAACCTATATCAGAGTTTTAAAATGCGCAAATTAGTTTACAACGATTCCACATATGGCGAAACAGTTTCAACAAATCGCATGGAATAACGACAAAAATGAAACTTAAAAAAAAACACAAAGTTTTAAAAAACGATTATGTAGAACCGAAGGACACGATATTCATCAAATTCCGGAATGAAATTTATCTATACTTCGTGTACGATTGTATATAAATATTTTCTTCGGGAGTGTGCAAAACTTAACTAAATCTATTGCCTAAGATTTATCCAATTTATTAAGGTACTTAGAATATTTGACTAAGAGAAAACGATTCGGCTATTTGCCCTCGTTTGATCGGGACATAAACTAGACAAGTAGATTTTTATTAACTTTGAGCTATTCGTTACTTAAAACCGAAGACTTTACGTCGATCGGTCTTTTACAATTTACATTGTTTATTTTATTGTTGTTTTCACAACAAAAATCTACGTGATCAATTACTTAATGTCATAGTTTGTCTTTGCTATAAATGATTTTTTAAAGAAATTGTTGACGATAAAATAAATGCACCATTAGCTTATGAATGCCCCAAAAAGTTATACGCGCGCGACTTGCATATTTCATGTAAATAAACGAAATCAAATACTGCACGAAAAGATTGTTTGGCGCCGATTCTTTTGAGACGTTCAACTAGATGAACTAGATGCTGATGGTGAATTACAATAAATTTACTCGTTGCTAAGCCGAACTGATATTTCCAGCCCTAGTGCTTGGTACTGATTTACTAAACACCAAGAGTGATCTCTAGTAGATCGATGACGACTTTTTCGAGGCTTTTATAGTTTTAATTTTATCATTTTGTAGTATATTATTATATGCGCATCGTCAGCATGTATATAATCAATTTAGTCGAATTTATAGAAATGAATGAAATATATCATTTGAACTGCATATTGATTGATTTTTAGTGTATCAAAATATTTAAACATTTACTACATAATATAAAGCTTATTTTGATGCACCAAAAGTCGGTTTGAAAGCGATTGTTGATGAAAATAATTTTAAACGCAAGGGATTGTGTGTCTTACGTCCTGTAACGATGAAGTGTACACCACATCGAATCTATAATGTATAAAAGCATACGGAAAAGTAACAAGGAAAGCAAAATATTTTGTGCGATTGAGCCAAGAATGCTATTTTTATCTATAATGCGGCATATTTATTAAATTAAAAAAAATGAAATTTGCGTAGAGTAAAGTAAGGCAACAGAAACAACCTGTATGAAATTTTGTCCCGTGGCGAGTGTCAAAGTCCTTTTAATCAAACAAATGGAAATATGCGTGATACTCAAATTCTTTCGACTTGATTTAGTAAAATGCTTCGCTAAAACGAAAGAGTATTTACAAGGACCATACATTCGTCCATATCACGCGCGGTGAATGAAGTATATAAAACATATTCCCCACGTATAAAAAGGACTGCGCCAAAATCTGTGTTATATAAAACTTAGGATGAATTTGCCGAATATAATACCGGCCAAGAGAAGAAATTATATTTAATTATCTTGAGGTATAACATTTGCATGAATTTGATTTATATGTTTTGTATACGTAATTGTATGTCACACTATCACATGATACTGTCAGCACTATTCTATGCATGTGTGTGTGTGCGCGCGTGTGTGTGTGTGTGAGAGAGAGAGAGAGAATCGTAATGTAACAATTAGATTTTTTCAACGGTATAATGTTGAGTAATAATATATTCCATAATATTATTTGTAGTCAATTGATTCATATTCACGAACGCTGGAGATGTTATCACATCCAAAGATCATTGCTACTTTGATCCCTCAAAAATCATAAAAATCAATTTTTTAAGAGGACAGTATGTTTATTTGTCTGAATATGTTTCATACGTAATTTTATATAATTTTTTCTCGGGCGACATTGGATAATTGTAAATATATAGCGTTTATTATTGTAAACGAAGTATCAAATCAAACGTTCAAGCAGGCCTGAACACTCTTCCTTCAGAATGTAATGATAATATTTTATCAAGACATAATATTTTACCATCGTGTAGCCAATTTAGAGGAATTTCTTCAAGTTTAGCGATTTTCAGGGTAAAAACAATAGATGTACTGTGAAATTAAAAAAGAAGAGAGCATAATGACGATTATAGAATTCTTCTAAATTTCCATAATGCATCAAATGTTTTTTATTTAAAATAGAATTTTAAAGAAATTTCTCTATTAAAAAAAAAAACGGAAAATATGTGAACAATAATAACGCAAATCGCTTTGGTTTATAATTTTCATCCCTCTTCTTTTGAGTTATAAGAGTGTATTTTCGTGCATATATGAGATAAGTAAAAATGAAAGAAATAAAAATAATCGAGAAATCTCGTGCTTGATAGTTGAGATATATATTTATTGATAATGCTATCATTAAAAAAGCGATTCTCGAGAAAGGCCTAATAAAGAAAGAGTAAAATATGTGTCATATCTTTGTGAAAAATGCCGAGAAAAGTATACAAACTGGACACACCGCCGAGCGGAGGTAGCTTTCGACGAACGACAATATATTTTTTCCAATTCGTCGCAAATTACTTCTACCACGGATATCGATATAATCACCACCCATTTCCAATCTCTCTTGGATTGCATATTACATTGTCTAGTCAGTAAAAAAATTTGCGAATTACACACGTTCATCAGGATAACTATTGTTTTTTCGCTTTTCGTGTATGTTTCCTGTGTAACGCCGTCATAAAGTGCATGTTTACTACAACATTAATGAAATGATTATTTACCAAACTCATTTGTGTTTCACAATTTTCCCAAGTAAATTACAACAAATCCAAGCAATATTCGTATACTATTCGTCGTGCATGCCAATAAATAATTGTACGAAATGTCTGATAAATGGAGATGAAATGAAAAGCAATACGAGCTCTGCGAAGCATGCCAAACATCTCGATTCTCTTTTGCCAATCATTCCCCGTTTATTTAGTACACGCTGCATCAGTCTCTAATCTCATTTTTCGTGCATATGGCCTCCTACGCATGTATGTATGTACTTTAAATTAGACCGAAATGCATTTATGTCATTTCAACTTGTCGACACTGTACACTCGATGTATAATGCGATGCTATTCTAAAGTTTAAGGTAAACAATTCTGACTGACTGTACTTATATAATTATGGTTATATGCACTTATTATCTTATGAAAAGAAAAACTTAATCGTACCGCGACTCTCTAAGTCCACTATATTACGTACCGATTACCTAAATCCGGTTGACGAAGCTTTCAAAGTTTTACTCGGTGCTTGCAAGACTAACCAAACGATCGCCGAGCACGTTAATTCTAAACTGTGAGGAGATTCTGTCTACCATCTCGTAATTTTCTAAATCGTGTTTTAATTTGTGGCGGAAGCTCGACTCTGTGGAAAGCTTTAGTTTTCATACAATAGTTCAAACAGACTGTGTTGAATGCCTGAATAGTCAACAACTTTGTTTTTATAGCAGTTTTTCTCTCCTGTGAAAATTTTGCACGAGCGTACAATGCCAGTTGGCTCGCGAATGTATGAGTAATGAGGAGTATAATGATAAAAAAAAAGAGTTGTATCGGTGAAATTTAATTGTTAACTGCGCATCGTCAGCAGTTAACAAGTTCAAGGGGAAAAATTGTAACGCCTATACATATCTTGGACGAGCACTAGCTGAGCGACTAACGCGCTTGTAAGACGTTATCATTGTATGTGTTAATTAGCCTTTTCGATATGTATAAGCGTATTTCTACACTAATTTTTTGAAATCCGAGGGGCGGGGGGGGGGGGGGGGGTAAGGCTCGCGTAGACGACTACATCGGAATTAACCGAGAGGGATGTATTTTTTTACATTTCACTGATTATAACTGTGTGCATACAGTATGAAGATCTGCGATGTGTGAGGCGTAATTGAAAAGTGTCGTGTGAAAAACAAATGCTACGTCTGAGGGGGGAAGAGTACGCGGAGGGAAAGAGACATTCAAACAACTTATTTTCCTAGTCATCAGAGACAATATAAGCTATAAGAAGGTCGTGCCACTGACTCTGTATATTTACATGCGTGTATAAATTAGCACAAAGGATGCGGTTGAATCGATATGCGATAATATGCGCGCGATCCAAAATACATAAAATACAAATGTCTATGAAATAAATATATTTAACGTGAAACGAGTGGAGTTGATCTTTATTAGCCTCGGTATAACAGTTTGAATTCTCCCGCGGGGCGAAGGTGACGGTCAGCCGACGCAGCGTTCCAGCTACCTATATATAATATAGTGGTACTGTACTGACTAGCGAACTGCGAACGGACGCAGCACCCCCCTCCGCACGGACTGGCGGCGCGCACACACATGACACAGACTGACTGTCTGACGCACACCATGAGCGAGCCACGAGAGCCGTCGAGTAGAGCAGCCGGGAGAGCAGCGGCTTGCGCCGCGACTCGCGAGTGCAGCGGCGGCATTCGCGCTTCTAACATGGCAGCGGCTACCAGCGTTGTCGTGCTCGACCGGGGCAACAACACCACCTGTACCATCAACCTTCACGGTGCGTCTTGGCTCGTCGGCCTCCTCGGCGCCGCGACGCCGCGCTGCGAAAGCTCGGCTGCCCCCAGGCTCCGACCAGCCACCGCAGCGAACCTCTCTGTGCGCGTGTGCCAATTCATATCGCATATACCGTCCATTCGGCCAGTTGTTCGTGCGGCGAGTTGTTTTCGTTGTTGTTTTTTTTTTGTTGTCGTCGTCGTCGTCGTCGTCGTCGTCGTCGTCGTTGTCGTTGCCGTTGTATCGTCGCTGCTGGCTCTTTCGTCGTCGCCCTCGGCGCGACGGTGCACGTTGTACGCCGCGCGGGACGTGCGCTCCGCTATCCCAGAGCCGGGCGCGGGCCGGCGCTGCGTGCGGAAGAAAAAGGAAAAAGGAGAGGCAATTATTATTGTCTATTTTGCTCGTCGCTCGGAGCTGGGGAGAAAGATCGGCGCGCCGGCCGGTCCGCGATGACGTTGTACGTCGATTCGAATGTTCCGCACGTCGAGTGTGACATAACGCATATTCAAATGCGCTGGGTCCGCGGTTCCGAGTCCATGCAAGCGCCTGAGAGATTCGAGCGAGCGTCGCATAGCGCAGGCCCGAATCGGATTCGAACGACTTTTCCCGCGCGCTCGTTTACTCCTGGCTCAGGCAGAAGGAAACTAAAGAAGCTGACGTTGTCTTTTGCAGGTGCGACCGTGGTGTCTTGGAGGGTGAACAACCAGGAGCAGCTGTTTGTCAGGTGAGTGCAGAGTCCGGGCGCGCGCGCTTCCTGCATCGCGCATAATTCATAATTCATCAAGGCCGCGAATTAATTTGCGCGTATCTGATGCAGACGCTGAAAAAAGGCCGAGGCGAGAGAGCCGTGGTCGCGGGCTCGGCGCGCAGATAATAAAGCCTTCGAGGCTGTTATCGCGCGTCGTGTCTCTGTGTCTGCGCGCGGCATGCGGAACACGTGCTCGAATATTTCCGACGACTCGAGCGGCCTGAACGCTCCTCTCGGAGCCTCTCCGAAGGAATGTTCGAGGGTACAGCCGCGTAAAAACGTCTAACCGCATCGTCCGAGCGCGCGACGAATCGCCGCGAGAGATAGAAGAGAACAATCGGCCGACGAGTCGTGCTTACGTCATCGCGGGCCGCTCTCGAACTGCAAGCTCATCTACGGCGCGGCTGCTTTTTCCTCTCTTAATTCTCTCGGCCGCGCTCCCGAGGATTTTCCGAAAAATCTCGCCTTGATTCACGCGGTTATATACGTATATACGTACAGTCGGAGGCAAAAAAGCTCGAAAGGTACTTTTTTCCTTCGCGCTGCGAACTCGTTAGCGGCGGCTCTCTCTCTCTCTCGGCGCTGCGTCGGCTGCGCGCATGCCGATTGACATACGGGGGGGGGGGGGGCAAAAACTCGGACCACGGGAGCGAGTGAGAGAGTCGCAGCGCTGCAACTCGAAGGAAAGGAAACGCGGCCCGCTTTGCGGCCTCAATTAGCCGCGATCTAAATAATCCGAGATTTGCCAATAAAACGTGCGCCGAGCGTATGATGATGACGAGAGGAGAGGCGAGTGTGCTACACACGCGCGCGTCCTTGGACGCGGAAAGACTGATGCCTTTTCGAAGCCGCCGCGCGTCATGTTATATTCTCTTATATTTACAAACAAAATCCGGCGGCTCCGAGCGACGTCTGAACTTTTGTTGTTGATAATAACGGCTCGATACGGGCTGTTATTAACCGGCTCTCGTGCAGCGGCGCGACGCGTTGTGCAATTTCAGGTCACGAGGTCATCGTGCGCGGTTTTTTGTTTTATCGCTGAAACGAAAGTGCGGAGTGAAAAAGCCTCGCGCGCCCACGGCTGATCGATCAACGTGGCGAGGGACGCCGCGCGTGTGCGCGCGTGAGACGGAGAAAAAGAGAGAAGAGCGCTCCCGTATCGGCGCTTTCTCAGGGTGCCCGATCTAACTGTACCGGGCCTTTTACGGTTACGCGCAGGGATCCTCTGCGCGCGGGAAAAGGGCCTGCCCCAATACGCATACGCGGGGTCAATATTAATTTATTTAAATGCCGTCGCGCGCACGGGTCGGGGGGCCGCGTATTTAACTTTTTACGCGTGGGAACGGCGTCGCTCCTGCGTAAATCTCGCGCGAGCGTCTCGAGATGTATCCGCGCGGTGACGCAATATAATGTATTATAACGCAGGCAGCCGCTATTAGCGGAGGATGCAGGCTTAAAGGCCGATGATGATGGATCCCAGCAGCCAGGCAGCGGCTCTCCGCTTCCTCTCTCCCTCCCATCTGGGCCACGGCGCTGTTTGTGCCAGCGTGTATTTTGTAACGCGAGCAGGATATTGTCTCGTCCGCGAGCGCGTATACCGTTTTTCCTTTCTTCGCGCTCTCCGACTTGCCAGTTGAGTCAATGTTTTGGGGCTCGCTGGTTACCCCCTTTGGTTACTCGGCGCTTTCTCCCCCACAACGTGTTATACCTATAAGTCCTAGAAGTATGGGCATGCCAGTATAGGAAGGAAGGAAGCGAGGACCGAGGATCCACACTCGGCGCGTATCGCGTTCTCCGCTCGCGATGCGAGAGGAGAAAAAACGTCTAGAATCTTGGCCGGCCACATGTGCCAGAATAAATACCGTAATAAGTCGTAAGAGGGGAAAAAGCCGGGAGAGTCGGGGCGAACTGGATACAGGCGGCACTAACGATGCAGTATCAGAGCTCAGCGCTGCGCAGTCCATTTGCACGTGCTTTTTTGCGATTCGCGCGCGTTTAATTCCTCTCGCCGTCGCGTTTTTTGCCGGCCTCGTCGCTATACGATATGCAAACGTCAGGCCGGGAGATCCTTGCGCAACTTTGCGATGAGAGAGAGAGAGAGAGAGAGAGAGAGAGAGAGAGAGAGAGAGAGAGAGTATGATTCGTCGCGGATCCGAGCGAAGGGACAATCAAGGCATCTGTCGAGAGGGCTCGCTCCCTCGGGCGCGACGCCAGTCAAACGCATAGCCCTCATGAATTAAAGATGCGACGACAAAGACACGCGCCCTCGAAAAAAGGAGCCCAAGGATCGAGGCGCGCGCGCGGCCATTAATCGGAGAAACGACGAAAAGGGGACGGCTGGTGCTTGGTTGAAACAACAAACTAGCCGAAAGCTCGCGCTGGAATCGAACGAGCGCGCGCCGATGCGGCGGCGAGCGAGGAGCTGCGAAGCGACTCGGGAGGCTGCTGCTCCTCCCGGCGAGCTCAATGGGAATGCAGTAGAATGTCGGCAAAAACCGCAGGCTCTGGGATCATTAGTCTACGCTCTCTCTCTCTCTCTCTCTCTCTCTCTCTCGCCGGGCCCAAGTAGAATGCGCCAGTATACCGGGTACGCCGCGCGGAGGCGAAACATTTCTCGCTCTGCTCGGCGTTTTCTCGAACAGTGCAAGGAGCGCGCGTTTTTTCCCCGCGACGACTTCCTCGATTTCACGGATGAAAAGCCAGCCGAGCCGATCGCAATCGATTTCCTCGCGCGCCCATTCGAAAAAAACGCCCGCTCTCGTTGGGAAGAAAGCGAGCGGCCTTATTGTTTTCATTCGCGCCGGAGCCGAAAAATCCGTCGCGGCAGACGAGAGCTGATGCGCGGTGCGAAGGAAACGGAGCGCGCGAGAGAGAGAGAGAGAGAGAGAGAGAGAGAGAGAGAGAGAGAGAGAGACTGAAAGCGGAGGGACGGCAAAAAGCTCACGACGACGACGCCGGACGTGTAATTTCGCTGCGTTTGTAGCCGCTGATGAAATAATTCATTGCCAGCGCACTTCTTCCCCAGTGAAAGCTCAGTGAAAGCAAATGCCGATATCGTTTAGAGGCTGCTGCATAACGGATGAGTTTTTTGCCCGCGCGCTCGACCGCCGGAATCCGCGGAATAAGCGATAACAACCGCGCGCACTTTATCGCCCGTCAAATCAGTTTAACGCGGCCCCGCGCCAGGTAAAATGTATCGGCGACAATTGTTATCGGGCTAGGATTTGCCGAATCGTCGATCGCGCGATAAATAATCCGTAGAGTCTGGACACCCGTTGTGCACAAGCTCGCTCGCGCGCATATATATATATAAGCTATATACGCAGAGCGCGTCGGCAGCGTTTTTGCTCCTCCCGAGCGGCAGCAGCAGCCGCCTCCTCCCGCGGGCGGCCGTCGTCCTTCGTCCCGAAACTTTGTTTAACTAAGGCTGGCAAGAAACGAGGCTATTTATATCGCCGCGTTAAAACCACCCTCTGCACAGAGAGTACACACGCGGAAGATGATTGCGCACGAGCAAAAAGTCCGCAACGCGTGAGAGACGTGCGCTGGATATGTACTATGCGCGCATATACATGTTGAGGGGGTGGGGGGGAATTGCGCGTCCGTTTTTTCGTCGGCCCGACTGCGCGCGTTGTAATTGATCGATAGACGCCGGCTGACACTCTCGCGCCGACCTACAATTCGCGCGCGCTCGATCTCTTTCTCCGAGAGTGTACTTCTAATCCGCGCTGAGTGCGCGTCGGCATGTAATGTCGCGCAGCCCATCGCAAGCAGAGAGACAGAGTAGAGCGCAGGGAGGAGCTGGGCTCCGGAGCGTCGGTTGCTGGAAACTGCGGCTCGTCGCAAAAAGCGCACCAGACAGCGCCGGGGCTTTTTGCCGCGCGTTCCTCCTCCTCCTCCTCCTCCTCCTCCTCCTCCTCCTGCTCTCTTCTCATTCTCCGCTCTGCTCCCTACTGGCCGCTTTTTGTCTCTCCGCGCGGCTTATTCGCTATCTTGCTCTGCCTCCTTCTCCCCTGTTCGCCCGTCTTTTTGCCTCGCAAGCGAGAGCGAGAGAGCGAGAGAGCGAGAGAGCGAGAGAGAGGAGCGAGTCTGAGGACGATTTTCTCGCTCGCGGGGAGATTGATGTCTAAACGCCGCACTGTTACTCGCGTGTCGTTATAATTCCTCTTGCAAAGCCGACTCGGCTCGCTCTCTTTCTCTCCGCGGCTATCTCTGCGCGAAAGCTCATTTGTTGGCTCGTCGTTAGCGACGAGGACCGGCAGAGCCAGCCGCTGCAGCCCATCGGAGATAGCGCGCGCGTCCTGAGGGGGAGACTGATCGCTGCAGGACGACCATTAGTCAAGAGCTGTCAGACGCCCGAGATCCCGGGAGGGAGAGCGAGAGAGAGAGAGCGAGAGAGAGCGAGAGAGAGAGAGCGAGCCTGCGTCTCTCGCTCGAGCCTCTTTCGGCATAACCGAGGCTCCCGTAATCGGAATAAGCAATGCAATTTCATAAATACGCCGGAATTAATTAGTGTACTCGCAACCCTTCTCTGCCCCGGCCCCGCAGCCGCGACTAATCATCGCGGGCAAAAAGCTGACCCTCCGGCGCAAAAACGCCCCCCTCTATCTGCCGCGAGCGCGCGAAATTTTGCGTAATCCGCGCAAGGCCGCGCGTATGTTTGCGCAGGGAGGGGGAGCGGCATGAAAAACTAGTTTGCCTCCGCGCGCCGAGCGAGATCGTTAACGTCCGCTCGGAGCTGCAACCGATCGGCTTTTGTTTGAGCCGATCGCTGCGGGAGAAAAATGCAACAATGACTTTGGATAATTTGTCCCTCTCGTTTCCAGCAAGCAGGCGGTCTTCGACGGCAAGAAGGCGATCCGAGGCGGCATTCCATTCGTCTTTCGTAAGTGTGCACGCAGCCTGTCTGTCTCTCAGATTTCTCTCAAAGCATCTTCTATGTACTATTATGCTCTTGTACTATCGTACTATCGTACTATCGTACTATCATACTATCATACACACGCACGAGCATCGCCAGAGAAGCAACCTTGTAACCCGTAACCGTCAAAACTGACAGATAACTCATGTTGCGTAGCGCAATTCGGGGCCTGGACCTTCGGCCCCGGCCACGGCTTCGCCAGGATAATCCGTTGGACGGTGGAGAAGTCGCCCGAGCGTCTGCCGAGCGGCGACGTCGAGGCCATCTTCTCCCTCATGGACAACGAGTTCACGCGCTCCATGTGGAATTACCCCTTCAGGTTGACCTACAGGCTGATCCTGCGGGAGAAGGAGCTGCACTTCAACATCGGCGTCTACAACCCGAGCAAGGAGCACACCTTCAGCTTCAACCTGCTGCTGCACACGTACTTCAAGGTGCCGGACGTCAGGCGCTGCCAGATCACCGGGCTGCACGGCTGCACCTTCATCGACAAGGTCAGCGGATTCGATTTCGTCAGCGATTATTATATAAAGCCATATAAAACGGCCGCCTGTACTTACGCCGGCCACTTACTTGCAGACGCGGGACAACCAGATCTTCCAGGAGGGCCGGGACGTGGTGACGGTCTGCGAGTGGACGGACCGCATCTACCAGAACACCCAGCCCGAGCACATAATCACGAACGTCGTGTCGGGCAGGAAGATGCGCGTCCAGAAGTACAACTTCCCGGACACGGTCGTCTGGAACCCCTGGCTCGAGAAGGCCCGCGACATCCCGGACTTCGGGGACGACGAGTTCCCCAACATGATCTGCGTCGAGAGCGGCCACGTCAGCAGTCCCGTCATCCTGCTGCCGGGCACGGCTTTCGAGGCTAGCCAAATTCTTCAGGTGCGCTGACAAATATCCGCAAACAACTTACTTACCCGCGACTCCCTTCGGAAAGGTCTACTTATGCAGCGCGCGCGCTTAATAACCGGACAGCCGCGAGGAGGAAAACATTTATTCAAAAAAGAGCAGACCTTTCATTTGAGCTCAGAGCCGATCCTTGAAAATGCTCCCAACTTTGCTGCAGTATCGAACCTCGGTTCCGCTTTTATTACCAGCGCTAATTGCCACATACTTAGGTCATCATATACCTACGGGAAAAAGCTTGCACTCCGATTTCTGTTTTAGATACTATAGTACTTATATATATATATATATATATAAGGTGATTTTCAATTCGTTATTAGTTTAATTATCTACTTGAACATAATGTCGCGGAATGTTGTTAAAAAGTATGGTATAACAACGAATAACTCGAATTCAACACCTATCGAACAGCCAGAAATAAGTAGGGAAAAAGTCGTGTCTATCGTTTTAGAGGTCAAATCCAAGTAATTATGCGGAAGCGTTTGATCAAATGTGCATCAACTATATTTAAGTAGTCAACTTAGCAATTGTTTTGTGATACACTTACCAAGTCCTTGGTATAATTGACGAAAAATATTGTTGGTGTCATTTTACCGAGCGCTTATTGTTAATGCAACCCAGCACCTTTTTCCACGAAGCTGAACAATGTAGCCATGTCCGGGTCAACAATAATAACGAATCCCCAACTAGTTATTCGCTCGTGCCCAAACGAGCACACAATCGAAATTTACCGACTATTCTGACACTCGGCGTGCAAAGTTACATTCTTCGATGCAGAGCGTGCGCGAAATCGGGCTTAGTGCGTGAATCCGGTATTTCGCACTCTCTAAATACCAAGGAGTAAATACTTATGCTCTTCAGCTACTCTTATGTTCGTCTTGCGGCCCGCCGATTATTAAGTGCAAGTGCTTTTCTCGCAGGTGATGTGAGTAGAGGGTGGCGGAGGATCCTCGCAAAACAGCGGCTCCGGCGGTGCTCGTGGCAGCGGCACCAGCAGCACCACCACCACCACCAGCAGCAGCAGCAGCAGCAACATCGGCAACGCGGTCCTTAGCAACGATCTCTTCGGCGGCAACAGCGCTGCCGGCACTGCCGGCAACTCCATGCTGTGGCCCAGCGGTGCCAGCTGGCTGTACGTCGCGGCGCCTCCGGCCTCCTCTCACGTGCCGCAGTCCGTCCAGCAGCATCACCATCAGCACCATCAACACCACGTGCACGCCCACTGCGTCGCCCAAAGCTGCGCCATTTGCTCGCTCAACCTCTAGCTGACGCAGGAGATGGACGAAAGCTGAGTGTGATGCGCGGGATCCCATTCCGAGTACATAGAGATATGATTAGTGCGTCTTTCCAAATTGACATTCGCTCGCGGAGCTCAATGTTCCGAAAGGCTCGACATACTCGAGTATCTCTGACGCGCGAGTATCGACGCCCCAACACGCGAGCGCGCGCAGTCTGTGAGATTACGCGCCTGTCTCTCCGAAAGTCGTGCATATGAGTAATGAGTATACATACGTATGTGCGTTAACAATTACGCTCGCGTTACTTGGGACTACTTGGGAGACAGAATGCATGCATATAATTGAAGGATCGAATAAAGAGTTCTTTCATCCGAAATCTACTACGATTCCACTATTGAAATATTCTTGCGCATGTAGGCCGCGCGGGCAGATCCGCTCGTTCTACTGCATTGAAAACCATGCAGATAATAATGCTTGCAGGATTACGGATGATCACAAGCGTTATCTATAGTATACATGTAGCAGTTAATCGAGATTTTTACATTTCACATTCAGATTCCTCGATAAAAGAGACAGGGCGCTTTTTGTACGATTGAATAGGCAGATTATGGTGCTATAGCTCTATATCCAACTTCCCACGATAAATACTTGAATGGTTCACAGACTACGAAATCATCAAACAAATGCAATACGCACAGACGTAAAATGTACGCGGTACGAGACGAGTTATGAGAGAAAACAAATAATATGCCTCCTGCCAAATTTTAAATACTATAGCAATAGAAAAATGTTGAGTATATCTGTGAGTCTTGCGCCGTTTAATCATGGCGAAGCATCGAAGTACATATAAGCAATAATTACATTCTAGTATACAGTCGATATCTATACAATAAACGAAACAAAAATATATTTGGTGTGAGTGTTCAGAATCGATAAACAAAAGTTAGCGTATATTATAAATGAAAAAAGTAGCATTTCAGCGTCTAAAAGTGAGGGTTAATAATATCCATTATGCACGGCGGAGACCGGTGAATTTTTAAAAACGAACAAATAACATTCAATTGCTATTATTGCCGAGATAATGATTCCTTCTACAGGACAATACTAATTATTTTGGATCGATTAAAAATCGACGTGTTACTTCAAATATAAGTAGGCTTAGAGGATAATTTTACATCGGTGCTTAAGTGGGATATTTAAAAAAAAAATGACATCATAGTGCCATTTGCATCATTTTATTTAGAACAATTTTTTTTTTTACTCATTTCATCTCTCGATTTATACTACATTACTACATCGACGAAATTTCCATAAAAAGTTTCCTTTTTTCAAAATAAAATTCGACAAAGATCGATGTATCGCTCGTATACTCCGGTTCCTATATCTTACTTTGCTACGATATATTACTTACAGCAGGTACATAGTACATTATTAAAGAGCGCAACGTTGTGGGAAATGAAGCGATTCAACTGCTTTTAGTTCAATTAAGATTTTAAAATATATAATGTAACAAGTGGATTGTGTACAACGCTGTAACACTGTTACAAACTTTGGTTTTGTAGAGGCTAGTAGTACCTTTCATCGTTATGATACAAGATTTATTGATTTTTATACCTTTCTTTCCCATGTTAGCACTATGATATATAAGATTCAGTCTTCCATTGTATTTTTCAGTTTGTTAAGAACGTTCTGCAACTTTATGCCGAACTATCGATGTAATATTTTGTTTTTGTTTCTATTTTCAACGAATACAAACGCAGAAAACTCAGAGTTCTTAAACATGAATTAAAGTGTACTTTTTTTTGGGAAAGTGCAATAAAAATTTGGAAAATATTTTCAATTGTGCTTTTAATGCAATCTGTATGTATTTCCTTTATCCAATAGCAAATCGGTGGGTATGGCGATTAAAGAAGAAAAAGACCATTTATGTACATTTTTTCTATTAAAATTTTAACGTTTGATAGATTTATTGTGAGTTAAGATTGATTGACTAAAATATAACATTCAGCACACGCACCAGACATTATTGAAATTAATCACAAAGTTCATTTAATCGAAGATTCACATTTACAAGTTTTCAAACTCATTGATAAGGTACATTCGTCGCATCTCAAACACAACTCCTAAATCTAAAGTGCTTGCTTGCACAAGAATTCAACTCGCATCAATGATTTTATTCACAATATCTATTATTGAACAGTTTATGATAATAATTCATATAGGCTATAGCACTTGTCATGTTTTGTACGGCTTGTAAAAGTTAATAATGCTGGATTGGAAACCGTACATCATAGCTTCGTGTGCACCTTTGTTCTTCAGTGTTTACAAAGCTGCACAAGAAGTTACTAATAAATGAAAATTCCTTTGCGTCAGAATTATAGTTGGATAATTTTTCTTTAAACTGATTTTCAAATTAGTTTTCTGGTTAGTTATTTTACAGCCTGTTTTGACATCTCAGCATCTTGTTGCTTTTTCAGTTGTTTTTCTCTCATTCTCTCTGCATCTCTGTAACAAAATGCATTGTTGAAGCATTGCCCATTAACGATAGCACATGAGAAATGCTGCTTGTTTGATAAAAATTATATTACCTTTGCTTTCTTTGTTCAAGGGTGAGGCCCTTGTTACTTTCTTGCTCGGCAGCTGCCTTCTTGCCACTTTTTTTCATGTTTTTGGCACGAGCCAGTTCACGTTGATTACCCCCTGGAAAAATAATGAAACAGACTTAAGAACATTGCGAAAAAAAGAATTTTATTAAGTACGACTCAGAAAATGACCTGTTTCCACGCCAAGTAATGTTCTTGGATAAAGTTCAACTATCAATCGTTGTGAATTTTATAGTACGCATGTATAATGTCAATGACCTGATTTAAACAACTCTCGTTAAAAATGATAAATGTGAGCAAAGATGTAAATCCAGAGGGTTGATATGGCAATTTTCAAATCCTACATGAACTCATTCATTTTGTAACTATAAGGTTCATGTTTCGGAGAGAGAAATACAGTCGTAATTTTTTCTCACTTTTCACTCGTATAGTGCGAGATAATTATTGATAATGGGTGCTCATTAAGGAAGTCAACAAAAGCAGTAGATAAGCCATCCATAAAAGTTAGCTATGAGAAATAGAGCAAAAGATTGCATAATAGACTGGAAAAAAATAAAATTTGTTGTTGAATTCCAAGGAAAATTATAACGTGGGCATTTTACAAAAATTGTCAACACTGAGTCTCAGCTGTTACAAAATCAGCGACGTGCTTCTTCGGATTTCCAAACATCAGCAGTTGATTGCGCAGTGAGTGGCTATGCCAATCGCATCTAATCTCAACAATCAAAAAGCCGCGGCTTGCGCGTGCCTGTCGCAATTTTCGATTTTTAAAACAATCGGGGAGTCCTGCGCGAAAAACGTGCGGCCCAATCACAACACGCCGTACTACCGTGTACACGCCAACACGCGTAAGCACAATCTCACATCGACACAACAAACTCGCGCAATGTCCGCATTGAGAGCAGAAGCGCAGCCGAGCAGACGTGGAACGTGAGATTTTTCTGGAAGCTTTCTCAAGCCTATAAAGAAAGATGAAAAGAACATGCCTGCCGGGTGTCGAATTTCAGGCCACGTAACGATTCACGAGGCCAGAGTTTGGCCGTGCATGGGACAAAATACGGCCCTGACTCGGACCGCTTCATACGCCTTTCCTGCAAATGTGTCGTTTGAAGAAAGAGAAGATCCAGGGTCTAGACTCGCTATCTGGTCTGCAATACGTAAACAATGTAAATACTTGGAGTGCGCGCGCTCTCGATGGAGCAAAGCCTCGTGCACATGTTGGTTGCCTGTACGGAACTCAGCACGGCTACGTACAGCAACAACAGAGGGAAATATGGAGGAGGAGGCAAGCTGTATGTACAGCGAAAACATGGAGGAGGCGCCAATTTCTTTTTCCCGCTTGGAAACTGGCATCTCGCAAATAATGTAGCAAAAAAACTCCATGTAACGGATGAGACAAGTGTAAATTGTTACTCACGAGTCATGATTTTTAGCCTTGGTCTCCGATAAACAAGAACTCGACGGTTCGGACGCGCAGAAGTTGTACGTGCGCTGCTGGGAGGACTCTCCGCTGCACTCTCGGACGCGCGCACTGAAAACTACTTATGGGCTCCGGCTCGAACTCGTCGCTCGAGTCTTCTTCTCCACGAGAGTCGAGATGAGCAGCGACGGCGACGACGAGACGAACAAAAAAAAGACGTAAGTAAGTACAGAGCCTGTCTGTCGCGCGCTGTTCCGATGTCCGATATATATATAGGCCGTCCGCCTTCTGCCGCCGCCGTCCTCGTCTCGTCCTCCCCGTCGTATTCTGCTCTGATGGCAAATTGGCATTTGGCATGGGCTGGTTCGTTGGTTGAGGCAAGCGACGGAAGGGGGAGTTGCGTTGGCTTTTGGCCTTTGATGCGCATGGCTCATGTTTCAACACGCACGGTACGCTCCTTCGCTGATCGCTCTTTTTATATAAGTAAGAGTGCCGCACGGAACTGGAACTTGGACGAGGAACCAAGAATTAGGAATGATAACACAGTTTTAGACTTTAGACAGTAGACTTTAGACTATAAGTACTCTTGGCCGCTTTCAGTTTATATTTTTCTTCTTTTTCTTCAATACTTGTGAAATATAATTTTTCGAGAATACCACTTTAATATTTCCCATCTCAATTTTTCAATTGATAAATTTACTTTCACGCATACGCATCGGTCATTAATTATTTCTTGCGTTGCGTGAAGCCCAAGATAATTATTGTAATAGTTCCTGCAGAAAACTTGGGAGATAATTAAGTGCTATAATATACTATCGAACGTAAAAAAAAAGAAATTTTAAATGCTGTACACTTATCAAATCTGGGGCTTTTACGCAGAACATAATGTATGCATAGAACATAAAGTAGGCTTAAAAAAATCAAAGTATTATTTTTCATATAAAACAATTTATTGACTTCTGTATAAACATAATTGAATGCATTCGTTAAGACTTACTTTTATAATCAGACGCGCTCGCGCGCGAAACAAAATATATACGATTGACGGTATAATTTTCCAAAAGTAATCTCATTGCATAATCTGGGAAAATATATCTATAAAATGCGGTATTCTTAAAAATTTTCACCCATCACTCGTACCTCGTTAAAATTCAAATACATTTAGCGATGACGTGCTTTTTGTCATTTTCTTATCTGAGAAGCATTAAGAAGATACACTCCTTGGTTTGACATTCATTCGGCAAATACAATATAGCAATAATTTCATGGTACCACTTCCACACAAAACGATTTTTGCGAGCTCTTGTTACATAGTATCATTCGATCTTGTCCTTGGCATGACAGTGTGATAGATTGGCGCTACATTGAAAAAACAAAAAGCACAGCTTCGGCAGGAATGATCGTCCCAGCTTTTTTACACGAGAAATGCAATTTTTGCAAGAAACTGGAATGAGTTTATACGATAGGAGGTAGGCTTTTTTCTTGCTATACTCAAGGTGGTATTAATAACTTTCAAAAAGTAGCTCGCGCTGGAATTTTTTTTATTCGCTAAGAAAACCTCGGAGCTATGTTGAAAACTAGAAAAATCTGCAGCAATTTAGATAATGAAAATGAAGCTCCGAAATCTCGTAATGAAGTTTTCCGTTTTTCTTTAGCCAAATCACAAAATTATGAAATAACACGGAAAGTTATTGCATAAGAAAGCTCTTGAAATCACAATGAAACGCCAGCATAAATACAGCACGAACGTTCATGAATTCGCCACTTCTCAATCGTACGACGGAGGAAGAATTTCTTTACAGCTCGTCTTGTGGGGCCTTGGTCGGTTTTCCGCTGCGATCGTATCCCTTCAGAGGATTGGTAGCGTGCTTGGCAATGTACTTGACAAAATCGTCAAGATCTCGGCCACCCTCGTACTTAACTGGACTATCCTTCGAATCCTTTGGCACCCAGAACAGCGTAGGGAAACCGCGAACCTCGTAGGGCTGCGGAACGTCGTTGGCGGTCGCGTCGAACTTGACGATCTCTACGTCCTCATCGACGAGCTTGTCACCTGATTAAACAAACGAAAACATGAGTATTGAAAATAAAAAAAAAAAATAAAAAATAAAATAAAACGTAAACCATCGGAACACTTGTTAATCGAACGAGATAAGTCCTTACCCAATTCATCGAAGATGGGAGCAAGTTTTTTGCAGTGTCCACACCATGGAGCGTAGAACTCGATAAGCGTGTCCTTGCCATTGTTCGTCACGACCTCGTCGAAGTTCTTGGCAACTGCTACTTTGACGCTACCAGAGTTGTCCTCGGGAATAGGCTCAGATTTCTGGTAGGGCTCAAGAGATCCAGCCTGCAAGTCGTTGAGGAAGATTTCAAAGGCCTCAAGACTGAACTCTTCTTGGAGAGCGAACTTCTGGTTGCGCTCGTCGCGAGCGAGAATGACGGGCTTGTCGCCCTTGACGAAGTCGATGCCAAACTCGTTGAGTTCGTGTTGGAACTCATCCTTGGACGAGATGGCAAACGTGTAGTCGTATTCCTTCGCGAAGTCCTTGGCCACCTTCATGATGCGGTTGCGCCAGTAGTTGGTGCCCTTTGGATTCTTAACATAGTCAACGGCGTAGTAGGCGACGATCAGGGGGTTCTTGAACTCGCCAGCGTTGTCACGCGTACGAACGCCAACGAGACCGTAGCTGCAAAGGAGAGTAATTTTTATTTTCGAGTCGCCTTTTAACTTTGTGTTGCGATGAACGACACTTACTAGTTTTGTTTGATGAACGCGCTGACTTCCGAGATGGAATCTCCGCCTTCGTAAACCTGTTTGCTAGGCTCAAATTTATTTTGTAGAACTTTAGGCCGGAAAATGACGATGTTGTTCCTGGAATGGAGTAACATCATGATTATAGTTAGCAAGTTGGGACTTTGTCGACCATCATAGGATGAAAAACTCACTCGAGTCCTTCCTTTTCAAGAACTTCCTTGGCGATAGTGTGTCCAAATCTGACCTTCTCTCTGAGCTTCTTAGCAACGTTGTGGAAGGCAGCAGACAGCGGGGAGTCATCCTTCTCGAAGAATCCAACAACGCTGATTTCATCGCTGTTCAAGAATTCTTCGAAGGCAGCAAGAGTCTTGAGCTCCTTCGAGGCTGGTCCAACTTGACCCTGGCGATAAACAAATTCCTTATGAGACAATGTGAAGCCAAGGGACAACACCGTCCAGGTCACAAAACGGTCTGGATTATCGAGATCCAACAATTATCAGCGGGTTACTGGATTGTCGCACAACTTACCCTCATGTACTTGGCAATACCGGCAGCCTCCCTTGGTCCATTGTAGTCGTTGACCAGCTCGTCTTTGGCGAAGATCTTGAGAGTCGGGTAGCCACTGACGGAGTACTTGTTGCACGTGTCCTTGCCAGCTTCCGTACAGTCGACCTTGGCCAGGGTGATGGGCGGATCGCTGCCCCTCAGCAGTTCGGCGGCCTTGGCGTACTCGGGCTTCAGGCGTTTGCAGTGTCCGCACCTGCGTGCACGAGCAAGATCGCCATTGACGGAAGGGTTGATCGAACGAACTTGCGATACGCAGTTGCACGAGAGAGCAGAGCGGAGTCGGGAGGGGAAGGCGAATTGACTTACCAGGGCGCGTAGAACATGACGAGCGTGTTATCATGGCGCCGGAGCTCCTCGGCAAAGTCGCCGTCGCCCCATTCGAAGACGTCCTCCTCGGCGGCCCAGGTGCCGGTGCTCGCGACGAGCGCGAGGCCGAAGAGCGCCAGGTACTTGCCTACCATGTTTGCGACTCCGGAAAGGCGGAGGATAACGGAGTGGAAAGTGTTTTTTCTCTGCTTGTAGATCGTAGACTGCGCGAGTGAGCTCCTATTGCTCCTAACCAAGAGTGCCGGCAGCGGCGGTGGCGCGTGAAGACGTGGCCTTAGCTCTCCTCTGCTCCGCACACACCAGTTCACGGACTCGGACTACGAATGTACACGCACATAGTCGCGCTCGCGAGCTCTTTAGTGCTGTCGCGACGTGATTGGACGAGCCGGCTATACTCTATACCGCTATAGCCGCCGGTCGCGGCTCGTGTCATGTCCTTTCCTTCCTTCTCTGTTGTGCTTGTGCTGCGCCGGCTGCGCGGCGCGCGCGCGCCAACTTTAGATTCGCGCATCGCTGATCGTGTTCTGTATGAAGCGTATACGTGGCTCAGCTCTCATGGGCGCGTGGGCTATTAAACGTGTTCGTACTTCGTTCCAGCTGCGCGATTTAGCTTGTGATTGTTGGCGAAAGCTGTTTTCCCCGATGTAAACATGCTGATCTCGTTTAACCATAATAAAGGACTTGCTTCGATCGACGATGATGAATACTTGCGTAGTTGCGTTGTTTCGGAAGAATAAAATGCGAATCAACAATGTCCACGTGCAGCGTGAATTGACGCGGATCGACGACGGCGGGTAAGGCAGTGAGCCACCTTCCCTCTAGGGCTTTAGCAGCTCTTTCTGTAGCTGACCGCTGACGTGGCGCACTTAGTCGGCAGGTAGCGCCACCGGGCATTCGTGGCCCCGAGAATTAGGACATTTATAGGACAGATAATAAATGATAATATTAAATGTCGGTATTTGCGTTCGGTTTTTCGCGCACAAGGCCGGGAGCGAAAATGTCCAGTCGAGGCGAATCTTGGCAAGTGAGCAGTAGGCACTGGATCGAGAGCGAGGAAAAAAGAGGAAAAAAATGAGCTGCGGAGCAGCTGGGGAAAAGTGGAGGCTCGTAAAATTCATGCAGGTACAAGGTGTAAGCGCAGTAGAGCCGAGCGGCCGCTGCATATCGCCGGATTTGCATACCTTAGCTCGGTAGGTATAATATTGTGCGCGGCGCAATCTATATTATGGGTGCAGCCAGGTCGAGGGGAAGGAAGGAAGCTAATGCGAGGGGGGTGTGGTTTCGCGATGAACCGATTTTTTCCGATTTTTTCTCTCGCGCGCGTCTCGCTGTCGGTCTGCCTCGCACATATTGCGAAGCAGTGACGCTGCAGTTTGGCCGCGGGACGCGCGAGGAATACTTGCGCATTAGAATTGGCCGGAGGGCGGCTTTTTCTCGCGCGCGCGCAACCGGCAACACGTATACTCGCTGCTGAGAAACGAGAAACTCGAGCATCTGTAATTGGGCGCGCGCCCGCGCGGCCATCAATCGCCTGCCTGCAATGGAATTTCTGCAATTATTGCGGGCGACATCTTTTCCCCGCCGATGTAATTAATGACCCCCGTCTCATGCGTGCACGTACTTGTAAAGTACAGCAAACTTCACACGGCAATTAGAGAGAGAGAGAGAGAGGGGCGTCGGTCGATAGCTCCTCAATAAGATGAGACACTCGCGCTGGGAAGCTGGAATTTCCGGTTGATTCGCCGCGCGCTAACGATGGGGTGCAGGCGCCCTTGCTCCCGCTGATGCCATTTGCACAATAATGCGGCGCAAATTAGCTCGCGCGTCGTCGCCTCTCGAGTCCACAATAGCACAGCGGCTACTATCTGGTTCGTTTCGATCGCGGACTCTCATCGATTCGCCGGCTCTCTCGCTCTTCTCCGCGGCCGCGCGGCGCATTAGCATATTGGCGGCGGCGGCGGCGCGCAGCCATCTTGTCGCTATAGGCCCGCTCGCTCGATTCAATATTGATATAGGCCAGCGGACGCCGCGTCGTTCGCGGCTCGCCACTTTCCCGGAATCGATGCAGTCCCCTGTTTTTTCTCACTCGCGAGTCGGAGACGTGAAAAGTGGACGGCGAAGCTCCCTCTCTCTCTCTCTCTCGAAACTCCGATCCGAGGTGAATACATTTATTTAGGACTCGTCTCCAGAGACAATTTAATAAAAAGAGAAAAAGCGAGCTCTTTGTTCGTTTGGTGCGCGCGAGAGATTATCCGTCACCCGTGGGAACTGCGCCGCGCGGTAATAATATAAACGCGTATGTGCGCTCGTTTTCTCGCGCGCTCGCGCGACGCTCATTTCGATGGAAGGATGTTTAACATGCCGCGCCTAAACCGCCGTCGTCGCCGCACTGCCGCTGCCGCGCCTCAAAAAGCCCACTTTTTCTCTCTCATTCTCTCTCTCTCTCTCCCTCTCCTGTGCCTATGCGCGAGTCATACGTACACCTACTTCGCGTTCTTCTTTCCTTCGGATAAAGGAAATCAATATAGCCGGCCGCTGTATGTCTCGCGGTGTTTCACTGCAGTCCTGCTTCACGAATTATACTATGTGCCTCCGCAGCCAAACTGCAGCGGTAAACGTTAAACATAATTCCATTTGAAAAGCTGTTGCCACCCCGTTGCATATTTTTATTTTATGCATTCAGACTCCGTTGGTTTTTTTTCACGTTAACTTTCGAAATGGAAATGAATCTTTCTTCCTCTCTTCTTAGTCTAGGCGCTCGGCACTTTTCGTCGGACTTGAATGGCCAGTAGATCACCAAGGTTTTGTCGTATGTATTTTTGCCTCCTGAACACGAATTTCGAGGGTGCAATGCCCAAAAGTGGTCAGGTAATTTTTTATTAACGCAAAAAATTCAACCCAAAAACAGTTTTGTAAAAGAGTAATAAAATCAATTATTTATGCAAAAGCAAAGCCTTTTTCAGAAAATCTTATGAGAACATTTTTGATTTAGAATCATGTAAAGAATCTAAAAAAATATTTTCCGAGTTGAAATAACTTAATTTTGTTGAATATTAACAATTAATTTGTTAATAACAAACCATCGATTCCACCCTCGAAATTCGTGTTCAAAAAATGCAAAAATACATAGACAAAACCTTGGTGATCTACTGGCCATTCCGAGTTTCTGTAAAAACATGAAGGAAGTGTGATTTGATGCATTTTTAGTCGAAAAATCGTATTTTTGGAAAATGACCCGTTCGTCCATTCGTTCGTATACATCCATATGTATCTCAGCTTTTACTTAGTGGATTTCAATTCACCAAGTCTCTTTTTCTTGGTTTCTGTTTGTACTATATCATGATGGGAAAACAGTTCGTTTTTACATTTTGTAGCAGCGTTTTTATAGCGATTTTTTAGTCTCGAGATTTAAGTTTTTTCTAACAAAGTCATTGAAAAAGTTGACAGACAAGAGAATAAAATAAGCTATTTTTTTACCGCGGAGAATTTGTAGTATCGTTCCTTAATCGTTTTAACTCAAAAACTAAATGTCGAACCTTTCCAAAAATTAACATGCGTAATTGTTAGGTTATTAAAATTCTACACCACTTCAAAGATAACTAGAATTAGAAGGCAGCTGTATAACTGAAAACTGCATCGCTTTGATCTCTCAGTTTAATAATTATAGCTACGCGAAAGAAGGAGAGAGAGATAGAGAATTATAATTGAACAGAAAAAAACACTTTATAAAATTATATATCAAGTAAAAACATAAGTTTGATATCAAAGCAATACAGTCATACATAATGTTGAAGGAAGCTACGTGCCAAAGAACTGGCAGCGATTTTTATCTGTTGCTGCAGTAAACGGAGCTGTCAATCCCGAGGACGAAACCAAGAAGAGTAGGTAATTTTATTTTCTAATATGCGTTGTAGCCAACTTGTTTGTAATAATCATGGAATGATAAAAAAATGCAAAAATGTTTTTGCTAAAATAAAAAATACGGCCATAAAACAAAAAGAAGTTTGCATAATTCAATATAACTTTTTTTTCCGAATTCGGAATCCAAAAATAAAACTGCATGTCAAATTTCATTGACATAAAGATAGTGTAGTTCCAGAAACATGACGGTATACGTACACACACACACACACGCGCGCGCGCACTATTTATGCGAGCATCTTTTGTCATAACGCCTCTCCGAGATAATCGAAACATGTAATTCACACATCCTTATACACTGATTCAAAGATTATCTCCTCAGTTATTGAGGCATTGAGTAGCAGACCAGAGCGTACGGCCCACCGCTCCACGGGCTGTGCCGCGTCCGACGTGGTAGCCAGGGCCCGGGGCATCTCGTCCATTGTAGTCTGTATATGTGCAAATCCACGGGCAAAAAGCAGTGTGTGGTAACAAAGACTGGAGGATTCTCGACAGTACGTAACTTGGGTGTTGGAAGTTGCAAATTTCAAATTGAGGACACGCCTACCAGACCAACTTTTTTGGGTCTTTGAGTCACCTGGAGTAAAACAATGTCCGCATGTACCGCCGATAGCTTCCCAAACTTTTTTACGGGACAGTTAAATTCTCTTATGGAGATTTAACATTAGGAAAAATGAGAAAAAACCAGTCACGATTAAACTTCACCCACTCAGTGTCTTTAAGCGTAATTCAAAAATCTGTTCTACTAGGATCGGGGTATCTGAAAACAGCTTTAATTTGACGACTGGTAAGTTAAAAATGGTCGCCTGGGTCAAAAGTTGTCTAGGCTTGAAAATACGGAGAGTAAGATCTGCTATCTAATCAAATTAAAGCTCTTTTCTTCTAATTTTGTTTTAAAAATTTGGATTAACATTTTATTTTTACAAGCAGCTACGTATATGCCTATCAATCATGGCCGTTTTTTGACCATTTTCATCGTCATATATATGGGGAATTCTACGGGAAAAGTACCATTTTCTGGTTAAAGAAACCGAAAAAACCAAATGTTGGGCACCCATCCGCAACTTTTTTCTTATTTTACATGTTTAGAACAATGCAAAACTACGTTCTAACACCGAAAAAAACTCAAATTCGTCTGAAAATGGCCATTGTTCAAGGGCACGCACCTAATGCATAAGAGCACAAACGGAAAATGTATTCCGGTAGAATGAAAGAACGGGAAAAAAGCTTCAATTTGAAAAAAATTACGTTAAAAATGCTTGATTCGGTCAAAAGTTATGCACAATTCAAAATGCGGACAAATCACGAAAATTGCAGGTTTTTCAGTCAAGAAATTTGTATCATTTTTCATGATTTTTCCGCATTTATAATTGTGCGTAACACTTGGCCGAATCAAGTATCAATAACGTATTTTTTTTCAAATTGAAGCTTTTTTCCCGTTCACTTATAAGGTGCTCTCGGTAGGTTAGCACGTTTTCTCGTTAATCTAACCTACATAGGCTCAAAAAGGACGCAAAAAAAACGCAAAACCAGGTAGCTCTGTACCACCCACACTTGCTGCTAAGAGTCAAACTATCGGCCCGGACTGAAGGCTGTAAACCTCGCGTTTCTTGGGGTTCACTTATCGAGCGTTCTCGGTACCTTTGCACGTTTTCTCGTTAATCTAACCTACCTAGACTTAAAGAGGTCGGTAAAACACGCAAAACCAGATAGGTCTGTACCACCAGCAGTTTCTGCTAAGAGAGAAACTATCGGCCCGGAGCGAAGGCTGTAAACCACGTGTTTCTTGGGTTTCACTTATCGGGCTTTCTCATTACGTTTGCACGTTTTTTCGTTAATCTAACCTACCTAGGCTTAAAGAGGTCGTTAAAACACGCAAAACGAGGTGGGTCAGTACCACAGGCAGTTTCTGCTAAGAGACAAACTATAGGCCCGGACCGAAGGATCTAATTCACGTGTTTCTTGGGGTTCACTTATCGGGCTTTCTCATTACGTTTGTACGTTTTTTCGTTAATCTAACCTACCTAGGCTTAATGAGGTCGGTAAAACACGCAAAACTAGGTGGGTCTGTACCACAGGCATTTTCGGCTAAGAGACAAACTATCGGCCCGGACCGAAGGCTGTAAATCGCGTGTTTCTTGGGTTTCACTTATCGGGCTTTCTTATTACGTTTGCACGTTTTTTCGTTAATCTAACCTACCTAGGCTTAATGAGGTCGGTAAAACACGCAAAACTAGGTGGGTCT
The DNA here is from genome assembly GCF_009193385.2 of Nasonia vitripennis. Lineage (NCBI taxonomy): Eukaryota > Metazoa > Arthropoda > Insecta > Hymenoptera > Pteromalidae > Nasonia > Nasonia vitripennis. The sequence goes on along the minus strand of NC_045759.1, from coordinate 12,573,503 downwards.
GTACCACAGGCATTTTCTGCTAAGAGACAAACTAACGGCCCGGACCGAAGGCTGTAAACCACGTGTTTCTTGGGTTTCACTTATCGTGCGTTCTCATTATGTTTGCACGTTTTTTCGTTAATCTAAACTACCTAGGCTTAAAGTGGTCGTTAAAACACGCATAAATAGGTGGATCTGTACCACAGGCAGTTTCTGCTAAGAGACAAACTATCGGCCCGAACCGAAGGCTCTAGATCAAGTGTTTCTTGGGTTTCAATTATCGGGGTTTCTCATTACGTTCGCACGTTTTTTCGTTAATCTAACCTACCTAGGCTTAAAGAGGTCGGTAAAACACGCAAAACTAGGTAGGTCTGTACCACAGGCATTTTCTGCTAAGAGACAAACTATCGGCCCGGACCGAAGGCTGTAAATCGCGTGTTTCTTGGGTTTCACTTATCGGGCTTTCTGTTAGATTAATCCTAGTTGGATGGTTGGTGAGGAGAACTCGTAATTAAACAAGGCTCTAATATTCTGTTATAACTCTCTTTATTTTCTTCTTATATATATAACTCGGGCGAAGGAGCTGTTGCTTCGAGAGCGGTCGGCAGGAGAGTGAGTACTTTGCAGAGCACGCGTGAATACCTAGCGCTGCCCGCATGGTGGCGCTAGATTAGCCCTGTAGTCTACTATAGACGGCAAGCGGCGCGAAGACTCGCCAACGCTCCCTCCCTTCGGGGCGCTTGTCCTCCTGTACGTCTGCGTTTTTTATTCTCTGAACTTTACTCTGAATTAGTTTCTCCTTGGTTTCCTGTATCTGAAATATGTACAAAAATTCTTATTCGTCTGATATATATATATATATATATATATATATATATATATATATATATATATATATATATGTATAAATAAAACTCTGAAAATTATAATTAAGTGTGAATTTCTATGTTCAATATTTTATCTCTGAGGTATTTATGAGTATCATTAGGCAGAGGTTTAGTCATAATGTCTGCCACATTGTCGGTAGTAGATATCCATTTAACTCTGATTTGCCCCTTTAGGACACACTGTTTTATGTAGTCTCTGTGTGTTTCTGCCATGTGACTTTTACTACCTGTCTTTTCTCTGATTTGTAGTTTTCTCTGAATTGTTTCCAGATCATCATCAAAGTTTTTCAACTTGTGATTTCCTTCCATCTGAGTGCAGTCCCCTGCAGATTTGTTATCGCACCACAGGGTAACAGGATACATAGTTTTCCCTGTTATATCTCTGATAGCTTTATCCAACGATACAATTTCTTGGCAAGCATTGCTCATTGCCAAGTACTCAGCTTGGCAGGTAGAGAGTGATACGTAAACTTGTTTATAGCTTCTCCACATAATTGAGTCGCCATACAATTTTATTACATATCCTCCAGTTGAAGATGAATCTTCACAATCTCTAAAGCTAGCGTCTGTCATTGCTTCCATATACTCATTTTCTGCTCTGAAAATCAAACCTATTTCTGAGGTTCCTCTGAGGTATCTGAAAATCCTTTTTACTTCCTTCCAGTCACTTTCAGTGGGTGACAGCTGTTTTCTTGATAGAAAGTTTACTGCAAATGCAATATCAGGTCTGGTGGCATCTGCCAGATATAGTAAGCTTCCTATAGCTTCCCTATACGGTGCATGAGTTGCTATCTGAGCTTCTTCTGAATTTATGAGTTCTCTTTTTCGAACCTGTCTTGTAACCATAGGTGTTTTCTGTGGCTTACTATCTTTCATATTGAAACGTTCAAGACATTTCTCTATGTACTCTGATTGTGACAGTTTTAATATTTTCTGATCTCTGTCTCTGGTTATTTTCATGCCTAAAAATAATTTAGGTTCTCCTAAGTCTTTCATCTGAAAGGTAGAACATAATTTTTCTTTTATCTGTTTTAGTTTCGTCTGATTGTTGCCTGCTAGAATGATGTCGTCTACATATAGCAGTAATACTACCATCTGATTTTGTAATCTCCACGTGAACAGACATGGTTCATTTATGTCCTTTTCTAGTCCAAGTTCCAAAGCAACTTCTGAGAAGCGTTTGTTCCATCGCTTGGGACTTATTCTGAGGCCATACAAGGATTTTTGGAGTTTACATACTTTATTTTTCTTAATGGATGGGTCTATTTGTATACCATCTGGTATTTCCATGAATATGTCGTCTTCAAGCGTTCCATTCAGAAATGCTGTCTTGACGTCCATCTGATAAGCAGTTAAATTTAACTTATTAATGATTGCAAAAGTCGCTCTAACGATTGGCAATCTTGAGACTGGTGCGTAAGTTTCTCTGAGTTCATATTCTTTTCTATCCTTGAATCCTCTGATAACTAATCTTCCTTTGTAAGTCGTCTGACCGTCTTCTGAGATTTTCCTTTTGAATACCCATTTGGAATCAATGATGTGTGCCTTTTTGCCATCTTTGTCTAGAGAGGGTCTGTCTACTATTGTCCACACATTGTTGTCTTCCATAGACTTTAACTCTTGTTTTATTGCTTCTGACCATTTATGTTTGTCGTCTGATTCAATAGCTTCTTTATAACTGACAGGATCTCTGTTCGTTCGTGCTATAAAAATATATCCAAGTTCATCTTCTTCTGAGTGTGTATCTCTGGTTTCTCCAGTTGGAGTAGATACTTGTGGCAGATCGTGATTGGTATTTTCTACTTCGACTACTGCTTCTCTGAGATGTGTCCAAGTTCGTCTGTTTGTCTTGGCTTTTCTTTCTAGACAAGGTCGCTTTTCTGGTTCAGGTTTCTTAGCCTTTGAATCTTCTGAATTTTTGTCATCTGCTTTTCTCTTCTGATTTTTCTCTTTCTCTGATTTTGAATCTTTTGGTATATCTGGTTGTGTTTTGACAACATCTGTTGATATTTCTAGTGTCTCTGATTTTTCTCTTAGGTCAGTTTTATACACATCCCTATACACCAGTTTTTCATTAAATCTCACGTGTCTGGATGTAATGAATCTCTGAGATTCAGAGTGCCACAAAACATAACCAGTTTGAGAATATCCAACCATGATTGTACGGATTGCTCTGTCTGAAAACTTGTTCGTCGCATTCGGTATTTTGGCATAGGCCAAACATCCGAAACGTCTGATTTTGTCTAGATGCATGTTTCCATTTGGAACCATTTTCTTGATTGGTATCTCTGAATCGATTCCTTTGTGTGGAGTTCTATTATAGATATGGACCGCCACTTCCAAAGCTAGTATCCACATGCTCTTGGGTAGACCAGAGTCTATCATGAGCGCTCTGATTTTCCACTGTATGGTTTTGTTAAACCTTTCAGCGGTTCCATTATGTTGTGGAGTGTAAGGAGGTGCGAACTCTCCTTCAATTTTCTCCTTTTCCATAACTTCTGAAAATTTACCTCCAGTAAATTCAGTGCCATTGTCCGTTCGGATGAAACACACTTTTTCTTCTTTGCCCAGTAAATTTCTTGTAGTTACCAAGAATTTTTCTAAGCAATCTCCAGCTTCACTTTTGTGTTTAGTAGAGTATGCTTTGGCAAATCTGGTGTAATCATCTATAAATCCTATTATGAATTTATTTTCCCCAGGATACGAGACTGGTTTAATTGGTCCCATTGTGTCTGTGTGTATCCTTTCTAATGGCCTTGTTGCTCTGACTCTGACTTCTGAGAACGACAGGTTTTCCATTTTTGCTAGGACGCAAACTTCGCAGTCTGTAATGGACTTGTCGAATTTTACCTTTCTGAGTTTATCTTCTGACTTTTGTAGCAATAGTAAATATTGCAGAGAAGCGTGACCTAATTTGATATGCCAGAGCATTCCTTCGTTCAGCTTCTTTTCTTGTCTATCTGATTTGTTGTTCACATTGTTTTGTAGATATTTCAGCATTTCGTCTGACGAGTCGTCTATGTTTAGGATTTTCCTGTTCAGAATTTGTTCATCTAAGTTTGTATCACAAACTTCTCTCTGACTAGATGAATTTGATTCTTGTACAGTTCGTTCTTGCTGCTTCTCCCTCCCAATCTCAGTCGGATTCCTCTGAGTTTCCTCTGATGCGTTAGTTTCATCTGATTCGTTTTGATCCTCAAGATCCTTGATATCTGACTGAGATTGCTGCAAGAACTCGTCTACCGAGACTATGTTAGCCGTGCATGAATACTTATCGTAGACTTCTTGTTGCTCATCTGATTGTTCATGTTTTGCTACGTTTAAAGAAATTATCCAGTTTGGCTTTTCATACGTCCCAGCTAAATACTCTTCGTCTGAATTTTTATCGTAGATTTTAAGTATTTTATTATCCAAATAAATACTCAAACCTACGTCTGCAAAACGTCTGAGAGAGATCAGATTATCTGAAATATTTTTGGCAGAAATTACATTTGTCAAAATTATTTTGTTATTTTCATTTGATTCTGATTTTAAAATTAAATCTCCTTTGCCGTCTATAGAGATGTTTGCAAATTTATTTTTATTTGCACTTCTGATATATTCGCCTGAACTTTTTCTGAAGTTACTTAAAATTATGCTCTTATTTACTATATGCTCTGTTGCGCCAGAATCCGCAATAAGTACTAGTTTTGTAGGTGTTTTATTAATTATATGTGTGTTGTTACCTGTTAGCATCGCTTTGACCTTGTATCCCTTCTTCTGATTTCGGCCTGGTGTTTGTACATCGACCTTGTGTTTGAAAGATCCCCTTCTTACATTATTTCCACTACCTCTGACATTATTATTAACCACCCCTTCCTCTGTTACCTCTACCTCTGAAGTTATTACTGTTGTGTTTGTGTTGTGTGTTTGTGTTGTTATATGTATAAGATTTTACATACCCATCTTTGTGATTGTCCTTATTTGGACAATTATCCCCTTTGTGTGGAGCTACAGCCTGGCAATAAAAGCAGTACCATAGATTGTACTCTTTAAGAGGACAAAAGGCTGCTCTGTGTCCCACCTTATTGCAGCGATAACACTTGTCTGTGATTATCGCCTGTTTAGCTGCAATTTTTTGCCTGTCGTCTGAAGGCTGACCGTCTGATTTGCGTCTGTCTGATTCCAGCTGTAGTATCAAAGTTTTTATGTCATTAAGGCTCATCTCTGATTTGGTTGCTTGAAGTCTGATAATATTAGCCGATCTGATTTCTTTAAATTTTATACTAACAGCTTGAATGAAGGCCGATCTTATCTCTTCCTCCGTCAGAGGTGTTTTGGTAATACAATTTTCAAAATCTCTGATAATAGAGTCAAAATGATCGCAAAATTCGTTTACTGATTCTCTATTGTTCATTTTGAGACTATATAATTTTTCTCTGACTGAAGAATCGGTAACATTGGCCTCTGCTCGTCTGAACTCTTTGATTTTAATCACTATTTCTAATGGGTCTTTTATTTGTAAAATCTTATTATGGTAATAATCATCTACGCGACTTATTAGAATGTCTCTGACTTGGTCTTTTCTGTTTTGTCTTTCTATTACTGTCTTTGAAACGTCTGATTGTTGAGAATCGTCAAGTATGTCTGCAAGATTATTAGCTTTTAATTCAGCATTTATATTGTCTAACCAAATGTTAAGTGGTACTTTTTTTGTTAATTTATAATTTCTCTTTATGTTTATTTTTGAATTAGTTGCGTTTAGGGCAATAGATCGTCTGAGTTCATTACAAGCTCTGCTGAGGTCGCCTAATGCGCTTGTTCCGTCTGATAAGTTTGTTGAATTGATATTTTTACTAAACTCTGTCTCACTTATGTCTCTGAGTGTGGAACTGGCAGGGTGGATAATTACCTCTGAAGTTAATTTTCCTATTTGTTCTGTGAGTTTCTGTATGACGGTGTTTAGGTTGTCAATATTTTCCTTCATATCGAGTATGGCTACTGTTTGATCTCTGATTATTTCAGCATGATTGTCGAGTATATCGGAGTGTCTCTCGAGAGCATTCTCCAGATTATCCATTCTCCACTCCATTTGTGAGTCAGTAGGTTGAGACTTTCCCTCCATATCTCTTTTTGGGGGTGTACCCGGGGGTGTATACCCTTCTATATCTGAATCTGTATTATAAACAATTTCTCTGATTAGCATTCAATTTTTATTTATTATTTGAACTCTGAATTTTAGGCCTAACTTCTGATTCTGAATTAATTGTTTATATTCTGATTTAAAAACACTTTGTACCTTGGTGGATATTCAAATGATCGTCCACTTGATTTTCGTTGCCTTCGTTGGCCACCTCTTTCTCATTTGATGGTAATGGGTCTGAAAAACTCCAATCAGACATAACGCTTCTGATGTTCTTTTCCTCTGAAATAAAGTTAGAATGCTCACTCTGACAGCTTTCTTTGATTTCTGCCAAGTTGACCGCACTGCAAGTCAAACCAAGCTTGAAAATCAAGCACTAGCACCGTGCCTCCCGGACGCCACACACGTGCTCCCTCCCAGTCTAAGTAAACGAACGCAATTCACTTAATAATTTGCGAGGGGGCGATCGCACACGCGTATGTCGTCCAAGAAATCACGAAAGAAAGTGTAATTATCTTTTAATAATTTTAAATTTTATAGAAATTCAAATTCACTGCACCGCCGTTTCATTGAAATTTCTATCAAGGCGTGTTTTTAAAATTTATTCGAGTGCACCTGAACACTAATAAGCCAACAAAAAAATTGAAGCTTTTTGATTTACTCGAATAACTCTGACATTCTGAATAGGAGTGAGAACGATATAACTGGAATTATTTTTCTCTGATTTTATTTATTACATATATACACCGATAGCCAATCTAATCCGTTACGTCTGATTCTGATTAGACCATATATTTTGAAACTCAAAAAGGAGAAAAAAATTTACGAGAAAAATCCGTGCGTGTAAAATTTGTTTTGATTCCGAGAGAGAGAGAGAGAGAGAGAGAGAGAGAGAGAGAGAGAGAGAGAGAGAGAGAGAGAGAGAGAGAGAAAGAGAGCACAACAAACCGTGCGCTCGACTCTGACAGCGTCGCTAGTCGCGGCTCACCTCCCCCCGATTCCCGGAATCGGCTCGTGCAGGCTTTTGCCGGCGACTTCTCGTGCGTTTCGTTGTCGCGCGCTTTTGTCTTGTGTTAAGACTTTTGATTTTCTATAACCTTCTGATCTATTCTGTAATTATTAAGACACCGCACTGTCTTTTCCTACTATTCTTTACGCAACTCTCATTTTTCTTGTCGATGCGGTAACACAACACACTCCCGAAACCGATCAAAAATTAAACTTTCTTTTGCTATATCTGATTACTACTCTGACTACACCTTACAAAAGCTTGTACTTACGTTTTCTTCTGAAATTTGTCCTCTAGACCTCTGATACGTCTGATTTATTTTCCTCTGAACAAAGATAAAAATAAAAACTTCTGAGTCGTCTTCTTCTCGGTTCTTCCTCTATTCCAGCGAGCTGGCCCACAACCTGTTAGATTAATCCTAGTTGGATGGTTGGTGAGGAGAACTCGTAATTAAACAAGGCTCTAATATTCTGTTATAACTCTCTTTATTTTCTTCTTAGAGAGTGAGTACTTTGCAGAGCACGCGTGAATACCTAGCGCTGCCCGCATGGTGGCGCTAGATTAGCCCTGTAGTCTACTATAGACGGCAAGCGGCGCGAAGACTCGCCAACACTTTCTCATTATGTTTGCACGTTTTTTCGTTAATCTAAACTACCTAGGCTTAAAGAGGTCGTTAAAACACGCATAACTAGGTGGGTCTGTACCACAGGCAGTTTCTGCTAAGAGACAAACTATCGGCCCGGACCGAAGGATCTAATTCACGTGTTTCTTGGGGTTCACTTATCGTGCGTTCTCATTACGTTTGCACGTTTTTTTGTTAATCTAACCTACCTAGGCTTAAAAAGTACGTAAGAACATGCAAAATCAGGTAGGTCTGTACCCCCAGCAGTTTCTGCTAAGAGAGAAACTATCGGCCCGGACCGAAGGCTGTAAACCACGTGTTTCTTGGGTTTTACTTATCGGGCTTTCTCATTACGTTTGCACGTTTTTTCGTTAATCTAACCTACCTAGGCTTAAAGAGGTCGTTAAAACACGCAAAACTAGGTGGGTCTGTACCACAGGCAGTTTCTGCTAAGAGACAAACTATCGGCCCGGACTGAAGGCTGTAAACCTCGCGTTTCTTGGGGTTCACTTATCGGGCGTTCTCGGTACCTTTGCACGTTTTCTCGTTAATCTAACCTACCTAGACTTAAAGAGGTCGGTAAAACACGCAAAACCTGATAGGTCTGTACCACAGGCAGTTTCTGCTAAGAGAGAAACTATCGGCCCGAACCGAAGGCTCTAGATCAAGTGTTTCTTGGGTTTCAATTATCGGGGTTTCTCATTACGTTCGCACGTTTTTTTGTTAATCTAACCTACCTAGGCTTAAAAAGTACGTAAGAACATGCAAAACCAGGTAGGTCTGTACCACCAGCAGTTTCTGCTAAGAGAGAAACTATCGGCCCGAACCGAAGGCTCTAGATCAAGTGTTTCTTGGGGTTCACTTATCGTGCTTTCTCATTACGTTTGCACGTTTTTTCGTTAATCTAACCTACGTAGGCTTAAAGAGGTCGGTAAAGCACGCAAAACCAGATAGGTCTGTACCACCGGCGTTGCTGCTAAGGGACAAACTAACAGCCCGAACCGAAGGCTGTAAATTGTGTGTTTCTTGGGGTTCTCTTAAAGGGTGCTCTCGGCACGTTTTTTCGTTAATCTAGACTACAAAGGCTTACAGATTACGTATGGAATCGCAAAACCAGGTAATAGGCTCAAAGAGTACGGAAAAACACGCAAAATCAGGTAGGTCTATACTACCGCCAGTGACTGCTAAGGGGCGAAGTATCGGCCCGAACCGAAGCCTGTAAATCGTGTGTTTCTTGGGGTTCACTTCACGAGCGTTCTTGATGGCTTGGCACGTTTTCTTTTCAATCTTACCTTTATAGGCTTGAAAAGGACTAAAAATACGCATAATCATGTAGGCTCGAACTTCAGGCACTCTCTGCTAAGGGCTGAACTATAGGCTCGTGTGCACTCTTGTAAACTCCGCGCTTTACTTATCGGGCGTTTGCGTTGCTAATAGTATATTGTGAACCGGGGGGGGGGGGGGATTGGCTTATTCTATCGAGGGTGATGTCTTAAGCACGAGTAGGAGTCAAGGGCGCCGTAGGGGCCCGAGACGGACACCGTACTTTTTATGATAAGTGAACGAATAGGCCACTTATCATTCATATAAGAGGAATTAAAGTAAAACAAAAGTATATTGAAAATTTTGATAATTTTGAAAATTTCGAAAATTTTTAATATACTTTTGTTTTTCTTTGAAAAGTCCTGGAATTTCACATTCCTTTCATATGAATGATAAGTGGCCTATTCGTGTACTTATCATAAAAAGTACGGTGTGCAACAAGGGTGGAGTGGCTTTCTCAGACTCGGGTGATGTTTTAAGCACTCGTGCTTAAAACATCACCCTCGCTAGAAAAAGCCAATCCCCCCCCCCCCTAATGGCACAATATACTATTAACCCACTAGCCCTTAAATTAATTCTTTTTTTTAATACTTTGATTCTATTAAAACACATTTTTAGTTTGCGCCTCCAGACAAAAAGTGACAATTTTCTGGTCTTCGTTAATTTTCCCTGTGTTAAGGAGGTTCGTCTGATTTAGAAATAACAGATTCGGGGGAAAAAATTCACACACGTAGATATGTATAAATAAAAAGCTTATGTAAAATTTTGAGTCGTTTGGATACCCTAGAGGCGAGATATTAATAAAAGTATTTTTTCCAATTTTACATGGAGACTTAAGGAGAATTTCATTATCCCTGGTTTTAATTTGCAAATATTTATGGGATTAACAAACAGTTTTTGCAAATTTTTGTAGAAGACAACTAATATTCGTCGAATTCAAATTGGTTTTGAAAACGATCAATGGGTACCTCTATGCATAATATATAGTTAGTTTGATAAAAAATATGTGTACTTAACCTCAAAAACAGAGTCAAATGTCGTCTGCATTACATTTTTTTATTGCATAAATATTTCTATTTCTTTTATCTAAAGTCATTATTTGTTATAAACTAGCTTTTCATTAATCTTAAATGAATTATATCTCTTGTATCAAAAGGAAATAAGAAATAAAAAAAAACATCCTTATTTTGACTAGCGACGTACCAGATCGGTGAACTGCTACGTAAAAAAGTTTGGCTAGCGATCGGCGATTCACGCGGGAATTTTCTCACTCCAGTTGACCCAAAGAACCAAAAAAAGTTGGTCTGGTAGGCATCCCCTTAATTTGAAATTTGCAACTTCCAACACCCAAGTTGTGTACTGTCGAGAATCCTCCAGTCTTTGTTACCACACACTGCTTTTTGCCCGACAAATATGACCCGATCCACTGGGTTACCGCCCTGGAGAATCATATACTAACCATCTTGCACAGTAGCTTGTCGTGTGATATCCTGTCGAAATCATGGCTAAAGTCGAAGAGCAGCAGCACCGTTAAAAGCTTCTTTCTGTCATTTATGCCCATGTCCTCAGTTAATCTTAGGAGCGCAGTCTGGGTGCTGTTGAACTGTTGAAATTCAGTCTGGCAAGGGTCAGAGAGTTTATGCTGTGCTAGATGGTTGGTGATCTTGTCATGAGCCAGCTTCTCCAATACTTTAGAGAGGAATAGTCAAGAAGAGCAATCGATCCAAAGTCGGGAGAGAGGAGAGAGAGAGAGAATTAGAATTAATTTACGGCTAAAGACTCAAGGTCCGTAACGGCCACAAGCTGTACATTTGTCTTACAGTTCAAATAAAAATGTAGTGCGAGGAGGGCTCGCTGCCCAACTAACGGGTGCGCACAAATAGCAGTAAAATAATAATAATAATATAAAATAAAAGTTAGTATCTAAAGTTAATATCTAAAAAAACGCTTATAAATAAATAGGTATTTGAGCGTATGCAAATAAATAAATTAATACATACGACTATAGAAATATAATTTGGGGCTTAAAACTAAAACTAAAGTGACAGACTAGATCCGCCTTGCCTAGACAGAGAATAGTGACGAGGTGTGTTTACAATGCTAAACGGACGAATTACACAGATCACATAGAAATCAAGATCTCGCTAGAAGGTGCTGGTTCAATTGGTTCTTGAAGCAGGGGCGCTTGTACAATAGACGCAAATTGTTAGGGAGATCATTCCAAATGTATGCGGTGCCTATACAGAAAGAGTGCCTAAAGCACTCCGTACCGAACGAGTTGACCACGATATCGAGCTCCGAGCGCCTCCTCACGGAAAAAAAATGGTTGGTAACAGTAACAAACCGCTTGGCAAAACACGCACCAACTATTTCTTTGGTTAAAGGTCGGTCCAAGTACTGGGTAAGTATAATAAAATAATTGGTAAGTTACCTGCTTTTTTGGTAACATTTATCAAGTTATCGGTAAGGTTAACCACATGAAAAAAAAAAAAAAATTGTCGATGCGTATTTTGCCAAGCGGTTTGTTACTGTTGCCAACCATTTTTTTCCGTGGCTGCTTCCGGATTTGTCCTTGGGAACAAACTTGAGCCTCTTGGCGAGATAATCAGGCGATCCTGTGCGCATGATAGTAGCCAACAGGCAGATCGCCAAAAAGTCGCGTTCCGCAGGACATTTTAAGATCTCGAGCCTTTTGTAGGTGGGCGAGATGTGCTCGAAAACTTTAAATCCGGTGGCGAAGCGTACGGCCGCATTTTTGCATCGACCTAACTTAGTAGCGAGCTCGTTAGAGAGGTCCAGAAAGATTCTCGCGCAGTAGTCGAAGTGAGGAAATACTAGAGTCTTGATTAGTGTTAGACGAGTGGAAGCGGGCAAATAATCAGCACACTTGCAAAGCCGTGAAAGAGCCGCAAAACTACGCTTGGCAATGGCATTGCATTGGCCACGCCAGGAGAGCGTACAGTCAAGGATTACGCCTAGGACCTCGAGGGAATCGTCAGTCACGATAGTAGTGTCGTTGAAGACAATGTCTGGCAGGTTAAGATCTTGCAGCCGGCTAATAAACCCTCGAGAACCGACCCACATAGCTTGTGTTTTTGTGGCATTGATGACAAGCCCGTTGTCCACTGCTCATAAAGAAATGGCTGCGAGGTCCTCGTCGATCCTGGCAACGATGCTACTTGGAAATAAATGAGCAAGTCGTCCGCGTAGAGAGAGATTGCGCGCGCTATTCGAGTTAAACAAGGAGATTGTTATTTCGGAAACAGCGAGTGTGTTACGCTCGTAGTGAAGATCGATTTTTCAAGAGCTTTCGACCTAATGAATATCGACCTGCTGGTTGCTAAGCTGCATCGACTTGGATTCGCGGATGGGGCGTGCACGTGGATCAGGACGTACCTTACCGACAGATCGCAGGTTGTCGTCTTCTCCAACGGGGAAACCTCATCGCCTCTTCGTCGGTACACTGGAGTTCCGCAGGGCAGCCTTTTAGGACCTCCGTTCTTCTCTCTTTTTATCAACGACTTGCCGCGAGTACTTGAGCACTGTAAATGTCAGCTCTACGCTGACGATTGCATAATCTACATCAGCGGTAAATTCTCAGAATTAAATGGCATCGTTCAGAAGGTCAACTACGACCTTGCTAAAATTTCCCGCTGGGCCTTAGACAACGGACTAGTGATCAGGGTTTCTGACCTCTCGGGGTTTCATTAGTAGACTTGCGAGGGTTGACACTCCGGACATGATACTTGACGACACGGTTATTGCGACGTGTTCATCCCTGAAGATTCTCGGCGTTGTTATTTATTTATGTTATATTTTCTTTTTTTATTTTTTTTTTTTTTTTGTAAATAATTTTGTATAGGATTATAGCGTGCCCTACTGGAATGCCAGCCCATTATGCATAATATACTGTGTCTGAGGCAATTAAATTCAATTTAATTCTCTCATAATTCTCTCTCCCTCGGACACCTCGTGCGTAGTAGCCACTGTTCGTCCTAGACGAACGTTAGTGATATAATTGTTTTGAATAAACGTCAGCATTAAGTTTTTAATCAATCGCGTGTTTAGTCGCACCTATCCACGAATCATATTTGACTCGGCCGAGCTGTGCCTTCTGCACGCTCGGCGCTGGCCATCCACTCAAAATATAATAAACGTGGCTCTTCTAGCAACGAATGTATATACGTTGTACACGGCTGAGACTTATTGATATTAATTAAATAGCCAAGCCAAGCCAGCCGTTACAACACATACGGATATTTTTTTAAAACACGTGATTCGAACTCCGAAAATTGGACAATTACAAAGTTTCCACCAGGAGAAAGCAAAATCGGCCTTAAAAGGTGTGCTTCCACTGCTTTGAAAACTGATGTATCGAAATTTCCTTATATATCTAAAGAAATGTGGAAAATGAATGATAATACGCGAGCTGCGCCAAATATGGACACACTTATCGTTTTAGGCTACAACTTTTGATTACAAGCGTATAATTGTTGGTTCAGCTCAGGTAATTTACTTCTTTTCAAGGACCGGGACCTTTAAGTTTCGTACTTTGTTTCCTCGCAAATTCACCAGCTTAGCTTAATAATATTAACAAAAAAAAACTTCAGCGTCTCCTTTTGGACAATAGAATAAACTTCACCCCGTGTATAAAACGTCATTTTATATTTGCAATAATCATAACACTTATACATTGTCAACAACTAAAAAGTATTGAACTTGTTTGCTGCATATAAAAAAATTGCTCGCAGTTTCTTTTCGACCTTCTCTCAATTCATTTTCAAGCTAAAAAAATGCTTTTCAGGCAACTTTTTCTCCTCTCATCTTGTATCAAAATGCTACTTAGGAACTAATGACATACCGAACTGGGCAACATCCTATACTGAGCGCATCTCGCTTCTCGCCTAATAGAATTGACAACGCGCGTATATATAAGCAATTCTACGAGAAGTCGGGCACTTCTCGGTCGAAAAATCAAAATCATGTGTCTTAAAAAAAGTTATGGACCAATTAGCCAATTAGATCTCGGGCTCATCTATCCATTAGAGTTGGAGAAAACATATTTGCTCAGCCAGGTAATAAATTACCTAAGGCGCAATATGTAGGCTGTTTTTTGATGCCTGATAATTGCAGGCCCGTAACTTTTTGTTGTCACACGATTTCCATTAGCTACCCTTTTTCTTTACCTTTTGTATTTCCTAACGAATGCTAAGAACTTGGCCCAGTGAGTGTGCCCTCAAAAGCTCAAGACTTCGATTTTTCGACCAAGAATTAGTGCGCCGGACATATCCGGTTTTTCGTAGAATTGCTCGTATCTGTTATACCGTTGAATAGAAAATAGAATCAGAGTAGAAAATAAAATGTGTTTATATACCTATATATTTAAATGTGCTTGAATCGACGGAACGCAATGAAAAATGCTGTTTATGCGATATATAAGTGATGACTCAGTCTTGTTTGAAATGGAAAGAGAAATCAACGCATATATAACGCGTTGCAGATAAGCTACGTATTACATTTCTGTCTCGGCGTGTCAAATAAAGATAATGAAAAAGTGAAAAGTGTTTGTTTCTTATTTGTCATTTGACATTTTTCTAAGGTGCGATGCCTAAGATTATTGCTGATGCTTTATCAGGATAGATATCTATTTCTGCGGCTGATAACCCAAATGCGACACAAGTCCACTTTTCGCAAGATTCGAGATAACTGTGGATTTCATTATCTTCAAATAGGCCCTTTTCATGTAAAAATGTCGGGAATCGCTCAAAGTTTTCGCTATAAAGCTAAGATATACCTAAGAAGTAAGTCCATGTAAGAATGCGATTTTCAGATTTTGTATAACCCGACATGACTACACAAGTCAATATTTTGAAATAAATTTTTCAGGTGCTATAGTGACTACCCTGGGACGCGGTTATGTTCATTTTGACGTTCCAAAAGTTTTTTCGGAAAAACAACGCATAATCGATCCGACTCTTCAGTAAATACTCTGGAAAGAAGCGGAAAATGAACTTATGACTGGTGTGCCGATTGCCTCGCAATAAATCTTGCAATGTGTGTTTCGCGGGCGAGAACCGCAGTGTAAATAAGTCCAGGAGCTCCTGCGGATACTTTTCCGACATTGCACAAAGGAATAAATCTATCCATAACCTGGTCACAGGCCATAGCGCCGTGTGTATGTACGTGTGTTAAATGCGTGAATTCATCGGTACACCGCATTATGCATTATGCAAGTAAGTCTGAAAATTAAAACCGTTTTCTCTCGCGAAAACACAAAAAAGTGAACCTATGCAATTTTGGCTGTCAGCTACAGATTTGTTTCGAAATTTCCTCAAAATTCTTTTAACTTATATACATATAGGCATATGAGTAGTTTCACGAAAATAATACACATCTCTGCCCCTAAAACTATGAAAACAAATGTCGTAGCACTTTTTTCTAATTCTACATTATGTTTGAAACAATGCAAAACCAACGCGCAAAAAGTGCCTCATCACGCTGTTTTCTCGACTACTCAAGTTCAATGAAAACTAGCCATTGTTCAATGGCATATACCAAATGCAAACAGAAAATGTATAATATGAGCAGAATAAAAGTTTATTTGATAATATCGAAAAATCATGAAAAATAGGTACGCGAATTACTTGACCTTGAACCATCCTGAAATTTTGATGAATTTTCAAAATTTTTCTTTGTACGTAACTTTTTACTAGATTATTGCAAGCATTTTTAACGATTTTTTTCAATCAACGCTCTATATATCACATCTGTGTCGTTAGATTCAAAATCGTAACTATGCATTCGGACCGAATGTTTGCATTTCTTAACCACCAATCAAATCGCTTTATTATAACGGCTCCACAAAATTGGGTTATCACTTTTTTTGATTGATGGAGGTAACTTGCAAAACATATACAAAATTCAAATTTCGCGCCAAAATATTATCGACTAGCTTATCGTCGTAAAAGTTTTATGTAATATTACATACATGTATGTATCAATAAGTATCTCGGTAAAGTGGCATTAGGTATAAATGTGATCTTCCAACTTTGTAAAACGACATAGGTGCATATATTAAGTATAGTTGATCAAACATTTTAGTGGCGCGAAATTAGAATTTCCGCGTGCACAATATAGGCGCGGGTCATTGCGTCCAAAGTACTTAGCTTCGTGAGAAGAAAGGCACGGAGAAGGGGTGGAGAAATCGATAAGAATAATTGGCCTGTGCCGGTGGATCCACGCCGGCGCTTTTATATATATATATATATATATATATATATATATATATACGCGATAGGCGCGCGCGGGCTTTTGAAAAATAAAACAAGCTGCATGGCATATACGCGGATAGTTTCTGAAATTACCGGTAATTGCGCGGCTAGCAGCTATACTCGCACAAATTCTGAAACGCAGGCGCGGATTTAGCCCCCGCGCTTGCGATACAATCTCGAAGCCGAGTGCAGAGAGCGATGATTTTCCACTTATTTGCATGATTCGCCGCTTAGTCTAACGGGTCCTGCATCTCCGTGCAGCCGTGGCGTGTGCTGTGTGCGTCGGCTCGCATGCAAACCGATGATTTTTTTATACACACGGCTACACGCATGTGCTCGGGGATTTCGAGGAATTGGATTTATTATTTAAAATCGAAGGGGAAGAGGAGGCAAAGTTCAGCGCGTGTGTGCAGCGCGCGTCGGAATTCCGGATAATGAGAAATGGCATTGGGTAATAGGGTAATAGCCGCGCAATTTCGCGAGAGCGCGCGCGGAAACAGGAGCACATCGCGGGGGGATGATCGGCACTTGCCCTCGGAGCTCCATTACCGGCGCGCTTTACGAACTTGGCGGCCCGTTAACACCCAGCGGCCGATCCTCCGTAGCCCGTATACGCGCCGCGCGCGGCATAATGAGCTTTTATTTTCATTCCTACGCTGAGCAGCACTTTTTCCGAGCTTTTCGCCGCGCTCGCTCGCCGATCGAGTCGTACTCGTGCACCCTGTACACGGGAGTCCTCCCACTCTCTCCCTCCATCAGCAGAGCGCAGAGCCGCAGCGGCCAGCGGGAACGCCTTTCTCGCGCACAACAGCAACACAACCTAACCTCTGCGGCCCTGCCGCGGCAGCTAGCGGTGGCGGCGGCGCCGAGCCGAAGCTGCAGCGGCCGAGTGGAGGGGGGCTGGCGCTGCGGACCGGCAAACTCGGCTCAGACCGCAAGTAGACGCGGGAGCGTGCGCGCGCGTTTCTTCCGGACACCGACACCGTCGCCGTCGTCGTCTCGCAATTATTGTTGTTGTCAGTTGTCGTCGCGCTCGTATCGGCAGGATCCCCCAGGTTGCGGCGCCCGCCCGCCCCTCGTCCGGCTTTTCGCGCGCGCAGGGCTGCAGCATGACAGTTGCTATTATGAGCGAGACTCCCGGTGCAGACAACTGACTCTTGCGACAGTGGACGCGACTTAGCAGCAGCAGCAGCAGCGGCAGCGGCATCGGTCGAGTATACAATACGCGCTGGTGTGCCCCGCAAGTGAAAGAGAGAGCCAGCTAAGCGCAGTACGCCGGACAGAGAGTGCGGACAGTCGGTGCACTGCAGCAGAGTCAGCAGCGAGCGTCCCGTCGCTCGCTCCCAAAAGCAGCCAAGATTCGGATCAAGAACAAGGAGCCGGTGCCGTCCTACGCGATGGAGATCCTGGACGAGTACCAGGACTCGATGGGCCAGCCGGTTCCAGGGGACGTTGCCAACATGGCCAGCATGGCTCACCACCGGCACACGCCCGACAGCCCCATGGTAAGTGCCCTTCACTGTGCCGAAAATTCGACTCTCCTCGAACAAACAACGAATTAATGCCTCGATCACGATTCGCAAATCCGACACACCTCTGCGCAGTTCGCTCTGTACGTCAACGGCGATTTCTCCCAATGCGACATGTGTACATCGTATACTAATTCGGAATCACTTGGCACCTCGTTGCGAAGAAATCTCTCCGAAATCCGAGTCCACGTAATTCCCAGACGTTCTCACGCTGTGCCTCCGTGTGCGACTGTGTGTGCGCGCGCGATACGCGACCGCACATCAATTAAACAGTCGGCTACCGTTTCGCGCGCACCTTTTTATCCTCGATAATGGACTGCGGCTACCGTGAGCCGCCTTTTTTCCTGGCAGTCTTCGCAATTCGCAGCGTAGCCTCGCAACGAGATCGTTACACTCTTCGATTTCGGACGCTGCACCCAACCTTAACCGGGCTGCGCGTCCGCGAGGGAATATTCCGCGAATCGGCAACGCCGCACGAGTGGGCCCATTAACTCTCGAGGTCGATCAAATCGCGCGCGTAGCCTGCAGGAAGATAAAGCGCAGAACGTATTTCAAAGTATAATACGCGATGCGCATCGCTCGCATATTCGATTGCGTGACTCTCGCCTCGCGCGCATTTCCCATTCAAATTCAATTCGCAACAAGGCTCTTATATTTTATGTCATTAATATTAATTTTATAATTGAACCTGCGTGAAATAAGAGGAGCGCGTGTTCTCACAAATCCACTTGAATCACAAAGCCCCGGGGAGAGCTCTGCACTCGTTCTGCGATGCCCTCGCGCGTGCAAACAATTTCTGCCGCATTACACATCAGCGATTAAATCCGAGCATAATTTTTTCTCTCGCGTCTCAGGGACGTCTCCGCAGTCAGCGGGAAAAGGGCCGCTGACGGGAAACGGATCTGTCCGCGGCAGCAGCACGCGCGCGCGAGCGCGGGGAGGGTCGGGGGGGGGGGGCAACAACGAGAGGTCGCGCGCGAACGAACACGATAAATCGTTCGAGCGCGCGCGCGGAGACTTAACAAGCCGATGACACGATGCGCGCAAGTGAGTGCAGGCTTTTGCTTGCACTTGTGTTGCTCGGCGCTCGCGCGCGAGAGCGTATTATGTAAATTGCTGCCGGATCTTTAGCGTCTCAAACTGCTGCCTCGCTCGAGTGAAGATGCGTGGAGATTTTTCCCTTTTTTCGCCTGTACGCTCGCGCGCGCGCGATATGCTAAGGAATGAATCATCGCTCGGTTCGTTGAATCGATCGATTGAAGCGCGGCACTCGTACGCGAGCTGCGGTCCTTTGTGCGAGCTGCACAGGGATTGCGTTATATTCGACTCTTGTTAGCACTCGCGTCGATTAATGCGCGCTGAACACTCGACGCGGCGATTTTTTCCTCCTCGAGTCCTCGTGCTCTTGCGCCTTTTTCGCTCGCGCGCGAATTCATCACGGTGAATTAATATAAAAGGAGAGGAGGAGATTGACGCAAGCCGAGAGACGTACGTATCTCGCGATGCTAATAGATAGGCGGGCAAATATTTGCGGTGGCTCGAGCGCACCGCCGCAGCGAGAAAAATATCTTATCTCTCGGCGTACCTACGCGAACCTGTAGCATCGCCGGAGTCGCTATAATATATCGATTGGCTCTTTCGAATATATACACATTCGACATGTGTGCGCGTGTGTCGTCGTTAAATGTGGCCGCGCGCACGAGGCCGTTAATGCGTTATATAAGTTATAAAGCGTGTCGGCAATGATTCTTTTCTTCTTACTCGTGTTTCCTGCACAATTATTTGGAAGCAGAGAGGACTCGTGTTTGTCAGGAAATCACAATCATCTTCTTTTATTGTCCTCGTCGTCGCTTTTTTCAGCCTCGGCTTTTCAAGACTCTTTTCAGCGCGCGGAGGAATTATTTGAATAGCGCTGATTTCTAAAAAATTCCCGAGCCTATTCATCGCGGCCGATGTATAATTTCGCTGAATATTCAAGGACAGCGCAATAAGTAAGCCCGGCGTTTCTGGGAAGAAAAAATCGTAATAAAGTGTAATAAACGCCGATACTTATGCAGAAGCATGCGCGCGGCTTGAAAAATCCAAAAGCGACGGCCGCGATGTCGCGGATCAATAGAATGACGAAATGGCCAAGAACGAGCGAAGTACACCTATTCGCCACAGCCCGTTCTACCTCGTTCTACGCGCGCGCATCTGGGACGTCGGGTATATTTATAACGCCGAGCCGTGCGTGTGCCTCATGACTAGCTCGGCGACTGTCAGTTCGCCTGATTTTGACGAGTGGACGCAAGAGCGGCCGATGATATTGAAATGTTTTTCTGCTAAAAATATTCGCCTCGCGCCACCCGGGGTGGTGGTGGCTGTTTGTCGAATTTCTTCTCGCGAGAGGATTGCTTTTCTACGTACAATCGTAAAGCGCTAATGGCCCGATATACTAGTCGCATCGATCATTTAATGATTTAACGCTCGCCGATCGCAAC
This sequence comes from Nasonia vitripennis, assembly GCF_009193385.2. Taxonomy (NCBI): domain Eukaryota; kingdom Metazoa; phylum Arthropoda; class Insecta; order Hymenoptera; family Pteromalidae; genus Nasonia; species Nasonia vitripennis. The sequence goes on along the minus strand of NC_045759.1, from coordinate 12,553,281 downwards.
TCGGCGCGGTGCTCGCTGCCCAGCGCATCGATGTAACAAGCTCGCGGCGCTCACAGGCGCAGCTGCGGTGGCGCCAGGGGCTCGCTCGCGCGAGAGGGAATTCGCCCCTCGCAGAGAGGCGGGGATTTTCCGCGATCGGCCAATCGGCGCTCTCTCGGCCCGCGGGTTCACCGTCGATATTCGCTTCGCCGCGCGTTTTCCGCGCCAGAACGGAGTCGCGTCTCTTGTTCACGTAGAGCGCAGCCCTTGGACGATTCACTCGTCGAGGCTGGCTCGCCTCCGTAATTGAATGAGAAGGGTATTTCGCAGACCGCAGCTGTGAAAGAGGCGGGCCCTCTGCGGAGCAAAGCGCATGAGCGCGTGTATAATGAGGCACTGCACACTGTTAACTCGCTGCACGCACATGCCGCGAGCCCTCGTTTTTCCCCCGAGTGCTGCATGCGCGGCCGTTGACAATTCCTCGCGCCGCGCCGCGAGACGCGGGACTTGCAGGGGATATCACAGGGCCGTCGTGCTTCCAAAGTGTATCCGAAAATTGGCCGCCGGCGTAATTGGTCAATCATCGGCGACCGAATATCGCGCCCGCGCAGGTATACGCGAGTCTCCCCTCGGAGCGAGCCAGCCAGCCAGAATAAACTCGTTTTACGATGGCCCTATAAAAATCTCATAATTAGATTTCGGAGCTAATTTCCTGGCGGAACGTCCGAGCGGCTTACACGCACACTCTCGCGCCTTCTTTAGAATTGCAAAGGGTCTCTATCTCTCTGCATAAAGCGGCTCGATTTTTTGCTCTCCTTGCGAGTCCGCAAAAGCGGCGGCGGCGGCGTTGCGCAGCTTTCGGGCCTCGAGTGTTAATTTTAATTGCGGCGTTCCGATTTTTTCCAGCCTCTTTAATAGCAATGCGGTGTGCGCGATAAGAGCGCGCATGCGCGGCGCAGCGTAGGCGCACCATAGCTCCGTGTAGCTGCCTGTGTACATAGGACGTGCGCGCGAGAGAGGCTGATCGCACACATCGCGAAAAGCATCGCGGCCGGCGGTGGGGAAAGCCGCGCGCTTGCGCGCTAGTGGGGGCAACGCGCGCGACGGGCGTCCGATAAAAAGAGGGAGGCCGCCTGCCCATTGGCTGGCTGCCCCCGCCACTCGGCTGCCGGGCCACGCCCAGTTTTATTCGTCGCGCGCGGCGGCGCACCCTTCGCTCTGCATCTTTTTCTCGACTCGGCCTGCAGAGCGTCAACGCTCGTTGGATCGGAGTAGAATTCGACGCTCCGAGAGCGCATATAGGGGTCAACAATCTCGAGCGTCGAAGGCCGCCGGGCGCAAAAAGGCTCATAACTCGTAATGCAAACGCGATACACGCTGCCCTCGCGCGCAAACGAGCGTGCAAGCCCGCCGCGGATTGAGCCGTTCCGGTGCGCGTCGAGAGCTTTTTCAGCCCCCACCTCGCGTGCCCGCGCTCCTGCACGGGCATGTCCGATGACGCGGCGAGACGAGGAAATTAACCAATTTACTCGCGCAGTTGAAGCCGGGATTGAAAGAGAGCGCGAGCGTCTCCTGGCTAGCACTATCTTCGCCAGCGCACGCGATATCGCATCGGGCCGCTGTCGCCCACGCGCGAGCGCGCTTCTCGTGCATTTCGATAAAACGGAACGTGATTGCCGCACGTGTAGGTTCGCCGTTAGTTTGGCTTTCGCGCTCGTTTTGTCATTGACGAGCCAATAATGTCTTTATTGCGCTGCTTCACGCCGCACGCGCGGTCACATCTCCAATGCGCCTCGGTGCGCTGGAGAATTAGTCGGGAAAATCGAGCGTGAAATCGCGGCTGCATCGGCAAACAAGGCTCCCCCGACTTTCGCCGAGCCTGCTGCAGAGACGATAAATCCCGCAGCGAGCGCAGGTAGGGCCGCAGCTGTGTCCGCGCAGCCGAAATTATCCGGAAGAGTTGGGGGAACCGCGCGAAGCAGCGTGAAAATCGGCTTAGAGGCGGACCCTCTTGTCTATTGTAATCTCCGGAGGCCGGCTCGTGCCGGGACTCTGATTACCCGATGCGCTCTCTCCGCGTGAGGTCGCCCCGCAGTCTCTTCTCCTCTCCGACCTTTTTTTCTCTCCCTCGACGCTCGACGCGCCTAAGCAGGCGTGCATTGTTTTGGGGCGCCTGCGACGTCGGTGCCCAGCAGCGGCACTTGGACCGTTGTCAATAATTTGGAATAAGTAGCGGCCGACGATGTACCGACGCTGGGAGAGATTCTCCTTTCCTCGAAGTGAAAAACCCGTTCGTCGATACGAGCCATCAAAGAGAAGAAGAAAGACCGAGGACGATTCTCTCGCGTGCTCGGTTTACTTAGGACCGCGGGAGCGTTTATTATGCTCCCTCCCTCCCTCCCTCCCTCTCTCTCTCTCTCTCTCTCTCTCTCTCTCTCTCTCTCTCTCTCTCTCTCTCTCTCTCTCTCTTTCCTTCGTTCTCCGCTCTCCGGCCCAAAAGTCAAATATCGCCGCGCGCGTATCAACCGATTTCCTCGCCCGCGCGCACATTAGCCTCGAGAGGCGCAGCGAGGGAAGAGCTCGAGCGCTCTTGAATCTATAAACTCTCTTACTCTGCCGCGAGCGCGGACGGAGCTTATTTTTTCTACGGTCGTTTCATATCTGCCGCCCCGACTCGGACCAGAGAGCCGCGCACGTGCGTGCATTAGCCTTCTAACGCGACCGCTCCGCCACACACGAAAAACAATTGGCCGGACCCGAGGACGACTATAATTTATTACGAGAGACTTGGAGTGATTCAGATGGCGTATTAGGCTCGCGACTGAGCGAGACTGTTATGTAAACATTGGGCTTATTGGCGTGCCGGAACACCCGAGCGGACTGCGCGTGCAGACCCTGAGCACTGTTTTGTTTCTCGTTCGTAGGCAGCAGTGAGTCTCGATCGATGAGAGTTTTATTTTCCCGTTTTTCTCGGGAAAACAACTGGGGCATTATGTAGTCGTCGCTCTCGCGTCATTGGAACTCTGCGTGAAGCAGCTAGCGTAAACAGTTTGTGTGTGCGCGCGCGTCTATTTCGATGAATTTCACTCATCGCCGCGGAGATCCGAGAAAAAGTAAGGAGAGGAAAGGTCGGCTCGCGATATGCGCGTGTGTACGACAATTATACATCGGCTCTCTCTCTCTCTCTCTCTCTCTCTCGGCTCGTTTGTTGACTCTTTCATTTGGCCTCGCTCGCTGCTCGCGGCGGCGGTCATCGACTCCCACCTGCGCCGCGAGGCAGAGAGAGAGAGAGAGAGAGAGCGAGAGAGAGAGAGAGAGAGAGAGAGAGAGAGAGAGAGCAGATATCACGTGTGTGTGTTTGGCCACACACTCGCCCGGCTTTTCGGGATAATGCGCTGTACACCTATCAGAAAGCGGCCCCGCGCGCGCTCATTGACTTTGCACTCTGCCGGGCTCTCCTGCAGCCCGAAATTCAATTTGAAGAGCGAGTTCGCGGAACTGACTCGCGGCGTCGATTTCGGGAAGCGAGTTACACTTTCGAGGAGATTTATTCAAAGCGAGAAATTCTTCGATTTCGAGACGACGCGCGAGGAGCTGTACTTACGTTGCGTGAACAGACGCACAACGAGACTCGCGCGACTGCTTGATCCTGGCAAACAAGTGTCGCGGTGTACCGCTACGCGCGCGCCGAGCGCCATTTTCCTGGAATATGCAAAGTGTAATCGAATCATAGCTGGAGCTGGGAATGTTTGTCTTGCGATTTATCTTGGAAATTCTCGTCGAGTTCGCACAACCGAATATTAAGAAGTCCTTGTGTCTCGTGCGAAATTGCAGCTCCCCGCGAAAGAGAGAGAAAAACGGGCTGTAAACAATGAGGCATGCCATTTTTGCCGCGGAAAAATCGGCATTCCGTGTGGCCTTTTTATTCGAGCGCGCAACACATGCGCGTTCGCGAACCGACTCGACGTGTTGCGCGCGGAAAAAGCAGCGACGACGATTTTTTCAATAGCTCGTGGCTACACAGTGTACAGTGCATATTCCGGCAATTATCCTCCGCGTAATGCCGCAACTATCATTTTTCTATTTTTCCCCCGTAAAACGCGATTAATAATCGCTCCAAGACTCGCCTTGTCCTCGATATCGACGGCTCCCCCTCCTTCCCTCTCGTTATATTCCTTCGCGTTTTTTCTTCATTACTAATTTTCACGGCGCAATTACATAGCCGCGCCGCATTGTTATACTCGCGACGTGTATACGAGCATATCACAAGTGGCACGTGGCGATTGTTATTGGCTGAAATGCTTGCCAATGGCCTTTTGTTGCCGGGATTAGATTGCCGGGGGCCCTCGCGAGAGACACTACTCGTATAATAACGCGGGGGTCATTGATTGCACAAGTGCACTTGTTCCGTTTCGTTGACCGCTTCTCGGGAGGAACGCTCGCGACGGCGATCGTTTGCAGGGAACCGCGCGTTGAATCAACGATGAATTTATCATTGTAAAACCCTCGTGGGAACGCGATCGCGCGGGGATGTGCATTTTTGTATATTAAAGTCAACAGAGATGGAGTTTGTTTACGACACTTTTCAAAGTCATATAATTTAGAAGACTATATTATATGCACGTATGCGAGCTTTTCCCAATATAAAAAGCGCATGAAGTAATGCGGCAACGCCGGCGATTAAATTTTCGTGGGAAAGCCTGACGTCATAATTCAAATTCGCCATTAGCAATTATCTCCTGTAATTCTCGTAATAACGCTCGCTTGATAAAAACGTAACGAGCAGCTCTACTGCGAGCTCTAAAGAAAATCGAAATTAGACCATTATCGACCTTTCAAAATCAGTCCGCGATATCGCGTAACAAAAAAAAGGTGTAATAAAAAAAATCATCTCGACAAATACGCGCGAGAGAGATGCTCGGAGTGAAGGTTCGCGCTTTTTGCGCAAGCGGTGCAGCTCCCCGTGCTTTCAATGCCTCAAAACTTTTACCTCCGCGCGCGAACGTACACACACATACATACACAGCCGAGGCATCGACGAGTGTCATAACGCCGGCAAAGCCGGCTGCACGTATCATTATCCGCGAGTGGCAGCAGCGGCGGCGGCGGCGGCGGCGGCGGCGGCGGCAGTGCCTAGATAACGTTGTTGCAATCGACGCAATTATATTTTTACGATCCGAGCCAAGGCCTCTATTCTGTGACTATTAATGCGCGGCTCGCCTAGGGACTCGTATAACTTTCCTGTCTTTTTATTATATCTGTATCCGCGCTCGTGCGTGCGTGTGTGTGTGTGTGTGTGTGCGCGCGCTCGCGCGAACGAGTCGGCAGTGTGCAGCCCGTGTGTCTGCGGCATAACCTAAATACTTGGATATTAAAGTTGCAGCCGGCTTTTTTAGAGCCGTGAATGTACGCTAAGCGCCGCACGTTCCTGCTGCTGCTGCGCTGAGTTTTTTTGGTTTTCAGCCGTGCTTCGCAAAATCTAACTTTTTTCAGTATTGGCGATATGATAGAATTCGCTCGTATATTACATGCAAACGAGCCGCAGTGATAAACATTGGTCGACGCAGCTCGCGCGCGTGTACTCTGCATAATTACGGCCAACAAGAGCAGCCTGGCCTCTCAGGCCGACGAGAAAAATTAATTTCTCGATCAATGCGTTGAAGCGAAAGGATGAACACGGCGATTGTCAGAGAGCAATAATTAAAGTAAAAAAAAAGAACTCACGGGTCTAGCTGCAAAAGTCGGCGCGCACTCGATAATCGTTGGCCGTATAACCGCTATACAGCGTGGACGTGAAGTCATTATTCTCGGAAAATCGCCTATGAATCAGGAGCGCGCGCGAGCGAGCGAATTATCTATTTGCGCTCCGGGTACAAATGGGTTAGCCAGTCGTTTTATTGCAGCGAGCCCCGGCCTGCGACGTGTGCTGCGCATAGGTGTAATGCGGCGAGAGAGGGACACGACCTATGCGCGACACTGTCTCGCCTCGTCTGCCTTCCGAGAGCGAATTGCCTTTTTTACGTCCGCTTGCGTGCGACTAGTGTCATAATGACTGCGCGCGGAGAGCGAGCGGGAGAGGGGCGGCGAGGATAACGGCTGCGGTCGTGTTTGAATTTCCAATAATTATTCCTCGAGTCGAGTTCTCGAGTGCGTGAGACATTCGAAATTTCGTGTGTGCTTTGGACTCGCTGTGTGGTTCTTATTAATTTTTCTCCTGCGGCTTTTGTGAGATATTTAATACGGCCGAATCGTTACATTTAGACGCGGCGGTTCTTGCGCGTATGTATAAGGAAAGCATCGCGCGACCGTCGACGAGAGTGTCTTTGCGCACGTTCACGGAGTTACTGCTAGCTTTCTCTAGGCCGAAGCCGTCGTCGGGTATTGAGAAAAACGTGGAAGTTTGTCAAGAGTTCGACGCGCGCTCGCGGCATTGATTTAGGGTCAGGGACAGTATGCGGGGGCCTGTCGAGTGGATGATTTTATAAGCTCCTTTTGGGTAGAGTTGTTAGTTTTTTGCCGCTACGCGTTCGGGGGGATCTTCGGCACACTGTCCGCAGGTAGCCTCGTAAACGCCCATATATTATATTCCGCGGTAGCCCGGCGACTTTCTTGTTTTCCCCAAACGGTTGGAGTGCGGCAGCACAGGGCTCCCAAGGCGAGGTCTCAATCGCCCCTTGAGATGTTTTGAAGAAAACTGTCCGCTGCAGCGCCCCCTGTATAGAGAAACGATTCGCCACGCGCTCTCGATACACAGCGCGGCCGGAGCTTCCTTCTCGCGAATTAGCATCGGCGAGCCATAAGTCAGGCCGGTGCGTGTACCGTTAGCCGCATAATATGCAGACGGCGACGGCGATCGGGAGATTTAGCAGCAGCACGGCGATATCGGCTGCAGCGATCCCGCTTTCGAGATCGAGGGCTGTAATGTTATCTTGTCGATCGCTACATCGTGTCTATAGGAAAGTTTTCGAACCAGAAACACAAATAGCTATATTAGGCTGAAGGTTTGTCCTGCGGATCGAGGCACACATTTCTCAGTGTTTACACAGCGTTTACACAGTGTTTACACAGTGTTTACACAGTGTTTACACTGCGTGTTTCGAGCCGGGGTTTGTTGTCGGTTCCGCGTTCGCGCAATGTTTGGCTTTTTTCTCCTCGGACATCCTACGAATTTTCGGAATTCACGCTTCCATCGAAGCGTCTCTCGTTGTTTATCACTCGGGCTACTTATGTGTTTTTTCGGCCAATGAGTCGGCGTAATTCCGCTGTACAGCGCTGTGTTGTGTGCAGAGAAGCGAAAGCCCGGTAGGAGGCTCGATGCACTTTCAAGTTTCAATCGCTCTCGCTGCAACGTCGTGGAATCGTTAAAGTAATTGGCCGGCTTAAGCGAAATGCTTTATAAGCGGAGGTTTTGCAGCGGTTTCCCAAAACAATAACCGCGGCCATTCTCACGTCCAGCGCGCCATTCGGCTGCTGCCTCTCGAGATCACGCGGGGATGATGGGAAAAACGCCGCCGATAAGAGTAGTCGCGGCGGGAGAGGTCGAGGTGCGATTTAATACACGCTCCGCTTTTATCTCTTGCCACTTTCTACTCGGCGGATTTTCACACGATTATCGAACCTGCAGCAAAATATATAATACATTATTTGGACGCGGCGAGCCGAGCGTGTTTTATTAGGCTTATAAAACTATACCTATACGGGAAGCTGCGGGGAAGATAAGAGAAGAGGCTCTCGAATCACAGCCGAAGAACCGCGGCGACGCTAGGGGGCGTAACGGCTCGGAATAATAAAGTGTTTACGGTGCGCCGACGATTTTTTATTTTCACAAGGGCGGAAATCGAAGGTCCTCTTTCGGCGGCGGCGGCGGCGGCATATTCCCGAACATGCGGTCGGCACGTGCTCGGCACGAGTTGCAGGCCCTCTTTTTCCTCGGCCCCGGCGCACGCGCCCCGCACATAATCTATCTCGCGTCAGTGTGTCCCGGCTCTCGAGAGAAGTCGTCGCCGGGAGGGCGCGATGCTTCGTATACTAAGTATTCCGATATGCAGGTTTCTACCTTGCAACGCGTTTGATTGACGAGCATTTAATAATTCAGCTGATGGTGATGATGATGATGGCTTTCATTATTATTCATGAGGATGAGCGTGGAAACTATCGCGAGAGAGAAAACCTGACGTGCAACGATTGCGCATGCGTATTGACATTAGCAAGGATATAAATTCACCGCCTGTCCGATATCGCATACAGACTGCTATTGACTCTGTTTGCTCGATGCAGCGTTGTTGCGATGAGGCAGTTTCCACTCGCATTTCCATCCGCGACTGTCATTCAGAGAAATCGGCAATTATATAACTCCCGCGTCTTTTTTGCTTCGTAAATCCGGCGTGCACTCAGTGCCTTGTCGCGGCCGCAGTTTGACGAGCGCTCTCAAGGCAGCCGCGGCTTTTCCTCCGGTGTGAGATTCGGGTGCGATCGCGCTATACAGAGACATCATCGTCGCGGTGGCGGCAGCGGCCGCGGAGGCCCAGGGGCCGAACGATCGCAGAAGCGGCGTACGTGCGGAATACAATTAGCAGTAAATTAGCATGCGCCATATCGGCGGGCCGGCCGCGCCGATAATAAAATCCCGCATATTACAATGATTGCATCGGATTTTACAATGCTGCGCTGTCGACCACAAATTATTAATTTAATGGCCCGCGGCCGCCGCCACTGCTGTCGGTGAGAGGTTCCTTCTTTCATTCGTCTTTGTATACTCGCTCTCGCTTCTCTCTCACTCTCTCTCTCTCTCTCGCTCGGATTCGTACGCTGCTCGAATGCAGCAGCAGGTGCAGTGCCGTCGTTCCCAGAGCGCGAGTCGGCGCTGTGTGCTGCAGGAAACGCGCGCTCCGCTCTTTATCGAAGTTTCGTCAATGTTAATTCATTGAGGAAAATGTATAAAAAACTATGATCGGCCAAATTAATATGTTGCGCGAGTATCGATAGCAACGACATATTACCGGCGATTATTCCTCGCGCGTCCTTCGAATCGCTATAGCCTCTTTTACGACGTTTTCGAAAACGATAGCAGTTTTATTGTGAAACGCACGCCGCGGCTGCACTCGTAAAATATTCTCTCTGCCGCTGCCGCTGCTGCTGCGTTTAATATCACTTTGTATTGTTATTGCGAAAATGATGTTACGGCGACGTACGCATGATATACGCCTCAATGAAAGCGCGGTTACGATGCGTGGAGCGTAAAAAAACTTTTCTCCTACATCGGCGTCGTAACGAAATTTCTTCTTCTTCTTCTTTTCGTTTTACGTAACGCGCCCTCTTTGCTTGACTTTCACCGCGCGCTGACGTTTCTATCCTCGAAAAGTAGTCCGAGCCCTTTTGTGCAGCTTGTAACGGCGGATGAGATTTCTTTCTTTCCTCTCTCTCTCTCTCTCTCAATCCTTTGTCTTCTCAAGCAAGGCAAAAACGCATCGACAGTCGCGCTCGCAGGTGAAAAGCACTCCGTCTTCCGTCGTCGCGCGCAGCGGCAGTCTGAGTTATGTGACGTTTGTTTTATTGTCATTTATACACGCATAGGCGCGAGAGGGAGAGGAAGAGCGAGGAGAAGAGGCAGCTGCAGTCGTACGCGACACCGGAGGAGGCGCCAACGAGACGCGGGAAGGGGGAGTATCATTTAATGGCAGTGCGCAAATTGGATTCTATTCAGCGCGTTAATTAGGAGCAGCTCGTTTACTTTGTAGCGTCGCGTTTGACGTTGGCAATTACGAGGGAGAGCTGCCGGCCGCGACGTTTCCGCAGGCGAGGTGTCGAATCCGAAGTGGGCATCAGCGCAAATCGAAAGGTTCTCGAAAAAGAGCGTCTGCAGCGCCGCATTAAAACTGTTTGCGCGATTCGAAAGCTTCCATTAAGGACGGAGGAATTTCCTCTCTCGAGAGGGGCGGATATTTCGGAGGAGGTTAAGCCTCGTCGAGTGTGTGCGCGCGCTCGTCGCGTCCGAGTCTGCGAAACTCTCCGGATCTTTATCTCTCTCTCTCTCGTGGTGCTCTCCGAGCGAGAGGGAGAGAGAGTCGACGTCTGGCGCGCGAGTTGCGCGCGCTCGTAAACGCGTCTCGTAACTCGAGGCGTTATAGACATCGCCGGGGTATATAAACGTCTCCTCCTATGTACTTACCGTGCGCGTCCCCTCGCTGCTTTCTCCCCCCCCCCCCGCCGCTGCCTCTTCTTATTCATCACGCGCGAGAGGGAGAGAGACGGAGAGGATGAAGATAAAGACAGTATTTGCCTCGGCGATGCTCATCCGCCGAAATTGCGCTCCACGCGCGTTCGCGAAAAAACGTAATCGTGCGACCCGAGTCTCCTCTCTTCTCGCGTCGAGACGCATATAGAGGAGAAATGACAAAGCCGCACTCGAGAGCGACACCGTGTGTGTGCTCAACGCGCGATGCGATCCGCCTCGAGCGAGCGAGCGAGAGAGAGAGTCGTATATAGCTCTCCCTGCGCCCGGCCGCGCGCACGCAACTCGAAATCGTATGCGTTAGCGGTAAAGTGCTCGGCGGCGGCGCGGCCGCATTATACATGTCTCGCTCTATTATTACGCGCGCATTATGATGCACGCCGCCGTGGAATTCCGCGCTATTCGTGCGCTCTGCTCTCCTCTCGCGCGCGCGCGAGATGATGCGCCAGCCGCGCTCTTATTCCGGCACTCGCGGCCTCGCGTCGACGCGGTGCGCAGAAAAAGCTCGATATCAAGCTCTCCCCCACGGCGGCAGGCGCATGCACGGGCCGATGAAAAAATTCATCCGCGCGCGGGCCGCGATTGGACGTGCATCGCTGCTCGGGCTCGGCCGCGTCTGCCTCCTCTCCTCTCCGCCGCACCACGCCTCTTTATCTTCCTCTTCCTCACACTCGCTCCGCTCTCGCGTTCTGTGCCCCTTGGCTCCTCTTAACTCTTCTTCGCTCGCTATATCTCGGATCTCTCCTTGCTCCCTCGTACGTTTTCTTCGTACTTTTGCGCGATAATTTTCAATTTTTCCCGGCGGCCGATCGCGCGGAACTGCGGCAAAAAAGGCCCGGCGAGCCGCTGCAGCGAGTCGTTCGAAAAATTTGCGTAATTATAGACGCAGCTGATCGGAGGCCGCTGCTTTCTTCGCGATGATGCACGACGCGCGCTCGGCGAGCATGTGCCCGCGTGCTTTTATTCGCTGCGGCCTGACGGGGGAACGTATGATTCGCGCACGTATGGTATATTTTCGACTGTTTCACGTGTTTTACGAGACGAGCGCAGTAAATGAACCGGTTCATGCGCGCGCGCGCGCGTATTTTCGCGTTTTTACGGGCGCAAAGTATGCGAGGTCATCGGCGCGGCGGGCGAGTATCGCGCCGCAGCGACTAATGCACAGATTGCCGTGTGCCCCGTAAAAACGCCGCGAGCTGATTGCTACGTACGTGTGGGACGGCGCGCGATGTATCGATGAGCGTCCGTTTGAGAAAGAGTCTTCTTATAAATCCGTCTCTCTCTCTCTCTCTCTCTCTCTCTCTCTCTCTCTCTCTCTGCTCTCATCCAGCCGGTCTATCTGCGCGCGCGGCCATAAAAAATCTCGCTCTCTCACACGCGGCCGCGCGGACGAATGAGCGATGCAGCCCGCGGGAATGAAAGTGCCACGAAAATTATATGCCGGATAATGCGGGAAAGAAAAAAGAAGCAGACACCTGTGCTCGGCTCGACGCGCGCTCGAGAAGGAGACGAGGCGGCGGGGGGGGGGGCAGAAGACCATAACCGCAGCGCTTAATGCATAGCCGTTCCTGGCCCGCCCGGCTGTTGCCGTCGCTGCAGATCGGCGAATTTTATAGGCCGTTCGGGCCTCGCCGGCTTTAATAGCCGAAATTCTGCGCGCAGCTCTTCCTCCATGTTTCGCCGACTCCATTCGTTCTTGTCTTGGGGGTTGGGGGCAGATTCGAGCTCTCGAGAGCAGCTCATGCGTGTGCGCGCGTGTGTGTGTGTGTGTGTTATTATAGGTGGAAGCGTTTTGCCGGGCCGAGATTTTTTGCCCAAATGACACGCCGCCGCGAGATGTGTTTCTAGCATTGCTCACGTGAACTTTTTCTCCCTCTCCCTCTCCGTCAGACAGCTGCTAATAAGCGCTCTGCGCGCGGAACGGATTTTACAATTTCGCCGACAACTGCGCTCCCGCTGCAGACGTCTACATTATATCATTATGTTTCTGCGCGCAGCCCCGACATATATAGGTACGCGAGTTTCCAGCTTCGGACGCTTTTACGACTGCTTTGCACTTGCCTCGAAATTGCGGCCAGATTAGAGCCAAATGGAGATTATAGACTCGCCGGGCCGCGAGTACGTGTATCATAGGAGCGAGTAATCGGATTCTTCAATAGGGCGCAAATCGAGTTAGCCGAAAGCGAATTACAGAGAAAGAATCTCGAGGAAGCGAGACATCGGCGAGTGAGCATTCCTTTTATATCTGCTTTCGTGCTATTTCTGGGCTTCTTCGTTCTCCCGAGACGCGTTACGCAAGCAGTGCAGGACGCGATTATGATGTGCGCGGAGAAGGAAAGTCGAGTCGCGGTGTCAAAGGGCTGCTGCGGGGGTGACGACACGACACGATGACACCGCCGCCGCCGCCGCCGCCGCCGCGACGGATTATGCAAGGTTTCGAGGCACATAATCGATTCGAGGCAGCGGCAGCAGAAGAAGAACAGCTTGGTAATATCAAACGCGAGCTGCGACGCGCCTTGTACGGATTCTGTTACTAATATGCGGCGGCGAGAGGAGAAGAAGAAGCGGCGGCGAACCCCTTCGCGCATATTATCCGATACCAATAATGCGACTAATTGAGTTACCGACGCCGGCAGCCTTAAGCTGATATGCAGCTTTATATTAGCAGGCAAGGTAACGATTGCACACGCGTGTCGGCCATGTTCCTCCGCGTTATGCATTTTACAATACGCACACGAGCGAGAGAGCGGATCGCCCTCTCTGCTCTGCTATCCTAGCGAGCATCGTCCGTGCGCGTATGCGTGTTCACGTGCACACATACACAGCAGTCAGCGTACAGTGCAGCGCGGCTGCGTGCGCGCATGTGCGTGATGCAGCCCTATACGCTTTAATTAAGTATGCGCGCGAGAGAGCGATGCTTTATCGCCTGGCCCCGAGCGGGAGCGCGCGGCGGCGGCGGCGGCGATCGATACGCCGCTGCACGCCTGTTGAGCGCGACTGCAGAAAAGAGGGGACCTCGCGAATAATTTTTGCCCCGCTCGCTCGAAAGTAATACTCGCATTTTCGTCGCATTGCATCTGCGCGGCCGCGAGGGCCGACGACGGGAGAAATGGGATACATCGCGCGCGGGGCTTCCCCCCCTCTCCACTTTATTATTGCGGCGCCGTCGTCTTCGATTTTATTCTCAGCGGCATCGGCGAGAAGGTTCAAGTCCTTCGATTCAAGCAGGAGAGGCTAAATAGTCCTGCGCGGCCATTACGCGTGCCGTGTTTACAGCTGAGAGGAAGCAAAGGAAACATAACAAGTGTGCGACGCCGCCGCCAGAGAGGGAGGCGAGGAGGCAAGTGCGTGCGCGGGGAGCAGAGAGAGAGAGAGAGAGAGAGAGAACGCGCGCGTGACCCGCTCTCCCGCTGCTGCGCTCGCTAACGCGCGCGACAGGCGGCGGCGCCTTTGAAGAGCGAGCGGTCACACCTCACGGCCACGTGCTGCTGGGCTGCTCTGCTCTCTCGGAAAGCCGATCACTTAGTTTTGCTTTGATTTTTGCTGCTGCTGCACCTGCGCTGCGCTTAGTTCCGCTGCCCCCGCGCGCGACCATCGCGTGATTCAGGAGAGAGAGAGAGAGACGTTTTTTCTCGCTCGCGAGCTCGCTCGACTGCTTTGGATGTAGCGATCGAGGCGCGCGCGCACAACCCCGATAAATAAGCAGAGCTGACTGTTATTGAGCCAGCTCTCCCCCGGCTTCGCTGCGGCGAAATTGGCGCGCGCAGTTAATTGAGATTTTCGGGGGGATGATTCGAGCCGCTGCGCCTTTGAAGTTCCCACTCGTATACTTGTACGTATAGAAGAAACCACGGGGGCTTTAATTGATCGACCGGCTTTATCGAGTATGACCAATTCCTAATTTACTCGCGGGAATTTCCAGTAAAACATTTTAACGAGCGAAAGCTCCTTCGCCGGCGGATCGTCATCGTCGGAGATGTACACAAACATCTGGATTGATCCGTCAGTGCTGCGCGAGAGCGGAGTCTCAGGACACAGTGAATTCGAGAAACAGCGGCGACGGTGGCGGCCAATTTGGCCGGGAGCCAGCGAGCGGAGGGCGTCCTATGCGCGAGCTGGCCCGCGAGGCAACAAACAAGCAGCGCGCGCGCGCGCGAGAGGGAGAGAGAGAGAGAGAGAGAGCCGTGTGTCTCGAACACGCGTTCCTCGCGATGTAAACAATGTCAACCGTCGCCGGGGATCCGAAATCGATGTAGACGCGCTGGCCACTCGATACGGGCTTGTCGACAAGTTGTACGTACACACTACGTCTTCGAGTCGTACAAAAAGCCGCGCGGCGGAGAAAAAACTTTCCAATAAAAATCCCATCATAAATTGCCGCCCGAGATTGTTATTACAGGGGGCCGCGAGCTGCCGCTGACGATCTCGTGATCGGACACGGACGGACGTCGGGAGGCCAGCCAAGCACGCTAATTAATCTAATTATCGGCCGCTTTGTAGCATTATGAAATAAAACGCCGAGAAGCGCCGTTATTATAATATACGCATACATATAAGCCGCGATCTCGTTATTTATAATGCGAGCGCCCGATGCGTGTCGTGTGTGTGTGTGTGTGTAGGGATTTTGGGACGGGATTTCGGCGGCGGCGGCGGCGGCGGCGGCGGCCAGTCACGCAATGCATCGAGCGTAATTCGTGGAAGCCGATATCCTTTATTTTTAACAGAGCGGACGGGATTTTTACGACGAGAGTGCGGTTCCTGAAGATTTCAGTGCGACTCTCCCTCCGTACATTTTCGTTTAATACGTCATATCGAGCGGCCGGAGCTCTCTGCGGTCTACTCCATATAGGTATATAAAAAAGCTCCTCTCTCTCTCTCGCACCTTTTTCTAAAACACGATCGATCTCGTAAATCCCTCTCGCTCGTTTTTACAACCAAGCGAGAGGGAGAGAGCCCTTCTCTGGGGGCTATACAGCGTGTAATTTCATCGATCGTTTTTTCTCCTCTCCCTCGCTCGAGTCTCGTCCGTTCGACACTCCGCCGGCGGATTGTATTATCCCGGTAGTTAATGCTATTTCGCGAGTATCTGCCTCTCTCTCTCTCTCTCTCTCACTCGAGCTCGTCCGCAGCTCTTTGACGAGTTTACGAGCGGTGCACGCGCGTGTATGTGTGTGTGCGCGCGCGCGAATAGCTATGCCCGAACGTGTGAGAGAGGCGTTATACGTTAGGAATGTCTCGGATGGACGGACGTCGGACGGATGGCTCTGCAGGGCATATAGCCGCCGCTCCGCTGGCTCTGCGCTGCACACATGTGTGCACGAGGACTTGATGCGCATTGATTTATGCCCGACGTTACCTTTGCCAATGGATTTACATCCTGATATTTATTATTCGGAATATTATCGCAAGCGCGTTTATTGCGTTAGTCCAAATGCGCCGCTGCTTCTTCTTCGTCTCCCTCTCCCAGCTCTCGTTCGTCCGGGGGGAAAGAAGGCTGCGAGTGTTGTTGTATTGAGTGCCGACTAAAAATATGTTTAATGGCGCCGAATTGCGACTTTATCGCCCGGCCGCGTCGTGAAAATATTATGTATTAAAGCCGGCTTCGAAATTCCAACGTGTGTTTCATCGCAAGTGTGCAAGTTTTTGAAATACAAACTTCACGAAACTGTCTCCCGAGCCGCCGTTGTTTCATATTATACCTACACCGGACGTTAATTGCGCAGAGCCGGGGCAGTGTCGCGTGCGTCTACGCGCGAATAATCGAGAGAGCGAGAGAGCGAGAGAGCGAGAGAGCATACCGAGAACACTGCTTCACGCGTTTGTGTAATGCGAATTTTTGAATGGCGGCACAAGCCTCCCGCTCGATCGGCGCCAGCCTTCCGCGAAGCGAAATTTTATCGGCGAAATAAAAAATTGCCTCGCCGGCCTGCGGGAGAGCGCAGCTCTTTTATAATTTTCGGGAGGCCGATTATTCATCGAATACACGTGTGTATACTTTTTTGTTATATTCAGGGAGCCGCCGACATTCGGCTCCCGGTTGTTTCGCTCTGCTTCGACATGCGATCCCGGCCCGTACTCCGACCTTGGATCACGCTATCCTCGCCGATTATTTTTTTCCCACCTTCTGGGGAATCTTCATTGTACTCTCTTCCCCTCTATCTCTATCTTGCATACTGCGTCTCTTTTCACAACGAGATCGTCTGCGGGCTCCTCGAAAGCGCAAGTCGCGCGCCCTTCCTCCCCTGAAGCCGATGCGCACCTGCGCGCGACGACGGGGGTATGGTGCTCACCGGCGCATATAAACAGAGCGCGCCGCGAGTAATGATTGTAATTCAACGACGTATTTGCGCGAGCAAGAAAAGTGGGCTAAACGACGGCCCATGTGCGCGACTGACCTAATAACCGGACTCGGTTGCCCCTTTGTGCGCGCGACTTCTTCTGTCCTTTTTCCAAGTTTAGGCAATTCAAAGAGCAGCGCCTTTGTTTTTCGCTGCGGAATAAGGGCCGCCGCTTCGCATTCTCGGGGATTCTCTTTTCTCTTTGGGCTTTTGTTGGCCCCCGATGCGTAATTGCTCTCGGCGGTTATGCCGGGCAATTATACAACTTTTCGGAGAGGATGCTCTTGCGCTAAGCATTTTTTTCTTGCTCCAATTATTGTCCTCGGCAGAGGAGGCTATACACTATTTATTACTCCTTATAGACTTGTCAAAAGGAAGTACGCGAGACATCCGTTATGCAAGTGAGTCGAAAGAGAGGAGGAGAAAAAGTTGACGGTATACACAGCTCGGCGGGGCAAAAATATGGAAATTTATTCCATAATCACTTCCGAAATTGCCAGAGGAAGCAAAACAATCCGGCTCTCCCACACGCGGAGCGAGAGCGCAGATCATTCAAATTCTATTGGACATAATGACACGTTCTCCCGCGCTAGCTCGGCGCTCGGATCATTATATTGCCCCCTCGATGCCGCGTGCACTTCTCGCGTGGGCTGCAGCTGCACGCGACGCGAGAGACAGCAAGAGAGAGAGAGACCCTTATTTTAGAATTAGGCGCGACGTCGCGACGGCCTTGATCTTCCGAATAATTTTTCGCGGCTGCGTATAAGGGGACGATAGTAAGGCGTGATGAAATTTGCCGTTTGAAAAAGCGATCGCGATATATCGAGAGCCGATCATGAGTGACGCAAGGATCTAATGACTGCGTATACGAAAATAAGTCTAATTGTCTTTGCGCAATCGGCCGCTGCACGAGGTACCGTTTGGAAACGCTGCACTCGAGAATTCGAATTCCCAACGTCGTTACGCAAAGCATCGAAAAACCTCAGATCCGCGGTGAGCGAGATATGTGTGCACAATATAATATCATCGGCAGCCCGCAGAGTCGGATTCGCCGGCTCATTCAGCGGCGTCATGCGATCTGCGGTCGCAGATGCCGGTCTGGCCCTTCTGTCGGGGATTGCGGATTCCTTGGGAAAAGTTCATCCCGATTTACCGTGCGCGCGTGCGATTTTAACCAGATCTGCCGGCTACAGCGTAATCCAACTAGGGCGTGCGACGACAGAGGAACTTTCTCAAACAAAGTATATTCGCGGGCGCGCGCGCGCAATGAGAAAGCCAGCTGTTCAGGAAATTGATCGAGGGTCGCTGCAAGAAGCCCATCAGGCATCTATAGCTATATACCGCGCGGCGCATATCCGAAACCGCGCGGCCGCGACTTCCGCCAACGCGCTGTCATCCTCCTCTTTCTTCTTCTCCGCTGATTCTCACCGCAGTGTATAGACGATGTATGTATGTTGTAACATCGTATATACGCTTTCAAAGCTGCGCTGCTGCGGCGGCAATCACTATTTCTGCGCGCCGATTGTTCCCAGATATGTCGGCCTATAAGAGCGTTTACCGTTAGCCGCGCGCGCGCGCGCGTACGGTGATTTACACTTTTCCGTTTGAATAGGCTATTTTCGCGCGCGTATTTGAATACGCTTCTCGGAATCGACGGCTGACCTTTCGATATGCTGATGCGCGGCCGAGCGTAATTTACGGCTGATTTTCATCGGAGCGAAAATAGGCCGCGGATCTTTTGTTCTCGCGAGTCCAATTTTGCGCGAAATCGCGCGGAATTATTATTCTCGAGTGTGCTTGTCAGTCAGGTCCCTCGGCCGAGCTCTCGAGCGCTATATTTTATTAATAAACGTCCGGCTATGATTAATGGACGGGTGGCAGCTCTAGCGCTGGCGGCCGACAAAAAATAATAATATCTCCGCAGAGAGGCGCGGGCGTGTACGCGTGGCTGACGACGACCTCGAGCTGCTCGAGGGGATTTCGTTTTAGAAACTGTAGCGAGCTACGAAAACGTCGATCGGTGCACAATGGGGGGGGGGGGGGGGGAGGGAGGCCGCTAGAGGAAAAACCTATTGTTTCGTGGAAATCCGGGAAGGAATCAAGCCTTGCGAGGCTTATTAGTGTAGCTTCGGCGGCACATCCAGCAGCGGGAGAGGAAGAGAGAGAGGAGGATGGAAGATTGATTGCAGCCTCGGCGGCGCTGGCTCGGGCGCACAAGACGACGCTCACGTGGCGGGCAGATGTGTCGGGGACCGCGCGAGTCAGTTTTTCCGTATTCCGGCCGGGGGCTTTTCCGCTCGTCCTGCCTGCCTGCCGAATTTCCGAACTACGTACGCTCGAAAATAAACCCGATGAATCTCTGGATCGGCGAGGAGCTCGTAACTGAAATCGCAGCCGCGTTCCTCGGCGGCAGTAAAGCCTCTTGGCTCCTGACCATCCCAATATATTACATGCCCCTTACGCAAAGCGGCATCGGGCGCGCATTGTGCAGCGCTCCGTAAATCCAATCGAATCCCGCCGCCGCGGAGCGCATCACCCACGCGCGCGATTATTATTCTCGGCGAGACATAATGCGCGTGGAGCGGAGGCGAAATTTTGGCCGAGCCGCGCGCCAACGTTCCCAATTTAATTTTACGATCGGATTTCAAGCGCATGCCGGAACGTGTCGACGCTCTCTCTCTCTCTCTCTCACTCTCTGCGTTTCTCGGCGAGCGGAGCGCCTCGTAAATTAGAGCGCCTGGTCCTTGCGCCGCGCGGCGAGCGCAGTGTCGTATTATGCTTTGAGTATACTAAATTGCATTGTGCAGTCGGCAGCGGCAGCCTTGCTTTTCCTGCTCGCCGCCTGCAGCCCTCCGGCTTTTATAACCTTTAACTTTTGCAGTGTATACGCCTGACGTACGCGTCTGCGGCCGCGGCCGCGCACCGTCTAAATCCGGACGCGCGCGCGCTCTCGCAGGCTTTTTATTGATCTGCAGTCGCGTCTCGCTGCTTATACTGTTGCGGCGAGCGAGAAGTCGATGAATTTTATAAGCGCGCGATCCCGATGCGGCGCAGCCGTTAAAATCACTCGGACTATAAATCGCCGAGAGCTTTTGACGACTGCTCTCGGGCGTCGTCCTTTCATTTGCATCGCGAGCGTCGCGTCGTAAGTCAAACTTTGACGAGCGAGCGCAGAAGGGCGGACGAGAGAGAGAGAGAGAGAGAGAGAGAGAGAGAGAGAGAGAGAGAGAGAGAGAGAGAGAGAGCCTCTGACTCGTTCGATATCGGACCGCGGCGATGATTCACGACCCGCGGGCTGTATTTTCTCGCGCGCGAAAGGATTTCGAAAACCTTTCGATTACTCACGCGTTACGTCCAACCCCGCCAGCGTCGCAACATCGATAGCGTGGGTGGCTGGATATTGTTAGAACTACGAGGGCCAGAGCGGGACGGAGGAGGAAAAGCCAGAGGAGGGAGGCCGGAGAGCGAGCCTCGCTAATGGGGTTTTAATGACGGCCAGCTGTCCGTCAGTCATACAGTTTTAGACAACTATTTCGTCGTCGTCGTCGTCGTCGTCTTCGTCTTCGTCTTCGTCTTCGTCTTGGTCTGCGATATCGCATTGGTTCCTTTCGATCTCGCGTTGCCGAGCCGCCGTGCGTCACGTGTTTGCTGTATACAGGGGGGGGGGGGGGACAACGTCCCCGATTTTCCTTTTCCTCGCTACCTTGTGATTGTTGCTCTCTCCGGGGCAACTTCTCAAAAATCTCATTAACGCGCGGGGCAGAAAGTTTAATCCACCCCAGCGCGATGAGAGGACAGACGACATCGCTCGAAATTTATTTTCGCTTCGTCGCCCAATGGCGAAAAGAAGCAAGAGGAGATCTCGCTGCTCGAGCGCAGATTAATAGTCCAAATAATCAAAATAATTCGTACACACAGCCAGTCGACCACCGAGGAGCGCGCTATTTTCGGCCGCCAAACGTTTTATTCGCCCCTTGCTTATCCGTCATCCGCGCGAATACTGCCTTGCTGCTAGATCATTGCACACCGATTCGGAATTTTCGACACGTGTATGGGGCCAGACGAGCGTGTCTCGCGAAAGCGGGTCAACCGGAGACTCGGAGGAGCGATGCGGCTGCTGCTGCTGGGAATAGGATAATTAAACGGCTTGTTGTATACTCGACGCTTTTTGGCTGGATTCAACATTGTTTTGACCTACCCTCTGCTGTAATTGATCGATCGCAGATCAAGTTAATTTTCGGCTTGACTATCAAAAGACGGATATTTTTTTTTTTTTTGTTGCAATTCGATCGCATTGTATTTTTAACAACTGAAGAAGCAACTGGCTGGTTGAAACAACCAGCTATCTATCAGAAGCCGGTACATGCTGAGATCAAACGATCGATTTGCTTCTCGCGAACGCGTACAACACGTTGCCTGCTTCTTCCACACTTTGTTCTTTCCCCTGCTTATTACCCGCGTTTGGTCGCACAGCGCTGCCGGCGAAACTCTCTTTCGCTCTCTGTCTGAGGCAGTAGCGGCTTTTTTCTCTTGTGCGTGGGTTATAAATAAAGCTTTCCGCGAATCCAGCCAGGAATTTTATTCGCAAGCGCGCGCAGATCTGCACGTGGCTCCGTATAGTATAACGCCGATGTCGAGCGCCTTTGTGTTTTTTCGGAATAGCGCCGATAAAGACATAAAGAGAACGGAGCATCGCGTATTTGCGAAGCAAATTTCGCCAAATACACACATGCGACGATCAAATATTCATTCGTTATATGCATATTCGATATTTATTAAAGCCAAGTGCAAATAACGACTTTTCGTGTAACTATAAATTCATTATTCAGGAGCCCGCGCACGATTTCAGTGTAGGCTTACGTTTTTATCTGTCACATGCATTTTTCATGCAATTTAAATTAAAATTTCAAATTTCATGCGCCTCCGAAACGCTGCAATATTCCGTTGATTGCGCATACCGCGCGAGGGCATAAGAGAGAAATACGCTTCTTCGAAATGAAAAGTCTGTTGAATATTGGACGGAAAAAAATCGTTGAATATTGGACGCGCGCTGGCGGCGGTTGACAATCCGCGCGGATATATTTTTACGATTTGAATAGGAAAAATATCACTCTCTCTCTCGCGCTTTGCGCTTTGCGCTTTTTCGCGAAGAGCGCACTTTGTTCTCGCGGATTTATTAGACGATAAATTTCGACCGGGAACAACAATGGCGCGGCTTTCGTCGCGGGCCCGAGATAACGAGTAATGAATTGCGTTGTTTTCCGCGCAGAGGAAACAAGTTTCGCAAGTGCGTAGCTCTCCGTACGTACGCGACAACAATATACGTGCGCTGCGGAGCACTTTATATCACTCAATTTATTGTTTAGAAATCTCCTGGCAGATGACAATTGTTTGCAGTGGGAAAAACGCAATTAGCATAAATCTGCGTTTGAGAAAATTCAATTACCGCGCGCGAGTGAAACTCGGTCCGCGCGCAGGAGATCGCACTCGCGAGATCATTAGTCGAATCGACACGAGGGCGAAGCGCGCGTTGGTCCGCCGTGCAGGATATCGAATGTCTCAACGGACGGCGGCAGCAGCGCCCCATGCCGAGCGGCATCTCGCATAGTTGCATAAGCGACCGAATCTCTCTCTCTCTCTCTCTCTCATTATAAAAATAAATCGCCTTGCGCCGACGGCCGGGATCCTCGGCGGGTAGGAGAATCTGGCGGACACGTGAGGGACCAGATGCAGCTACTTTGTGCGCCGCTCCGCGCGCGCCCTTTTTATACCTACTGCAAGATGCCAACATACCGAGAATCCACCCGTGGCTTTCTCGTTTTAATAGACGCGCCTCGACAATTTATTCGATTCCCAGTGTACACACGTACTATGCTTGCGCGCCGAGATAGGATCGAACTCGCGAAGCTTTCGTACAGCGAATTTATATCTGCCAAGTCGAGGGAGTCGCGGGCATAAATCAGTGCCGCGCGCGGCTACCGTTAAATGGGATCGTCGCTTATTGATTCGTGCGTGCGCGTATAATGCGATATACACTCGTACGCGGCCGTATCTCCCTCTCGATCTAAATCGACCGAGCGACTCTCCGAGAGTTTTATTCGAGAGAGAGAGAGAGAGAGAGAGAGAGAGAGAGAGAGAGAGAGCGATCGATGCAGCCGCGCAACAATGCGCAAACTTCGATCTCGCTATTGGCGTGTCTATGTTTTTATCGCGGCCTGCTTGGTATTCATTGGATCAGAGAGATCGAAGGAATAATAACGAGGATCGATATCGCCTCGATCTGCGAAGCTACATCGATCCCCCTCCGGACACGAGCTTTTAATTAAGCACCAGTGTTGTTGTCGCGGTAGTATATTAATCTGCTCTTGAAATACAAACGCCGCAGATCGCAAGGAAGAAATCGATCAAGAAAAGCAACATCCGCGGCGTGCAGTCAGAGTGCCCTATTGTCTCGTCGGCTCTCGGACGTATAATATACTCTCTCAGGTAACCTTTCCCTACGGGTCAATAGTTAGATTAATTTGACGTCCGCAGCGGCGACGTGGGAACTCCGCGGGAGGTCGTGTCGCGAATTCCCTTTTTGCAGGAGGCCCCGGCTCGGGATCGGCCCGCGCCGCGCTATCGGCACTTCGATAAATGTATCGATCGCTATCGATCGAAAGTGATGGATTCGACGCGTGTAGCCGCGCTGCAGCGCGGGGAGGAAGCGGGTGGGTGGGTCAGGGATCATCGTCGCGGAGGATCGATGGATCGCTGCTCGATTTCGGATTTGCATGTATCATCCCGCGAGTCGCTAGAAATAGGCGCGCAGTCGGCAGACGAATGATTAATCTGCAGCCCCGCGTATGTAGTTTAAACATCTTGAGGATAGAAAAGAAGAAAGGAGCAATAAATCTTTCCGGCAGCTCCGCGTCTCTCTCACGAACTGCTGCTAAATAGATAAACAGACCGTTAGCGACTCCAGCGGTTCTCTCTCTCTCTCTCTCTCTCTCTCTCGCTCTCTCGGATGCCCGTCTATTTACGTATACGCACGAAGGAGGAGGACGTACGGTGGGGAAAATCAAGCGGTAAAAAACGATCCACGGAAAAAAGGCAAGACGAGACCAACAGCGAGCCCGCGGCGTTTTGACACTGATGGCCAAATATTTCTCCGCTCTCTCGCGTCTTATATACCTCTCCTCCCACTTTGCCGGACTGACGTTTCATCGCGCGGATCGTATACAACTCCACTTATTGCGGCTTTTTTCGCTTTGGCTCGCTGCATGCAAAAGTTACAGACTCGCTAATTTATACGCGTAAATTTCTTGCGACCTCGGCTTCGTCGTATTCGTCTCCTTTTTTCACCGTTCGCGCGCGATCGCGTTCGATTCTCGCTGGAACGCGCTACACCCTGAATATCGCATTTCCAGTCCCTTCTGCGTGCACGTGTCGCATTTGAAGCATTGAAAGAAAAAAACGCCCGTTACACAGCGAAGGAGTAGCGTAACATTCATAAAAGAGTATTGATGTCGCCTTAGGTAATCTCTCGAGAGTATGTGTGTATTGTTTTAAAAAGGTATTGGCAGTCTTGTCTCGGGCTTCATTCGACTCGGTGTATAATTACGCGAAGCCGCAGGAAATACATAATATTGATTTGCACGCATACGTGACATTTGCTACCTTTCAGTCGATATTAATGCACGCCTCGTGAGCGTCGTCTGGAAAAATTCTCCTTCTGCAGCGGGAAAAAAATTCCTCGGCTGCCTATTATGTCCTTAATCAACTCATCCGCGCGAATGACTCAATCTCCCCGCCGGCGGACATTTTAGAAAACTGACAAAGGGCGTCTCGCCAAACATCCGCGTTTGTGTTCGAAGGCAATGAGAGAGACAGGCATTATGGTAATTCTTAATGGAGCTTTTCTGCCGAAGCTGAGAGCTGCGTTATGGAGAAGAAGCCAATAAGCCAGCGAAGCATCGATTTCCCCTCCGCGCGCTGTCGTTCGAGCGTCCTGGCGATAATTCATTCGGACTGTCGCGCATATCCATATTTTTCGTCATTCCCAAGCGCGCGCTGTACATTTGAATATACGAATACGTATACGCGAAATACTTGCGCAAGCCAGCTACATAATTGCGGCGCGATAAATATGTATTCGCACGGAAAATGACGATTATTTTCGAGAATAAAGGGACTGCAGCTCTGCTAAAAAGAGCTAGGCCATTTGGCGCGAGCTATTTCGTAACGCGCGCGCGCGCGCGCGCGCCACAACGGAGAGCGTGATTAAAACAATGAAACGCGCGCGGCCGTTATTCAAGTGAATTGCGCGCTAACGCTCTGCGTACGTGCATTATGTATCGTTTCTTGCCAATGAAGCCGTACACGCGCGGGATCTGAATGAATTGCACCGGACGCGGCTGATTTTCCACTTTTCAGCCAAATCAATCTCGAGGCACTAGGGGGCGATGTTGAAACCGCGTCTGAACGGTGACAAAAAGAGTGGGCCCTTATTAGACACAAAGAGCCCTCGCTGCGAGCTGCCGGCGCACCTCGCGGGGCTCCCGGCCCCCTCCCGGCCTCCTCTTCGCTTCCTCTCTCGCTCTTCTCGCTCTCCTCAGCTCGGCCGAAGCCGCTTTATATAGACCTATAACGCCACGAGACACTCGGCACTTTGTCACGAGGCGCACGAGCGAGCGGCAGTAGGCGCCGGCGTGATTTGTGAGGCGAATCCGTGCCTCGCTCCTTCCTCCGTATGGAGCGTAGCGCGCAGGCCATTGTCGGCGGCGATTAACGGCGATGCGAGGGAAATCGAGCTGACGGACGACGTTCGAATGACGGCTTTCTGGCCACTCCGCGGCTGATCTGCCGCGCGTGATTTAGGCGCCCGGGAGGATTTATCGCCCGCGCCGCGGAGCAACGCAAGCGGGCAAAACGTAGTACGGAGCTCGATTCGAAACGCAACGCGCGCAGCGGGAGAAGAAGCAGGAGCGCGAACACGTTAATTGGAAGATTTTAGAGAGACCTCTCGCCGAGCCTCGGCCGGGAGAGCCGCTTAGGCGATGATTTACGCGCGCGGCTCTCTTAGCTCCCGTTCGACTAGCCGAGCTGCAGCCATACTTTGATGTGCCAGCGTAAAGCCGCGAGGAAAAGAGGCGTTACGACATTGAAAATGCATTCCTCCGGCGATTCTCCGGCCAGCCGCGAAAAATGGACTGACCTTGCGAAACGGATCAGCCCGCCGAACGGCGCTGTGGTTACGGCGCCGTTCGGCGGGCTTTATTATTATTTTCATACGCCGATAAAATGCGCAAAATGCAGGCCTCGTCCGCGAGCGGCGGCTGATGGAATTTCATTACGAAAGCTCGCCTTTTACTGCGGCTCTATAATAGACGACGATATCGCTTTATAATTTCCCAAGCGAGAGGAGCTGCATCGGGCACAAAGTACACGATGCGGCAATAACCGCAATAACTGCGCCGGCTCGTAAATCGATTGGCGCGATGCGCTATACCGGCGCGCATACATCTGCGAATGTCTGTATGTATAGCTATATATATATATATATATATAGCCCGCCGCTGCGTCGTGACTAATGCATCAAATCTCGTTAAGACGTCTTCTTCGTGCGCGCGGCGGCTGCGGAGAACCGGTTACTCCCATCGAGCAGAAATTTTCTCCGCGACGCGAGCCGAGTTCCGCGACGAGGCGCCTGTACCATCAGGCATTGATTCGGAGAAAATCACAATCTGACGCCGACTTTTCCATCATCCTGATGCTGCACAGCTTCGCCCGAGTCGAAGATTACCATAATTTTCCGAATCGGGCCCACTCGTAGTATTGAAAATGAGAGAACATAGGAGCTGGCCCGAGCCGAGATCGAGAAACGATCCGTAAGATATTCCAATGAATTCCGCTCGGACACCCACGCGCGTTTGGGATTGAATCGTCGCGCGCAGACAATGGCCCTCGGGCCCGATCGATCGGCAGATCTGATCGGACCGGAATCGGTCGCCGAGCATTCTCGCTTTCAAGGACGGCCCTGCGTCCGTCCGCTTTGACTAATGGCGAAACTCCCGCGTCCCGATCGCGTCGAGCCAACGAAGAAAGGGAGGAACGGTTGCGCAATGGAGACGAGAAAATCCAAAACGGAGCGAGCGAAAAAAGCGGCGCGCGCGGGGACTGAATAGGGGTGGATCCCCGGAGCGGAGAGCCGCGCCCACTTGTTTGCCCGCGGGGTGACACTCTATTCTTACCTGTTTAGCGCTCTGGGGTGGCTCGGCATTATATACGCGTACACGGCCGGGCGATGTTCACCGGAAGGTGTAGAGCGTGACTCGGCGCCTTCGCGTCGTCGCGTCCACCTACGGATTCGATATACGCCGGAATAATTCGAGCTTTGATTTCGGAGCTTGTTCGTCCGCCTCCTACTCCACTCTCGGATTACAGCGCATATGCAAGTCTAATTTTATGGATATCAAATAGCGGGGCTATAAAGAGTGGTCTCGAGAGCGGCGGCGGCGGCGGCGGCGGCGGCGGCGGAGGCAGCAGCCCCTGCCCCGGAGATCTGCATTATCTGCGTCGCTCATTACAATAATTATGGACGCGCGCGGGCAACATCCGGGGACGAGTCGCTCTATTGTTGTCGCGTAGGCGCAGTCGTCGCCGAGATATATTATCCTCGATCCGCGCTATAAGTCGATAAGTCCGTGGAAAAGTCGAAAGACACGTCGGAGAGCACGTGCAAAAATATTGACCCTCGGCGTGCACACGGAATTTGCTGAGCGATTATCTCGGCAAGAAATCCGAAGAGCCGCACAGTCGCGTAGCTGCGCGCAATCTTTTCCCCGCGCATGTTAACTCGGCGCTTACGACGCTTATCGACGCCGCTATACCGAGAAGACGCGCCGCGCTCGCGCAATTTTCCCAGTTAATCCTCGATATAGCGGCATTATCGGGCGACCTGCTACTACGTACCCTCCGACTAATCGCTCCTCGATTCTCTGCTTGCAGTCGCACCAGGAGGAGGACCTGTCCGACCCGGACCGCCAGGACGAGGAGAGCGGCGAGGAGCTGCCGCAGCAGCCGCTCCAGGCTAACAACCACTCGTCCGCGGACAACACGCCGGTGCCCACGCCGCTCTCGCACCTCAACAGCCTCATGAGCTCGAGCCACCCGCACTTCCTGGCCAAGATCAAACTCGAGGTAGGTACCGGCCCATATTTTGTAAGCCTATCATCTAAACTTGCTCCTCCGAGACGCTCACCCGAGAAATCCAAACTCGCAGAACGAGATGGACCTGCTGAACAACAAGAGCGGCCTGGAGGCGCTGCAGGCGGTGCAGGCGGCGATGGGCGGCGGGGGCTTCAACCTGCCGTTCTCCTTCCCCAACCCGAGCGCCTTCCTCGTGCCCAACCAGCAGCACGCGCAGCTGGCCCCGGGCGGCATGCCGCTCAACCCCTCGAGCAACAACAACAACAACAACAACAGCAGCAGCAGCAGCAGCAACAACAACCAGAACCTCGGCGTCGGCGGCGGCAACAACGTGCCCTCCTCGGCCAGCTCGCACTCGAGCGAGTCGTCCCAGGGCAGCGGCCGCAACGGCAGCGTCCTCGAGACCGCCAACCGGGAGTCCGTTCCCGGAGGCGGCGCCGGCAGCGTGCACTCCCAGAGCGGCTCCCAAGCCCAGCAGGCGCATCAACAGCAGACCAGCTGGAGCTTCGAGGAGCAGTTCAAACAGGTGCGTCAGGCAAGTAACTTCTCTACTTCTTTCTCGCTTTTCTGTGCTCGTCTTTTGTTTCGTCCGTTTTGTTTGCATATCACTGCTACCGCAATTGACAATTCCATTTTTCGCGAAAATCCAGATAACTGTGGATTTAACATATCTTTATGCATCAGCCCTGTTTTCATGGAAAAATGTCTGGAGCTGCTAAAGCTTGCCTTAAAGCTGGAATACACCAAAGAAATAAGTTCGTAAGTCCAGCTTTTCCTGATTTTGTTCCCGAAATAACGACACAAGTCAACTTTAAATTAAGTTTTTTATGTCTGATCACGGCTTCTCTTATGGGGCTTGCTTTTGTAAGGCTATAACAAAATATTGCCTTTCAACTCGTTTCCAGACATTCCAAAGGATTATCATTATTATCTCGGAAAAACAACGAGTAATCGATCTGATTTTAGTGAATACTCCAAAAAGGGAGGAAAACGCGAACTTTAGGCTGGAAGTACAATTTTGAAATTTGAACTTTTTATGGATAGCGTGCGCGTTTCGCGGGCGAGAACCGCATTGTAAATAAGTCTAGAGTTTCCGCGCGGCACAACGCCACGGCTCCATTTTTTTGCGACACTGCACGATGT
The DNA here is from genome assembly GCF_009193385.2 of Nasonia vitripennis. Classification (NCBI taxonomy): domain Eukaryota; kingdom Metazoa; phylum Arthropoda; class Insecta; order Hymenoptera; family Pteromalidae; genus Nasonia; species Nasonia vitripennis. The sequence continues at coordinate 12,524,400 of NC_045759.1, read as the reverse complement.
TGCCCCGATCTTAAGAATCGTTCTTTACTTTATGCTACCGAGAAATTTGGCATTGTGATTTTGACGATTTTTAAAACTTTCAAAATTTTAATAACTATTTAATAACGTAAAAACGACCAAAAACAACGTTATTAAATGTCAGTAAACAATGTTTACTCAGCTCATTTATGTCTTTCGGCGTTCTAATAATTTTGTCACACTTGTACTTGCCAATATAACTATAGGAAGTCACGATTTGGAGTTATAGCAGTGTACACTTTTATGACTTAAAAAAAAAAAACTTTTTTCTGCCCTGTCAAAAAGTACCAAACGACTACTTTTATGTCCTTATTGCTTTCCAGCTAACGGTTTAAATTAGTGCGCGGAATAAGTCCTTGTTAAATACGTGCTTTTGAAGTAATATTTTTTCTAGAGTTCTGTCGACACTCGACAACCGAGGTGTGAAGAGTGGCATACATTTTTTCAAAAGTTTTTGTGTAGCCTGTCCAAACAAAAAAAAAACAGTGACCTAAAACAACGCGACACCACAAATCTTTTGAATAAGCTCAGTTTTTCAATAAACCTTTTGCAATATCTCGTTTATTAAAGCACCTCTACGCCTCACTGTCGACTCGGCTCGTCTGCTTGAACGAGCGTTGTTAATTTTTCCATTATCCAAAGCTGAAATTTCAAGCGAATAAACGCGCACCAGAGAAAGAGAGAGAGAGAGAGAGAGAGAGAGAGAGAGAGAGAGAGAGAGCGTCCGGCCTAATTGCGACCCTCTCTCGCGCGCGCGCGCGCGCGGGATAATTATATCGACGCCGAATATTGAAGAATCGCGCGAGAGTGCCGCCTCGTTAGCGTTTTTCTCCCCCCAGTGCTGCAGCAGGCAGCCCTTTGGCTTTTTGCGGAGGAAGGTGTGGTTTCGGATTAACATTTAGATTGTGTCCCGCTATAGGATAAATAGCGCGATGCGAGGGAGAGAGAGGGTCGCGCGAAGTCGCACGCTCGTGTGCACTTGTACACAGCAGCAGCAGCAGCAGCAACAGCAGCAGCAGCAGCAGCGTAATTGATCGCGCCTCCCGTGCGTAATTGCTAATTGATACGGGATTTTTTGTGCGGTTCGCTGGAAGTAGGTAGCATGAATAAAAGATGAAAAATACAAGCATGCGTGCGAGTGAATTTGGCGAATTGAAAAAGAAACCGTTACGCCGGCAGCTGGGCGCGAGCGGAACTGCGAGGAACCGCAAAACTCTCCTATTCGCGGAATGTATGTGCGCGAGTACACTAGGAGAGAGGGAGAACAAAAAGTATACCGCGCATAATACATCAGCTGCGCGCCTATTGAGGATGCGGGGCACGAGTTGCTCGTGCAAAGGGATCGAACTCGTTTTGCAGATGAAAAGCCAACATTCCGGCGCTGGCCGAACAAAGCCGCCTCGGATTCCTACGCCGACTGTTTCGCGTCGCGATGCGTGCGAAGGTGTTGCGCAGCGGCAGTCGTCGATACGTAGAGCGCGGAGCAAAGGGGTACATCGCTCGTTGTCGGCGCTTGGCTAAAAATGCGCGCTTCGCTCCACCCACTTGAGCGGGCAACAAGGGCGCGCCGCAGCATGGGATCCGTCGCATCCATCATTCCGCGGTGGGGGCGTACTTACAGGGTCTTTAATCTTGCTCTCCGTCCGAGAGCGTTCGCTTTTTGCACCCTCGCTCGCTCGCACAGTCGTTTACGATGATCCAATTCAAAGTCTTGTTCTCGGCTCTCTAGTCCGCAGCGTTTATGATGCGCACTCTCTCTCTCTCTCTCTCTCTCTCTCGGCTCTTACTCGCCGCGCGTATGCGAGATGTTGATGTTGTCGGTCTGGAAGTAATTAAGCGGGGGCTTTTTTTCATTCGGCTGATTACGGCCCGGTTTTATTGGCCGAGAAGAAGATGTAGCTCTTGGCATACAAATATTAATAGTCTTGCTCGAGAGCGAGTTCTTCCGCGCGAGCTCGGAATCGAACGGACGACAGGGGGGAGAGCGGACTCTCGTCCCGCGAAAATTCCGCGCGAGTCTAATAAAAATTCAAACGAGAGTAGCAGCTAGCTCTCCCGACAAGTGCTCGTTGCGCAAAAAGTCCGCCGCACGTAGGAAAGTAGGAACGGACGGAGCGGGAAGGAAAGAATGAAATTGAGCGAGATATATTTTATGCATACGCCGCGAATTACGTGCATGTGCATGTGCACGTGCTGGCCGGGACGTGTGTGCGGCGAACACATCCTCCGCTCCCGTCCGTGTATCTCAGTGTATACTGCGCGCACACGTACGAATATACGTTCTCGAGATCGGCGCAGCGGCGTAATACCGGCGCGCCGTCTACTATACTTTGCAGCCATTGTGAAATAACTCGTAAAGCTGCAAATTGCCGGCTATTTCGCCTGCCGATATGTACGTGCCTCGCTCTCTCTCTCTCTCTCTCTCTCTCTCTCTCTCTTTCCCTCCCTGTGTATCGGTGTACTGCTGTATGCGTCTGCGCGCGAGCGAGGCCTCACTCCGAGAGCGAACGAGAGTGCGATGCTTCTGAGCTACGTGTGTGCCTGGCTTACTTTGTAGCCGAGTCTTTAAGAGGGGGAGGAGGAGGGCACTTTTTTACGCCGGCGGTTGAGAGTTTGTTACTGCCGCTGCTGTGTTGGTTATATGCTGGCTTCTTTATGGGACGTGCGGAGGAATTGGTATCACCGCGTGTCTTCTCTCGTTCGCGAATTCAGGCACTGCGGCGAAATCGAGTCGAGGAAAGCGAGCGGAGAATTTTTTCTTCTTCCTTCCGCTCGGATGTCTCGTCGATGATAAAGCGCAATTTCGTCGCGTCGTTAAGCGACGACATTGTTCGCGCCGCAGCGTCGTCGCTATCGCGTCTCCCCATCGCTCGCTCGCGCAGGCAAATAAGAGCCGAGTCGTCCTTTGTAGGCGCGTATACAGCCAGTAACGGGTCTGCGCGAGAGCGGATACGCGAAAACAGGCATAAGCACAACTCGCCACAATTTTCGAATTCCGCGATCTCGCGGTCCTCGCCTCGTAAAGATGCCCGGCCCGGATAAGCGGCGCGCGCGGAGCTCTGCATTGTGTTCGTTCTGCGCGATGAAAGCGCGCTGATAGCGCCGAGTCGGCTGGGAAATCGCCGGCGCGCAGCTCTTTTGCTTCGTTTGCTTAGCGCGCGCGGAGCAATGTGTCGAAAGTCGCTCGACACCGTCTTCAACGCCGCCGGCGGGAACTTTTCCTTCCGACTTCTAACTTACTACCCACATAGGGGAGCGCTTGCATAACAGTTTCTCACGTTGCAATATCTGCATAGCTAATACGAGGCGTGCTCGTTCTCATTTCGCGACGAGACAGGCCTTATCGAGGCTTCGAATTGATCGGGCCCGCGCGATTAACAAAGAGTCGTCGGAGAATAATCGCCCGCGACACCAATGCATAACTCTTTTATGCGTAGCCTCGCGCGCGCTTCTTCGCTTATCGCTGCTAAATTAATTTTCATTTCATTAGGAAGCTCCTGATAGCGGCGGCGCGCTTTTTTATCTCGGCCCGCACTACGTAAGAGGGAAAAAACGGAGAGGAATTGATTTTTCAAGCGCTTATGGATTTGCGGCCGACTTTATCGTAATTGAAAAGGCAGCTTTGGCTAATGAAAAAAAGAAATCCATTCCCGTTTTACGTCCCGAGGTTTTAATGCGTCAACGGCAGAGCTTGCTCATTAGCAAATGAAAAAAGCGTCGCGCGAAAATAGACGTATTGCAGCACTGGGTATGAGAAGCCTCGCACTCTTCGTGTAAAAAATAATAAATATTCGCGCAGAGCATCGGCCGCCCTAATAAAACTCGGGGCCGTGCGAATTTCGCGAAGAAGAAGAGCAGGGAGCAGAGACGCGCGTGCGTGCCGCGGAGAGGTGAGAAACAAAGGATCGTCGAGGGCGATGATGGGCTGCTGTTGGCGATGACGAGGTGTTGAGTGCGCCGAAGGAATTGCATACGTTTAGCGCAGTCCGGCTCGAGCGCCGGGAGATAAGAGGCAGTTTATGTCTTTGGGCTCTTTCAGGCGCGAATCGTAAATGCAGCTCTTGCGGAGGAAATTCGCGCGTTTTTATCGATCGCGCGAAAATTGGAGAAATTCCGCGCGCACGCGCTGCGCGATGAGAGTGCGAGCTACCGGCAGCAACGATCATCCGGATAAGCAGCGTCCGCTCGTTGGCCATCAACGATTAACGGCTCGTTCGCGCATCTCCAGAAGGCCATTATCCCTCGCACGGCAGCAGCGGAGCATAAAGCGCGAGAAGAGGCGCTCTCTCGTATAAAATCATCAGCTTCGCACGGCCGCGGGCTAACGATCGACCTAGCACAATAAAACTCGCGCGGCCGCGTAAATCCATCCCCAACGAGCTGGAAGCGGCTGCGAGAAAAATTCGCAAAGAGTTGCGGGCTTTTACTGCTGCGAAGAGGAGAGAGAGAGAGAGAGAGAGAGAGAGAGCCTCGGATTCTTAGGGGCTTTTATGTTTCCTTGTTTGTGGTACTTGCAGCGTCTCTCCTCTTTATCTTCTTGTTAGGTTTTTCTCTTTCAACTTTCGGTAACTGTCTTGTAAATAGCTCCCGCCGCAGCGTCGCTCATTTCCACGCGGTAACTCGGCCGTTTGGCTTCCCGCGCTCTTACGCGCAGTTACGCATCGTATCGGCCGGCGCATCGGGAGCGCGCATCGCTCGGGCTCGATTTCCGCATCGTGGCTCTCCTGTACTGTTGTACTGTCCTCTACGACTCGATCGCGTATTCGAACGGGCCTTTACGCACCTTGATGCAGGGCAAGCGAGTAGTCCCCGAAATCCCGTCCCCTCTCGTTGCCACTCCTCGCGATGATTAACATGCCGAAAGACGGGCATTATATAGGAGCGTCGACGCGCAATTATACGCAGGCTGCGAGGACGAATCTCCGACGATTTATCAGTGAGCCGCTAGATTTGAATCCAGCAGATACGTGGACCATTTGAATTTCAATGAGAGAGAGAGAGAGAGGGAGAGCGCGTGGGTGCAAGTGTCGCCGGTCCTCTCCCTCCCGACAATGCCGCCGCGTTAATCACGGCTTTTCACGGCGCTCGGCTCGTCTCTCCCGCTCTATCTCTCTCTCTCTCTCTCTCAAAGGGCCCTCGGCTCGCGAGACGCAGGATGATCAATCTGATGCCTCTTTCTTCCTCCCGCGCCACAATGCCGGCTCACTTTTGTGCGCTTCTTGTATACACGCGTGTAATGACATTGTTTGGCTTATTTTTTATCTCCCTCCGCCAAGAATTTAAAACGCTGCATTCTCCGCGCGCTCTTTGATATTCCCGGGTCGCGCGCCGCGTCTACAATTTGTTTTTCACTCTTTTTTCCAGAAATTTTACATTCAAGCCTTGCTCAAATCATTCATACTTCTGCTGCCGCCGCCGCCGCCGCCGCCGCCACCGCTATTGAAAGGCAGATTTCTCGAGAAAACAAGGACAAAAAGTAGCGACGAGCCGGAGAGAATATAAACTCTTGACAATTTGTTAAATGCCTCCGCAGGCCCAGCTGCACAATGGCTGCTGCTCCGTGAATTATCTTCGATCGGCCATTGTGGACGGATTTTCCATACGTCACATCTCGCGCGGGCATTTATGAGTATGCTTCCAAAGGCGTCCTTCTCTCCCGTTTATTATGTCGGTGAGACGAATCTCTCGCGCCGCTCCGGGACTTTTTTCAAAGCACGCGAGATGAAAAGGTCAAATCCTCTCTCGATGTCACACACGCATTCCGCCCGTCATTATACTCGAGCGGAATTTTAAGGAGTTCGCGCGTGAATACATCATCGAGGCACACGTACCGCGCGCGTGTGATGCCGATAGCGAGTGATATTGAGAGAGCTGGTGTCGTTGAATATGTAAGCGCCTTCTTTTATATTATTTTTCCTTTGAAACGGCGGCGCGGCCTCCTCATCGAAAGTGGCTGGACTTTTCTAAGCCAATTCGCCGGCGAGTCGCGAGGGCAAACAAAGCGCCGATCTGCATTTCACATGAGAGGGTCTGCACTCGAGAGCGGCGCATAATAAGGATAATTGACGGCTGGCCGCGTAGCTGTGCTCTCCGCTCTCGTTATTGTCTCCGGCCGCAGACTCGTGACGGGCGAATTACTTTAATGGCGCCCTTAAACATCTGAAATATATGATAAACCTTGGGGCCCGCCAGCGGCAGCATCGGCCCGTCCTCTCTTTACGATCCTATATATTTTCAATGACAAACGAGGCCTCGTCTGCCTGGCTCTAGACGAAATCTAGACAGTGTGCGCGGTTACGTGCAGAGACAATACAACGTCGGAGACGAGTCGAGCGAGATCCGGGCCGAGAGCGCGAGCCAATTCAGAGATAAATAATTTCGGAAATCAATTATGCAGGCGCGAGGCGAAAATTGGATTTTCCTCGTCCCTTTGCCGAGACTGCAGCGGCAGCAGCTCTCGTTTGCGGTTCCTCGTCGCCGTGCGGTTTCTGATGCTGCGCACGAGAGCAGCTCTCAAGAGAGAGAGAGAGAGAGAGAGAATTAACGGCTACTTTGCCTCGCTGATGAGTCGCGCGCCCGCGCGTGGGTATACCTGCTAATCAGTTATTCGCCCCGGACTGAGGGAGAGCGAGCATCGTCGTCGCTCAATTTCTTTGTTCGACTCGGAAATAACGCGAGCCATTCATCAAGTGTCGCGCGGAGAAGAGATCCTCCTCGATTCAGATTCAGCGGCGCGGTTCCCTCAACTTTTTCGCCTTTGCAAACAATTTATTCGCGCGCACGAGCTAATATAGAGAGATCGCGTCGGACCACTCGAAATGAGCGGCTATGAAAGTCGAGCACTTGACGGGATTATACGCGCAGCGCGTCCTTAGTCTGTGCATGCACGTAGTTGGAGCTAATTGTACGTTGGCAATGGGGAGCTTTATTAACTCGCGCGGACACCTATAGCTGCGCGCGCGCGCGAATAATTGCCTCGCTTCCTCGTACGCGTCTTTTGAAATATAGAGAGCAGCGGCGCTCTATCGGAATTTCATCGTGTGCATACAATGTTCGCTCGGACAGCTGGCGGCGAGTCGGCCAAATGAACATATCGCGCGCTTCGAGCCTTTCAAAGAGCTGGCCCGATGATGCGCGGTCGCGCAGGTGGTCCTAAGGGTCATTATTATAATTTCGTTGGCTAACTCGACGGCCGAACTCGTTCTCACGCGCTTTGAATTCGTGCAGAAAATCGCGCGCCGAGTGACAATTTGCGAAGCTCCAAATTGATTATTCCAGCTGCGAGCTGCCCCTAGAGAGATCTTGCAAAATTGAAATGTGAGCGCGATTAGTCAGGCCGAAAGGAAGATATTAAGGCTCTGTGTGAACGCGAGCAATTGGCCGCTTTACGCCCAGCTCGTAATGCGCTCGCGCGGCTTGCACTTTCCGCGCTTGGTTTCACGCGAGGCTTGGCCGGGCGACACGCGCGCCCGCTAAATTATGCGTTTCGCGTGCACCAAAGCCGGCACTTTGGGGGGAGTGCACTCGCGCGCACGACGTCGAGAGGAATTTTAGTTCCTGGCCAATCTTTCAGCGCCGAAACGGGTCCTCCGCTAACCTGCTTTTCGTCTTTTCGTGTGCTCATGGTCCATCGATTCGACCGCGGCGGCCAGAGCAAATTGCGCGCGGAAGGGTCGCGAGTGAGCAGCGCGATAGGGGCTCGCTGTCTGCGCCGCGGAAAAAATGAATAATGGAATCGCGCGAACAGTGGCGAGCGCGTAAATATAGGCGCGGGCGCGCGGGCGCGCGAGCACAAACGCCGCGGCTCGAGCGAAAGCAAATAAAGAATACACGCGGAGACGAAGCGAGAAGGGCGGCGAGATGAGGACGAGCCGGAGAGGAGAAGCGCGACGTGCGTACGTCGGAGATGGCAGGAGATCTAAGACGCTTACGCTTCCGCTAATCCGAGAATCGAGTCTTTTAATGCACGCTCTCGCTCGCTCTCTCTCTCTCTCTCTCTCTCTCTCTCTCTCTCTCTCTCTGGGGAGGGGATTTTACGATTATAAATATCGAGCGATACCGGGAAGAGCCGAGACCTCCCGGTCCATCGCTGCGCACTATATGCTCAATCTGTCTTTCTCCCGCGGCGCTCTGCGCTATGAGCTTCATTTTTCTTCTCCGCTCTCGCTGCCACCGCTTTTTCGGGGATACACTTATAAGCTTTTATTGAGGATATGCGCCAGCGACGAGTTCGCAATTAGCCCAGAAATAGCCCCTTTCCAGCGAATGATTTTTCTCTCGCGTATGCGAGCGCGCGCGCAAGAATCAAGATAAAAGATGTGCCAGCCTCGAACAGCTGGATGGGCTACTCGCGAGCAGACGCTGCGGCAAATTAAACTGTGTACGTGCGCCTCGATCCAAGGCAGAAAGATCAACCGAATGCGACCCGCAGATTTCCCAGAAGCTCGGCCTCGTGTTTATCATTATTTTCAATTTGCCGACGACAGTCCCGTATCAAACTGATGCTCATTTGTTCGCTCGCCAAGTACGCATCGTCGGATATCGAGGCCGCGCGGCACTCGCGAGCAGATGTCGGGCCATTGTGTCGACTCCGCGTAGGAGCTAAATTTAGCTCCTGAGCCTTGCAAGCAGCGCTAGCAGAAAGAACTCGATCGCCCGATTGTCAAAACACGGCTACGCTACAGCCGAGCAAAAAAGATCGGGCCGATATATTCCTGCCGTGAATCAACAAAGCCGCGGCGCACGCGTCGATCCGTGCGCGATCTCCTTCTCCCGCACAGTTATAGAACATTTAATTTTAAAAGCCAGCCGCGTCCGAGCGGATATAAGTGTAGTTATATGCGCGAAGCTCGGGAGGAGGACTTTTTTGTGGCTCCGCTCCTCCGCCGCGGCAGCTGTCAGCGATTCTCGGTCGAGATAGGACGCTACGTATATCCCCTTTGAGAAAAAAGCGCGTATAACGCGTTACATACGATTCGACACGTTGCGTAGCTTGATCGTCGTAAATCCTCGATCGTTTCGTAAATCTCCGCCTGCAACGACGTGACAAAGTGGAGCGAGATGGAGACGTCTCTCTGCAGCGGAGAAGCACGCGAGCAGAGTCTAGTCCCATTAGCGTCCGCTGGCCATTGTCGAGCCGGTAATTGCCGTACGTCGCAGCTCCGGCGGTTTCCTCCTCGCGCAGTGCCATGTACAAGCTACGTCACGGCTTCTTCTCGCTTTGATGCGCGACACGGGAGGCATTACGCGAGCGCGAGATCTCTCGTCTCGCTCTCGCCCCGTGTCTACTGCTGCGGCTTGCAATCGAACGCGCCCGAGAAATCTCCATCTTTACGCGATGAAAATCGTCGCGACTCTGCCGGCGCGGTCGCAGAGAGCGGGCCCGGCTATGTTTGGCCCATCGTAATTAACGGCCGGGCCAATCATCAGTCATTTAAAAGGGGAAAAAAGATGAAGCGGCAGCGAGAGCTGACACCTCGGCTAGCCGAAAAAATCCCTCCCCTCTACGGCTGGGCGCGCGCGCTAATGAAATCACATTTGACTAATGACACGACGATAAACATCGCGCGTCGGAATTATTTCCGTCCTTTTTCCGCCGCTGCCGCCTCGGCGAGTGTATAAAGTGGCAGTACAGCCGATCAGCCATTCCATTTGTCTGGCTGGAACAGCAAAGAAAAATACACGCTAAAAAAACTCGTTCTACTTACTTTCCGATAAGCGTGACGCGAGCGCGGGCGTTAAGGACCATTAAAGCGACGCCGGGCGATACAAATATAGAAAAGTCACGGGTCCTCGGGCGCGTCGACTTTTTGATATATTCCTCCGAAAAACGAGACGAGCCGATGCTCGATTCTCGGATTTCTCCGATTTCTCCGATTTCTCGGGGGGCCTATTTGTAGCTTCCGGAGTCCTTCGCAGCTTGTTCGGCTGAGTTTCATCTCGTGATTAACAGTTTGGCGGAACGTTTCTTTGTCTCCGGTCGCGCGCGCGCACACTTTGTTTTGCCGGGCAAATGAGTAAATTATAAGCCGCGCGGAGGATGATTAACGTTGACAAGGGCGGCCTTTAAAACTAATGCAATAACAATGCTCCGCTGGCAATAAGGCAAAGAGCAGCGGCTCTCACTCTCGCACACGCGCACACACGCGCGCACACAGGCACACTCCGCTGCGCGAGCGAGCAAAACTCTCGGTTTTGTCGAAAGTCGTATAACTGAAAACCTGTTTCGAGATTGACAGTTTACGACTCGTACGCGGATTTTTATATCTTCATGCCCGTAAAGTACCCCGGCGAAAAAAATTCATTATCGTAAAATCCCTCGAGAGAAGGGCTCTCCCTCTCGTTCGGCTATCGCCTATAAATTATTTTCGCAAATCGAACCCTTTGATACTTTTCAAATTGTACGCTTGCAGATGCAATAATTTATTCCGAAGGCAATCTCACTCGCGAATATTGCTTGCGTAAAATACTCGATATTTCGGCGCTTGTATCTCTCTCTCTCTCTCTCTCTCTCTCTCTCTCTCTCTCTCTCTCTCTCTCTCATTCTCTCGCGAATAGAAGAACGAGGAGCTGATTGTACGGCGCGATGTCGGCGGTATAAAAGCCCCTCGAATACAAGCGAGCGGCAGTCGCACGGCGCACAGCACACACGTGCGTGGCACGGGGGAAGGAAGGAAGGAAGGAAGGAAGGAGAGAGCCGGAGAGATATGAGCGAACGGTGTATACTTACCCGGACATAAAGTCGAAGATGGCGGCACTCGTCGATAAGAGGCTCGCCGCCGATACATCGCGCAAGATCGTAAAGCCTTAAGCGGAGGGAGCGCACGGCATAGCTGCGCAAAAAGCACACCGCTCGCTCGGTGCCCACTTTTGTGTACACAAGAGGGAAAACAGGGTTGCAGGACGGAAGCGGATGTAGCGGCCGTAACTCCCCGCGCACCACACGGGCACACATGCATCCACGCGGCCCCCGCACGTACACACACGCCAGACACGCCGCGTGCAGCTTTGCAGAAAATTTGAAGAAAATTCCTCTCTCAGCCGATGCGATTCGAAAAAGAAAACAGCCAATCTGCAGCTCAGGCCATTCGCTTTGGAAACCACACGTGTATACGCGCAAAATCCATACGCCGCCGCACAAGCGCAGGCACTCTCGACTGATTGAGCGATCGTATAACGCACTCGAGCCGCGAGGTGAAAGAGCGACAAGCATCGCTTTTACCTGGAAACGTCGTTCGTCGCGTTTTCCGGGAGGCTTTGCATCTGGTAGCCGCTCATCAGCCCGGCGCGGAGAAATCGCACACTCTCGCGCCGCTTTGCATATAGGAATTTGAATTTTTATAGGGACTCGCTCGCGCGCGCTTCTCCTTTTTCTTGCGCCGAGGCGAGGAAAATGGGCCCCTTTGTCATTCAAAGCGTCCGGCAGCAGCAGCAGCAGCAGCGGCAGCCATTCGTCCAAGAGCGAGGATGCAGCATACATGTGCTGTACCGATGTTTTTTCATCTCGCCTCGCTACGGCGATTGTGCGCGCAGCCCGCTGTTTGAATAGCCTGCAGGAGACGCTGTACTCGAAAGAAATGTTTTCTCCTTCGACTATTTTTAACTTCCATTTGTCTACTTATGCGCGCTCCCTTGTTTATCCACGGACACGGGCGGCGATACCGATCATCCTTCTTTGCGCCTAATCTCCGTTCCGTTGGCGAATCTCGCTCTATGTGCGCGCGGTGTAATTACGCGCAGCAGGCCAAGTTATCTATAGGGTGATTAGGGCCACTAAGCCCGCCGGGGAGAATTATTTCTTTTCTCTTCGATTCTCAGCGATTTATACCGAATTCGCGCGCGCTAATCGAACGCCGAATGTTTCACGCGCGCATCCGCGAACGATTACGAAATAATTAAAGTTGCTCTGCAGCCTCGATCCCTCCTTGAACCATCCATCAAGCAGTCTGCGCGGATCCGTTATCGGCGAATCGCGCGCACCGGGGCCCTTATCCTGTGCGATAAGCCGCCGCGTGAAATCGCTCTCGGATCATCGTGAAAAAATAAACACGAGCGAGCCGCGCAGATTAGCCCGCTGAAAAATGAGCGTAATTATTTATCCCGCATCAAGATAAAGCTCTCTTGCGCGCAGCGCGCTCGTGCGTACACGGCCCTCTTTACCCGCTTGTACCTGCGCGTAAAGCCGCTGTATGCCGAGGATTCCTTTATTGATTGTAACATCTGTAGATCGTCGTAATTGTCCGGAACATTTTTCTTTTTTCAATCAGCATTCGCATGATTTGTTTCTGTAGAAAAAAGATCGGGAGGCCCAAAACGTTATGCGTCCGTCCGGAGAGACGAATCATTTTTCACCCAAGCCCGCTCGATCGCTCGATTATGGCGATGATGATGCGCTCGTCTGGATCGATTAAATACTCGCCCCTTTATTTCGATTGTTCCGCTGGCAGTATAGGCGCACGATTACGATAATGGCTTTTTTTGGTCCACGTGCACTTTCAATCATTTTATAATGAGCTCGTGAACGTGTCTGCGTGAAAAAGACGTAAAGTCCGATGGTGAGAGAGAACGAGAGAGAGAGAGAGAGAGAGCATAGCATGGAGTATGGACACAGCAGCGGGCTGTGATGGAAATTTATACGTCAGCGATGGCTTTTATTTATGGGGGAATCAATCTTGAAGGATTGAAAGGAGGCTTTTTTTAAATTAATCGCTGAAAGATTGCGTGCGTGTAGTATATCGCTTTGGACTCGCGGTCGGCTATACGATCAGCCGTTGTAATTATAAAATCCCCGATAATTAAGAGGATAGGGATAGTTTATTAAGCATAATTAGTTGTAAAATTGTTTTTCACGGCTCAATTAGCCGCACGCCACGCGGGGCATAATATAATTCACCATGAGATACCTACATTCTCGTACGGGAGAGATAAGCCCGGCGACGAGGAGATGCTACATTATATCAATAGAGGTCGCATTCTATACGGAGCCAATATAATAGCGAGGCGCGCGTAAAAAGCCGCGGGCATAATAGAAAACAGCTCGTCGCTTCTGATCGAAACAAAAGCGGCGAGGAGGAAGAGGGCCGTCCCGCACAATAATCCCGTAAGCTCCATAATTCATGAAACGAGTGCGAGTCTCCGTGAAAGGATCGCGTGAATAGGAACGAGCCGACTTGTCCGCTACCAATCCACATCTCTCACTCTCATTGAAATCGTCGCGGCCAGCGCACGTGCCTCGCATCCCCGCGCGGCCGGCGTGGCGGCCTCTGCAGAAGCTGCCGCTGCTGCCGGACTGAGGGATCCTCGCCGGGTCAACGCTCGCGGCTGTGAAGGGGAGAAAAATCCGCTGCCACCTGCGGCACTAATCGAGACAAATTGAAAGGTGTCATCTCGCGAGAGGATGGTCGCTTGAATATATCTATTATACACGAGAACGTTCGTATGCACGGCCGCGCGGCTGTGTATTCAAAATTAGTTCCGCGAGCTGCTCTGCTAGTTCTGATTTTACCTGCGTACGGCCGATCGATATTGCGAAAATAATAAAATGAGAGCTTGATTATCGCGGGTGAAAGTTAATTAGCCGATCGATCGGCAGCTAAGCCAGGATAACGCCATTATAGCTATTATATACGCAGCAGCGTTTCGTTTCCTGCTTTCGTGTGTACGCGCCTACACGTTGTTATTATAAAATCGCACGTAACGGAAGTTTTATCGCTTCGGCTCGCGAAAATGACCCCCTCCCTGGAACAGTTTTCATAAAACGCCGCGTTTTACAGCGCCGTTTAAAAAAAAAGCAATTCTCGGCTTTGTTTCTTTTTACACTCTGTTCAATCGCAGCTGATGCATATATATATATATATATATATATATATATATATATATATATATATATATATATATATCGCGACGACGAATAGCGAGCTAGTGGGCATAAAAATTTAATGCATGTCCGAAGGATCGATGCATGTGGCAGACGTATAGGTCGCTCGAGCTCGAAAAATACCTTTACGATCGTTATGTAAAGTAATTGCGGTGCGGCTCGACACTTTGCAGCAGTGTCTTCATCCTCTCTTGCTCAATAACTGATGGACAATTTTTACCCCGTAATTGGGGCTTCACTTCGTCGAATCCCAATAAAATGATGCGTTTGCCATTTAAATAATAATAATAATGCGCGCTTGTAATTTATTGCAAATTTAGAAATCTGACACTGATGCAGGACGGATTGATTTATTGGCGTTTCTCATTAGTTTACATAATTCAGGGATGTCTGCGCGCGCGCGCGCGGCCGAGGTGAAAAATGTGTATACGCTAACGTATACGCTCTGGGCGGAAGAAAAGAAAATTCCCGCAGCAGTGGGTGATCATTCGCACGTGGCTTCCGATCCCCTACACTTTCCCTACTTACTTTGGGTCTGCGAAAAACGACTCGTGTCGAATCGACTCGATCGAGGCCTGTGATAATTAAGCCGTTCAATCGTCGATCCACTCCTCGGCCCCCCTCGAGCAAATACGGCGAAGCACTACGCAGAAGCGCGTGTTTCGAGAATAAGCGAGCGGGGGAGAGAAAGCAAGCGCTAATTTTCGTGCGATTTGTCTCGATCGGTGCGCGCGCGGTTGCATGTGCTCCCCTACACACTGTTTTGACTCGCAGGCCGGCTCTGACTTTATTGTGTCGTATTACCCACTCCGCGGGGAAGCGGGAGGGCGATGCATTGTGTATACGCCGGGGACACGCGAGATATGCGGTCTAATTCGTCGTAATAAAACGGACACACGCGATACCCGTCACGCGAGCACAATTTTCGTCGTCGCCGAATCGGATTCGCCGTCGGAAAATTACGCAAGAAAAATGCACTGCGGCGATTTTTCCTTGACCCCGATCGAGCCGACGCATCGTAAATTATCGCGCGCTTTTTAGAAAAAAATGTACCTCAAGCTCGCATACATGTCGCGTATACGTTATAGAGAGACGCCGCGAAATTCCCGCAAAGCGGAAAGGAACCTGCATAGATTATATAGCGTGCGCGTAGAACGAGCGAGCGCGAGAAATCGAAAGTACGCGAGCGTACGACGACGGCGGCGGTCGCGATTATTCCCGCGCCAGCAAAGCGGCGTTATTAATCATTTTACGAGCCGAAAGGCGAAACCGCGGCGAAATGCTCCACAACCGACACACGCTCGCCTGCAACAAAAGAACGAGAAAAAGAAGTGCAGCAACCGATGAAAATCGAGACCGCGAGGGCGCGAAATAAATTGACCCTAAAAACGCGCTCGACGTCGCAGAAAAGAGAGCCGGGAGTTGTAACAATGCTCGCGTTGTTCGCCGTCGCGGAATCGCAGAAATTGTTTTCGAGAAACGCGCTTAATATGCTAATGGAATTATCGGCGCGGCCCCGCGTATAATGGCATTCGAATTTGCGGGAAAACGCGTACAGCGCGCGGCTCGACTTATAATTGTGTTTACGCTTTTAACGCAATTAGTCTAATTGTCGCGGCTGCGCAATTTATTCATGGAGCTGTCCTGAAAAATTGCAAATTAGAATAAGGGATTCTCGCTGCGCACGGCAGCAAACAAAAAGGCGTCCCCAAGCTCGCGCGCGCAGAAGAGGGTCAGCAGCGCGTGCTGGTCAGCCGCGCGTTTACGAGGAATAAAATCGAAGGCGGCGGCGGCGGCGGCGGCGGCGGCACTTGTCAAAGGCTTTCTCCTCGCCTGCCCCGTGTTCTCGCGCGCTCGCGACAAAACAATGTAGCGTCGTCGCGCGGCAGAGCCGACTTTTCGTACACTCCGCTGCGCAAGCGCTCGCGCGCATTGTTTCGGATTTAATGCGCGTACGTGCCGAGTGCGACTTTCTCGCGACTTTTGTGCAGCGAGTGCATTATTCTGCAGCGAGCGCGCGCTCCGAGAGTTTTAATTTTGCATTGGAAATGGGCGCGCGGAGCTTTTTAATGATCGCATGCGGCTTGCGAGAGCGCGACGCGGGATTGTCTATTATGCTAATTTCCTGCTACATTCAGCTCGGTTGATTAATTTTTCTCCCTCTGCTGCACTCTCTTTCTCTATCTCACCGCTGCATGTTGTAGCCAAGTGAGATCACTGCTTCTATTGTTATTCTGTCCACCTTTACACGTATTGATGTTGATTGTGATTTGTGAGCCCGGAGACCGCATCTAATTTGCCACCTTGTTTGTTTGTTTTAGGTATGTATCGTAAACTTTTACTCACGAGCGTGACAAAGGTGGGATCGTCGGATATTCTTCGAAAAGGTATGGTTGATTGAGAGGGCTCGAACGAAAAAATGGGACCGCTTAAGAGACCGATGATCGATGATCCCCGGACGTTTATCAAGCGCGACGATCCCTGTACGCGGGATCATAATATCATCGTGGCGTCCCTTTTCACGCTGGCGCATCACTCGATACGAATAACGAGTGCAAATCGCGAACTTCTCTGAGCTACCGCACCTGCACGAGACCTGTATAAACAGCTATAGATCAAGTACCCCAGTAGTTGGTTGTCAACCCTACAATCAGAACATTACATCTCGAACTTTGCTATCGGAATTGAAACAACCTCGAACAAACCTCGAACGTTTTCAGCAATTTGCAAATAAGGCCACCGCCGCGTACTTACGCAATCCGTTCAGCCAGTACTATCGATACGAATCGATGACAAACGGCCGAGGAAGAGGAAACAAAAATGAAAATAAAAGGAGTGATCGAGGAGGAAGAAGAGCCAGCCGCGCGCGAGTGACGCGACGCACGTGCAGCGCGCAAAAATGTAAACCGCTGGCGTCGCGAGCGCGCGAAAGTGAGACTCGCACCTGGAAGCCATTACCCGGCTGGTTAACAGTTTCTGCGAGGGCGAGTGTGTAGCAGCACGTGCTCTCGCGCTCCCCTCGCCGCCGCTGCTATACTCTCATTCGTTATTCAGCCCCGGACCGGATCTCGTAACGAATTTTCTCGGAAGTTCAGCTTTTTCTCGCTCGATCCTCGTTTTTGTCCATTTTCGATCGCGCTGCACTGCGCAGCCACTTCGATATACGCACGAGCATCGGATCCGCCACGTGTGGTTCGCTCATCGCCCGCAAGAGACTGCAGCGAAGAAAGGAAGGAGAGAGGAGAATTGTTTGAAAGCCGCGACTTTGATCTCGGGGGCCCTCGCGCGTACACACGCGACTTTACGGCCGCGTCTGTGCAGCTCTCGGAATCAAGCTCAACGTTGAAAATCAATCAGCGCGAGTTTGATTTTTTTTCTCCAAAAAGTATCCGAGATCTTGCAATAACCGATGTAAAAGACGCTGAAATAAATCGCAACGTAGTAGGGGCTGCAGCTATATGCCCCCGCTCGCTCGCTCGAATCAATCAAGCCTCCTCAAAACTGCGCTGCAGCAGCGAGCCTCGGTCTCTCTCTCTCTCTCTCTCTCTCTCTCTCTCTCTCTCTCTCTCTCTCTCTCTCTCTCTCTCTCTCTCTAACC
This sequence comes from Nasonia vitripennis, assembly GCF_009193385.2. Classification (NCBI taxonomy): domain Eukaryota; kingdom Metazoa; phylum Arthropoda; class Insecta; order Hymenoptera; family Pteromalidae; genus Nasonia; species Nasonia vitripennis. The sequence goes on along the minus strand of NC_045759.1, from coordinate 12,506,908 downwards.
GAGCGATCAAGCCCCTTAACAAAGTCATTAAGGCCCCGCGAATCGATCGATCTCGCAAAAAGCCCGTGCGAGGGAGAGAGAGAGAGACAGCTGCAGCTCGGCCCCCGCCCCCCCCTCTCTCTCTCTCTCCCGCTCGTGCGTATAACGTCTATAGAGCGCGCGATACTAATGACCGGAGTTGGCTCGCCGGTAATGCGCGGGGCGGGCTCCGGGGCGCCTCCCTAATCAATTAATCAGCGAATCTTTTACCATGTTGTATTTTTCATTCGACGCTCGTAATCGTCGGGACTTGATTTCGGCTCGATCGGGAATTATTCAAATTCTGATGCATAGATTGACACGGCGCGTATGCGCGGATGGGCGTGTGGAAGACGCGAGCTCGCCGAGGAGGAGAGAAAAAGCGGGAAGGCAGAATAAAGAGGAGCTGCCTCGCTCAGTCTCGGAGCCGGGATCGTTTACACCCGCAGAACCGCGGTCGGCTTAATGCGCCTTGTGCCAGGCCAAGATCTATGGACTGGCCGTAGTTTATATGCTAATCCGTAAAGAGTGTTAAATACTCGATCATTTATCACTCCGTCGCTTCTCCGCAGCTCCTCTTCTCCTTCCTTCCGTGCGCCTTTCTTTCGCTTGCCCCTGCCTGCCTATACCCAGCTGGGCTCTCGCGTTTTCGCTGCTTCTATACCTTTTTACGGCGCCACTTCTTCTTCTCTCCTCGTCTCTCGTCGCGAGCCAGCGTAATTTTCCGGGCCGCGCGGACGGATTTACCTCTTTTTGTTTGCTCTTTAAATTTTCGCGGAAAGCCCGCGCAGCCAATTCCGCGGACGTCGATTCGCACAATAGAAGCGGGACCATTGATTTTTCCGCTCGCGGAGGACGTACAGCCCTCACACGCCCGCGCGTGCTTTACGAGCCGCGCTGCCGTTCGCTGATTTATCGAAAAAAAGCCGCCGGCTAATTGAAAACCGACGCGAGCGCGATTAATGCCGAGTTTAGGAAACGAGTGCGCGGTCAAAATCGTCGTCTCTCTCTCTCTCTCTCTCTCTCTCTCTCGCGCGCGCGTGCGCGCGCGAAAGTCCGAGCCGGAGATCGAGAGCCGGGCAGGCGTGAATCGCGCGCGCTTAATGGCTTTTAACGTTGAATGATTTATCGCGCGAGAGGGAAGGCGCGCCGCGCGCTGATATTGACATCGATTGCATTCGACTTTTTTACTGCTTCTCCTCTTCTTCTTCCCCTCCTCCTCCTTCTTTCCTCGAGAGCGACGACGTAAACCCGAGCGCTGCGGCTCCTTTTTTTTGCACTGTTCAAGGCGAGAGAAACCCCTTGAGACTCTCTCTCTCTCTCTCTCTCTCTCTCTCTCTCTCTCCGCAGTCCGCAGGGCTGGCCAATTTTTCGGGCGGTCACGAGCCGGAGAAAAAAATATCGATTTCCCCTAATAACAATAAACAATCGAGGCAGTCTCGCAGTGGCAGCTCCCAGGTATGCCTATAAGGCTTTATAGTCCGCTGCGGAGCGAGACTGCGAGCAAAGGTCAATAATGTAATTGAGGATTTACTGCCTGCTGCGGGGGTAGTAGTCGCCCCGGGCCCGGGAGAGCGTTTATGGGCGCCGACGATATTTTCGAGATTTACGATTGAAGGATGCGTTCTCGCGACGCCGACGCCGCGCGCGACTACTATACAAGCTCTCCCTCTCTGCTGGACTCCGAAGCGAGCGAGAGCCGCTCAATATTTATAAACACGTGAGCAATTTTCCTAATAGACGCGGTCGAATGCCCTCGCGCCTTCGCTCGGCTGTAATTTCGACGCTCGAGTCGCCGAAAGGAATGGGAGAAAAGTGCGCTGTAAAAATTTCCGCCACACAAATAAATCGAAAGTCAGCGGCTATATGGCCCGCCGACGATGCGCCGACGATGCGCCGTCGCAGATAAGCCGCAGCAGTGAAGGAAAGTCGCAGGACGCTCGTTCCTCCGCCTAAAAATTCGGTTTAATCAATACCGACGCATCGGACTCGCACCTTAGCTAAATTTAATTTGAAATGGACATTTCATCGAGCCGCGCATCGAGTCGGCCATTAAAATTCATAAGTTATGAGTGCCATTCGCGAATCGAACGAGATGCGAGACGCGAGATGAAGAGCCGAAAGGAGAGAAAAAAGACGCGGCATTCCAAAGGGCTGCGCGCAGGCTCGCTCTCGCTCCGGGCGAAATTTTAAGTAGCCGATATGCGCGCCGCGCACTCGCACGCACTTGTAAACAAGCCCGGTTTATTCTCCATAAATTAGCGAGACTTGTGCCGCTGCGATATAATATAACGGCGGCGGGGGAGGGTATATAGGTATAGGTACGGCCTTATAGACGAAAATCTCGGGAAAAAGTCATCGGTCACGGATGAATCGGCCTAATGGCAGGACCCTCTGCGCTTGTTTTCATTGGCCGCGCACCGCCGGCATTGTTTACCTGCGCGCATCCGAGACTCGCAAAAATAATTTGACTCTGACCTCCTTCTTTACACGTCGTGGCGGATCGCTATTGATACAGCGGGCGCCGTCGTCGAGCGTCTTATCAGGCCGGCAAAAGTCCGCGGTTACATTCCTAATCGGCGAGCGCAGGGCGAAGGAGAGCGAGAGAAAGAGATGGGGGGGGGGGGGTTAATACGAGGCTCGAGCGCTCTAGTCTGTCCCTTATTATCCAGCCTTGAGCTTGATTAATTGCACCCTGACCGTACTAAAGCCCATTTTCTTGCCGCACTCTCTCTCTCTCTCTCTCCCGTCCTCTTCTTCTCCCTCTCCCGGCTCACTCGACGCAGCCGACTATTTTTCTTCCTCCACTTTATTATTGACAGATGTTCGTTGATGTTGAGCGGACTTTTGTTTGTATTTATATTCTCGGGCCGCGCGAGCGCAGTGGAAGGTAGGAAATGTGCCGATATATCGAAGTTAGCATCGACGAACGGGCGCACGAACGAATATAAGCGCTGAGGGATTCCCGCGTCAGGTATAAATCCGGACACCAAGAGGTTTCTAATCCCGCGGGAGAAACGAAGATGCGCCTCTCTTCCGCTGCAGCCCGTGACCGTGCGTAGCTCTGGAAATCGAAAAATATTTGCGCATGGGCTGCCTTTTTCCAAGCAATTCTGCATTGTAATCGGCTTTGCCATCGGTTCGCCCTAACTGGATTCTAATCGCCACCCATGCGAGAGACGGGATAATTTGCATTTGCATTTGCAGCGGCGGCGGCGGCGGCGGCGGCGGCGGCGGCGGCGACGCTGGCCGGGCTAATGAGGCTCGTTCCTTAATCGGGAAGTTATGCTATTAGCCGGCTATGCGGATACAGGTATACAGACTGCCTTAATTGCGGACTTATTACCGCTGTCGGTAATGCCAGCGTATAAATAAGAAGTCTAGGGGGGAATCGATCGTCAACGCTTGTATATTTTCGAACGTGACTCAGGCAGTTTGGTGAATCAAACGGCGATCGTTGCGTTGGCAGGAGGACCGCGATAGATGCGAGACCCCCCGGGGCTCGAACGGCGCAGATTCCGCCGCCGAGATTCGAGAAAGGCAGGCAGAGGGGTGGACAATCGAAAGCCAATGCGGGCGCCAGTGCGATTTCCCTACGAATTTTTCGGGCGTGTCTAGAGGGAAAATTTGCCGTGCTGTATACAGTGTATACCATTATGCGGCTACGAGCGAGAGAGGAAAGGACGGCCGCATGGTGGGGGATATCGTGCCCTTGGTGGGGATCTGTCTCTCTCTTTCTCTACCCCATGCGGAGAGAGCAGAAGAAGGAAGGAGAGATAGACTAGAGAGAGAGAGAGAGAGAGAGAGAGAGAGAGAGAGAGAGAGAGAGAGAGAGAGAGAGAGAGAGAGAGAGAGGAGAAGGAGGAGGAGGATAGGACGGGCGAACCCTCGGGGGCTCGAAGAATTCCGAGCCGAGAAGGACAAGCCAGTGTCGAATGGTCTCGGCCAATGCTATAACGCACGCACGCTCCGAGAAACCACGCCGGTGACTGAGGCGAGCGCGCGCGCAGCAACGCTTCTTCCTTCCTTCCTTCCTCTCTCTCTCTCTCTCTCTCTCTCTCTCTCTCTCTCTCTTCTCTTTCCTCCGCGTATCCTCCGCGAGTTCTCCGCCGCGCGGGCAACCCTTTCCCGCACACGGCGCACCGAGAGAGAAAGAGCAGACGACGCGCGCGGATGTGGCCGTGCCGCGCAGTACCCAGAGGACGAAACAGCCGCGCGTGTGCAGTGTGTAGTCGTATAGCCGTATAGTGCCCTGTGATCGAGACTGAGTGCAACCAAGGTCCCGGTACAAGATGTTCCAAATGGACCCAGCGGTGCAGGAGAAGATGTTCCAGTCCTCCGACAGCTGGGACGACGAGGGACTCAACAAGAGCGGAAGCGTCAACGGCTCGAGCGCCAAGAGCTCCGGCTTCGGCGACTCGACTATGAGTTTGCTCAGCAAGGTCTGTACTACATCCGTCTTCTTCTCGATATCTCGATATATCGAGTGTGGCCTTTATCGCACTTGTCAAACTTGTAATTTTATCGAACCGTCCGGCGATAAAAGGCTTCCATTCAAGTTCAGCCGCGATAAGCCAGCGTATCTGTAATGTATAGGTATGCAGAGAAACACAACAAGGCCGAAATAGAATAGGCGGCGGCTTTCGGCCCGGGGGAGCCGAAAAAAGTAATAACGGCGGCTGCAAGAAACGAGAAACGAGAAACGAGAAACGAGATCGTAACCGACGCGCGTTATAAAAATTTTTACGGAGCCGCAGCCTCATTTATATGTTAAGCGCGCCAGCTCGTACGAGATTTCGCCGCTTTTTCTGCTGCTCGCGGCGCGCACGAGTCTATTAAAAGACTCCCTTTTATTTCCCGGATTATGACTGTTTAACGAGCGATACGAGAGAGCCGAGTCGATAGGCGCGACTCTTCTTCGAACCTGCATGAAAAATTGAGATGTTTGTGTATTACGACGGGACGACAGGCAGCACGTTAAACACGCGTCCGAGGAGTCTCCCTGCTCGATTTCTCAATCCAGAAGACGTTTCCGAGAACGGCTTCGATATTTCCCTAATACCGCCAAATTGCATCGCGCTCGCCCGAGCGTCTTCAAGGCCGCCTGTACATTTGTTCACGTTCGCAAGTGCGCGTCTGGGAGGAGGAGAGAGAAGGAGAGACGCGCAAAGGCTGCAGCCCTCTCTTCCTTTTCAGCGGGGTGCCAAGGCCTGCTATGCGTAGCTGCTCGGAAGCGCCTCGTTTATAGGGATTCCGGAGATGACCGACGCCGCCAAGGGAGAGGGCCTTGTTTATTCGGCGGAGCTTCGCATCGGAATTCTTCCGCAAGATCTAATCGCAGAACAGCGAGCACACCGCTAGCGTAGACTGTCGATGCACGACGCCGCGAACGGACTCGGCTATCGAATTTTTTCCGGCTTATCGGAATCTCTCGGGAAAAAAGGGCGCGATAGTGTAAAGCCGATTATTTCCGAGGCGTTTTATCGCTCGAGATATACCGCCGCCGCCGCTGCGCCAGCGAGAGAGAGAGAGAGAGAGAGAGAGACTTAACGGCTGCGCGAGATTTAAATAACCCGATGATCCGCGCTGCCGAAAATTGAATCGAGCGACTATGTGTGCGCGTTGGAAAATAACAATCGAGCGCGCGCTCGCGACTACTCTCCAAAAATAATACGCGCGCGCTTATAAGACGCTCTTGGAGCCTCACCAAAAATTGCGATCCCCGAGCCTGATATCAACGCGCGAATCTGTGTCAGAGATGAGTGGTGGACGCGACGGGCGACAAAGCGACTGTCCTCGCGCTAACAAGGGCGGTGGGGACGAAAACGAGCTTATCGCCGACGATGGCGAGGTAATCGAGAGGCGATTCGCCTCGGGCGCTGGCGCGCTCTGCAATTACACGCTGCCGGTCTAATTCTAGTTTTATCGCGCGCCGCTTGCATAAGTACAGCGAACCGCCGAGAATTTCTCGGGAACATTTTGGCTCGGCTTCGGGCCAACTCCACACGCGCGCAGTTTCCGAGCGATGCATATTTAGTAGAGCCCGCGGGAGAGCCGGCGCGAGATAGCAGCTATGCATGCGCGATGGTATCGCGTGCCGAACGCGATATCCGTTACGCGATTTCTTCGCCACAGCGGAGCCGCATTATCGATTCGAAAAATGCCCCCACGGATCTGCGCAACTGTACGCACACTGCGCGTGCATTCCCACGGCGAGTTTGATAGGTTAGGGTGCAAGCGGGTGCAAGCGGGTGCAAGCGGGTGCAAGCGGTTCTCCTCTTCCTCCGTAATACTAATAGTCCGCAAGTACGCGGGAGCCCGGCGTTTCTTTATTAATACGGTACAGCGCAATTGCAATTGCTTTCATTGCATGTCTTAACGGGCGAAATCGCTTCTGGAATTAAATAAATAGTTACCTGCACTCGCAATAGAGTAATTGCGAGATCGCGCGCAGACGTGCAATTGAAATACTCGAACTTTGCGCCTCGTCGACCACTCGTGCATTATAATCGCGCGCCGCGTATGCAAAATACTCGGAAAAATAGAGTTATGGTAATATCGAGAGCGCATTGTCGCGCGTTTTGAAATTCAAATATGGCGCGCGCGTCAAAGGATGTATCCAAGGGCTCATCATCATGTCAATCGCTATTCAAATCCGAGAGCCTGCACAATAGAAAATCTCGTGCATTATACGTCGCGTCCTGCTCAAAAAAGAGCGGAAAAAACACGTGTATATAGGGTTGAAAGAGAGAACGAGCGACTAGTCGGCCGTGCGCTCCTGGGTAATTGGTCGTCGCGCGCGCATTTAAATATCAATCTTCTCTCGCTCGGACGCGGAGGGTCATTATCGAAGGGTTCGGCAGATGAACTCGTGGCTCGTTTGCGTATCTAAGGGCGCGCGAGTCGTTAAGGCCGCTTTGCCGCTCATGTGTGATGCGGATCTCTCGAGCGTTCACGCGTACGTGCGGTCCGAAACGCTATTTTCCCGCGTAGAAAAAAATTAACGCGCGCGCGTGTGTGCGCAGAGAATCACGGATTCGACCGAGAGCTGAAAGAGATAAGAGAGAGGGGGGGAGGGGGGGGGCTGCCCGGACAAATAGAAACGTTCCCCCGCCGCGGCTGCCTGCGAGAGTTTCTCGGCTACATAACGCTGTCGTGTAAACACGCGCTAACTGCCTGCTGCCGCTCTTCTCTCTTTCTCTTTTTCCCGCTTCGCCTCGGTCTCTCGCGCAGTCTCCCGACTCGCCTGCGGCCAATTTTATCGAAATCGGATTTTTGAGCCAAGATCGCGGCCGGCGCCGGTACCCGGTGTGCCGCGCAGCTTCGCAGGAATCTCGAGGCGCGCGCTGCACCGGGCTTGATTAAGCGCGCAAACAGCGCGAGTCTTCCCATCCCGAGCGCGCGCGCGCGCGCCCGCGATTCGTGGAAGGAGCCTCGCCTCACCGGTCTCGCCGCTCGGCGGGGATCGAGCAAACAGCCGAGCGAAACGATGAACCGCCGACGACGTGTGTGTGCGCGCTCGATTAGCGCGCGGGTGCGACTTGTTTCGCTTCCTCGTTAATAAGGGAGGAGATGCCTCGGGCTCGCTCCGGCCTTTTTCCTTCTCTCTCCCTCTGCAGCCGATTTCACCGATCGATGCGCGCCGAGCGACTGCATGCGGCCGTAGAGTCCGAGGGAGACAATGACGTCGCTGTGCGGATAACGCGTGGGAGCGCTGCGCACAAGTGACTGCGAATCGCTCCTTTTTTCGCTGGCTGCTATCCACATAGCTCGCGTGGGAAGCGCGCTGGCTCGCGCGTCTGCGCCCTTTGTCTGCCGCTTCCGAAGAGCCTGCAGAAGAAGCCTCGCCGAGCTCGCGTATAGCCGACAGGCAATTTTTGCACATCGCGTCGCGGTAATGTGTGTATCAAGATATCTCGCCGACGATGAATCAAACGAGCGCCTGAGTTACGGCCCCGCGCGCTGTATTCAAAATACATCGGCTAATTTACAATCATCGTCGCGCTCGAAAATGATTTTTCCCCCTCCGCTGCAGGCACGGGACATTAATACCCGAGCGAGCATACAAGAGAGAGAGAGAGAGAGAGAGAGAGAGAGAAACTCGGACGTAGAGCATAATAGTTTATAGCTGCGCGAGATTCGATTGCATCTCGTCGCGAGCGCGCGCGAGATAAACCTCTCGCGGTTATTTATGCCTTGATTTATTACGATCGAGCGGCCGAGCAGGTACGAGCGCAGAGCGAGAGCCGAGAACTGAGAAGAGCATCGGGACATTTGATTCGAATAAGTGCGCGCAAGCCAGCCGTACAAAAGGTGCGCAAAATCCAGACTGCTCGATCGCCCTGTGCATCATGATAAATGTGAGAACTGAATGAATCTCTCGATCGCTAACAAACTCTCTCTCCTTCGACGATAATTTTATATTCCATCAGCTCGCCAACGGGCCGTTGTATGCGCGCGCGAGAGATGTGAGTAATTCGATCGAGCGGAATAAAAGCTCGTTTTATTTCGCGCGCGAGCGCGGCGTCGATTTATCGAGCCAGCTCTCTCTCGCGAGATGAATAATGCCCCTCTCCCTCGGGCCCGCCGCTCCTCGCCTTCCTTTTCTCCTTTTTAATTCGCGCCGCCGAGTCCCTCTTCATTTCATTAATTATCATTTCGTTCGCGAGCTGAGGAATCGACGACGATCGCTCAGCGCTGCGCCGAGAAGGTGTGGATATTAATTTGCGCGAGTGTAATTTCATCTCTCGCATCATTTGATCGCTAATCGATAAGTCCGCGGAGCCTCGTGCGCGAAAAACGTCTCTCAATACCGAGAAACTCGGCGCAACGGAACCGCGCAAAACAGCCGCTATCGGGCAGCTCAAAACCGGAAAGCCCTCGTGGAAGCGCGCAGAAGAAAATAACGACAACAATAGAATGAACTTAGATTGAAGTCGGTCGCAGTAGAGTGAGCGCCTCTCCGCTGCGGAACCTTCATTGTTCTCCCTTCGGCGCAAGGCGGCGGCATTATAATACGCGGCGGCGGCGGCGGCGGCGGCGGCGGCGGCTCTTCTTTTCTCGCGAGCGCGCGCGAAAATTGAAAATTTTACGAGCGGGATTTGCATCGCCGACTCGACTGCGATCGCGCTGATTGATTTTCGCTTTTTGCTAATCCCTCGGGGACCTCTCGTCTGCTACAGGTACGTACCGAAAAGAGTCCAACTTGTCTGTGCGCAGACGTGAGTAGTGTGTGGACGAAAGAGCTTTGTGTGCGATGAGAGGGTCCACTGCTCTGCGGTGTGTATCGAATGAGAGCCGGCTCTAACAGCCGTCAATTATCGGCTGCGCAGCGTCTAGCAGCGGGAGAAAGCACTTGGGGATCGATCTCCCGGCGCGCGCCGGAACACATACACACACACACACACACACACACAAACGCGCGCGCGAGTGAATTATAGACACACGTTATAAAGTAGGCGATTTGCTCTCGAGAGCTCGCCTTTCCACGCCGCGGAGAGAAAGCGCGCGATATTACCTTCGCAAATTATCGCATTCTCGAAAGGTCATGAAGGCGCGCTCGAAGAATCGCGCGTCGCATGTACACGACACGTAGAAAGTTTGGAAAAGCACGCGCATATAAAATTGAAAATTAGCCGATAAGCGCGGCGCTGCGATAAGCTAATTCTACCGCGCGCCCGCAGACCGGTACTCCCATATTCGCGAATGCGTAATGTTATTATTGTAACTACGCGTGTTTTTCGAATTTGTGGGGATTTACGCCTCGTGCTCGAATTGAAAGAGGCCTCTCTATCGATAAGATAAGCCCGCCTCGTCGAATATTCCGTCGAATGTATAATATTACGCCGTGCGCGATGTTCCATGAGTCAGCCGTGTACTCGTGAAAAAAATTACTCAGCGCGCGCATTAGTCAATCCAGGCAGCCGAGCACAGTCACGGCGCGCACTAAATGGCCGCGTGAAAAAGAAACTAATCACGCGCGCTCGCGCGCAGTTTTATTCATGAGGAAATAAGCCTAGAAAGCGGCGGCGGCGGCAGACGCGGCTGCTGATCAATTAGTATCCCCGCTGCAGCCCGGCTGGCTCTCTCGCCGAGGCCGTTATTTCGCGCGGGCCGCGTAAAAGAAGAGGTAAACACACGAGTCCGAGAGCTGACGCTGTAGAAAGAAAACGAGATGGAGAGAGAGAGAGAGAGAGAGAGAGAGAGAGAGAGAGAGAGAGAGAGAGAGAGAGAGAGAGAGAGAGAGAGGCGGAGGCGGGGAGAGAACGAGTTAGCGGGGTATTTTTGGAAACGTGCTAATTGAAAGAGATTGAGCGTGTACCGGGGGTAATACAAGCCGCTCTCGTGCTCACCTACCGCGCTGTACGCAAGGATAGTGCGCACTTTTGCTGATGGTGGCGCGTGTGATTCAATATTTCCAGCTAAGCTTTAATTTAATTAATTTTATTCGAGACGCTTCGCAAAAGGCTGGTCGAAACTTTAGTTCAAGCACTAGACGCGACAAACGAACAACGGACGAGACTACAAAGACTGAGACTACATGTCTGCCTATCGGAGACAACTGGGCTATACTTCACAGCCCTTCTCATGCATAAAATTGTTAATATGCGAGAGCCCAGTTACCTGGCTGAATTATTTACTAAGCGCGAGCTCTGATCCTTAGCCATAAGTATTTATCTATGCGACAGCTGGCCAATAGTGGCCACACCAAAAGTTTTATTCGACTGTGACGCGAGCTGATATCGCATAAATTCTCTATAGGGCTAGTCAAAACCAAAAATATTGTTTTGTGATATATTTTATTTGTATGCGATCTTACCGCAATCTGTGATATACCTCATTTTAAGTTTATTGGTATAATGTATTCTACCAGTATTAGCAATATTCGCATTTCAGTATTCGTCAGAAATCATTGTCATTTTCTACTTTATAAGTTTGTAAGTTATGTATTTATTATGTATGTATTATTTTGCCATAGTGCGAATAAAGCCCTATCTATCTATTTATCTATCTCTCTCTCGGATATAGGGATTTTGTCGGGGCTATAAAAAAATGAACTTTGCCAAATTTCGAGAGAGCTTGCAAGCACACAATGCCGGGCGAAAGCGTGTCGAGGGCGACGACACCCGCGCAGCCAAAAATTTGATTGCCCCCTCCCGGCAGGGAAGCCTCGAAAATAGCGCGTTCCGCGAACGCCGGTATGGCCGTTAGATATAAAGGCCGCGGCGCAGCGAGTCGTCGCTCGCGGAATGCCCCGACGACGCCTAGATTCGATTTGTCATGTCGCATCGTCGTCTCGTTTCGGAGTGTATAAACCTCTCCTCGGTCCTTTTGCTTCTCGGCTCTCGCTTCTCGCTTCTCGGCGGCGGCGGCATTATATTCTCGTAGCAGCAGGCGATTCGGGCTCGACAGCTCGTTTGCGCGGACTCTTGTCTCTTAATCTCGACTTAATTATCCCACTGGCGGGAGCGCGGATGAACCGCGGGCTATTTTCGATCGGTTTTTTCCCCGCCGTGTTGTTCGCGCGCAAAGTTTTCCGAAATGCGCGCGCCTTACATTGTGTGCGCCTGTATGCAGCCGCTGGCGTTTCAATTAGCCTAATGGCCCATAACTTTTTGACGTTTGCTAAAAGCCGCGCATAAAATTTTATTGCACCGAACGCTGTCTCTCTCTCTCTCTCTCTCTCTCTCTCTCTCTCGCGTGCAACGAGTTTATTAGAGACGGCGCCGTTAATTGCTTGTATATTTTCGGAGGGCAAAAATCCGATCAACAAACAGCGGCCAAGAGCCGAAGCAACGTGATTTCGCGCGATAATCAAAATATTGCCCGGCGCATCTCGCGCTCAGCGCGCGTTGGCTGCAGTTGGCGCGACGCCAGGCTCGTTTTGCGGAGGCAATAACGCATGTCCTTGTTACACCTCGGCGAGCGGCGAGCGCACTTTGTACCCGCTCGCCGCGTACAAAGTCGTCCGCGCGCGCGGATCGCATATTACAAGCCGCCGCGTTTATTGCACCTACTCCGAAAGGCCGGAATGCCCCGCCGCTCGTAGACTGCCGGATTTGTCGTGGCATCAATTACGCCGCGATATTTCTAATCGAAATCTCAATCTTGCTTTTCATTGCCCGCAAACGAGGCGGACGCGCGGGCTCGTGTTTTAGGCCGCCGGATTAGCCATAATATCGGAGCGGGAGGGACTTAATATTCCCGCGTCTAGTCGCTGGAAATCCGGCCTGCGGTCGGTGTAACACGAAAGAAGCAGAAAAGCGCACAGACGGCGGCTCAGCCCGAGAGAAATCCCCGGACAATTCCGCGTCGTCGTATCTGGCGACCTCATCTGGGATTAGCTCTCGAGCGGCTTATCCGCGCTCGATACATCCGATTGATTTGAGCGCGCCGGCTGCATCGTCGTCGCCGCCGCCGCCTCCACGGCTGCGGGAAGAAAGCCGGCATTGTTCTTTGCGGACTCGCAATTATCGCTCTCGAATCGAATCCTCCGCTGGGCCGCGAAGAAGGATTGCTATAACGCCGCTGCACGCGATGGGGGAAGAGCGAGCGAATGGTTTTGGGCTCTTTTATAGCCTTCTCGAGGACGGCCGTTTTTGCCGTTCAGTGGCAGTCGATGAGATGAATGAAAACCGAGTATAGGCCGCTGGTGAGACTGAATGATCGAATTGCGCAAGAAAGGGTTAATGCCTCCGTTTTTTTGCTGCCTTTGCTGCTGCGCCGGCGCAGGTAGTTTTACGCTCCCAGCAGCAGGCCGATCGTTTTCTCGGGCTCCGGCCTATTTATTTTAAGCGGTTTCGCGTGATATTATATAGCCCGAGGATGTTTAGGCGACTGTTTGCAAGCCTTTACCTCGCTATAAGCCGTAAAGACGAGCGATTCCGCTCGACGACTGCGACGAAAGCGGTGTTTAAGAGGAGCCGAGCTCGGGGGGAAAAGTCCCGATAAACTGCTCGAAGCACTGGCATTACGGCCGAAAACCACCACGGAAGCTGCACGCGAGAGCTTTCGGACAAAGGGCCACTCCCGCACTGCGGGCGATGCGATCGATAGCTCGCGGGCACAGCGCAGTGCAGCAAGCGCGGGATCGAGGCAGCGAGTGCGCAAACACGCCGGCGGGCCGTATACGGGCGGGGATAAAATTTGCATGCGCGAGCGCAACAACGCCGCATTATCTCCCGCGGGGAGGAAATGGAATCGCGCTCGGGCATTAAAAGGAGGGCGAAAAAAGTCGAAAATTAAAAAAAAATCCCACGAGGTCAGAGAAGCCGTGTGGTAGTGAGCATGAAGCACGCTCGGAGAGGCTCGAGCGCGCATAATGATGATAATTACGCGGGGCTCGCGATCTTTAATGCCGCGCGCGCTCGCTGTACGTAATGGCGGTATAACGCGGGCCGCTATTATGGCGCTCGTATAACCCCGCGCAGGATCTTGATATCCCCACTGTTCGCTCTCTCTCTCTCTCTCTCTCTCTCTCTCTCTCTCTCTCTCTCTCTCTCTCGAGCTGCTGCTGCTGCTGCTCTGCGCCGCAGTTTATACGACGTGTATGTGTGCAGTGCGCGGCGTTTTATGCGCGCGAGCGAGCGAGGGAGCGTGTGTGGGCAAAAGGGCCCTGCGGTTGGCTGCGCGGCCAATGTGCACTCGGCGAATGGGACGAGTGATTTCCGAGCTATGGCCAAAGATGTTGCGGCGCGCTTGTCGTCGTGCTGTAATTCACCGAGTTGTTGCCCGCGTCGTCCTCGCGGCTCGTCCTCCTCCCCGTCGCTGCAGCCGCCGATAAAGCCGGGCTTTACGAGCCGCGCTTGTTTGCCCCGGAGACGATAATACTCTCGGCTGCGGAGAGGCCGAATGATACTTTTATGGAATCGTCGCCGCGGGCTGCGCTCGGCCGCGATAATATGCAAAGCTAGCGCTGCCCGTGTCGCTGAACTCCGCGAGCGCGGTGCCCCTACCTTACTATCGAACCTCTGCAGATGCGCGCGTGCATTGTGCTTCCGCTCGTAAAATGTATAAGGTAAAATCGCAGCCGCCGCCGGAAGTATCCTTTCTCCACTTTCTGACCCTCTTCTCGCGAAATTCGCCGGTAATTGCGCGCTGGCTGCCCCGGGCCGGTACATTGTATTTTCGGCAGGTTTTTTGCGGCCGAGCGAGCGTTCTCAGGCCGCGCGGGCGCGGAGATTCCTGCGGCTTTCGCTCGACATATGCGCGCTTTCGGGGGTTCATCGCGCCTACGAGAGGGGAGAAAATCAAAGCGATCCGCGCTGTATACTGTATAGAGCCGGTGTGGCTCCTCGGGCAGCCACCATTTTGCCCGGCGGCAGCAATGAAAAGCCTATCCGCGCGCAGGCGCGCTATCGGCCGCGCGAGATCTCCCGGGACGCTGCAATTTGCGACGCGCGCTATCGGCACTCGTTATCAGCCGGAAGAGCTGAGCGAGCGACGGGCGCAGACCGGCTGCGCGCTAGATTGAGATAGGAGCCTGCAAAAGAGCGCGCATCGATAATTATTGCGCGCACTCGTAAAGGGCACTTCTTTTTTCTGCTCTATCACTGCGTATATACACTTGGAGCCCCCGCACGGCCGCGGAAAATAACAGAAAGCCAGCGATTCGCATGTAATCCCAGGCAGGACTTTCACGGAATTCCGCGATTTGCATACGCATTGGCCGCGCGCAATGGAAAAGAAAGCGCACGCGGGGACTTATCAAGAGCGATCTGCCGGCGCGCGGAAGGAGGGAACGTTTTTAACGCTTATTATCCGCGCGATTTTGCCTGAAAATATCAATTCAAGCGCCGCTGCCGCGCTGCTTTGCATATTTACGATTGCACTCGAGCGCGAGCGATAAGAGCCGCACTTTTTCGCGCGCGTGAGCCAAGCTGGGAAGGAACGCGGAACGACGACGAGTAATAAGCGCCGCAGCGAATATCATCCGGCTGGCCAGTTGTTTAACGGCGCGGGAGCACGTTCGCCAGCTCCTTCTTTTAGATTTTCTCTCTCTCTCTCCCTCTCTCTCTCTCTCTCTCTCTCTCTCTCTCTCTCTCTGAGAGAGAGCCTCGCATTCTTCCGTCCGCGATATGCGGGCCTTTATTCAGCTCTCTCGCAGGCTCGCAGGAGAGCAAGTGCGCGCGTGTGGATAAAACAAAAGAAGGGGCGGAGTCACCTCTCTGGCTCTGCTTTTGTGCTCCGCAATCAATAGCAGCAGCTCGCCTTAATGGAGCACTGCTTGCATTCGGCTGAGAGAGGGAGATTTCTGCGCGGAAAAAAGGCAGTCCGATTCCGCGCGCGACTTAACGAGCGCCGGGAAAGGTCCGAGGCGTGTGTGCATTTATGAAAAGCAGCGATCCGAGCGAGTCCGGCTAATTGCCCGCTAGCTCTGATCGATTCGAGCGATAATTATTCGGAGCGTCGAGGGACTGGAGGCGCCGGCGGTTTAAAGCGCATTAGTGTATACCGAGCGCCGCTGATTGAGCGAAGGTGGGAGGCGCTCCGCATACAATTTTTTTTTCCCTCATTCGGCGCCCGAAAATATTCCTCGGCGATGGACGATGGCGTCATTGCGCGTAACGTCCACGAGCGCACAGAGTCGAGGCGTGGGCCGGGGTCAGGTATCTCGGCATTATAAAAGCAATTAGACGCGCGGCGCAGAGCGTGCGCATGAGGTATAACAAATATGATAATACAACGGCTTAGCTACACGCCCGAGGCGCAGCTCTCTGCTCCCTCTGCTCCCTTTTCTCCACTCGACTCGGCTCGGCTCGCGAGCAGTCGAGCAGGGGGGCAGGTTAAGCGTTAAACGCTATCATTAATAATCGGGGCCCCGACTAATCTCCCTGTTGTCGCTATGAGCGCACTAATTTTCTCTCTTCCGTTTTTCATTGCCACCACTCGATACGACGACGCTAACTCGGCTTTCGCTCATTCTGTTGCAGTTGTACGAAATAAACGACGACCCCAAGAGGAAGGAGTTCCTCGATGACCTGTTCAGCTTCATGCAGAAGCGAGGTGAGTACTTGACATTTTATTCCCCTATTCTCGACGTGCAACAGCGACTTACCGTCCGGCGAGCCCGCGCGACAAGCGGACAATAAAACTCGCCGCCGCCGCCGCCGCCGCCACCGCCGCACGTGCTTATCACACCTGGATTCCTCCCGAGCGATCCCGTCGGTGTAATGCTTAAAATGCGTCCCGCGCCGCTGGCTTTCTATTCGCCGCGCGCGGAACAAGAAATGCCTTTCAAAGCACACAGGCGCAGCATTACGTTATACGGCTTTTAATCATTCGTCAATTAGCCGAGGCAGCGAATTAGCATAGCGAGCGCGACGCGATGCCGGCGGAAATAAGTTCGGTTCACATCCTCCTTATCGAGCGCGCCTTGCGCAATTCTCACGCGCGCAGATGTCCTCCGGTGCGCGGCATGCGGGCCTCGCGGAAGCGCGCACGTGCGTCTCTCATTCGCGGCCGTTTACTCTCTGCAAGGTATCTGCGAATCTCGTGTTAGGAAGGTAGCCAGGTCTGTAGGCCGCGGTGCCTCGAACATTGCTTTTACTTTCGACTTATAGACTTATGTGACCCTTCCTTATCAATAACGAAACCTAAAACCTCAATTTTATCTTTCATAAAATCACATTTATGTCGGTTTAATCGTAAGCCGCGTTCTATTAATCGTTTACATACTTCTCTTAAATTTACCCGTGACAAATATATTGACTTTGTATTTGAAATGCCTTGTATACATTCCTCTATTATTGTTTGGAATTTACTTGGAGCAACCGTGATGTACCTTCCGGCAATTTTGTATATCTGAATAAGCCCGCATGCGTTGTGATAGTCAGATATTTTCGCGATTCTTCTGCTACTGGTATTTGCATGTAAGCGCGAGGCAAATCTAATTGAGAGTACTTAGGTCCGCCCTGTAATACTTCGAATATGTCGTTAATTCGCGGAAACGATCTCTTAGTTATTATTAAGTGGTGGTTCAAAGTTATTTTGAAATGGCGTCACCCACTCGCTTGCATCTACTCTTTCTACGTGATCAGCTTTTTCTAAACGCGAAAGCTACATGTGTTGCTCCAAGTGCCACAGACTCAGTACCTGGGTGAACGTGTAACGTTATTTCATGACGATTATGTATATATATATATATATATATATATATATATATATATATATATATATATATAAGCCTGGCGTGTCGCTGAATAATTCTTCGAATTCTGCTAAGATTCGCTCTCCGACGTTGTTCGTGTTTATATTTAACATCAGGTTTTGCCCTGATACAGTAATGTCGGGTTTTCCTTGAATTTTCAACGGCCAAAGCCCGAATTCTGAAAGCCATTGTCGGCCGATTAGTGGAACTTTTTCACTTTTCAAAACTAAGCAATTCATTCTTTTTGTCATGTTATTCAGCGATACGTTTAATGTCTTTTAATTGGCCCCGTGGCTCCATTCTATTTATATTCTATACATCTTCATACCCGAGTAAGTTTATATGCGCTTTAGTAACCTTGAGATTTCTAAAGTTCTTTTCTACAAAACCTTCCGACATTACTGTATAATGTGTGCCCGAATCGATGCGTACATTAATATACATGGGACCTGCTACTGATCTATTCTTCGTGTAATTAAGTTGAGCATTCGCGGTACCTGTTGCTCGTCGCCGTTGCTGAGAAGGAATTTGTTTGCTGATTTCTGCTTCCTGATGCAGGCTCCCTCCATATGTCCCTTTATCTTGCCGAAATTGCAGGTCAGGCCTCGATATCTGCACTCCTTTGTAGGATGACCTGTGTTTGTCGCCCTTCGTATGCGTCTTTGTGGCCTTGATCTCGTCGTACATTGGGTTTGTCCTTCTGATTGTCTAATTTATAATTTTTGTTAGCCAGAGTCTTCATTACACTTGCCGCGATTTTCATAGCGTTTTCTCTCGCTGTGGCCTCTTTCAACGCTGTATCGAACGTGAGATCGGTCAGTTTCATCCGACTCTTGTTTAGTCCTATTGAATGTGCAGCGCTCCATCACCTCTGATGGTATGGGTTTCAAGTGTTCCCCTTAAGAAGCTTCGCCAAATCGTCGTATGATTTCTCTGCCGGGTTCGCGGGCACGCAGAGATTCTTGAATAACTTATACGTGTCCTCGTCGCAGTGTGCGCAGGAGATGCGCTCTTTTTATGTCCGGAGTAGTTTTCCGTTGCTGTTGCTGCTTCCTTGACCACCCCTGTTTTTGCGTTGTCGACGTCTCGACCGATCTCAACTCGTACCAGTGTGAGTGTAGTGTGTCTCTGGAGCTGGTGCCTTCTACCTCGAACCCTCTTTTTATCAGCTCGTCGATTATCTCCTGTTATTTGGTTTTTTAAGGTGGTAAGCTTCATTCAACGTACGTTAGCCTCGTGCTCTTGCCCGGATCTGATTTGGTTTCGCTGATCGAGATCTAACCGTTGGAGAGAAAATGTCGGTCCGTCGCGCGTCGGTTTCGTTGTTGTGCTTTTCCCCAAAATGGCGTAGTGCTCGTTCGTATTGTCGAAACTCCGCAGCTGGTCGCTTGCCGCAGCTTCCTTGACGAATATTCGCTGGTAATCCTCGTCGCCAATCGGCAAGGCATCACGGTCTTGCGTGGGTTCTGCGAATCTCGCGTTAGGAAGGTAGCCAGTTTTTGTTAACTGTACTTATTTGTAAACTGGACTCGCCACATCTTGTCGCTTAATATCATCACGCATACATGGCACTCTCGATCTCTCGCCGGGACGTTGTCAATGCGACAATTCAAGGCATTCGTCAAACGCGTCGGCAGCCGCGCGGATAAGCCGGCTGCATCAATTAGACTGTGCGCGCGAGTGTATCGAGTTTCAATAAGACTGCGCGCGCTGCTCGCACTAGCCCCATAAATAATGCGCCGCTGCCGCGAATTTCAAATAAATATCTCGCCTGCTCCGGGAACCGTTCATCACTCAGAGGTTCAGAGGTCGGGCTCGTGAGGAATCGAGGAAATATGCAAAATATTATTCCCGCGCGGGGAATATTGTTTCTCCGACGCGGAGCTGCTAAATGATATTCGACGATTTGTTTCAATCGCGCCGCTGGGCTATAACATTAATATAGACATGTAATCGTGGGAGAAGTCGGAAGATGGAAATCAAATAGTTGCCCAACGCTAAGACAACGCAATTAGAATCGGGATTTCATCAAATATTATCGTATTTCGGGCCAGCCGCGGCTCGACTTCAAAAAGCCATGAAATCCGGTTCCTTCGACTTTTCGAGCAAAGATAAATATAAAGACGATCGAGGCTCTTTTCTCTCTCGCTCCTCTCGTCTTTCTCCCGCTTCTTCTGCCTCGGCGGCGGCGCGTTGAGTAAACGAATGATTCGTCAAGTTTTTGACGTTTCTTTATAAATAAATGAGAGCGCGGCGGAAAAAGAGACAAGTGGAATGGGGCAAGCCGGGAAGCGCGAGTTTCGAGGAAAATAGCTCGGCCGCCGCGGTGCTAGTACATTTGCGTATTTCCTGCACTGCAGCGGTCAACAATGAGAGAGTCCTCGATTTGCCGTAGACTGCGGCCGGTGGCCGAGCGAAACATAATCCGCGATCCAATTCTCTCTAATTATTGCTGCGCGGCCACCGCCGCCGCCGTCTTTCCTCTCTCCCTCTTCGCGTTACAATAATAGCACATCTCGCTCTCGGACACGCGTGTCACGGGGGCGCGAGATAGAGAGCGGAGAGAGCGAGAAAGAGAGAGAGAGAGAGACGTCGCATCTTCAAGCGGTTGATTGATGGAGGAGTCGCCATGTTTATAATTAGAGGCCCCGCGCCTCTCGGTTTCCGGTAGTCGACCGACGTCTATGGCGCGTCGACGACGTGGATGCCGCAGGCCACTTCCCCCCCCCCCCCCGCGCGCCCAGTCGAACCTCGTCAAATTGGATTTCCGCGTCGATCCACGCAGTATTTTTAGAGAGGGCAACTCTTACCCGATTGTGTGCTCGCGCTCGATTTGGAAATTTTCAATCCTCCTTCTCCCTGACGCGCACTTCCTTTTCAATTTATAATACGTGCCGTGAGAGAAGCACCTGTCACGCTCGGCGTCGATTAATTACGCGGCTCGCTCCAAAATCCAAGAAAAGCCGCCTACTCGAATTACGATTCAATTACGCGATTACCAAGCCGGCGAATATTGCGCGCGGAGACGAGAGAGAGAGAGAGAGAGAGAGAGAGAGAGAGAGAGAGAGAGAGAGAGAGAGAGCAAAACGAGCGCTCGGCGAGATGGAACTCGATCGAAATAAAATAATACGGCAAAAGGACGAGCGGCCGCGTTCAGCACTTATTTATCGTTCATGCAGCTGCTAGCACCTCCGCGGCGAGCGGGAGGGTGAGAGAGAGAGAGAGAGAGAGCCTCCTTTCGAGCTCTGCGGTTATAAATCTCGAGCCGTTTAATATGCAAATCCGCTGGCGCGCGCGAGCCTCTTCCAGTCCCGCTGCTTTTGTTTTTCTGCGCCTGGCAATATTGTGAGCTGCCGCGGGAGAAAGCAGAGAGATGGATGGATCGAGGGATAATTCGATTATGTCATTAGCCGCGCGGATAATCGACTCTATCGGGCATAAATTCGACGCTGTGGATTCGCATGCTGTTATATGGCGTTGTTTGTCTCGGCGAAAAAAGCGAAAAAAGGCCGAGCGTACATTCGCGAGCGTGTCGCGAACGCGCCAATAACACGTCCGCTTACAATCGAGCGCGCGCGTGCTTTTTCCATAAAACAGCCGCGCGCGTATTTATACGGTGCAATGCACTCTATCGTTATCCGCAATTATCGAAAATGGAGGAAAAGTGGGCTCAATTTTCGACACTTCGCGCCTGATGACAGAGTTCGTTTCGTCAAGTCGCCTTTCAAATTGCGCGCGAAAGAGGAGCCGGGATGAATTTGCAAGCAGCCTTATCGCGCACAACAAACACACGTAGAAAATCGGCACACGTGTCGCACAATGCAATCGTCGCGCGATACGCACGGTAAAATTATTTTCCATCACGCGCTAGCGACATGGAACAAAGGAGCTGAAAAGTCTGATTTTTCTCGCGTTATGTGCGCATATTTTGCGCCGCGGTCACGTACGCTGCACACCGAGCGCAGTGTACGTATATTTTGCCGCGAACAATTGACGTGTCGCCCTTATTTCATTCGAATGCAAAATTTATAGCGCACCGACTCTGCAATTTTCTTATAAAACAAAGCGCAAATCGCCGGGCAATAAAGCGCGAGAAGGTGTGGATCGGAGAAAAAAGCCCCGCGCGATAATTGCCGAGTGCATCAAGGTCTCTCGCGTCGCGAAAAAGGCACGTACAAAGAGAGCGGCGCGGGCTCGATTGAAAAAGCCAACAGCTCCCGCGCGGCCCTTAAACTCGTCTCGCGAGCGCATCAAAGGGGTCGCATCTCGAATCGCAGGCGCACAGAGGATCTAGGAATACACTTTATGAGCGCGTTGCGTCACAGGCGTATACGCGCTCGCCGCCGTCGTATAACTCAGCGGTGGTCTCGCGCGTCTGCTCTGCTCTCCCGCTTCCATCAGACGGCGCATTAAATCTTGCGATTAATTGGGCGCACTCGGTTTTCGACATGTTTGCGCGCGACGCGAGCCTCTCGCTTTGATTTATCGCGCGAGCGGTACGTAATTTGCGACGATTTTTATAACTGGAAACTTTCGGGCCGCGTTTTCAAACTCGGAGCGTGAAATCGCTCGCAATCCTTCCGATGAGCGGTCCGTTACAATCCCCGGGTTATATCCTCAGCGGGGGCGTCCCGGCCGAATATCTCTCGCTTTCCCCTCGGATCTTCCGAGAAGCGGCGAGGCAGACCCGCCGTTTTACGATCGACTCGTCAATGAGCCCCGAATCAGCAGTTTGGGGAAGAAGTGCTTTTATTTTTTTTCATCTTCCGGTCGATTCTTGCCGATGCGCCGCCGCTGCAGCACCAATTGCATAACGAAACTGAAACTGGCGAGCCGTTTTGTAACGGCGAGCGGTGGAATTTAAATTTCATTCCCCCCATTCGCTTCGCCGCCGGAGGCATTTGCAGACTCCGGTAAACGGGCAGATATCGACGTGAAAAACGAGCATCTTTTATTGCTGTCGGCGCGCAACGATTTCCCATGCACGCGCGCACGCACTGACAAAAGATTATTCAAATAACTCGAGATTCATAGTCGCGCCGCCGCGTAAAAGTAAAAGTAAAGTCCGAATGAAGGGGAGCGAGTCGCTCGAGACTCGAGTAAAGCCGACGAGGAGAAAAAACAATCACAAATGTTCCTACGGCACCGGAGGAAGTCCCATAAGGAAGGAGTTGTCGAGTACAGCTCGCGTGTAATACAGGCGGAAATAAAAGATAATGGCCGCTAAGTAGACTGCGGCTACCGCAGTTGCGCGCGTTCGAGAGAAATCAGACCGCCGGGCGGATTGAAAATGTTTTGTGTGTGTGTGTGTGTGTGTGTGTGTGTGCCGAGAGCCGGCTGAAAAATTATGGAAATGACCGCGCCGTTGTCGTTTTTTTTCGAGCTAGTCGAGGAATGCGTGCGGCTACTTTAGCAACTCGTTCTCGGGCGAATCAATCATAGAAAAATGCGGAGCCAGGGAGCTGTGCCTTCAAAGCAAAGAATTAGCATAGCCCTAGAACGCGATACAATGCGCACGGTAGCTCTCCCTCGCATCGCGGGCGCGTCGCTGCCGGGCACCGGGGGCAATTACACACATGCGGTAGCCATGTCGCGCTGTCCGGCGGATCTCCCGCCGGGATTCGCGTGCTCGGGCCAATTTTCATCTCGGCTCGCCGCGCGATTTCATATTAAGCGCGGCAGGTGCAATTTTCGAGGGGGACTGCTATGCAGCCGAGCCGAGAGCGGAGAATCGGCCTGTCACGCTTTAAATAAAATCGACGCGCAGACAAATGATCCATTCGCCGAATTCCATCCCTCATCGCGTCGCGCTCGCGCTGCAACTATTTGCAAAACAGCCGGGGGGTGGGCCGCTGCAGCCCCCCGAGTCGAGGCGCAATTCCAGACACGTACTCTCTCTCTCTCTCTCTCTGGCGCTGCAGGAGCATTTAGCAGAATGACGTCTGCAAGTTCGGCCCGCCGCCGCGCTGGAAAAACAAGCACGGGCGAAAGAAGGATCATCAGTCAGGGGGCGCGAGTGACGTAATTGTCGAATTCTCGGCTGCTCTCTCGCTCTGCTCCAGTTTAGCATTTACTTGCCGGGATCACCTTAGCTGCTATTGCGCGCCGAGTGTCAGTCAGGGTCTGGATTAATCGCTCGGCTCGCGCGAGCTTTTTCGCTTTCCCCGGCTAGATTTATAGCCCCGGGAAATTCGAGGCGCGCTAACAAGCAGGAGCCGTTTTCGGGCGTAATTAATTTTTTCTCCTCGCGCAGGCAATGACCGATTGAACTTGACTGTCTTCTGCGAAACTAGGCGGAAAAACGGGGGGCGCGCGCATGAATAATCGAGAGCGCCCGCGCGCGAGATAAAGAGCCGCCGAGCGAGCGCGGCGTGGGAAGAGTGAATTACGAGCGGGGCCGCCGACGGCTCTCTCCTCTCTCTCTCTCTCTCTCTCTCTCTCTCTCTCTCTCTCGCCCTGTCTGGGCTAATTCGCTTATTAATATTTCACTGCGGCCGCCCGCGTCGCCCCGGGGGTCCTCCGTACTTTTCGCGAGTCTATGCGTCGAATCGAATCGCGGCGCGGGCCGCCGATGCGGTAGCTGCTGCGAACAAATGTCCCATCAGGGCTTTCGAATTTGTCTCCTCGCGGAGCGCTTTCCCATCCGTCTTTCGGCGGCCGCCGCCGCTGGCAGCCGCGAGCGCTTGTTGCTTGGTTTTCTCTCTCTCTCTCTCTCTCTCTCTCCCTACTCCGCGCGCAAGAAGAAGACTGCCGCTCGGGCCACCGCAGAGCTGCGCTAGAGAGTAGAGACTGAGTAGAGAGCCCCGGAAGATCTATGTATTTACTTTAGTTCGCCCGCGCGCGCTCGCGATCGTTTGCCAGAAGTTATGTGCGCCCCGGGAAGATTGAGTGAATTTCGGTGCGGGCCGATTACGAGTGCTGAGAGACGTGCGAGCGCGCCCCTTTTTTGCGCTTTGACAAATTTCCCCCGCGCTGATGAATGACTCGACTTTCTTCTTATCTCCGCGATGCAACCGATCCCGATATATAAGCACTCGCGGCTTTCGGCTCGAGCTGCTCGAGCTGCTCGCCGCACCACAGCGCGGGCGTAAAGCTGCGCTCCGCGTCACATCAAAGCTTCGCCACATTGTTGGCAAGTACTCCGCCGTCTGCGCTTTAAGAGCGCTTTTTTTCGCCCGCGCGCGCCATGTAAAACGACGATCGAACAAAGCCGACGCTCGAGCTCGTAAAACCTGCGGTATCAAAGAGCGAGCACTGCACCTTTATCGTCCGCGCATTATGAAAAATCGAATAAACGAGTGTCTCCGCGCCGCGCAGCACGTGTCTCGCCGCCGCACATCACACAGCGCGCGCATGTGGTAGCCGGCTCAAAGGAATTCCCGGACGCGCGTATCCCTTATAGAAGCGGCTTTTAAAGTCCCGCGCTTTATAACTTGTTTTACAAGCCGCTCGCGCGCGACTTTCGGTAATTTACTGCCTCGGCGGCGGAGGAAAAGTTTTACAAGTCTGGCGGACTTTATTTTATAGACGGGACGGGCTCGATGATGATTCTCGACGCGAGAGAACGAGTTTATATTTATTTATTTACTCGAGTCCGGGCGGCTTTAGTGAGTGTCGGGAAAGTTATACGGCACGGAGGTGTTTAGAGCCTGCTTGCTTCATCGGCCTCGTTTTATGGCTGCGCAGCTTCCCGATCTACTTGTCGGTTTGGACTCGATAAAAATGCTCTCTCGCGTATCGTCGCTCAGTATTGCAGTGGGACCACCCAGACAGTGCCGCGCCCTCTTCCTCTCGAAAACAAACACATAGAGAGCGCGGATTGATCGAATCTGATTTATTGAGATCCCGAAAGAGAAAAAGTGTCCCACTGCTAATGCGCCACAAGTGCGCGAGAGAGAGAGAGAGAGAGAGAGAGAGAGAGAGAGAGAGAGAGAGAAAGGGCGTCCCCGCGTAGGAGGCTATACAAACAGGAGATGCGATCATCGAGCCGACGCAACAAGTGGCCTTTTATTCAGCCCCCCTCTCCGCGCACGCGCGAGGAGAGATTTCGATGCCGCGAAGATTCGATACTAATTCGGTACCGGGAAGCGACAGATTAACGTGAATTACGACGCTGCATATATATGAAAAAATTAATAGAGTTTTATGCCCGATTATATGGAGGAGTCGTAAAACGGCAGACAAAGTTTCGGACCATCGCGCGCGTCCGAGTGGCTGCATCGTCGAATAAAATGGCCAATATATATACGCGATCGTGAATCTATCAGGCGCAGAATAGAGAAGCGCCAACCTCTACATTCGGCGAGAGATAATCAAACAGCCGCTTACAAAGTCACGGAAGGCCAATAAAACTTGGGCGGCGTTTCATCCTCTCCGCGGCCTTTCCCCGCCACCCGGCAGGATAAAAGCTGCGCGTATCTCAGGTTTATGGCTGTTTATCGCGCCGCGGCCGTAATGATCCCCGTCTCGTTCGATCGCGAACTCTTTTAACGACGCAGTCAAAATTAATCCAGCGTGCGCGCGAGGTCGTGAATTTCGCGGGAGGCGTCGCTGCCCACGACTTTTATGGAGAGCGAGAGCTCGATTCTTCTTTGTCGCGAATCCGCCTATAATATCAGAGCCTACTATGTGTGCGTGTGTGCGCGCGCTCGCACTTGTCGCCTCGGCACTTGGTGTGTTCCTCCCCTCGTAAAACGACGCGCCTCGGAATTCCTCATTGTGCGATGTACGAGGCTTCGCGACGATCGTAAATTACTTGAATATTTCCGCGAAATCCTAACGAGATTAGAAGCCTCGCGGCCCTCGTCGGCTTTGTCTCTCTGAGAGACGAGCTGCAGATGTCTATTTCGGCGGCGGGCGTCGAAAAGCTTTGAGCGCGCGCGAGAATATCGAACAATGTTGCAACGGCCGAGCGCGATCGGGAACGCGGCTCGATAAATCCTCTCTCTCCCGCGCCGCAGCCGTTCCTCGTCCTCCTCTCGCCGCCTCCGCGGCGCGGGCAGTAAACGTCGCGTGTATTTCATGCGCGGACTCCACCCCCAGATGCCAATTTCGCTCTTTTAACCCCGACGACTGCTCGTCTCGCTGCCGAGTATGAATATGCGTCAAGAGAAACGCGAGCATTGATTGCGACGAATTCCGTCCGGAGCGCTATTGGAGCACGGAATGAGAGACTTTTGCGAACGGTTAACTTGCTTCGCGAAAATGATATTTCATAGCCGCGCGCCCTCGACGGCCCATAAAAGCGCAAGGAAATTGGAAAGAAACGGGCGAGAATGGAGATATCGTGCATGCGCGGGGGTGCGGGAGAATATCGTTAAAGCGGCTGAGATCACGAAGGCCAATAGGAGAGCGAGCGCGGCCTGGCACGAATCATTCGCGATGTGTATACTCCGCGTGAGAAGAAAAAATATCGAAGCGATTTCTCAATTATGCCGTAAACGGACGCGCGCATACACAGAGCGCAGTAATAATCCTTGAGGGAGGAAAAAAGTACGGCAAATCGTCGGCGCGCGAAATCATATCTCGGCGCGCATGCAGGATCGTTCCTCGGCGGCGGTCGTAAATGCGGCGCGCGCGGCCTCGTGTGTGTTCGATAGATATTCCATGGCCGTCACGCGAGATTCTGGGAAAAGTCGTTTCGCGCTCGCGCCAAAAGCCGCCTAAGCATTAAGTTGCGGCTCCCTCGTCTCCTTTTCCGTGCTGCGCTGGCTTAATAAAGGCCTCGGCCGGCGTGTATATTAGATCGGACACACCTCTGCGCGTCGGCGCATTTTAGGTGTTTTACGCGCAGCTCGCCCCCCCCCCTCTCTCTCTCTCTCACACTCTCTCTCGGGGCGAGATTATAAAAAGAGTCGCGTTTTTCATCCTCCTTTTTTCTCTGCCCCTCGCTGCACTCGTTTTCGTTATTATATGCGCGCAGATCGGCCGGTGATTTACGCTGACGCGATAACTCTCGGCTCCGAAAACCTCTGGCGGCCGGAGATGAGGAAAAAATGTGCATCCAGCCTCCTGTCACAATAAGCCGTAAAATGCAGCGTTTTGTTTCCTATACCAATTACCCCGTCCTACATTGTGCGGCTCCACCCATGCGCGCGCGCGCGCGAGAGAGAGAGAGAGAGAGAGTTTATACGACGTCGTTCCTCATCTCGCTCGGCGGCGGAGAGAAGATGCGCGGCGCTCGATACGCGATGCGCGCTCTGCCCGATTTATCGCGTAATTGTTGTTATTACGTGCAAGCCCCGCGTACCTCGTACGTGATGTAATTGCGCGCGCGGCCGAGCATCGCGGGATTAACGTTGACTGGCTAATGGGGCCGGCGCTCGCATGCCAGCTCCCAGCGCGCTGTTTGCTCAATGAAACGCCGAGTTTATTGCGCGCGCGCGCGCGGCGCAGCCTTGAGGAGAGAAAATCATTTCCTCCTTTTTGCTCGCGCGCGCGCGGTGCAATACTGCAATCTCGATATTCGGAGGAGCAAAGGGCGTCGCGAGTCAAATCGCTCACGTTATTATATATTGTGTGAGCGAGAGAGAGAGAGAGAGAGAGCGGGCTCGAGCCATTATAAAAATAACTGCTGATTGGACGCCCTACCGAGAAAAGTCGTAATCGCATCCGCCGCTCCCCCTCTGTCTCTTCGACGGCTCGCCGCTGTCCTCCGCGCCGCGATTCGCCCGGCTCTTATACTCCGATGCAGCGCGGCTCGAAATTTCAATGCAAACGCGTAATTGTCTCCGCGAAAAAGTGAGCCTGCAAACTGCCGGCCATCCCTCGCGTATATCGGTGTATGGCGGGGAAAAGCGGCTCGGAAAAAACGCAGCGCCTAACCCTAACTAAGCGCGCATGATGTATCGAGCGTCCGCCATTTTCCGCCTCTTATCGCTCGGCCGGTCTTTACATACCCCTGGCCGCATGCACGTGACGCGGGCAGTAATTGCGGGGCCAATAATAAAGCCCGAGGGGCCAAGCCTCGCTCTCTCTCTCTCTCTCTCTCGGTCTCGATAGCCCAAAATTGCCGGTTCCCCCACTACGGCGGGGGAGCCGGGCGCGCGGGAATGGCGGCCGACACACAGCTATAACTATATACTAACGCACGCGTGGACTCTGTTTCAGGAACGCCGATCAACCGACTGCCCATCATGGCCAAGTCCGTGCTCGACCTCTACGAGCTGTACAACCTGGTGATCGCGCGCGGCGGCCTCGTCGACGTCATCAACAAGAAGCTCTGGCAGGAAATCATCAAGGGTCTCCACCTTCCGTCGAGCATAACCTCGGCCGCGTTCACGCTGCGCACCCAGTGAGTCCAGTGGCCTTTTTTTCTTTTTTTTTCGCGCACCCGCGCATCCCCGATTCCCGCGGTGGCGCGCGGCGCAATTACCGTAACGGCCAACTTTTCCGCGGCTCGGCGCACGCCACATCGATTTCCAATTTCATCCTCGCTTCTTTCCACTTCTGCCTCTGGCCGCGCGGCTAGAGATGATACAATTTCACGGGCGGTGCGCGTGGAAGAATGAAAAGCCATAATCGCTGCTCTCGTTTCAGATACATGAAGTACCTCTACCCGTACGAGTGCGAGAAGAAGCACCTCTCGACCCCGGGCGAGCTGCAGGCGGCCATCGACGGCAACCGGCGCGAGGGCCGGCGCAGCAACTACGGGGCGTACGGGGGCGGCGGCGAGGCCGGCCAGCAGCAGCTGATGCACCACCAGCGCAGCCCGCACGCGCCCTCCTCGCTGGCCTCGCTGCACCAGCAGATCTCGCCGCTCTCGCTGGTCTCGGCGGCCGTGCAGCAGGCCGCGGCGGCGAGCGGCCAGCACCAGGTCGGCCCGCAGAACCCGGTGAACGGCAGCGCGGCGCACACGCCCCTGCTGCACCACCCGCACCACCCCCAGCACAGCCAGACGCCCGTCGCCGGCATGGCGCCCGAGTTCGAGGCGCACATGGCCGAGTACGTCAAGCGGCTGCAGCACGAGATGCGGGTGCGCAGGACCTCGCCGAACCGGCTGATCCACCGGCAGGGCAGCGCCTCGCCGCCCCCGGCCAGGTCGCCCTCGCGCGACGCCGCCATCCTCGAGATGTCGCGCTTCACCCTCTGGAACATGTACAACAACAACCTGCACCCGGGCATCGGCTACCCGCCCTCGGCCGTCTCGCCGCAGAACAGCTCGCACTCGCCCCCGCCGCAGCCCGGCAGCCCCGAGCCCCAGAAGGAGGCGCTCGACCTGGGCCTCAGGTACGTAGTACTGCGCTCGACTCCGAGTAGTCGACCCCCCGCTAACCCGCGCCACCCTCTCTCTTCTTCTCGCAGGTCCTCGCCGGGCTCCTCCTCGCCGGCGCGACAGAGCCCGCCATCGTCCGGCGGCAGCATCGCCATCAAGCGCGAGCTCGAGCTCACTAGCGGCACCTCCGCCAGCAAGAGGCTCTGCATGGACGAGGACGGCCCCGCGGAGAGCGCTCTTGGCGCTCTTCCCGCCCTCCCCGGCACGCACATCAAGATCTCAAACCGAGGTAGGCTAGCGATCTTCCTTCCTCCTTCGAGCCCTCGACCGTGCGATTTTCCTCACCTCTCTCTTTTCCAGGGGACGGCCGCGACAACTCGCTCGTCGTCAGCATGGAGCTCAACGGGGTCATGTACCAGGGCGTCCTCTTCGCCCAGACCGACGGCCGGGCCAGCGTCAGCGCCTCGACCAACAACAACGAGACCAAGGCCTCGACGCGCAACGTCGTCTCGTGAACGCTCTCGCCTCCCTCTTCTCTCCTCGCCGAAGAACCTGACACTCACACCTAGACACACTCGCACACCTCTCGAATCCCTTCTCATTTCAGAGCGCACTCTCCGACTCGGCTGCTTGGCGAGCCCTTTCGCGCTCCTCGCGCTTCTTCGATTCGACAAAGAAGCGCACTACACTGTTCGTCGCTGTCACCCCCCTCCCCCTCCCCCTCCCCCTCCCCCTACGTTCACCTTTTTCTTCCGCGACTCGCTCGAGACGTCTCCGGCCGTGCAGTGATGCGTACTACTTCGCTTTTATTACACACCCACACACACACACACACACAGGTCGTGTGCCCGTAGCCCAAGTCTCGATATTCAAAGAGAGAAAATGGAAAGATAAACGACGCTTTCATTTTTTTACCAATAGTATGAACAAAACAAGTGCTTAGATTTTATCGAATGAACGTATTTTCGCTTAGTTTCTTTTATACGAGTGAGGACGACGACAGCAAATTGCGGAGACGTTTCGATGTATGCGAGCGAGCGTTATTCAGTAGGGAATCGTCACACATAGTATTAGTCGTCTCACGAAAGTCAAAACGAACTTTCTTTTTTTTATACATATACATACATGAATGATAATCGTTTAAATCGCCTAATCAAAACGTCCTAATTTATTTATTGTCTCAAAGTCTTAGATTTTTGTGTTGTTTTTTTTTTGCGAGAATCCAATGCGCCTTGCATAATAATGGTAACTTTACGACAGATTAAGCATAATGTAGAAAGTATCCTCGCGTGTAAAATGAGTAGAGATCGCCGATACATTTCAACTCTTAACTTCCCTTTACAGATTTTATATAAGCATTTTATTAATATTTCTATACGTGTACATTCGTTTTATCTACTATGACCAACAAACTATTGATTAATTTTTTGTGAGTGTCGTCTTAAAGGCCTCTGGATACCTTCATTTGTCTCTTACTGAGTTCCACGGTTTTAAATTTGTTCGAATAAAATTTGTCATCTTCGTTAATCTAGCTTCTGACATTTCCATACTTGAAAATGAAAAGGAAAAATGTCATGATCTCTTTTTACACAAGATTTCATAGCTAAATTCAACGGATAACTATTGGCTATTCGAACAAATTACGAGGTATAAAGTATACCTGTCGGAATATTGTAGACAACTTTGTTGGTATCTTGCGTCGTATAAGAGAGGAAATACCCTCATTTTTTCTTATTTCTTTTGCTCTTTTTTCTTTTAAGTTTGTACATATTATTGTGTCAAGATTGATTAGTTAAACAGAAAATGAACGATCTGATGAGTATGTGAGCCTGCGCGTGTGCAAAAGTAAGAGAGAATGAATGAATAGGCGATCGAGTTGTAATTTTTTTATATTATAAATGGAATTATTATTATTATTATTATTATTATTATTATTATTATTATTATTATTATTATTATTATTATTGATGGATATTATCGAGATTTTAATTATTATATATTCGCGCTCGAAAAATTGGATTTTCTTTTTTATCATGGACGAATCTCGCGAATCGTTAGACGTTTGTATTTTTTAAAGAGGCGAGCGTGAGTAAGCGGTTTTAAGGATTAATTTGTTTCTTTGTTTCATATATTGAGTGATTCGCGAGCGTTAAACCTGTGTTTACTGAACTTGAATTTTAATCAAATAAGTGGTCTCAATAGCAATTGAATTTTACATATAAGATTTTTAAGTTTTTTGTTAACATATCGACACAGTGCAATCAAATTATTATCTGATTTTTTAATATTGTTTTTACACAATGATTATGATTTTAAATCCTCTAAAGAGTCGAATTATTATTTTTTTAATTTTTGGTACACACATAATAATGCCATCATCAATTGTAATCAATAATTTTTGTTCCAATTAATAATGGAATTTTTATTTTTGATACCACAAAGAAATAACTTTTCAAGATAACGATTGTTGTTCATTTTTTACGCTAAACTATTAGAGTGCAGGATATCAGCATACTTTTATTCTGTTCTTACATTAAACCTATACTGTCTGATTAAAATTCTCGTTCATTGCACGTAAAGCAGTTTTTTATTAGGAAAAAGATTGTTAAATTGATATAACAATATATGTTAGACACGGCGATATAGCAATTGAATTTACGATTTGACTTTGATCGTAATATAATCACTCAAAAATTGCGCAGACTAGTGCGTAAAATTAGAGTGAAAAAGCAAACAGCAAATGTGCGAACTACATGTGACAGATGTAGGAACGATGAATGTAAACAGGAAGAACCTAATTATATTCGTAGATGTGTAAACAATTTTAAATCTAATGCAACAAAACAAAATGGCAAACATGCGATCGTTTTTTAGTCATAGCTGTTAGGGTACTTAACATGTAAAAGTTAAGGTGTTAGAAGTATAGCGAGATAAATACAGGATATGCGAATGTTCAAAGATGAAAAAACGTCGATTTTGTGGTTCTTTCTTTTTTCGTTTGTTAGAAAGAAAGAACGAGGTATACAGGAAGAAAATGAAAGATGCAGGTCTATAAAGATGGGAGCAGCTAAACGGGAAAGGCAAATTTTTATTGTTCATAGTTCGAAGATTAGCCAAAAAAGACTGTTACATAAGACAAATATTACTCTAGAAATTAATTCTTACTACGATCTAACTATTAAAGATATTATCATGTCATTTATAATAAGAAATCATTTTGCCTAAACTTGACTACTAGCGATAGTTGATGAAAAGCTACCATCACAGCATTTCTTTTTCGACGTTGGCGCGCGAGAATGCGGGAGGCCTTTCTAATCAAAACTACGTTTTTAATAAAGTTATTATTTAAAAATAAAAGGTTTGATGGAAAAATCAAAGAAACGTTTGACTCTTAATATATTATGGTCTCATTGAAAAAAAAAAATTACATTTATTTGAAGAAAATTTGATCCCCGATTTCCATCAGACTCTTTCGTCCAGCTAAAAAAGTCATTGCCCACCTAATTTACCGATCACTAAAATTCTTTTCAAAGAACCATATCCCGTATTGCGGATGAAACTTGAGTACGCAAAATGTAGTAAGCAAAAAGAGGTCTAGGTTATATGAAAAAGATTCTTGCATCCAAGTATTATAAACCGAGAGAGAAAGAAAAAGGTAGAGAAAGTGAAGAAGGTACGTTAGGTGGTTCCTTGTTAAGCGTTTTTTTCTTCTCTTCTCTCTAAGGCTCACTGTGACACGCAATATATATATTTTTTTTTAATCTGTCACGCTCGATTGTGATTCGGCAAAAAGCTCGTGAGGCATTCGTTAACTGTTAGAGCCATCCTGTGCGCGAGTGCCAGCCGGCTATTACTTAGAATATATTATAA
Source organism: Nasonia vitripennis (assembly GCF_009193385.2). Classification (NCBI taxonomy): domain Eukaryota; kingdom Metazoa; phylum Arthropoda; class Insecta; order Hymenoptera; family Pteromalidae; genus Nasonia; species Nasonia vitripennis. Next base: position 12,473,657 of record NC_045759.1, on the reverse strand, counting down.
ATATATATAAATGAATATATAATTATTATTTTTTAACTAAGTAACAACTGCACCATAAACTTACAACGTATAATATTGTAATGATGAATGTGTATATATATATAAATGATATCGATCGACGAAAAAAATGATAAACATAGAACACCGATGACATTTAACTGTATTGTAGTATCTCCTCAAACATAGCAAGCTTAATATTTCTCTGTAAATCAATGTAAACGTGCTCCACAATCATAAATAAAAAGGAACATACTTTTATGTCTTTATTTTATTTATTATTTCAATTTTCTCCCATCATTATTGTGCTTGGAGTGTAATGAAGACGAATTGTCACAGAAAATTATTTATTCAGTAATTTCTCCGCGAGTAGTATCGAATCTATTGATTATTTCTAACAAATTATTTTTTTCAATATCAGTAGCAAAAGTATAATCAACGGTAGATTTCATCAGAGTTACAAGGTCTTCGTTATTTAGGTTGAAATACTTGGCAGCTAATTGCAATTCTTTTGACAATGTGGTATCGAAAACACCTTTATCGTCGGTCTGTCAACGAAATACAGAAGTATTAATTATGAATTGATGTAAAAGTTAAACAATGTATCAAAATTTTATGAACATACACATATACATATGGGATGCTTCGAATCATTCAAGTATTTGAAATGGTGTTCGTCATAAGTCATCACAGTTTTACACTTAACATTGGATGTCAAACATAATTCTGTGAACAAGTATAAATTCCTCTAATCAGATAGTTTGCATAAATTTACAAACTGTGGAAAATCGAAATTTAGAATTGTGACTTACCAACAGGAATCTTAGAATCTAATAAAGCTTGGTATAGTTTTTCTGTCCCATTTGTACTTGGGTGTATGCAGGTACCATGACCAAGCCTTTCAGGCTTAAATTTTAGGATGTCCATTGTTTCAACCTCATTGGCTACCTGCAAATTTTAATCAAAATATATGAGTATCCGTCTACCTTTTTCAAATACCATATGTGTAATGAATTAAATAATTAGGCACCTCAGCACAATGGGCAGCAATCCTCAAGCCAGCTTTTCGTGCTTGACTGAGTAATTCAATAAAAGCATCTCCTTTAGTTGGATCTCCACTCAAGTCAATGCCAACTATGTTCTCATACTCTTTACTCATTTCTATTGCTAAGTGAATATTTTCTTTAGCTGCTTTGAAACCTTGTTTTCGATTAACAGATATTAACAGCTTCACAGTTATGATCAGTCCTTCCATTTTACAGGATCTATTAATTAAAAATTGTGTCATCCTTTGTTTATAGTTAAATTAAAGACAGTGAACAAATATTGACTTACTCAATAGCTCTTAAAATAGCTAGTATATATTCCTTTTTTGTCATTCCATTTTCTGCTCGTGGCGTACTTCTCAATTCTAAATAAATAACATTGTCATCATGAAATTCTCTTATCGTATCATAAGTAGCAGTGTATATGGCTTCAGGTGTGGTGGTAACAGAGTACGCGAATGAAAAAACTTCAAATATTCTGAAAATATATCAGTTATTAGATTACAAAATTAAATAATTATCAAAATTAAAAAAAATAAATATAATTTTACTCTGTTAAAGATTTGCACTTCTCAATATGGAAAATTTCACATTTTTCAGTTTCAACTGGATGTTTCGTTTTGTATAGTTTTGTGAGAGTCTGCCTGCTCAAAGACCCATTCAGATGTGCATGCAGTTCCTAGTATAACATTTAATAAATCTTTAATAGAAACACATAATAAGGAGAAAAAATAAATATAATCAATCTGAAATATTGACTTACAATTTTTGGTATTTGTTGACAAAATCTTTTTAAGCTTTCATTGCTTTTCTCCTGATCATCTTTGTTTGCGCTCATCTTGATTACTTCAGAATTTAAAAAGCTTTTCAAAATTTTTATTTGTCTTTTTATTATTAATTCTCACAATAATTTTAATTCTTTCTATTTATATCCATAATCCTAGACTGATGATATCTCTAAAATCCTGTGATAACAACTTTTTTTAGGAATTCGTTATTGTTAGCTGTATGAAATTTGTCTTTAAAATTAAGATTCAAGGAATGAAAGATAAGGATTTCATTATATCAATGATCAAAAAATAAATAAATAAAAGCTACTAGAAATAAAGAAGATACTATTTATTTTTAATTTTATAATTTATTTAAAATAAAAGTTCTTGGTTTAATAAATAAATAAATAAATAACTATTGATAACTTGTATCATATTCTTAATATGGATCATGTGGAAGCTTAAATCCAACAAGGTTAGCAGTTTCCTTAACGCTTCGTTCTCCCTTTCCACCGTAAAAGCTGCTTATTTCTTGATATTTTCTGAGAGAATGAAGATAACATAAGTAATTCTGAGCTAGAGTTTGCAGTTCTTCACGAGCTTTGCAGAGAACCTCTGATGTTGGCTTATGTGCACGGTTCTGTTCTACAATATATTGCATTACCAAATTATCTTTTGTGTTCTTCTTCGAGGATGTACGGCGTATTTCATTGGCCAACTGGCGCAGAAGTGCCACATTCTTGTTCATTTTTCCAAACTCTTTTATGAGTGTTATTTAGCAGCTATAAATTCAGGATCGCTTTCAGTACACAGCAAATCGTCTTTTTTCTGCCAAAAATCTGTAGGTACTGTATCTAAGCTCTTTTTAGGAAATATGTGCAATGACGTTCCACTGAAGGTATTGGGATGCTCAAAGTTATTCTTTAATTTAATCTCGGTAATGTACGGCTTCAGTTTATGAACATAATATGCAGTTTGCTTGAGCAATGCATCAGTTGTGTGGCATTCAAGTTCCGACCAACTGTTACCTAATAAAATACAATTGCGTATTAAAGGAGTCCAGTTAGCATACAGAAAGTTATTTGTGAGTTGCTTTGAACAATGAGGCATGAAAACAAGTGTAGACCGATTATTTATAGTTCTTTTTCCTTCTTCATTGTTCTCAATTACATGGAGATTCAATTTCTTTAAACTCTCTTTTTCATTGATCGTGAATAGTGGATCGTAAACATAAACATTGGAGGAGTAAATTGATTTAACAGACAATAAAGCAGCTAACTGATACTTTGGGCAAATGTGTTCGGAGAAGTTTCCAAGACCATAACAAACAATGTCAATGATAGCATCTATTTCTAAAGTGTCCACTGTTTTTTCTAATTCGTGAATCAGTGTCTGATGAAATGGTGATTCTGTAAACTTTTGCAAAGCCGATTTTATCTTGGTGACAATCTCGTCCACAGAATGACATTCACCAACGTCTAAATTTTCGTTCGATTTTGATGGAATTTTACGTCGTTGCCGACGACTACTGTATTTAACTAATTTGAACTCATCGTTTTCCGCACTAACCATATCTCAAAGATTGAGTAGCGAATTATTTGATGTAGTGAAGTAAACAAAAGTGTTTGGAAATAAGAAGTTACCTGAGAGAGAGGTTAGCAACTACTGTTCCGCTGCAGGCTGCAGCTGATGGATAATGGCCGGATTGCGGTCGCCATGTCGTTTCGTTACCGGAAGTTAATACAGGTATATATATATAGTTAGAAACATAGTTATCGCAAAGCCGCGAAATTCAAAATGTCTAATCTTCAATAATGGGAATTATCGGCGGTTACGAGAGTAGCAATAAGTAAAGGATGTATTTGGTTGCAAAAGAAAACTGATTTTATTCAGCACAACTTATGTACATACAAGTTTTCTCGTCTTTATCGACAAAGTGATTTTGCGCAATTTATTTTCCCTATCTCGTCGGATCCCTCTCAATTGTCGACTACAACTGGCCGTCCTTCCTGATGGAAGTTCTGCGAAGCCTGTTGGGATAAATATAGGAAAAACATGTTATACGATTTTCGGAAAGAGAGATAAAAAAGAATCGCGATAAAAAAGAATTATAGAAAGAATGATGCGCACCTTATGGTCCGCAGTTTCAGGCTCGACATAGGGGTGGGCCTTGATGTACTCCAAGCCCCTGGCGATTCCGGCGGGAAGCGGCGGTGGAGTTGGCAAATGGTCGCCCTTTGCCCGGAAGCCGAACTGATCGGCGACGTAGGTCAGGTGGTATTGGTTGCCCTCGTGGTCGACGTACGATATCTCGCCCTGGCTCACGGGCACGGCCACATCCTCGACCTGCTGGACTACGCTCTGCTCCTGCACGTCGATGCCGTTGTCCGAGCTCCAGACGTTGAAGTGGCTGCCGTCGGGATTCACTTCCATGTCCTGCTTGATGATTCGGGCACTTCGGGAGCTGGCCACAGATTCGACGTTAGGGACGTTCTGACGATGCCTGGCACCCGACTGCGGCTGATGATGATGCTGGACGTCGGTCGGTTCTGGTATGCAGCGATAAATCGATAGAGTCGATAAATACGCACGTAAAAGTTGTCATAGCCTTTTTAAAAGAGATGCTTATAAGTACTACTTTGCGCGTGAGTTTGAGCGGCTTGAAAACTTGGAGGGAAATTCCTGCCGACCTGCTGTTGGTGCTGATGATCATGCAGCGTCGCGACTTGCTCAGCCGGTGCGGCGAGGGCTGCCGCCGCGAGAAGCAGTACCTGATGCAAAGGTTATGATAGTTAAGAGTAATATAACATTTCCAATCATTTAGCTGGTTTATGTTGCGCTTGTTCAGAGCACGAGAATATAAACGTGTTCAGGTAATAATAGTACTTACACCAAAGGCCAGCATCTCGAATATATGTTTGTCGTGGAATAGACTTGCGGCGGCAGTCGGAATGGGACTGATATCGACTGCAGTCATCTCGGATCTTATATATACCTCGAGCTGCTTTTTTTCTACTCGCACATCAAGTACCCGAAAGTTATCCTTAATTCAAAATCAGAAGACGAAGCGACAAAGTTTAACCGAAACTCATCTCATCATCAATATCTCTAATTATATACGCCGTTGCAATTTGCATGCGCAGAAAAACGCTTAAACGCATAGCGCGGCCTGTCGCCTGCGCGTGCGTGCGACGTTCGACCGTTCTCGAGTGCGATCAGCGCAGCCATCACACTGCAGAGTGCAGGGGTCGGCGCCGTTTTTTGCAGATAGTTCAGATAGTTGCGACGGTCCGAGCGCGAGTGAATATAGGCTCACGGCTGGGTTATAAATAGCCGAGGAAGCGAAAGCACAATAAATTCATGGGAGATGCCTCGACCGAGAGTGAAAGGATCATCGCGTATCGTACACCTAGGGCCACTAGAATTTATATTCCGATCGTCTTGTAATAATTTTTGAATCGCGAATTTGATCGGCCTTGAAACCGCAAAGATTTATGTTTGAGCTCATGTGCATTATATATTACTTTCTAATTATAACATAAATAAGAAAACTTATTATGTTATAATTATGTAGGAGTCAGCTCTGTAACACGCGGAGTAAAACTTGCGTATATGCGATAAAGGTATTTTAAAACTGTTATAAAAATTGATTTTGACGAAAGGGCTGGAAACTCGTTAAATGATATTATAAAACGGATGTTATCTAGCAGCGAGATTAACTGCCACGGATGATTATAGAAAACTTTTTTTGTGAATAACGGTTCTATTTTCCTTGCGTCATTTCAGGATTACGCGATACTAGTGCGGTAAAGCGGTACTAAAGCAGTAAAGTCCTCACGAGGGTGGAATCCCTTTACCCCCATTTTTGCACGAGCGTACTTATATCAGCAGCTTGGCTCATATATATATATTACCTCGCTGCATATGTTTGCATATTATAAGCAAGTTACGTAATATTTATATTTCTTCTAAATGAAAACGGGATTTTGTGTGTCATCACTACATTACAAATGTTTTAAGAAATTTTACGATTTTTCTTTACATTACTCAATTTTCACTTTTGAATTTCCCGCCCTTCAAGCATATTCATGATCTACTGATGAGATATATATATAGGTATTGGCTTTTAGCCGTCATCATATCTCATCGTTTTTTAAATTTATTTATTTATTTATAAGTACAAGTGAGATAAGTTTATTATTCATAAGTATGTACGAATAAATTTAATTATAGGTTAGATTATCAAAATCAAAATACTTTTCGATTTTTTTTCTCGCCAACTTCCCTGATCTGTAGCTAATCGAGCGAGTATAATCGCAAATAACCGTTATACAAGTAATATACGGTATAAATAATTCATGTTTTCTCGCAATATCAAGAGATCTCATCTGCTCGCTCGCGCCGAAAGTCAACTGTAGAGTGTAGACACGGCCTCATGCCTCCTATAGGTATATTGTATCGAAAATACGCGAAGCTGCACTGCACAAGTATAACTATAACACCACTCTATGCGCACGTAAGTATATAGGCGGATACATCTGTTTGCATTTGCGCCTGTCCTATAACCTGTTGTTGCTCTCAGCGTTTTCTCTCTCACCTTCAGGTACATACATACAATACTTACATCGCGTCGAACCGTTGGGTTATAGATCTCGACGAGGAGCGATTACCGGCGACAACGGACTACTCCGTCGCGGAGGTCAACAGTTATAGGCGTATCAAAGGATCACTTGGAGCATCGCTTTCCTCATTTTAGAAACGTAATTGTGCTCGATATTCCAAAGGGCTGAACGTTTGTATTTGTCGTTTTCATTGTTCTGCATCTTTTCTATTTTATCTTGGAGTTTGTCTTGTATTCTTATACTCTTGCTCTTGCCACATAAAGTTTCTTTCAATGACTACATCTAAATAATCTTATACAGACGTTGTTTCTTATTTCAGCTGGAATATCATATAGTCATTCTTAAAGCTTATTTCCTTGCTCTTTCCAGTGCGATTCACGATGTCGGAGCAATTTTTGGGCTGCACTGTGTCCATAAAGTGCGTTGATGATTTAGGTAGCTATCAAGGACAGATTGTTGCCTTGAATGGCCAGAGTGTGACTCTCGCCAAGGCTTTCTGTAATGGTGTTCCTCATAGTTCTTCACATGTAACGCTAAGGTACGCCTCTGCTATTTGTTTTTTGTTAAAACAAAAACACTGCTGCATTGAGTGCAGTTATAAACTCTATGTATACAATATGATATTTTCAGAGCAAAAGACATATTGAATGTAGACATTGTATCAGTAGAAGATCCAAGTACAGCTCAAAAAGATGTACAAGCACAGAGTAAGGTTACTGTTAAAAAGCCGATTGCCAAAAGAGCAGGTAGATCAGTTTCAGAATGCTCTGTACCAATTGTACAACCCCAACCTGCTCAAGTTATGCCTAATGTAAAGAAAGCACCATCCGAGGTCCAGCCTTATGCTGAATTACCCAATACAAATGGAAAAGCTGGTCCAGGTACGAGATTCATATTTTTCAAGTTAAGAAGTGCATGAGTTTGTACAATCCTTTTGCGTTTTATTATAACTTAGATGTCTTGAACATTTTCATATAGGAACATCTAGGACATCTAGAAAAAAGATGAGTGAAAGAGATGAGCAAGCTTTTGGCACACCTATCGATCAGTCTTTACATCAAGAATTTGACTTTGAAAAGAATTTAGCTCTGTTCAACAAAGAGGTAGCTATTGTTACTATAAATTAAACACATAGCACGTGCTGTATGCAAGTCTATCTGGAAAATAAAATAAATAAAATTTTAGGCTGTTTGGCAAGAAATCAATTCTAAAAAACCAGAAGTGGTACAACAATCCCAGAATAGAAGCGGCAACAAAGCCAGATACAGGCATGACGAAAACGTGATTGAATCAGAACCTACTGCTCTAAGGCAAATTGCTGTACCAGGTGGAGGTTCCAAGGAATATGTCACGGATGATGGTTTGGTAATTCCCAGTATAACATTGGATCTGCAACGGCAGTTGATCGGTGCTGCGGATCGGCTCGGAATTAGTTGGGAACGTAGGGTCCGTGTGAATCTTCTATTATATCTATCTAATATAAATTATTCATTTTATTTCAAAATATATTCAAGTTCTGATCGTTATTGTCTTCGCAGGTTGAATTACTTGGTCGAGCAGGTACAGAAATAATCTTACAACTACTAGGCGGCGCTCATCGTCTGAACCCGAATAATGCGCACCAAAGGCCGACGGTTGTAGCGCTTTGCGGCCCGCACAGATCTGGTGCGGCAGGCATCAACTGTGTCCGACAGCTTTCCAGCCACGGTGTCAAAACGGTCGTATACGTCGAAAGTTCAGACGACATTTCTTTGCTGCAGGAACTATCTCTCTACAAGCTCACGGGTCATAAGGTCGAGACAGAGGTTAAGAAGCTTCCACCCGTAGCTGACCTTATAATCGTCGCTCTATACGAGGAGAAGTCGCCTAGAGATGTGACACCAGTAGCCAAATGGGCTAATGGCAATCGAGCCTCAATACTTGCAATCGAGCCTCCGTCTAGCGGCACTCCAGGCATTATCAGCAAGTACAGCTTGGTTTCGGGTCTGCCTCTTTCGCATTGTGCTGAGAATGGCAGACTGTATCTGTGCAACTTGGCCCTGCCCAGCAAAGTTTTTTGCGATGTGGGTATCACCTACAGGTCACCTTTCGGACCTAAGTTCGTCATACCTTTACACCTCAACAGTTCCTAGCAATTTCGCAAAGGCTCCTGAGTTTGTGATCGATCGACTGACGACGAAGAATATGATTAAGATGATGAAGATGCCGCAATGGTTCGATGTACTTTGACAAAGCTTGCGTTTAGTGTAAGCGCGTCGCATATTACATATACTGATGATAAGGAACACGCCTTTGTATACTGTTGGGGCGATGATGATCCTAGCTTCGTCTGAATGATAATACTTAACAATCGCATGTGTATTATCCTCTGAAACAAGACTCACACTACACAATCACCTCTGCGCATGGCGGCAAGAAGAATTAAGCGATTGCTCATAGCTCATATGTCTGTAGGTGTAGTGTTTGTATACCCTGACTGAAATGTCACTTGAAAGACAGTTGGAAATTCGATGTAAATTTGCGACGATTTCTAATCATAAAAGCTTAAACTAATTAAATCTCACTATGTACTAAAATATCATTAACAACCTTGGGGTTTCAATTGTTTCGCGTAGAGACTTTCAACCAGGGTTCATCGTCTTATGAATGTATGAAAGATTGATATGAGGATATAAAGGTGTTACTAACAAGGAAAATAAAAATGAGGCAACACTAGGACGATTGAGAGTGTACAGAAGCTATAATTGTATTCTAAATTTGAGCAAGCAACGCTTGCATTATTTTTTACTATTTTTAAAAGATAGGACTTGGTTCACCATAGTAATTGTGATTTCCAAGAGTCAAGCTAATTTGCGTCAAGAAATCTGCGTCAAGAAATCTATTACGATTCTTGGCCAGAAACACCAATTTCTTTGAGGTATAAATGATAAATATTTTTACTTGTGTTTTTTGAAGGAGAAGTGAACGTCAATTTTAATCGTCGCACTATTAATAATTTATTCACATTTTATACATAATAGTGAAAAATATGCTGACATCCGAGAACTGATTTGTGTAAGCTTACTTATTAATTTCTTATTAAACTATGATATATTAAACTCCCTAAAAAAATAAGTGTATTTAAACACGTCTATTTTCCCATTAAAATTGTTTCGTAAAATGCACGAACTCGAACTTTCCCCGCACTTGTGTATCCGCGACTTTACCTGGCGCTTTTTTACTTACCTCTGCATAATTCATTAAGAAGCTCATTCCATATACGTAATGGGAATCGGTGGCAAGAGAGCGTGCAGCGTTTTCTTTTTTGTCAATACTTTGATAAGCCAGCGTCGACGGCGTCGTTGTCATTGTGATCGTTCGAGCAAGTGCACATTAGGTATCCGCTTTATCTCTTAATACTTCTGCGAAGCTCATAGTACGCGTTATCGCATTCTGATTTAAAGCCATTTCTTATCTATCATCAGCAGAGCGAGTAGTTTAATTTTATATTTTTCCGCCGTGCTTCTATATGTGTGTCGAGAGAGCGATTTCCGTCCGACGAAGAATGCGCTAACAAGTGCGTCGTCATACGTCGATCGTCGTTCGGTTCGGATGAGGTGAAATTTTTTAAAAATCGTCATCTCGCCGCGCGACGCCACAAGTGGGAAAATTTTCAGTCATCGTACACTGAAAGTGGCCTTTTTACATAACGGCGATGCGAGCAGCCGTCTTATTGTTGCAGCTGTCGATTCCTTCTTACGATCTCGTTGCTCTGCCTGTTTTGCGCTGATTCAGTACGTGTCTATATGATCTGCGTTGCTCAAGTGAAGTTTTGTGCAATATGCTCCATGTGTATTGAGTGTACTTGTTTCTGCTCTAAACGTGACAAAAAAATAGTGTAGAATTTTATAACGACTCATCGAGTAATGGACTTGTATTTATACCATATCCGCATGGATAAGAGGCGCAAGTGTGCAAGTTAAGGTGAGGCTCGCGAAAAGTTTCGTTTTTTTTGTCAATTCAAAAAAAAAAAATTCATTTTTTTAAATGTTTAGTGTTGTTTCTGAAGTTGCGATATGCAATGTTAAGTCTATGATAAATTTATAATAATGCAATAATATGAAATATTGATGGTGTCACTGTATATGAGTAATTTTTATGATTCTAACAGTACTATTACCGAATTTTCTTGTAAAATTGAACGTTTCACTATTGAATTACTAGTTTTATAGTGTTTAAATTTATTCTCTAACTGGTATAAGGAAAGGCTCAAACGATTTACAATAATTTATGACCTCAAAGGGGAATATCTATAAAATAATTCTAAAAGTAAGCTTTTACAACCCAGAATCAAATAAATTGCATTTTCAAACAAACAAAATAAAAGGGCATTGTAACTTCTGAACCAATACTCAATTTAAACGATGTATTCTTTCAAATTAACAAAAAGTTTGACGCCAGTTTGACAGGTTTTAAGGAAATAATGCCAGGTACCTTGACATATCCAATGTACGCTTGCGTGGAACCACCTCAACCCAGACGCAGAGCTCACTCATGGACCCATCACCATCGCCTATCATATAATCAGCAGAATGCTGAGCACAACACTAGACCTACCAGAGTCTCGTTAGCCCATCCTCCTGTAGTAAGAGCACACAATACATCTTTCTTAGTCTTAAACGTACTTTGCAGATCTGGCAATACATGACTTATGTATAGCACACTTCCAGATGTGTTTGAGTGTATATGTATACGTGGTTATTATTTAGAAAAAAGTAAACTTAGTGCCAGATTATTGAATAAACAAAAGTGATATTTTGAATATAATACTACAACATACGTATCCATATTGTGGACACACATAAGGCTTCTTAAACTTCCTATTTAACATAAAAAATTCACATACAGAAAAGGTATGTTGATGAGATGCTTTCATTTTTTCCAGTGGTAAAGTTTTTTATGAACGTGCAGTATGCTTCTATTTCAGTACTAATGTTTGCACTACACATATTTAATATGGAAAATTGTTGATAAAAATAAAATAAAATAATAATTGTTTTAAATTCATTAAAAAAAATGGTTTCTTATAATCACGGATTTAGATACCTAATTATTATTAGAGTAAAATACACAGTCGTACTGAATGTAATAGGCAAGCTAAGCGCGATATCGCTTGGAAAAAATCAATATGTAAATTACACTGGCATTGAAAATAATTGTAGTACAGTTAACAAACACTATAAGGTACGCGACAAAGTCCATTTCAAATGAGCAACGCAGTGTTGCCGCAAGCAAACTTTTTGGCGGGAAATAAGTTTAGTTTGAAAAGTCAATATATATGTGTGTGTGTGTGTGTGTGTGTAACGTAATACGTAAATATAGAGTTTATTGCTAAAAACTTACAACAATTTTTAGACAGTTGAGTAAACGTATATTATTGGTCTATATTGTTTATAATATTGCATATTATATCAATAAAACAAGTATAATGAACGTGTAAGAGCTAATACGCAGTGCTACACGCAGTACAGAGAGATAATTTCTGTAATGGAACAGTTGAGAGAACCTCGTTTGAAAAAACGATTTGACAACTGATGATTTGCACTTAAAATATTGCAACAACACAGCACAAAAGGCGTTACAGTAAAAGCCGCAAACTCGTTAAATATCCAATCAATCCTTAGTATACTTGGCTCGAATTAGTGCAAATCAAAGCCAACATCAACGTCGACTTTCCGACCGCGACACAATATAGGGTCCCTATATATACTTATACGTATTATATATAGGTGGTGGCGCGCGGCTGGCGCAGTGTTGGCACTGGCAATCGCTGAATCATGTGGTGATGTAGTCGCAGCTTAATCATACAGTATATGTATAAATATATAGCTATATAGCTACAACGGGCCACAAGTAAAAAGGGGAAAGGCAGCCATCTTTGAAAACGGGCAACATGTCACATCCGTCTCTCTCATGATATTCCGTGACGTAGTGGGGTTAAGAACAAAATAGGTTTCTTGAATGGCAGCCGAGAATTACAAGTGCGAATCCTGTTATTAATTCTCTGCTAAGCTGGGGGAGCGCAAGGGTAAAGTTAAAAGGCGAAGCAGCAAAGCGCGCGGCACGCAGCAGCCGAGGACCCGACAACAGCACCCGCACGTCTCGTTAATGGCAGAGGAAAATGTCTACGGCTACAATCCGACAGTCGGCGCCGACGGGAACGACGTACGTAAATCCCCCCTCATGACAGTTGTCTGACAAGAGGCCAAGCGTCCCGCCTCCTGCCTCTGGTTTTCTATTTCTCAACTGGACTCGCGCTTTTACCGAGTCCGATCCACGCTTTGCTCTTCCTCTCCCTTCTTTGCGCCCTTATATCGCAGTTTGCTCGGTGACCTGCACCTGCGGCAATTGCACACACTCGGCGACGCACGAATAACTGTTGTTTTCAGATTAATGCAAATTCCACCTGCTGATGGGGGATATTGTTGCTCACTCTACTTATTGCACTGGCTTCTTGCCATTCGTGCAATAATACCCCTGCACTGTTTCATCTCCATGTCTTATTGTGATGATTTGTATTAATTGAACACCTGCCGAGTTACTGGATTCTTTCATTTCTCATAGCTCTACCCTTGCTCTTCTTTATGTGATGCTCTGCATTTTATACTCGTACTGTATGATGCTCCAAAAACTACAATGCATTGTCTTGCAAAAAATTCAATGTACCACTAGTAATCGGTGATGCATAGTGCAATTGCCTTTGCACACCACTCGACACTATTCCAATGCACTTGAACTGTTAAAAGCAATTAACTATTTTTGTGCACCTAGAGAGAAGAGGCTACAAGCAGGTTGAGGTTGAGGGTACTCGCAGGCCATAATCTAGCTAGGAAGGACATATTTGGAGCCAGCGATCCCTATGTTCGCTTAGAGTTAAATACCATCAATGGCAATGAGACTGTGGATGCTGTACTTACAAAGACGAAGAAGAAAACTCTAAACCCAAAATGGTCCGAAGAATTTATATTCAGAGTGAGTTTTTATAAGTCCTTTGTGTTGAGTAATGCTTTATGCTTTCCAAAATGTTTATTGATTCTATTATTCGAATCATCCTAGGTTAAACCTCTGGAGCACAAATTGGTATTGCAAGTATTCGATGAGAATAGATTAACAAGAGATGATTTTCTTGGAATGGTAGAACTGACTTTAAACAGCTTGCCAAAAGAACAGGAAGGCCGAACCATTCCCAATAAACAATACATTCTTCGCCCCAGAAAGTGAGTTCTGAACTGTTTTTTTCTCACTTCAATTGCTTATGCATTATGTATTTTATGAGTCATCTTTGATTCATAGCTATGTTATTTTGAATACAAACAATTTTAAAATATTACCATAATTACCATGATAATAATGATAAAATTATCGTCAATGTTTTCTTTATTAGTATACTGTATAGTTTATGCGTTAAAAACATTTTTTTATGTTGCAGTACAAATCAAAGATCCAAAGTTAAAGGAACTTTGGAAATATATCATGCCTATGTATCAGATTCAAATGGTGCCATTGACAACGGCGATGCTGATGCAGCATCCGATTCTGGAGGATGGGAACTTTTGGACCAACCGACACCAACTTCTAATCTCACACCAGAAGAGCAACCTGCTGAGGTAAAAATAATTTTTTTACAGGTTTCTTCAATATTTGTATATGTGTACAGATTTTGAAAGCATTGTTAGTGTTTAAAAATGTTATTTGTTATTGCAAATTTATCAAAGAGCATGGTGCACAAAAATTGTTATGCACACAAAAATGCCAATATACTATAAACTGGTGCAATAAATTTATTCATTTTTTTTTTTTTATTAATCAGGTGACATCGATTGGTCCACTACCTCCAGGATGGGAAGAGAGACAAGATGCCAATGGAAGAACGTATTATGTTAATCATATAGCAAGATTTACACAATGGGATCGACCAACTGTGGCGTAAGTTTCTGAATAATTAGTACTACCTATTTTTCAGACAATATCAATGTCAGTATGAAATTTTGTTGAATTCTCAAATTCCTGTACTTGTAGATTATTTCAAATATGTAATATATTTTCTTAGGAATGTTATGCCAACTGGAGGTGTAACACAAGAACAACGAAACCTGGATACTGCTGCAACAGAATTTCAAAGACGATTCCACATTAGTGTGGATGATGCAGAAAGTAGACAAAGAACTTCTGGTATCAGCATTACGCCGGTAAGATTTAAATTATTTTGCTCTTTCACAATTTTATCGTAACATCTTTGATTTTGTTAGTTAATATCAATAATTGATGCTACGTAAAACTGGGATATTCAATATTCTATGACTCATATCCACATTGTAGCAAATGTAGCATATAGTATAACCTTTCAAAAATTGGCATACAAAACGTTAATAATACGTTTGTCTAAGTACAAGTAAAAGCAAATAATTGTTATGAATATTCATTATAAATTAAAAATTACATCAAATATAAATAAATTATAAAATTGGATTAGATTTTTCTATGCATTATAACAATTGGTTATGAAAATTTAAACAAAAATATATCAAATAAGTAGCATGCTGTATGTAGCATTTTGTGCATGTTTTGTATATATAAGGATGGTGAAATGTCTCCGGAGGTGGATGACGAATGTGAGGGTAGAAATCTAAGGGAGAGGGTAACAGATAATGCATCTGGCGCCCCTGGAGATTCAATCAATCGACCTGATAATGAGGCTGATCATGAGAATCAGGTACATTATAATTTTCCCAATTATCAGGACGAATTTTATTTAGTAAACACCTGAACATATCTGAAACGATTTATTTAATTAAAGTTTTTGTATCCAATGCTTCTGATTTTTTTACTAAAATTTTAATTTCTTTTTTATTAATCTGTATATATGTACAGATTACAAAAGCATTGTTAGTGTTTGGAAATGTTATTTGTTATTGCGAATTTATCAAAGAGCATGGTGCACAAAAATTGTTATGTACACAAAAATGTCAATAGTCTTACAAAGTCAAATAAATTGTTTATAATATAAATGTTAGAAGAAATCAACTCAAGCACACGCAATTTCTTTTACATTTATAAACGTAATAACATATTTAGTGATACGATAAGAAAATATTATGATGTAGTTGTAGCATAGTAAATAAACTAAATGTATGGTAATTTTTTTTCATTTATCTGTAGAACGATGACAATGTAGATAGTCCAGCTGGTTCTAGAAGATCATCTGAACAGGTATTTTATCTCTTAAAATTAACTATAGTTATATTAAGCATATTATACTTTTATACATCTGTTAATAATGCAAAATAACCCATTAACCATATCGAAATAAAACAGATGATAATCGAGAGTCCAAAGCCAGTAAACGACGAAGGTCTACCTCCAGGCTGGAGTATGCAGTTGGCTCCGAATGGCCGAATGTTCTTCATCGATCACAATGAGAGAGCTACGACGTGGGTTGATCCAAGAACAGGCAGACCAAGCTCAATACCCTGGCACAATGTGCCTTCGGCGACACCAAGGAGTGACATTGACCAACTGGGACCGTTGCCTGAGGGGTGGGAGGAAAGGGTACATTCTGATGGCAGAATTTTCTTCATTGATCACAGTATGTAATCGTATTAAAAAGTTGTTTTATATGATCAGGGTTCTATCTTATTACTGATTAAATTATTATCTATGTAGATACAAGAACAACCCAATGGGAAGATCCTCGAATGTCAAATCCTCAAATTGCAGGACCAGTGAGTAACAATGCAAATTGTAATAATTAAAAAGTGAATCTCAAACCTCGGTGATTATGTAATTTTCCATTTTCAGGCCGTTCCATATTCTAGAGATTATAAGCGTAAATATGAATACTTGAAATCTCAATTAAGAAAACCAGTAAGTTTAACACCTTAAGACTTAGAATAATTTATATAAAAAGTTTGGCTTAACGTATCAATCTGTTTTAGAACAACGTCCCGAATAAATTCGAAATCAAAGTTGGCCGAAACAACATTCTGGAAGATTCATATCGTATTATTAGTTCTGTAAATAGGGTTGAAATTCTTAAAACGAAATTGTGGGTTGAGTTTGAGGGTGAAGTTGGCCTTGATTATGGTGGCCTAGCGCGTGAATGGTTCTTTTTATTATCCAAAGAGATGTTCAACCCATACTATGGCTTATTTGAATACTCAGCAATGTGAGTGATTTATTTAACGTTTTTAAAAATTTGTTAATGCAAAACTGCTATACATAATCATGTTTTCAATTGCTTTTTGAATAGGGATAATTATACCTTACAAATCAACCCATTTTCGGGAGTGTGCAATGAAGAACATTTGAATTATTTCAAATTCATCGGACGTATAGCCGGCATGGCTGTATATCACGGAAAACTGTTAGATGGTTAGTTTTTATGCTTTTAAGTGATACGTTTTATGAACTCTACTTAAAAAAATAGATTCCTACTCAAACAATCGCTTTGTCAAGAAGTTTATAGCGTCAACTTGATTTTTCAGCCTTTTTCATACGACCATTCTATAAGATGATGCTGAGCAAGACAATCGATCTAAAGGATATGGAGAGCGTAGATACTGAGTACTACAATTCTCTGCTATGGATTAAGGAGAATGATCCAAGCGAGCTTGAGTTGACATTCTGCGTTGATGAAGAATCTTTCGGTCACACGTCTCAACGCGAGCTCAAGACCAACGGCGCTAATGTACCAGTGACCAATGAAAATAAAGACGAATATATAAGTCTGGTGATACAGTGGCGTTTTGTATCGCGTGTCCAGGAGCAAATGAATGCCTTCCTCGAGGGCTTCAATGCCCTGGTGCCTTTGACCCTCGTCAAGATCTTCGATGAGAACGAGCTTGAACTTCTCATGTGCGGCATCCAACACATCGACGTCAAGGACTGGAAACAGAATACCTTGTACAAGGGTGACTATCACGCAAACCACATAACCGTCCAGTGGTTTTGGAGGGTGGTGCTGTCATTCAATAATGAAATGCGTGCGAGATTACTGCAGTTCGTTACAGGCACGTCGCGAGTGCCCATGAATGGTTTTAAGGAGCTTTATGGCAGCAACGGACCGCAGCTTTTTACTATTGAAAAGTGGGGCACACCCGACAACTATCCTCGGGCCCATACTTGGTGAGTTCTCTATTTAGATTTTTTAAAAACATTATTGTTTACAATAACAAATAATCGTTGCTTTTTATTCTTCTAATAATAATCTCAACTTATTGAGTACAAACGATAAAAGATAAATGCAAAAGTTTTAAATAAATTTAACAAAAAGTAAAACAGAGTAAGTGTAGAGATAAATAAAAAATTTATAAAGAATCCACCGAGTGTCAACAACTTAAACGATTTTTAAAGTAAGCGCACAAAGTATTGATTTGCCCAAGGTCAGCGTTCAAAGAAATTGACTGCTGCCTTTCTCAGTGAACAATTATTTTATAACTTTAAAATTGTAGTACTTCTTTCGTGTCTACTGGGCATTTCAAGTTGGCAAATTAAAGTTCTTAATTATTTTAATAGTATAATAATAACTCTTTATTTGTTGTATAGATTTTTATTTGTTAACAGTTACATATAATATATACTTACATAAAATCTTAGTAGATAATTTGAATTCTTAATTATTGTAAAAATAGTCGTTACTATATTTTCCTTATAACATTTTGGATTTTTTAATTTTACTTACAGTTTCAATCGCATCGATCTGCCGCCCTACGAGAGTTACCAACAACTCAGGGACAAGCTAATCAAAGCGATCGAGGGCTCGCAAGGATTTGCTGGGGTGGATTAGCGCGAGATTCCGTTTTTCATGATGATACCTGTAATATAATGTATATATGTATACGTATATGCATACTAGATGCTAACTTTTTCTCTAAAGCTATATTATTTTACTTCTACTTTTTAAGAAACAAACGAATTGGTAATACATAATTCCATTATCGATGAATGAATTAAAAAAAAGAGATTAAAAAGGAAATCATGTTCAAGGGCGATAGTATTAAAAAAAAAAGAAAAAAACGAAGTAATAATGACGAAAAAATAACAGCTGTTGATAAAACTTAACTATAACTTTTTGAAATTTCCGATTTCGATTCTTATACAATTCTTAATGCATTTACAATTGAAGGCTCGCAAAACTCGACGAGAGTAAAAATATGTGACGATTCTTGTTTCAGAATGAAACTCAACAATCGACTTGACGTATATTTAATATACAAAACACTTTAGTCGTGGGTCGTGGGAATATGCGAGAGAGAAATGAAAATAGAATTATAATAATGATGATGATGATAAAAAAGTAAAAAGATAAATCGAACGTTAGATATTGCATATATGAAGAAAAATTTCTAAGTGATATATTGTTCGGTATTGAACATAAAGTGCTTCATAGATTTACTAATCAATTATAAAATTGTAAATATGTTTCTAACACGAATGAAAATTCTCTAGTTGACTATGATATTCCATTTATGAGTATTGTTTTTTGTTTGTTTGTTTTTTTTTGACGGATCCACTGCGTCAAGCGGAATTTAGTTATTATATTATGCAATGACGAGAATATATAAGAAAACACATTTTAAACGTTTACACATGAAATAAGCTCACATAGATTTATAATGTATTTATTAAGTCGCTCCCATTGGCCTATTGTATGTCGTCGAGTACTCTGTAAAAGTCCAATGCTTTATTTGTTTATCTTTGATAGAAGTATTTTTAAACTTGAAAATATTTATTTGTTATTCTTCCCTCAAAAATATTTATATATAAATGTACATGATTGTATGAATTTGTTTCCTGGCCTTTCGATTACGTAATGACATTTATGCGTGTTTTTTCTCCACTTTATTGTATATTTAGCTGTGAATAAGTATTGAAACATTTATACGCGTACAGCTCAAAATAAAAGTAGAGCAATGTTATGAATGGATATAATCAATTATTTGAAATAAACTCCCATTTTTTATGTAAACTGTTCTTGTAAAGCGCCCTTGTCTTGCATAATTGCATGATTATAATAATTAAATAACTCTACTTTTATTCTGGGTTACCCAGGATATCTGACAATTTTAGATGAACTTTTAATGTTAATTCTTTTAAGAAAAATATCAATTGTTTATTAATTATACAAATTTATTAAATATTTTCTTTTAATGAATAAAAATAGATGAACAATAAAAAAGGATTTTTTTGTATTGATAAAAGTATGATTTATAAGTAATTTTGTTATAAAGTGAGCACGTCAAAACTCGTATGGTTTAGTGGCGTTACTGTACATGTCTGAGAATTTTTAAATTTTAAAAATTGTAGAATAACATTGAATAACATCAAATCTATTGACTGTATAATACCAAAAAAGGAGACTCGTAATGTTTATAGTTTTTTTTTACGTCAGGCTGCAACTGAAAATGTGTTTTTCTGCTAAATTGTTAATAAATTGTTGTCATAGTTGACAAAGCCTTAAAAAACTGTAGCTACATAAAATGTTCAGTTGTACTCAGTCGTTAAATAAAAAAAATGGCTGTAGAAATATTATTGGAATGCGAAGCTATTAAATAGTCAACAAGACAACGAGTTCGGCGAATGCGATAGACCTACGGAGCTCAAAGCTTGAAAAGTTATTGCACTATACATATAATGATAATAATAATAATAATAATAATAATACAGTTTCAATTAAACGAGTATTTTCGAAGCCTGAGGTGTGAATAATAGTTATAATAAGAATAATAGTTAGAATAAGAATAATAATAGTAAGTGCACGTTTCGCAAAATCAAATTTATTTTTGCGTTGACTTTAAAAGTTAGTAATAACATTTTAACATTATTAATGGTATAATACGTAGTAAAAATAGAAAAAAAGTACATCGCTACTTCATTGATTCTTTTGCTGAAAAATAAGTATTATTTGAGTTGCATACGTTTGTAGATTTGAGAACAAAGTATAAAAATTGAAAGTCATGAAATTTTCAAAAGTTTATCTCATTGATGTCAGTCAAAATGGATTCTTTAATGAATCAAACAAAGGAAAGTAACATGGGTGTTTATCTTCATTTAGTGTAGATTATACCAGTTATCGATATCAAGTACTAACATTGTTTCTTTTTATGAGAAAAGAAGCGTGCATATTTTTCTCTATATCTTTATAATTAGCAGAGAACAACCTCTGCGCTCGATTAAAAACATAAATTAATATATGTTTTAAGCTTTGTCTGTCGCATCACAAGTGTGTCAATTATATCAAAAAAGTGTTTTCTGTTTCTTACTGTCGCGTCTTGCGTCATTTTTAAGGCTTGTTGTTTCTAAAGTCAAAAGGTTTGCTTCTCAGATGAAAAAATAATGCAATGCTTTTTCTCTTGTTATCAGTCTCGGAGTTTCCGTTAGTAATATTTGCAAAAAATACACTTAATAATTTTATATTCTTTGTCCTTATATAGCCAACAAAAGTTAACGAAGGTGTTATGTTTTTCTAATTTTATTACTAGATACTTTTATTGAATACTGACCTATAATTGCTGACAATTATGCTTATATAATTTTTTAACACTGAGTTAATAGAAAGTTTTCTAAACCGTTACTAAGATGTATAATTTTAATGTCAGCAGCTTAATTTTGAAAAATCGGGATGAAATATTATCTTTAAAGTACGAAATCACAACAATTTAATTAGTTTCCTTTGGAAAAAAATTACAGTTCTACAAGGTAAATGTCGAAACTTTTAAATTAATGATTGCGTCATTACAATTGTGTCAGTATATAATACACAAACGAGGTTAATACAATTTTGCCGATTTATAAGGATAGAAAAAAAAGGTATCACCGCAATACAAGAAGATGTTACCAAGTTGCTTTTTGGGTTGGCTAACACTTCTATGTAGTATATGTCTTCGTTAATTCTTTGATTGTACCGACGAAAACGTGGTTAAGCTAATTCAGAGTGAAGCCCATTTTGGCCACTGACCATAGGCGAGTAAGAACAACAACAAAAAAAAGTAAATGATACACAGGAAAAAGTACGATTAAAGGTGTTGTCATAAGCGAGTGTATAACAAAGCGTTTGTATTTTAGAAATATCTACTATTTATTTATTGAACCATATGAAATTTAATAATCAGTTATTTTTAACGATTATATGAAACAAAACGAAAAATAAGTTGAAATAAAACAATTGGTCTATATTCTTGTATTCCACAAATTGAAAGGTTTCACATACACTAACTTATGTACCCCTGGTATTAAGTAGAAATTAGAGAGTTGTAAAAAATTAACGTAATATATACATTATGTTACTGCGCAGCGAATGTGTGCCTTGATTCTGTTGAAGAAGCTTTGAAATATGATTATTATGAAGTGTGGCAGGAGTATTTTAACTATGTTTTCACTACGCGCTTTAGTTGTTGCACACACACACGCACACACACACACATACACACATATATATATATATATATATGCGCGTCATAATGGTCTTTTTTTGGTTAAAGAGCCAAATCAGCCTTGAAATATGAAGAATAGGATGAATAACGTAAGGAGGATATCCACAGTTTTTTTGATTGGTCTATTTTGTATTTTCAATTTATTTATATACATACACTTAAGCATAGCAATCAAATTGTATACCCTTTTGCAAAATGTAGTGAACTAGACGAATAAGAAACTGTAGATATCCGAGGTTCCTTAAATAATTGTCTTATTACTAATCACTTTGTATTCATCAACTTGCATACATAAAATTATTAATATACAGATTATGTTATGAAAAAATTATTTTGTGTAATAAATAGTTTATGTAATATTATATAATGATATATAGTACTACACATCGTAATAAAATATTTAAAAATTTATAAACTATAATATATGCAGCATTGTATTTTATTAAAAAAAGTATCAGCAACATTTTGTAATACAATATAGTCGATGAAACTGATTACATTCCGATAGATTTTCACTATGTTTAAACTATTTCTTCAGTATGAAATAATTTTTGTACTTACAAAAGTGACTGAGTATAATAATTATTCTTTCACTCTTCCATGATCTATAGATAAAAAGCTACGAATTTTTAATTAAATAATAGTTACAACATTATTGTTATTATTATTGTTATTATTATTATTATTATTATTATTATTATTATTATTATTATTATTATTATTATTATTATTATTATTATTATTATTATTATTATTATTATAATCAGCCAAATTTTATTGTTTGCATTGTGACATCATTAATTACGTTGAATAAGCTATGTATGTTAACAAGTAATAAATTTAAATGGTAATCATGAAATCGAGTCTAAAATGCTGTTCAAATTCAACGTAAACTACTACAATAGTTTTACTTCAATGGTGAAAAGATCGCAAACGAGAGAGGGAGTGGGAGGGGAGTGTTATTGTACATATACGTACAGATTTAGAAATTTTCCCAGGGTGAGTAAGATGCAAATAATTTAGAACAGGTAATTTCACTACAATTGTCCTCTCTGAAGCTTTCATAACGAAACCAAGCGTTATCAGGTCAAGTTGGACAATAAAAATAACATAAGTAAATAAATAAATAAACCAAGCATATTTCAGCACTTCGAGTTGAAAGAGACAAAGTAATACGAAAAACTCAATCAATTACAATTAGAGCTGCCAACAAGCCAAAAATTACGGCATGTAGCGGCAGCCTAATGCATAGATAAATATAAGCAATCGCATAACTTTGTAAATAAATAAATAAATATATATATATATATATATATATATATGTATGTATGCATAGTATACATATACAAATTTTCGTCGTTGGTCGTGTGTACTTTATATGATGCATACTAATAAATGATGAAAAAAAAAATAAGATATATCTCTTTCGCGATGCGGCAACTGATAGCTGTATATGTCGAAATGTAAAGTGCAATTAACACATAACGAATTCGATGCTAGGATAAAAATAAAAAAAGACAAACAAAAATATAAGCAGAAGATCGATATAACAATAATAAAGATATATAATAAAATCAGATTTATAGGATGAGCGCAATGCAGAAACAAAGAAACAAGTCAGAGTGAGCGATGATTTAATTCCAGTACGTACTGTGTATACTTTAATTTATCGATTAAAGGCAGTGATGATACACACATGTATCTTACTAAGAAGGATAATTAATATAATAAGATGCAAGATACGAGTGGGCGAGCGCAAGCACATTTCTATTATACACACACAAACGCGCGCACACACACACACACCCACACCCACACACACGCGCGTAAGGATAGCCTTTCCGTGGTTTGTAAAGCGCTTGTATACGTATACCGATTAATTTGTTATTTCGATCTATATATATATGTAACTTATTCAGCTCTATAATTACTCCACTTACTTATATCTCTTGTCGTTATATACTTAATTTCCATTGTACCATACACAGTATAAGGAATTGAATAAAAAGAAAAAAATCGAATGACCTCGTTACCTTCATTTAGCCTACCCCAAGCCCCAACAGTGCCTGCAGCCCGTCTGTACTTATGCATAACTAAACCATTCGAATCTCCCGCCCTTGAAGGGCGGTCGCGTTTGTCGAGTTGGTCGGCAGGTGTCTCCCGATTCGGCGGGTGCATGCACTCTACTACTACTCGCCGCTCTCTCTCCTCTCTCTTTCTCATACACTCATAGCCGCTTTGCTCACACCGCTAATGCTATGCTGTCGCACATGTAGCGCATATACATACAAAGAGGCGCAAGTGAGAGAGAGAGAGAGAGAGAGAGAGAGAGAGAGAGAGAGAGAGAGAGAAAGGCGAGGGCGGCCCGAGCAACCGTCAACAAGCTGCGCTGCTCTAGTGTTGTTGCAGAGAGGGAGGGAAGATCGGTTGCGGAGCCGAAAAGAGAGGGACTGCAGCACAGCTGTGTCCGATAATCGCTCGCTTCTCGCGCGTGTGTATGTGTGTGTGTGTGTGTCTGTAAGTGCTCCGTTGTCCGTACCTGACCTGTGGACTTTGCGTGCTCTCGAATCGCGCGCAGCGACTCGGCGAGTTACGGTTGTTTCGCGCGACGACGTCGACGGAGGAGCACACGCAGCGAAGCATTTCGGATCCATCTCCCTCCGCGGGACAACGCACGCGCGTTGATTGATATCGACTCTCTGCTGCTCCGCTGCAGCTCCGAGTAGTCCGAGTCCATCGGCCGCCGTTGCGCTCCTGTGGCTCCCGTGTCTGCTCCAGTGTGTGTGCGCGAGTGCTTTCTTTGCGGCTGCGATTACTTACTCTGCTCGGCTGTGTGCAGCGTCCTCCCAGGACCCAGACGACGAGGCCGCAGGCCTGAAGACTGCTCGCGTCCTCCGCGAACCCGCACAGTGTTGCTGCAGCTCCTCCAGCTTGATAGCTATAGCCATACGCGCGTATTCTGGGGCTGTGTGCGCGAGAGCTATATGTATGCGAGAGCGAGACAGATATAGAGAAGAAAGTGTGAATAACCTTTGGCCGCGCTGTTGTTGTTGTTGTTGTTGTTGTTGTTGTTGTTTGTGTGTTTTCAACGCGTTGCTCATGCGTCTACTCAGCTTGTCAGTGTAAAAGCAAGAGCAAAAAGTAGAAGAATTAAGAGGCTGATAGAAGGTACGTCGCCGTGCGGAGCGGAGGGTGTCGTCCTCTGGACGTCCCGATAGGCCGCGGATACGTTGCTGCATTGCGGTAAGTCACCATCTCTCCCTCTCTCTCCCTCTCTGAAAGAACATCTTTTCTCTCTAAAAAACACGATTTCCGATGGAGTTTTCTGGTATGCACGGTTATTCTCTCAGAGTTTTCACCCCCCCCCCCCCCCACCCTTCGGTTGCTCCTGCGCCCTTACGAACTGTGTTGTATACCTATACAGATATATCTGTAGAATAGTGACTGGTGTGCGAGGATGTGTGAACGTCGCTGTGCGTGGGCGCTGCATATAGTACCGCTGCGAGCTGGGATTTTGTTTATAAACGGCTTGTGTGGAGTCGGTCATTGACACCGGACTCCTTTCTTCTATCATTCACGATGCTACTTAGATATTATGGATGATTCTCAGAAAAACGCGATTTGTTATATGTGTCGCTGATGCATATAACATATAGGACGTATTACTATCTGAGATGCGAAACTCTTCGCTGGGAGCGACATTATAACCTGAAAGTAAATGAATTTACCACATTCCGTTGCTATTTCGAAAATCTTGTATGTTTCTGTATTAGTTTAAAAGTAAACGTTTACCTTACAGTAAAACGGTTTTCCGAACACATAAAAAAAATAATGTGTGTTATTAAAAAAGAAACGTAGTTCGTCTTGGGACGCTCTGCAGAAGTCATAACTTAAATTGATTCAAGTTGAAAGTATTTAAAATTATACTTATCTAGCGTATGAAAGTCTTGTTATAATTATTATTTAAATGAATATTATTTCATTTGATAGGATTACAAATAAATAAAGAATTATTTTTAAAATAGTTGCATATTAAAATATCACTTGAAGAAAATCCATTTCTAAAAGGGAGATTGCGATAGTATTGAATTGAAGCTCTTACAGAGCCAATTCGGACCGTTATAAAAAAATTTCATTGGTGGGTACAGTGTAAATAGGGAGCAACTTCAGAGAGTTCAACAACAACAAAATCAACGCGCGCGGCATGCGCGCTAAGCCAATTTCTAGTTATTGTAAATCTTATAAACAAATACATCAGTCTATTTCTATATTGAATATGTTTGTCAGGTACAGTAAGCCACTTTTTTCATTATTTTATCTTACAAAACAGTAACGATTGCTTCATGTAAAGTTGCATTATGACTAGTAGTAGCTTCATAAATCATGAGGATTAAAAATAAAATGTTTCATCCATGTTTCGCATAAGAAAACAACATTACATCGTTGAGAGACATAATCAATAATATCCAAACTGCTATACCTGCATTAAGGCTTTGGTAATTGATAGTGAAAAGTCAAAGTCCTTTTGCTTCCTCCTAGAGGAAGCTTTGTCATAGTAAAATTTTCAGTTTCGCTAAAACTTCGTACAAACGCATTTGAAGGTGTTTGGAGTTCGAATCATGCGTTTTTTGAAAATGTCCGTGCGGATGGCTTTGTGTGTCTGTGCCTATATGTGTATGTGTGTACGTATACTGTTATCATTCTGGAAAAACGTAACCGATTGCAATAAAATTTGACGTGCATATGTGCAAATCCAGAAAAAACCGGACACTTTTGGGGGTCTGAGTGAACGAAATTGAAATTTGAGGGCACACCCCCCAGACCAACTTTTTTGGGTTCCTTAGGCCACCCAGAACCCGAAAAACGTTGGGCTCCCGCGATTAGGAAATACCTAATATTTTTTTTGCCGGGCACTTTAAATTCTCTTATGGGAATTTAACATGGGAAAAATAAACGAAAATCAGTCACGATTCAACTTTACCCACTCAATGTCTAAAGGCGCAATCCAAAAATGTGTATTACTAGGATCGAAGTATTAGAAGAGAGCTATAATTTGAGGGCTTACATATATATATATATATATGCGCCCATCAATTATAGCTGTTTTTTGATCTTTTTCATTGTCATATATACAGCTGATGAAACCGGTAAAATGTTTAATCCGATTTTTGAAAGCAAAATTATAAGGAAAGAGCTTCATTTTGAGCCGCGGATGGCTTAAATTGACCGTTGGGATCAAAAGTTATAAGGATTTTAAAAATAGGAAAAATCGCTAATTTTCGTTAAAAAGTTGGTGATTTTTTGCCATTTTCAAGCCTAGACAACTTTTGACCTAGGCAACCATTTTTAACCCACCAGCCCTCAAATTAATTCTTTTTTTAAATTCACAAAACATTGCACCGAGTGCCACAATAAGCCAGCAGAGATAATTAAGGTTTTAGCACGGTAAAGTTAACGGTATTTGTACTACATATCACTAAACAAAAATTTTCAAATGATTTACTTTAATTTTGTCATTTTTACTCATAATCCTTTAAAGGTTTTAAAGGCGTCGTGTCCCCTCAAGGTGACTCTCCAGCTAAATTTGGAAGCAAAATAAAAAAATCTTGTTCACAACCTAGGTTAGCTATTTATTAAGAAAAAAAAGACGAAGTTTTACAATCTTTAAGGGTGTACTGTGCGCGTATTGAAGTTTAATTATCTCTAATAAACTCTCTATTATTAAATAAAAACAATTTTTCACACTTATTTGTTTTTAAACCTTTACTCCCATCCAGGCAAACTCTAATTCAATAAAATTGAAATTTGGCTATACACGGAAATGAAAAAGAAACTCGACAAGAGTCTATTTAAGGCAACAAACTTTCATTATTACTCATTTTTTAGAGTGTTCCATGATCGTTCTAATAATACAGTTAAATGTCTTATACCATCTCGTGTCGTTCGATCTATGAATTTATAAGTTTAACTGGACGCACATCGATTTATTATAGGCTTCATTTTTTTCGCTCTACTTATCCCTTCTCTCTCTATTTTTTTGCAGGGAGCAACTAGAAAGGAAATTATACGCTTTAGCGCGGAATTACGTGTAATATAGGAAAAATACTTTAAAGAGTAGGTCATTGTTTGTAATTTAGACGACAAAATACTGGTCGTTTGACCGGTAATGTGAACGGAAAAAATCAATGAGTTGGCGCATTTTTTAAATCAACTACGTGCGAATATACATAGTTTGAACAGCATTTTGTTGTAGTTGTTGTAAGGTTATGCATATTGGTAATCGTGATTTTAAAAACGTATTACTGATATTAATTATAATATGAGGACTGTTTTATAAACGCAGAAAAAATGAATAGTATGTCGCGCAACTTGAGAGGAAAATTGTTATTTCTAGCGAAGACGAGATTTGAGCACGCGCTTAAATCTCATCCAAGATAGAAATTGCCATCTCCTTCTGGTTACATATTGCGCTTTTTTGGCAAGTGCAGGTAAAGACTCCTTTTTCATGCATATAAAATGAATGGAATGTTGCTCATTTTCAGTCGAGCATACCGATAAAAATATAAAAAATTCCAAAAACATTTGAAAAGAGAGTTGTGAGTCGGGTGCAAACTTTTACTTCTGTTTATTTGTTTGTGTTCATTCCATTTATTTTCCGCGTTTAGTATACAAGGTTTTTTTATATAATAAAAGATTTGAAATAAATAAAAAGAAAAAGAATAAACAAAAGTCGTATTTTTCTATGATCGATTTCTGGTATGTCAAAAAATTCTATACTTCTCTCGAGAACAAAGTTGTGCTGTGGTTATCCCTGTGTACACCTTAGGTTTATAAAATACTATTTTACTCATGAGCAGTGCGTGTAGAAAAAAGGCTGAAAACAAAAAAGCTCGAAAGCACCCCTTTTTTCATTGTTTTCTCTTAGTGGCTATGCACTTCCCCTACTTCAAGCTCGGGACCAACAATTTGAAGCAAAGCATTTGTTTCGGTGTTTCCTAATTTCTTTGTTCGTTTGCTAGTCGAGTGGTTTGAATATCAAAAGTTTACGGATACTATAAGAGTTGAGTTTTTTGTTTATTCGAAATACGAGTGGTTTCTTTTTTGCTGTTCCGATAATGCTCAGCGTTAATCACTTTTGTGTGCAGATTTTTTTCACAATGTTTTCTTTTCTGGAAAACGCTGCAGGGGTTTTTGTAAAATGAGAAAAATTGCTGTGAAAATGATTTTCACTCGCGTTTTATTTTTATATCAATAATTATAATAATTTTATGTAGCAACTTCCAGGTAGAAAATTGGCCCTATTTCTTGGCAGAATTGCTGGCCAACAACGAAGTTACTGGAAATACCCTTAAACAAATTTCTCATAGTACTTTATTTTAAAAAATTTTGACCAGAAATTCTGTAAAATTATCAGTTCTCGGAAAAATAATGAGCTTCTGCAGTATTCAAATTGCATCTTTTGTAGGAAAGGGGAAATAGTTATTGTGTACCAAAGGCGTAAAGTGGGCTTTTTTAGACCGAGTGTGGAGTATGCAGTACGAGTCAAGGCGAGTTAGCCCGAGCCGAAGGCGAATGCGTTTCGAGCCGCAGACGAGTACTGCAACCACACGAGGCCAAAAAGCCCGCTTAGCCCTTGATGCAAACCATATTTTTTGTAACGCATGTACTGATTTTCGCGTTTTTAGAATATTTGCCAATGAATTGAGTAGCAGGCGTAAAGTACTTTTATGCCCGCTGGTCGGAAAACGATTACTTTTGTCCCTAATTTTAGGTCAAAAAACGTGAAAATCGTGCATGTGTTACAAAAAAGTTTTTTCTCTCTATAGTACAAGTATTTTTTCCAATATTTAATGAAAAATATAAGTACTTTGAAAGTTCAACAAAGCTGAGTATAGCCGGTGTCGTTTGACCAATCAAACTTCTAATTGCACAATTTTAACGCACATAAATAATATGATGCCTGGTGCAAACTCTGAACCATAAAATACTTCTACAGCTTCATCAAAAGAATAACGACAGCTTGTAAAAAAGCTGAAACTATGCAGAACAGCATCATCAGCAGCGATGTACATCGACCTGAAAAATTAACTCGCGCAAACTACAGTTTGTAAATTCGTTATTTCTGTTTCCTAATAAAAAGGCCGCGTCGACGCTACTTCTGAAAAATAGGTTGGCTAAAAGTTGTTGTTAGCCGTTGCCGGCCCATATCGACAAATTAGCAAAACGAAATTACTCGTTCGTTCCGTCCGTTGTTTAACGAAGAAGAGCGATAATGACTTTTCGCTTCACAAAAGCTCGTGGTTGCTGCATTGGAAAACTATAAATATAAAGGGAAATCTCCGGAGCGCCGTCAGAGAAACTATGGCGAGCTATGCAGGGTACGGCACTGAACTAGCGAAACGAAATTCAATGCAGCTGTCCACAGGAAATATCGTGTTTCGGAAAACTCTGGCCGCGGACATCAATTACACTGGAGTCTCTTCGTATGGTACTAAAGTTTTCAAAACCAACGTCGTCGTTCTTCTCCGCCCTTTGCACATCTTTCTCTTTCCCGCTGTTTGCGCTTTTGGAGATATAGGAGAAAGGAAAATAGAATGCAGAGAAGTATATGTGCAAATCCACAGAAAACCGGACACTTCAGGGGGTCTGAGTGAACAAATTTGAGTGTACACCTAGCAGACCAACTTGTTTGGGTTCCTTAGGCCACCCAGAACCCGAAAAACCTTGGGTTCCCAAGATTAAAAAATACCTATATTTTGTCGGGCAATTCTCTTATGGGAATTTAACATGGGAAAAATTAACGAAAACTAGCCACGATTTAACTTTACCCACTCAGTGTATGAAGATACAATCCAAAAGTGTGTATCACTAGGATCGAAGTATCAGAAGAGAGCTTCAATTTGAGGGCTGGTGAGTTAAAAATGGTTGCCTAGAGAGAAAGTTGTCTAGGCTTGAAAATAGCGAAAAATCATGAATACTTATGGATTCTTTACGAAAATCGGCGATTTTTAACTTATTTTTGAAATCCTTATAACTTTTGATACCAGCGGTCAATTTCGACCACCTGGGGCTCAAATTGTAGCTCTTTTCTTTTTATTTTGCTTTCAAAAATCAGACTAAACATTTTACTGGTTTTAATAGCTATATATATATATATATATATATATATATATATATATATGGCATTGAAAAAGATAAAGAACAGCCATAATTGATGGGTTGATCGAAAAAATAAAACGTTGATCTAAATTTTGAAAGCGAAAGTAAAAGAAAAGAACTTTAATTTGAGCCCCGGATGATGGAAATTGACCGCTGCGGGCTCGTAAAAAATGCGGGCTCATAAAAAAAGTTTTCATGATTTTTCGCTATTTTCAAGCCTAGACAACTTTTTTCCTAGGCAACGATTTTTAACTCACCAGCCCTCAAATTGAAGCTCTCTTCTGATACTTCGATCCTAGTAATACACGAATATACATATAAATTTCATAATTATATATCGGCAAAAATAAATGTTATAAATATTTTTCGCTTATGGTATTGCGCCCCTTGGAAATTTTGCGGTAATTTATTTACCAATATACTGTATATTCGCATAAAATTTATAATATCGAAAAATCTGAGTAGCCTTAGAAAGTAGATGACTACTCGATCGCTGCTGCATAATTGGCTTTGTTAGCAACTATCAAAACTCTGCGGGTACAATAAGGCTGCCCCAAATTTGTTTCTATAACTGCTGGCAATCTAATCACAGTTGCAGACCGACCGCGAAACAGTGAGCATTGAAAACTTGATCGGATTTGCATCGATCAGAGGGCAAGCTCCGCGTTCTAACGGAGCAAACTTCCCCCTTCGTTTCTTTATCGTCAGATTCCAATTGTCGATCTCACATCGTTCTGCGGGGTGGTGTTTTTTCAAACGATTCTACTTTCATTTACATATGTCTCGCATCGTGAAAACTGATCGATCTGCAGTCTGAGTCTAGACCATGCAGCAAAGGGGAGATGCAAACAACACCCCCTCCAGGATGGCGGGTGAATTTTGATATTCCCTCCCGCGTGGAGTGCAAGCTATTTTTCGCGCTGGGTGATTCGCAAATTGGCTGCCGCCAGACGTTATACGCGTTGATTGTACGGAGGAGGAGGAGGAGGAGGAGGACGAGGCAGTAGCGGCGGCGGGAGAGGCCGGCTTGAATGTAAATTGACACTCAAATGGGGCCTTCATTCGATCCTTTATGCGGCGGCGGTGTCGGCGCTCGCTTTGCCATTTAACTATCTTGTTTCTTGGCTTGGGGCGCTTGTGTATAATATAACGACGAGCTTATTGCTTCTCGTGTGTGCTTAACGAGCTGTGCGCAAATTCGCACGTATAAGGAGATCGCGTGACTTTTGCGCTCTCGATGTAACAGTGTTGCTCTCGGGTCGAGGTGAAGTTGAAAACTACTGCGACAGGACAAGTAGATTTTTCAAAAGCTGCACACACTCCGTCAGCTGTTTAACTTTGAGTACGATTTGCGTCGGTGTGAGTATGGAGCGGGACACTCTACTTTGCAAACATGTTTTATGCACTCGACCCTTTCTCGTTGAGGCTCCGCGTCGGCATACGCGCGCTCCGTGTTAATATTAATACTCGACTTTAGAAATTAGGAGGGAGAAAGCAGAAGTTTCTAAATATTCGAATGAAGTGCTCCTGCGTACTCATGTCCTTTGACGCGCGCATAGGGCTTTCGCGTGAAAAATAAATCTTGATATATATATATATATATATATATATATATATATATATATATATATATTACAGGTGAAATTACACTCTAAGACGTACGGGTCAGGTGGAACTCTCAAAAGCGTTGTTCAGGCGTTCATCGCGGAAGAAAATCTTAGTCACATTCACGTTTATGTAGTGAACTCCATGGTTTCTGATGCGAAGGCTTAAGTTCTGTTCGATTTGGTATCATCGGGATCCCCAACGTATCACAAGGGAGCATTGTTAAAGTATATATCTATGGAAAAAGACCACGTCGACGTTTGAAAAAATATTCCACGAATAATCTCCTTTTCGCTGATGTGCGGTAACGTTTATATCGACGACCATTACGCTGCGAGACTCGACTCACACTTGACATGCAGTCGTTGTCGCGCGGCTTGAATGTGGTTTTACTCTCGTTCGCGGGGAGAGCATGTGCATGTGCGTGTGCTGCGTCGTCATTTCGCTTTTCTTTTATCGGAGGGATTTTAGCTTTGCGGGCGATTTGTGTGCGCGCAAGAGATAAAGAGATAGTGAATCGTCGATGCAGTCCGGCAGTCGGAGTCGCTTGGATGTGGATCGATGCAGCCACGCTGGCTGTTTGTTATTCTGCAGGCGAACATACGGTGCGCATCACACGCAACAGTATTCGTTTATAGTCGGGGCATTGCTTAGACTGTGATGCTTTGATTCCATGCACTTCATAACTCAGATTGACACAGGACGCAAAGAAAGAGTGTAGATCGCGGTTATCTCCTTCCGAGTGGAGAGCTCGGAGATAAGTTGCAGAAGCTCGTCGAACAATGGCGAGCCCGGCGGATAAAAAAAGCATCGACGCGAAAAGACGTAAAACAATTGGAGAGCCTCTTTACAATAGTTTTAGACGTCCACAGAGCTCGCGCGCGGTAGCAGTAGCGGCAGTACCGTTAGAATCGTCTGAAAGACTCTGTCTTTCTCCCGGGGCGAATTGAAAGCCGTGACTGTGGATTCCCTAGCTCTTCTCTTCGCTCTGCGAGGGGGCAAAAAAAGAAGTCGCGAAGAAAAGAAGTCCCTCTTTACGATCCAATTTCCGCTTATTCGCGCGTATACATCCTCTCGGCGCTGGAGACTGCGCGACAGAGAAAGCGAGGCAGACAGAGAGAACTCGACGATGTATAAAGTCGGTCGCGCGCAAATGGCAACGAAAACTTTGTAATGCCCGCTGCGTCATATCGAATTCCATCTCTCCTCGTCGCTGTCTCGGGCTGCGCGCGCGGTATATATAGGTCATTTAAGTAGATTTCAAAGTGAGTTATAAACGCGCTTCTTTGACGCGGGGAGGAGGGAGAGGAGAACAATTTTAAGAGAGTTGAAATTACTTTTTCCGACCTTTTTTCCATTATGGAAGCCGCAAGCGCGCCGCGGCGTTTTTACCCGGGCTTTAATTGCTGGAAGGCTGTTTACGACTACATGTGCCGCGCCGATTCGAGAATTTGCATTATTTTTTCGTATACACGCTCGTCGGTCCATAAATCAAAGTAGCTCGGCTGAGAGGGGGCGGAAAAAGAAGCGTCGCGGAGATAGAGAGAGAGAGAGAGAGAGAGAGAGAGAGAGAGAGAGAGAGAGAGAGAGAGAGAGGACGAGGAAGGCCTATAACTCAATCCAATAACGATTGTCGTCGCGCGCGTCTTACAATGCAGCAGAGCAGCAGCAGCAGTCGGTCGGAAGCCGACATTCCGAGAGCAACAGCAGCGGCAGCTCTTATCTAATAAAAGCCCTTCGAAAGAATAGGGAAAAATTCAGCGCCCGGAGAATCCTCCGTTTCGAGCACCGCGACTCGTCAATGGGAATTTTCCGAGCGGTGAATCCGCGACCGCTTGTCTCTCACGTCCTCTCCCGGCGCATTCCCAGTCGTCGTCGCCGTCGCTGTCGCCGCGCTGCTCCTATTGCCATTCCCTCCGAGCGATCCGCGCAAAGAACTTCTTCTTCCTCCTCGTCCTCTTTTTGCTTCCCCGAGATGCATGTGCACTTATACCGCCGCTGCTGCCGTGATGTGTTTACGATGATGAATTAAGGTTGCATGCCCGCGCGGCCAGCGCGCGTGCTTCATCTTGATGCCGCCGCGCTTGTAATGGAATACATTGCGCGGGCGGATTTCGTGCTAAGAATGCACCGGGTTATGCGCGAGTTTTTAAAGATTTTTCCACTCCAGGCCAAAGGCCGGCTCAGTTTGCCGGAGATGAAGGAAAGTAACGGCGAATGCAGGGATTTTTTATCTCGCCGGGTAATGGCTAATTTCGAGGCTAAAGCTGTCGATAAAATTACCGTGAAAACTTTCCACCCCGTCAGCTCGCGACGTGACGATGCGTAGGTATATATCTCGTGACCATGAGTGATTCGGAGCAAGAAAGCGTACTATACTATACCATAACAGCCGCGCTGTCGGGGTTAAAGAACTCGCCGGTCGGGAGAATTTCTGAAAAGTCTTGAGGGCGCGCTGATGAAGCCAATCGGGAGGACAATTATAAATTCATTAAAGCTCTGTACTAATGAGTTTTCGATCGCGCTCGTTATTATATACCCGCGCCGCGGTAGCTCCCGTGCCGTATATAGGTATATATACATATACCTATACGGCACGGGAAAAAAATCGAAGAACGAGGAATAATGACCGAGCGGGAATGATGCGCATACGCATACGTGCAGGTAAATATACTCGCGCGCGAGAGAACATTGCGAACGATTGTTTTCGTCAACACGCGCGCAAAAGAGAGAACGGTGGCAGGGCAAAATAATTCTAACGAGTAATGAAAGCGCGCGTCGATGATGAAAGTTGCAGGAAATGTTTTTTCGATATCGCTGCTCTCTCGCTCGCTTTTATGTGGCTTCGCAGCGCAGTATCATTATCATATTTTATCATCATATTTTATCATCCCGTTAGCGTGGTTAAAAAAAATGCCCAGCGAACGTGCGGAATAGGAAACGCATTCGCGGAAATGAATGATAATGAATCCGCTGATGGGTTAGAGCGACGCGCAAACGCATCTTCCTTCAGCCGCCGCGCTGCGCGTTTGTTTGCCTTCATCGATTGTTACGCGTGATTTATGCATTCCGAGAATTAACCTTCGATCAATTTCAATCGCTCGATAAAACGGGAGACAGATCGAGACTGGCAATTACATTGAGCAAACAGTCGCAGTGCTACGAAGATAATTGAATGAAATGCTGATGTTTCATGGAGCGAGCAGCATGCGCAGGATAACAGGCGTGTTTGCTGAAGCTACATTATGATTACTAATGTTTGAATAATTCCAAGTGCAAAAAGCCTCGAGCCAAGTGATCGCAGGAGCTTGAGTTTCGAGAGAAAAATCGACAGCTGCACGCTGCAGCGAATAATCCTCGCGGGAGAGGGAGCGAGGGCTGTATGGAAGCGGCTATTTTCGGCTCAAAACACGAGGACGCGATGCACCGACAGCGAAGCGCGGCGTACAAGCTGGCACGTAACAGTAGTCGTCGAATCCCTCGACATCGCCCTGTACGTTGCAGCGAAGCGGCTGAAAGCGAGTGAGATATTGGAAGTCAGGGACTTTGCCTCCCTTATTGTATGGCCTAGCTGCGCTGCAACCTGCAACTGGTCCGTTGTCGCGGAATCCAAACACGCTGTTCCGCCTGGCGGCGTAACTAAAGGTCGGCAGAAGACGGGATGTAAAGAGCTGCTCTTTGTTTCCCGGCGAATTTTGATTAGCTTTTCTGCGCTGCAGCTGCCGTTTCGCAAAGTGCGTGTCTCGCTTGTCGCGAGAGCGAGCGCGAAAGAGCGAAGCTGAATAGTGAAAATCTACGACGCGGAGAGAGTGTGCAAGAGGCTATACGCTCAAGATGAGACACGAATCCGTTATTCAACGCGCGGAAATTGAATCGTCCCCGCGTCTCTCATTCATAAGGCATGCGCTACATCAAGGCACGCATACACATAGCCGCACGTGAAAAAGAGGAGGAGTACTTGTTACTCCTTAAAAACGGACCATTCAATTATTCAGCAGCGACGAGGAACTGACACACATCAAAGTCTCGCGCATGGTAATAATAATAATAGCGGAGGAGGTAGTCCTGGCAGCCCATAGTCGCGCACCTATATATTTTATTCATGAGTCGAGGATCGCATAAATTTCCCTTACTGAGCGCGCGTGCGCGCGCTGCCTTCGCCAATGATAAACAAATAACTAACTGCTATTCAATGAAGCCCCTCAACTCTCGCAGGGAAAATACACAAGAATAGAGACGGGCTTCGTAATTTTTCCCGCCAGCTGAGTCTGGATCGTGGGCATTTTGAAAAATTCAAAGATTCAAAGCATCGAAGTAAAGAGCGGGAACGAGCGGACGGGGCGCGCGATTAGAATAGCCGAAGGGATCTCGAGGATGAGTTCGAGTCTGCGTGTACGGGGGGTCGAAGCGGGCCGCGCCTTCGTCGTACATCCGTGCGAGCGCTTTATTAGACGGTATAATAATTGTACGTAAGAGGAGGTTATTGCTGACACACTTTGCGAAATTGTAGCCGGCGGATAGGCCAGAGCCGACTGAATTGGCAGCGAGCTGCCGAGGGATTTGCGCGGTAATGACCGGCGAGTTCGTGTCGGCGCTGATTGGAGCGCCAAATCGGCCTGCAGTGCAGCTCTCGCCGCCTTTTGCATGGCTCGACGCGGCTGAGCTTCTGGGAAACTGGGCCGCGGCCTGCAGTACGGCTTATTTCCTTGGCAAACAGAACCGCGCGAACGACGAACCCATTTTTCCCCGGCTGCGAGGAGACAGCGTTATCGATCAAATCCAACACTCAATTAGACCCGTCCATCACAGCGGGCCGGCTCCGATGCACGAGGAGTAACAAGTACGAGCAACGGAGGAAAGAAAGCCGCGCGCACACACGTAGCTCTCGGCGAATCTTCGGGCGGGCGGGCGGCGGCCATAGCTAGCGCAGTCTGCACTCGGCTCCATTATCGTTCCTCGGCACGGCGCTCGGCTAGTGCCGGAAAATAGGACTTTGATTGGGACAGAGGGAATTTCAATTGAAAACGTTGCTGCGCAGCTACAGCCCGTAAATAACATTTGCTTCTTCGCGTTCGCCAACTTTCGATCCCGGTGCTGCTGCGCTCGTGAGTCGGCATGAGGGGGGCAGAACTTTGCGCGAGAAAGACGCGCGCACGGAAGGGAGGGCTGGAGGGAAAAATAGAGGTGAAAAAAGCGCGCCGATAGAAGTGGAGAGGATGCGAGGAGAAAAGTAGAAACGGGGGAGTAAAAAAAGTGGTGTCGGCAGCGTCCGAGAGGGGCGGCGGCGAGCAGGAGATAAAACGAGCAGAGGGACAGCCGCCGCCGCCGCTACACACATTTCTATCATTATGCCGGGCACGACTCGTCGATATTCCGGTTTCCCCATTTCGGATTCCCCTTCGCTCTTTCAAGCGCTTTCTCTTTATCTCTATTTCTCTCTTTCGGCCCCGACCCGACAAAGTGTAATCATTCGCGGGACTATACCAGCACTACTATGCACGACGGACAGCCGACAGAGCTCGTCATTCGGCCGCCGGATCACGGCGTGCTACGAGGGGACAGCTTTTTCCTACCTCCGGCGGTCTTTGCAGCGGGCTCGAGACATCGAATTTTTTATCCTAATGCGCTGGCTAATTTGTGCCGCGTGTGGCTACGCACGAAATTCGTATGTACTAATGCGCGTTGCCGAGTTTGACAGATTCGGGGCTCGGCAGCTGTGACGCTGCTGCGGCTTTTTTCGGGATGGCGCGCGCGCGTCTATGATGACAGAGAGACGCAGTCGGAAATTGTAAATCGCGGTAACGAACAACTTTGCGGACGAAACCGAAAACAGTCGTCATCGCCCCCCAAGGCAATTCCTCAGTCACGACTTCCACTTATCGACTTGTGAGCTGCGAATTTCCTCCCCCAGTGACAAACTGGCCGTCGCTGGAAGTACAATACACACGTGCCCGACAGGACCGAGAGAACAAAGCAAAGAAAAATTTATTCAGCCGTCGCGGGGGACGGCTTCGGGGAGTCGATAGGCCGGAGAATTACGCGGAATTAATAACTGACAAATACAAATGCGACTCTCTTTCCCGAGTCCATTACCAGTTCGGTCTACTCCTCGTAAGAGAGCGAGAGCGAATCCGGCGCGCTATCGATCTGAGGCCAGTATAGGCGAGCGCGAACGACGTGTGGAGAAGG
The DNA here is from genome assembly GCF_009193385.2 of Nasonia vitripennis. Lineage (NCBI taxonomy): Eukaryota > Metazoa > Arthropoda > Insecta > Hymenoptera > Pteromalidae > Nasonia > Nasonia vitripennis. The sequence goes on along the minus strand of NC_045759.1, from coordinate 12,434,799 downwards.
AGGAGGAGGAGGAAAAGACAAAGCTGGCGCCGGAAGTGATTCGTCGTGCGCGAGCGCGCGCGCGCTTTCGATTGTCTACTGCTGCTGCTGGGAGCAACGTCGCTTTGCGAAAATCTCGGAGCTGAGCACACACGTGACGTTGCCTCCGGGCGACTACGTGCTGCCTGATGAATTCGAGGAGGGAACGATGAGTTTTGGGGCTTTTTTTAGCTCGCCGGCTTTGTTGATTTATTTCTGCTGATTGTCGTTTGGATCGAGGACGCGCTCCTATCTTCCTCGTCGCTAATTTCCACTTCCGGCCTTTCTCGTTCGCTCTATCCCGAACTAAGATTAAAACTCTACTCGTACCCGTGAACAAGAAAGATACGCTTCATTCCAGCTGAGCATTTCGGTTGATTCTCGTCATCGGTCAATCTCAAAATAGCCATTCGTTGCTGCCGAGCTTTCACCCGTTTCCGGGACCCTCCTGCATTGTGCGATCTGCCTATGCACACATGCGTACACGTCTGTACGGCCGAGCGGGCAAATTGAAAGTTTAATTCGTAGCGAAATTCAGTCAATTTCAGACCGGCGCCGCGAATTACTTCATTTGAAGATCAACGCGCGTGCAAACGAGATTCGATCCGACGAGAGATAGCACGATCGACGCTGTTATTGTCCGCGCGTGTGTATCGCGTCGATCTAATAATAACAATCAGCGACAAAAGCCGGGGGGACGATCAAAAGTGCAAGCGAATGTTGATATTCGTGTGTGACTTTTTCCAAGTGAGGGTGTCCGCCGATTTACGCGGGAAAACAAAAGGCCGATTTTGTTTTACTAAAATCGTTTTCCTGCCTATTTTTAATCCATTGATTCATAATTGAGGTGCTTGAAAATGGCCATTTCTAGATAATCTTGCGATGATCTCTTATTGGTCTCCCATAAAATTTTCAAGGTTATGCACAACTTTTTAAACTTTTGCAGTAAGACTTTTGAACTAAAAAATTAATACCATAATACGAGTCGAGGCGAGCGCTTACGAGCCAGACAGTACTGCGACCACACGAGGTCAAAAAACCCGCTTACACGATAGTTTTTGTAACGTACGCATTAATTTCCGCGTTGTTTGTGCCTACAACTGGCATTAAGGCGACTTTTAATGGGAGCACATATCGTCGCTTCCAATAAAGACTATAGCACTTCCCAAATCACTCACGAAGAGTAGGACATTTCATTTCCCGCCGTGAAGACTAGCAGATTTCACGTCTTTGCCGCGATAAACAACAAAACGGTGTATTATTATAGTTTAACTTTAACAGGTTTTTCATTGTTTTGCGAAATGGATTCCACGATATCGAGTAATGAAATAACATTCTCGGTACTAAGGATGTGCGAGACTGAAAAAAGGCTCGAGATTTCTCGTCCCGTCTCGAGAAAAAAATCCCGTCTCGACTTCGAGATCTCGTCTCGTCTCGAGAATCCCGAGAGTTGTCGAGAATCCCGAAATATTTCGAGAATCTCGACGCTTCTTGGGATTCTCGAAATATTTCGGGATTTTCGAAAAACTTCGGTATATAGTTAAGGAAATAAGTAAAGAGTGTAATTTAATTAGTGGACGAAGGAACTAGTGCGCGAAGTAGGTGATTCTCGCATGCGAGTCGAAAAAAGGCCGGAGGCACCTTATATGCGCACGTGTTACGTATAATATACTATCGAACTGTATTTTGAACTGTATTTTTTGACACGACTTCTGTGCAGCTCAATTTTGCATTTATGCTTTTGCGAGGCAGCACACGCGAAACCGTGTTTCAGAAACAGAGTATCAAAAAAATGTTTTACGTTATAACATAAGTTTTAAGAAAGCTAAGCTCTTGATGTTTAGGTGAATCTTCTTCCTAAATACCTACAACGTATAAGTCTTCCAGAACTCTTGAAGTAAATGTACAGGTGTTTGAAACGGCTACCTATTTTCAATGCTTTCTCGACGAAGTCAAAGAGACGTGTTCGCGCGAAAGAATTACACACACCACTTATCGAACGCGCGAATCTCTCAACTGCATCATCTTCATCGGCGAAGAATTCAAAGTAATATAATTTACTTTTTACAAATAACTACCTGAATTAAAAATTGGTTGTTCTGCTGACTGTATTATTTTTCTGTTGATTGTGTTTCTCTGGACTATATAAGCTTTTGAATTCTTCGTATCTTATGTTTGAAAAAATGTTAAGGTTCCTTGTGAAAGCCGAGGCGAAACCACTACAAGAGACTAACAATTTTCCAGCTAGACCAAAACGTATTTTTGAACATTGCATATACGCTTTGATATTATATTTTTTACCGAGGTTTTTTGAGTATCCGAAATTCTTCGATAGAATCCCTGCGGAATACGAAAGCCCGGGGTAACAAGAAAACCATAGAGCGCACTATTAATATAGACTTGATTTTTTCTTGCATCAAACGCCATTTGTATATATTATTATATATGATTTAAATTTATATATTCTAATGCATATTCAGGTTTGTCGGGAACCCCTATTTGTAAGACTAACAATTTTCCAGCTAAAGCAAAACATATTTTTGAACATCGTACGTATGCAAGCGTTAATTTTTTTTACTTATTTTTTTATTGAAACTTTTCAAGAATCTCGAAATTTCTCGATAATCTCGAGATTTTTCGGGATCCTCGAAAAAGTTCGAGATTGTCAGGGGAAACGGAATTACGCCTCATCTCGAAAAAATGCTCGAGATATCTTATCACAATTACACGAGACTTGCTTTCCAAAGCTTGCTGCTTGTTCATCAAAAAGTTAATGCGAGTAGGCTTTTATTACGACATGTAATTCTTCCATTTCTGAAGTCTCATTGGACCATTGTCAAAAATTTTGCAAGACCAATGCGAGAAAATAACACGAATTCTATGATAGGATGTTGTTCAGTCAAATTTATGACGTCGCGAAGAGAATTTTATTCAGGGATTAATTTGTGATTTTCTTTTATTTTGCAGAAGGTGAGTGACGACAACCATCCAAGCCCAAAGTTTGCAAACTATGAGCCATCGTGTAAGTCCAGTTGGAATGTAACAACGACTCCTAAGTTCGATCCATATTCTCGCGGGATTGCGCACACGCATTCGGAAATAATCGACGAGGGGCGCACGTGTGTCGGATCCTCTCTCGAGTAACTTGCCGTGTAAAGCCGCGCGCGCGCGCGCGCATAGGTGTGTGCAGAGAAGAGAGCGAGATAAACGCAGCGCGCCGGCAGAAGAATAACGCGAGTACGTGTAGCTGCTGCAACGCGCACAAGCAGGTGCATTAGGCGCGAGAGCGTGCAGCGCATCGCGCGAAAAGTAAAGCTCGTCACGCGAGCTTTCCAATTTCCTATGGGGTAAATTAATTCCGCCGCGCCACCCCTTTCGCGTTCTCCGAGATGGGCCAGGCCAATTATACGTGCAGCGCTTCGCGCGCGTGCCGACGCTATTTCGCCCATTTATACCAGACTACTGCTGTTGCGGCTGCTGCCGCTGCTGCGCCGCTAGAAGATCGTATAATGCGCGACTCGGAGGCGTGCATTCATTGCTTCCGAATGGCGCCAGCGCTGGCCCTGACGTTTATGCGTCGTTCCACTCGTTCGCGCGGGCGCGAGAAGCGGGAGAAAGTTGCGCTGCACGCGTCGTTTGCGTGGCGCGATGCCGCTGCAGATCTCGAGAATCCCGCTGCGCGATTCCGCTTTTCGCGTGCGAGTGGCTCGGCTTTGACTCGCCGCGAGAGCCTGGCTGGCCGAGGATAAGCTTGATTGGCGCTTTTACGGCCCGCTCCTTTTGGGGTCGCCGTCTCTCGTTTGTCGCACTTCGGAAGTCGCTCTCTCGGAGCGAGGCTTGAGCGAAATTGCCGCGCTTTCGTTCGGCGGAGTATAAGAGGTCCGTTGCATCGCTTCGCGCGAATTCACGCGCTCGATTTAACTAGGGGGGGGGGGGGGGGGGAATGGCCGGTGCACGTAAATAGGGCCGAGCGCGAGCCGTGCAGCGCCAGGCATAAAGGCGAATAAGGGCAGGAGAGCAGCACACCTAGATTATGTGCATACTTAGCTCGAATGTTTCCTGCTTGTCTGCGCGCCGTGTTCGTTGCCCTGCACCGTGTGTATACTCTCGAGCTCCTCCCTCAGCGCGCCAAATGGAAGGAGCCATCCTTCATGCGGCCGGACAGCGGCTCGACCGCCGCTTCCGCGAGCCTTACCCTCGAGGAGGGAGGATAAGGTCGAGGGAAACCGACCCCTGTACTCGCGCATGTACCTTGGCTGTGTGATGCCCGCGGGCTTATGCGCGCAAAGCGCGAAAAATTCACGGGTATACGCAATCGACTTATTTATTACGGCGGTACATAAGTCATTTAGCCGCCGCCAAATCCGCGCCGATGAGATTCCAGCAAGTGCCTATACACTGCAGTCGAGATAAGCTTCCCCGCGCGCGCTATCTCCCTGCAAGCTCTACGACCGACTGTTACGCGGTAGTTACCTAAGCTATAGAGCCGCGCGTAAACTCTAATGCGGAGAAGGGGTAATATTTTCCAGCGTAGCGCTGCATTAGAAGCCGCGGTGTTTGCGTTAAATACTTGTAACACTGCGGCTGTATAGCGTACGATGACGCGCGGGCTTGTCATCCAATTGGGAAAGTTGGCAGTGCGTCAACTAATTTTTTGCGCCCCTTCCTCCCCTGCGCATCTATCCGAGTATACGTGTACGTACGGCTGAGCAGCCGCAGCCAAGAATTTATAAACTTACAGCTCGCGCCCGCGCGCAGTAAAGTCTACATATATATATGCATACAGCTATCGTCGTCGTCTGCAGCTCCGCGAGCGAGGAAGCATAGCCGTCGAGAAGTCGATCGATAAACAACGTAATCGTTTTGTGGGCTGCTTTGTTTTTTCCCTTATCCCTCGCTGGCTCCGCGCTCGGCTCCTTTATTCCACACAGCGGGCTGCGAGAGGAAGACGCGCTCCGCTGAAATGGCGCGAGATGAGCTCTGCGCGTTCGGATTAATTTTAAGTGAAACGTATAGCCCGACGGAGTCGATAAAAGTGATCTGCGTGTATTTTAGAAAAATTCAATTCCCCCGGCTTTCGCTCGATTTGCCTCTAATTGGTCAATTTTTCGCGCTTCGCCGCTCGATTGGGATTGATCGCGTCGCAGCTGTGAAACTCGTAAAAAGTATTATAAAGGAGATACAACAATGGCGATGCTAATTCAATATGGCTATGACGCGCTGCAAAATCTATTATGAACGTATTGTGTCGCTATACTAAGTACCGCCAGGTTATGGTAAATACACGCGGGATTTGCCGAGTTTGACTTTGAGAGCTTTACATCTAATTAATACAACATGCGCACGATGCGCAGCTCGCCGTGGTAACACACAGAGTGCGAAATTATTCAGCAAAGAGCGCGGGTCTCAAAGTTAAACGTCGTTACGCGCGCGGATTATATTGTGTTTCTTCGGCTTTGTTCGCATCGGCGCGCAAAGTACCGAAAAAATAAAATTTCGGCCGCACCGACATATCGAAGCCAGCCACTCGGAAATTCGCGGCGACCCCATACATCACGCACTCTGATCTCGTGCGCAAAGTTCGGAGGTTCCGTTATTAAAACGATTCGCTGACGAATCCGGAAAACTTGCCCTCGTACATCAAGCGGCGACGGCGCTGGCAGTCGCGCGAGCGAGAAAAAAAAAAAAAAAAAATATATATATATATATATATATATATATATATATATATATATATATATATATATATATATATCGGTCATCCGCCCGCTCGCAAACTTGAACGACTGACTTTCGCTCGAACTTTCCTGCAGCTGTGGCGGAAGCGAGCGCGCGCGCGCGACTTCTTCCCCGAGAGGGGGTGCGAGGGAAATTTCATAATCCACCGCCGGCGACGACTCTGTATTCCAGCTTATACCTAATTAAAATTACAAGAGATGGGACCGGAATGAATGGGCCACGCCGGCCCCGCGGCGCTAGAACGTCTTAATCGCGTGCGCGCCGCGCGCTCGCTTTTATTCGGTTTCAAGAGCTGCTTCTTTTTCGAGTGAGTAATTTACGAGAGGCTGATCTTGCGTATTCGGCCGGGCCGATTGAATTTCGAGACGGCTTTATTCGAGCTAAGATATACGCACTAGGCGCTGGCTGCGCGGGAGTTTGAAAGATTTTTTATCTTATCTGCCGCATCGGGAAGCTCATTTCGCTTCTTTGACAGAGGCTTTCAACTTGATTTACCTTCTCCATTACGATTTGCCCTCGGATCCAACAATAACAATGCGCGAGGATCGTATACTGGAGATCAACGATAGCCGATAATTGTCCGTCCGGTTACGAGTATCCAACAGATGCTCGACGCACACGTAGGCCAGCTGCTCTGCTGCTGCAATTATTCAATTTCGCTTATTAAACGCAATGCGCGCTGATGCGCCGAATACACGGCAAACTTCGCTCGCTTTGAACTGCGCTTGCAAAAGAAGGTCGGCCGTTAATCTATTTCGTATACATAATGGATACCGAGAGAACAAGGCTGCAGCGCTCCGACAATAAACATCAAAGCCGAGACGACGTACATAATACGTGCTTTTGTCGTCGAGGTAAGAGCCGAAGCTTTTAAAGGATAATCGTGCGACTGTCAGCTGTGTACAGTAGGCGCGCTTGCAGCGTATATAAGACTCCGGTTCTCCTTTCAAGCCGCGGTGACGTCGTCGCACGGCACATAACTTTATCACGAAAGTTGCCGGCGCGCCGCGAGCGATGACCGGAGAACAAAGCTGCTGCTGCCGCCGCTGCGCAGCCCGCGAGCTTTCCGATAGTTTGGACGCGCGCCGTGCCGGGCCTCCTGACTTTAAGTATAGATAGCGAAACGCAAGACGAAGCTTCGAGAAATTGATTTTCTTTATGCGAGGAATGTCGACACGGCCGAGGCGCCGGGACAAGGAATTGGATTGATTTTTTTACCTCCGGCAGAAACAGCTCCCGGCTTTTATAGCTACCACTCGTCGCGCTTGCCGACTAAGGAATTGATTTTCTTCGTGCGGTGCGCTGTGCTTCGACGTCTTAAAGGAGTAGCAGTTAAACCCCGCGACAACGGGATGCGAGTGCAGGGATTAGATTAGTGCGCGTGAGAAGGACACGAGAAGAAGGTGCGGTTAAGTTTTAAAACGCGGTCGAATCATTCGCGAAGGGGAGGGACAGGTGCGGGCGGTTGGTTCGTTTTTGCCCTCCACTCCGCCGCTCGCGTTATCCCGCAGCCTGCAGCCTGCGCGCGCAAACTTTTATTCTCGCCGGTAAATACGTCCGCGAATTGAGTCATAAAACTCGCAGCGCGAGCGTAAAAAATTAAATCACGTAGTATACACACAGCCTCCCCCGCCGGCAGCGGGAGAGAGTAGAAGGAACTTGGACTTTACAAGATCCCTTAATGCTTGCACATGCCTAATTTATGTATGAAGGCGCCGCGGCGGAGTTGCTCGGAACTACTCCCGATCCCGCCGCTGCCACCGAGAGCAGCAGCGGCAGCGGAGAGTCTTGACGCGGCCCCAGCGTCTTTATTAGCGAGTGCCAAGGAACTTTATACCTGTATATTTTACCAGAAAGCAGTCACGCGACTGCGAGCCTCCACCCGACGCCCGAGTCCTCCTCCTGATGCCAGTAATTTGCCGTATCCGCGGAGCAGCATACGTATGCATTATAGTTGCGCGCGTGAATCCATTCCGAGTTGCAGCTAAATTCATTTGCTCCGAGATGCCTGCTGCTTCTTCGCGCGGCTGTCGCTCTTGTCCGAAGTTCTGCGTTGAATTCGCGCGCCCCATTTCTTCAACTGTCCACGCGATCGATTTGAGAGAGTCCACGCAATCAGTTTATTGGGTCCTGTGTGGATAAAGGAGGTTGGCCGCTCGGTGAAGTCAAGATATTTACTCGAAAATTTCACTTCATTTTCCTTGGCTGTGTTGGTGAACCTGTTTTTTGATAACGCCGTGGCGGAATAAGTAGGTGATCCGGCTCTTGTCCCAAAGGTTGCAGCTTCGAGTCCCGATCGGAGCAGGATTTTTTCCGAGATTTTTTCTAAGGTTCTTCGATTTCAATTAATTTGTAACAAATAAAATTGCAGCAGTTTCTGCTGTAAAGCACGGCAATTTTAGCTGTGTTGCCAGCGTAGCGACTGTTCAGTAAAAACAGCGATAGGCCATTGGTAGTTTTAGCAGGTCTTGGCAAGCTGTCTCTATCTCGAGGATATGTAGGTCACGTATAACCTTTTTAAACATAAAAAAATCTAAATAATTTAATATAAATCTGATCATATAAAAGAGTAAAATACCTTGAATAACAACCATCAACTTGGGATTACCATCCCATTACTGCATGCAGAGTGACTATTAGCAAATGAGTTACATGAAAATTTTTAATTTTGTTACTTATTGGTCCCATAATGGTCATTACTTATAATTTTTTTATCATATCACTGAACAGTCGCTACGGTGGCAACACTAGCTAAAATTGCTGTGTTTTACAGTACAAACTGCTCTGTTTTTTTTTCAGTGTGACAACGTAACGTGGTGAGGCCAGGAATTCGAAATTTATGATTTTCAATCCCTGGTAGAAATTGGCCGATTTAAAATGGTGAAAAAGCTAAGAACTTGGTAGTTTTCTTTGTCAGTTCTTGTTACAAAATGTGACGCTTTTTATCCTAGTTCTTTGACAGCTCTTATATCGAGCCGTTGTCGAAAAGTAATGCCAAAGATAGTTGGTCAAATGACAACGTCTGCGTGGCTCAGTTGGCTAAGGCACGCGGCTATTCTTGTATAGGGCTCGGGTTCCCGAGTCCCCGGTCAGTCCAAATTTTTCGGATGACTTTTCGCATGCAAATCATTATTCTATATACTTTCATTAAAAAAACTCAAATACAAGCCTGCTAGTAATGATTTTCCAATTCTAATCTCACATCGCCATTAACCAAATGCATGATTTAACCAAACTACCTTCGGAAGTAAATAGTTAAGAATACTCGATCTAAAAACTGCCAAAGAACTAGGATAAAAAGCATTACACCTTGTAACAAAAACTGACAAAGAAAACTACCAACTACCATCTTAGATTGACAACCTCAGAACTTGGATTCCGTTTCTACCAGGGATGCCTCCATAAAAAATAGTGTATTGTCCTTTCTAACTAGGTGCATTTAAGCGCGCTCCGCGTGCGCTACATTTTAAGGTTAGAATGTTTAAATTTACCGCCATTAAAATAACTACTCCATTTTCGGCTTCAATTTTCCGGTACCACTTTTTAAAAGAGGAATTGGATTTAACTAGTCCAGTAAAAGTTAAACTATCAGTCTGTGACGAAATTACTGTTCAATATGGTAAAAATTCCTGCAGAATATACTGAATTTTATTGGACGATTTCTCTCCGTGCACTGTCGGTGAATAGCCAAGTACTGGTCACTCATTCATGTATTTATTTACCTCAATATAATTTTATTCCGCGAATTTAAGGATTTCAGAGAAGCGAAGTTAACCAACATCGCGAAAAATTTTAACCATGCATAATTCATAAGTACACTCTCTGCGTGCGTGTAATTTAATCAGCATGTATGTAATAACATTTTTTTAAATACCAGACTCATTAAAACAGTCCGGTGAAATTATAAACAGCTGTTTTACTTCAACGCACCGAGTCGAAGGCGAACGAAACCTCGCAGTATTGAAATTCCTGAAAAAGCAGCCAAGAGTCAAGCTCCATATAACAATTATAATACATTTCTGCGTCATTAACTCGGCTGCAAGAATGTACTTCAATTGAATTATGTTCGCCTGAAGCAAAAAATGACAGCTAACAAGTTTTAAGCGGAATGCTTCCTCGACGAAATCTTAAATGTGTCAACAGTTCATAATTCTCATAAATCAAATCTCCATCCACTTGGCCTCTACGTTTTATCTCGTTCAGAAGAACGCTTTTGCTGCCAAGTATTTAAATCCACATTTTCACAATAGAAATCAAAATAGTGGAGATCAGCAATAATCTATAAGTTAAAATTCCGAGAAATCCATTGCGGTTCATTCGAAAACACAATCCGTTATTGCTTTCGTTCCCATTGTCGTCGGATGTTTTTTCGTCGCCATCGGATGAGAATAATATTGATTATCGATACGCTGTACTGCAGCGGGCTATATTACGTGCCAAAGGAGAAACGAGAGCTTCTTATTTCCGGAGCCGTAAGTGTTGAATAACGAGCTCATACCTACGCGAAGCTGTCATTTGCGTTTTTTGCAAGCGTTTCGATGAATAGCAAATTCGATTTAATGCAGTACACGAAAATAGGAACAATAGAAACCAAAACAAACAATAGCCCGTCGGCTGACAATGAAGAAAAACTTAATAAGATCGCGTACTTTGAGTGCGAGCCAGCCCGAGAAGCGCAGAGCGGAAGGGGGGGGGGGGAAAGGTCGATCCTCGGAAATTTCGACACGGGCCTGCGCACTCCTCGCCGGATCCCATAAGGCACGTATCAGACATAAGAAACGAATGTGCGGCGACCATCCCATAGATTTCCCATGGAACACGCCCGCGCTCTGGCATAATAACCCGACGCACGACCCACATACTTCTATATATACATACACGCGCTCTCTCTCTCGCTCAACACGGCAATGAGTCATACGCGGTATGTGCGGCCCTTTTCTTGCTCGAGCCCTACTCCTCTTCCTCCTCCTCCCCGCGCGTCGTCGTCGTATAGTCGTTTTTACATCTCCTCTTTTTTCCCAACGACGACGACTGCATATGCGCCGCATATAGCTATATAGAATACAGAACGAGCCGCGAGTGCTTTGGCTCCGCTGAGGAGAGTTTCTCCACTTTATACAAATATACGCGGCGAGGATGTACGTAGGCGCGCGTACGTTTCCATATGCGCGAGCTTTTCGAAATCCCCTTTGCGAGGCGGTATGGCGGCGGCAGTAGCGCAATGCGACGTTGTCACGCACTTTCGTGAATGCGAGCTTCCGTATTTCCCGAGAAAATCCATTTTTGCTGGGCTTCCTCCGGTTTGTTATCCTTCTGGGATGCGGCATTCACGGGCATATTTTTTCCCCGCAAGAAATCGTCGCTGTGCGTCATTACGCGGCGGCTCGTGTGTCAGGAATATACACGAAATAATATAAAGTCATGAAAACACGGCGCACACAAGAGGCCCCGAATCCAATCGGAAAGCGAGCAGTAAAAAATAATGCGCGTATCATAGATTCGTCCCCAGGCGGCTGGCGCGCAGCAGCTCGATATACACCCCCGTTCACTCTATTTCTGCGCCGAGCGCGTCTAAGTCAATAACGCCATAAATCCGTGCCGGCAGCGCGGTGAAAAACTGCCACTCGGCGAAAAATATATACGAAAATTATTCGAGCGTAAATCAGTCCGACGTCTTCTTTCCTCCCTCCTCATCCCTCCTCATCCCTCCTCATCCCAGGCAGAAAAAATGCATTACAGCCCATGGAATGACTAATAGCCCAGAAATCTCGCAATCGCGCTGTTTAGCCCCTTCCAACTGTCGCGACTCGCTAAAATCTTCCATACATCAGCCGGCCCGCGCTGCATACCGAGAGAGCCGGGGAGACGGAGTCGGGCGGAGAATCAGCCGGACAGATTCAAGATGTAGAGACATGCCGCCCAACTTGTCCTCTCTCCATTATATCGCGATCCAATAGAGAGCAAACGTATATATATATATATATATATATATATATATATATATATATATATATATATATATATATATCGGGCCTGATTTATAGCTCTAATGACGAGTGCGTAATAAGATTTGGCCGCGCGCGACTGGAAGAAAATTATTGATTCCGGTCGACGGAGCTGCGGCATCCGATACGTATACCTCGACTTCTGCATCGCGCTCTGTATTATTACTTAATAACGACTCCCTCTTCTTCGGGCGGACTCTCCGCCGTTCTCCGCTCCGACCTCGCGCTTCATCGCGCACAGCTCGACGCGTAAATCCAGCATACGGAAGCTATCGATCGGAGGCCATCCGTGCCACAGAGCCTGAGATCGAAGCAGAGAGCAAGCGAGAGAGAGAGAGAGAGAGAGAGAGAGAGAGAGAGAGAGAGAGAGAGAGACAGAAGCGCAAAAGCTCTGGCCCACGCTTCTGGTTTTACGGGCGTCAAGTGCCGTTCGCTTTACTGCTGCCGCCGCCGCCGCTGCTTCTTTATTTTTATCAGAGGACTCGCTCGCTCGCCCGCGCTGTCTCGCTTTGATGGAGTGCGATAAAGGCCACCTAGAGCGCGAGTATCGACATCGGGACGCGGACGAGCTTTCCCGCTCGTCACCTTTCCTCTGCTGCTGCTGCTGCTGCTGCTGTTGCTTTGCTTTCTCTGTGTTTCTGCTGACGCTCGCGCATACGCGCGTCGAGCGTCTCGCTTATTTTGCTTTAGATCTCGAGGGCTCGCTCGCGGCACGGATTAATCAGCTCGCCGGCGGACTTTTCTCTCGGCGTTGAGTCCCGGCCGAATCGGGTTCGGTATTCCGCGGTGCGGTATAAATAGAAAGTTCGCCTGCGTCAGTGGGTCGTAGCTTATGCATGACTCGCGATTTTCGATTATTTCCCGTATTTAGTACGCGAGGAAGACACTCTATTATGAGCCTCGTGAATTATGCCTCTCATGAAATTTCTAGCGCGAGCCAATATAATATGTGAAGACGAAGAGAGTCGCGCGATGGAAATAATTAACGAGATGCGCTTTTGTCTACTTTCTGATTCGCGCTCAATCAGCCATGCGCGGTAACCCGCCTCGATGCGCTTCTGAGCGACATGAATATAAGCTGCATTAATGAGCGACGGCCCACAATTATAGCCGAAACACATCGGGGAGCGAGACAATGACTCGGCGGCAAAGTGCTAATGAAAGCCGAACCCCCCGGTCATCGTCATCGTATGTGTCGTGTTTCTGCGGCGATTAGATATAACGAGGCCGCACACTGTACGCATAAGTATACGCGCGCGATCCCCGAAAATATCGGCACAAAAAAGTCGATGTGATGGACGACTGCCACTGTGGAGGGGGAGGGAAGATCTCTCGAACATGGCGAGCACGCGCCGGCAGTTAGAGGGGATTCCCCGCATTCTTCCGGCAACTCTGCATCGAATTCTAAGCGCGGCGAGCTTGCGCGCATCATGCCGTGCGTAAATGCCGTGCGTAAAACGCGGACGGTGCGTCGAAAATGCCTAATTTCCCGGATATGCGTGCTGGGACGCACTCATGCATGTATGCATGGGAGCAGTCGCAGGTGCCAGAGCTTACCGAGAGTGCAGGATGATGATGCATCGCCCCGAAGCTTTCCTCCTTTATACGGAAGATTCTCGAATCGGGAAGGTCGCCGACGGATATTTTGGGCTGCCTCGCTGAAGCAGGCTGGTGCGGCGAATATTGTATCGATTCAGCGGACGGTGCAGGATAATTAGTATGCAAGTATAGAGTGGAATGCCGTTGCAGCTGAGTATACTCGGCTCATTGTGATTGGCTGTATCTCAAACATTGTTAATGGCTGTCAGCGTAATACGTAAACGTATACCCGGAACACATGGCAATAATCGACTCTTGGGCTTACGTCTGATCGATCGTGCCTGCAAATAGAATCAATTAATTATATGCATCAGCTCCAAGATCCGGAATTATCAGCTTTATATGCTCGTTCGGACTTCGCAGAGTAATGATCGAAGTCTTATAAACAGCGCATCTCTCTCGCACTTGTTGAAAAGGGAATAGGGGGAAAGAAAACGACGACGCTGCACACAACACGAGCACGTTTATCGCGCGTCCTCTCCTGGCGGTCCTCCGCGCGAGTCACAAAAAGCGGCCCCACGCGCTTTACGAGTATCCCAGGAAATTTTACGATGTGCTCGCTGCTCATCACGTTTTACACGGCGGGGATTAGAAATTCGTCGCTCAAGCCCCGGCAGCAGGACTTTCGATTTTTCAACTTTTACGAGCGCGGCGGAGGGGCTGTATCCCCTGGAAGGAGTCCGAGGCCCGCTTGTTTTTCCGACGGAGAGGAAATGGACTTTCCCGCGATTGTGCTCTGTGTGCTTTCGGCTACTTTTACGCGCCGCCGCTGTTTGCGTCTTACCTCCTAGCTCCTGAATGAGAAAGGGAAGATTAGTTGCGCGAAGACCTGCGAAATCGAGTTGAAAACTTGTGGCAACATTTCAACCATCGCACGTGATAGTATTGTCAGCTACCTCTTCCCGACATCTTTTTTTCTTGAAGATCGATAATGCGTTTGCATAATTATAGATATGCTGTGCTGCGGTTGAATGCACTAATAACGTGATACTACGAGTATCAGTCTACCCGCTTTGCATATGATTGCATGTTTTTCAACATGTTTTGTTGTACCCGTACTTTACAAAAGGTTTTTGAAATTTGAAACATTTTTTACACTTTGTATCCAATTAGGTTCGAATATACAACTTTCATTCAATTAAAGTTAATTGGAAACTGCATTTTGATATTGATAAAAATAGTATCAATTTTATTTTGTGTATACAAGCAGCGAGAACCATTAACAAATAATGATTGATTTGACGGATTGTATACAATTTTTGTTGTAAACTTTTTGAATTTTTATTGCAAAGCATAAAATTATCAATAACTAATGAAGTTACTATATTTTGAAACCTCGATGAGGCAATGCACGCGTACACAACGATACTCTTTGTTATTATGTATATGACCTTCACTTATTTGCTACTACAGGATCCATGTTTTTCTCATGCCCTGTGAAAAGTTTGTTTGATTTAAAATCTTTTATTTCGTACAAAACTCACTTAATGGCCGGTGTTTGACATGGAATCTAAGAACCCAATTGTTTTCTGTGCCATTTGTTAGGCAGAATGTAACGCTTTTAACACACTTAGTTGGCAGTTCTTCTATTCAATCTGCTTACCTTGTTTTTCAGTACAAACTGCCCATTATTGTTGACGGGGTAACACAACTGGTGTTACTCTAGTAGAGTTACACGTGGCTCATCGGGGTTTGAAGTTATCATTGGAAAATAGTGGCTAGCAGGCTTGGATTCAAGTTTTTTTGTTTAAAGGAAAGTATAGAATAATTATTTGCATCAGAAAAAATTCTGTCAGACCGAGAAATTAAATCCACACCTTGCACGAGGACAAATAAATATACGGTCGTGCGCCTTAGCCGACTGAGTTTACGCACAAATATTAATAATTGTATATCTTGAATCCAAAAAATTAATTGATTGATTGATACATTTATTTAATATAATTCTCAATATAATTATTGCTACATTTGGGAAATTTAAAATATGTCTAGTTTTTTTGCATTTTACTTCTGGTTTTTGCCAGTTTTTGATTTTACGACCATTTCAAACGGGCGCTTTTCTAGCAGGGTGAGTAAACTCGTTTCTACTTCGTTGTCTTTTTCCAAAATTAATGAGCAAAATTGGCATCATCTTACTCAAAATAGCATTTCATGTTTAATCTTGATGATAAGCAAAGTTTAGTTAAGATCAGTGAATGTATTGTATGTTTTTTGAGATAAGCTTCTCTTATAAGTGCAGCAACCTTGCCCTCTTCTACCCTAATAAACGTTAATTTTCCTTCGTGTGGCATGGTCGTCCATGAGCAGCCGCTTTTCCTGCACTCGAAATATGCCTCATCAAGCCGAACGTGCGTCATCCCGACTTCCGACTCTCTGCAGCGGCAGCAGCACTCTTCATCCCTCTCCCCATTTGCGCCTGTCGTAGTGCCCTCGCGATGCATTCCGCATGTCCCCGCAGGCGCTGGGAAGAAAGCGCCTTCGAGATACGGAATACGGAAAATCGTGAGCTGTTATAGGAAGGCGGAAAGTAGGCTGGTCTGCAGACCATGGGTTTCTGTGGTCGAAATGACTTCTGTCATATACATAAAGAGTAATACACTGTATCAATATCGTCATCCTCAATCGAGAAACGTTCGTGCGAATTTACGTAACGCGTTATATGCATTTTCAATTGTAGACAATGGCTGTATCCCCCAGAGCAGACGCTGGTCGCGCTATATGGGATCCTTTATAAGCTGCTTATATGCGTCTTGATATACCTGACCTCGAAACACGCCACGCGTGTCTCTATATGCACAACTCCGAGCTCTTAAGCCTATGCGCAGGTAATACACTGGGCAATGTGTATGCAAACTATGTGTATACAATACCGTTTCTTTTTCGTTCCGAAACATTGCTGGTATAACGAGAGCTAATCAAAGCCTGGCGCGCGATCGCCGTTGACTCGGGAAACAAATTAATTCAAATAATAATATCATTGCCGTGAGATCGAATGCAACGTACATCCACCTGGTTCTGGCGACAGAGCGAAGGGATGATAAAAAAATAAGCAATACCGTGGCGGGTCGAGGAAATAGAAAGCGAGAAAATCGAAGCCGACGTAAAGATATTTTCACGAGGTCGTGGCAGGTAAAGTGCGGCATTTCAAATTCGGATTTCTCGGAAATGCGACAGGAGACGCGCTCGCTCTTGCCGCGAGTGACGAGCGTTAAAAAAAATTCGCATCTCAGCATTTTGACGGTCGATTATGCCGTATTTCAGTTACCTCATAACCTCATGTCCGAAGAAGCGAATTGCGAGTGTACGATAAATTGAATTTAGCACACAAAGAGCTGATTGCGTTCGTGCATAAAAAATGATTTATTCAAATACGTACACGGGCGATTCGACTCGTCCGTGCATAAAGCGGGGGCTGCACCCCCGCCACCTTTTGACAAAGGCGACCGTATTTTCCATTGTGCCGCCGGAGCAGCGCATATATGTATAGTTGTATACACATAAGGTTTACGTATACGACGGCTAAAGCGAAGCCCCACGATCTTATCAGCTTTGGCGCGCATATGCACCACCGCCATCTCCTCGTTACAGTAGCTCGGCCGCTATCTTTTCTCAGCAGCGCAGCGCTGCACAGAGTGCAGCTAACGGAATCGGGGCTAGACAAAAATCGCGCGCGCGCACACACACGGCTATTCGAGTTACGCGCCGCGGTAACGGGCTTCGCGAGGGTTGATTTATGCGCTGGGGAGCTTCCTTAACCCATTTCTCTCAATATGCTTTCAGCTGTCTCTCGGCGTCGGCGTGTGTCGCTCTCTCAAAGCTATGCTATGTAGCGCGCGCGCGCGCTGCGTCACTCTCTGCATGTGCTTTGTGGCGCGTTTGCGAGCGCGCGAGCATTTCGTGCGCCTCAGCACAGCCCTATTACTCTCCGCACGTATAGCGTGTACTGCGCGCGCCCACCGCAGAATCTTCGCGAATATTAGAAGCCCCTCTGCACTCTCTTTCTCTCCCCTATCATATCTCGCTACATCGAGAAGAAATCAATTATGATTTGTCAACTAGCTGAAAAATCATTTGTTCATTTAAAACATTGTTGAAGATCACAGGGTGTATGCGATAAAAATGTTATGCATATCATTCGATCCCGCGCGCTTGTTTATCTGCGGCGTTGGCACTCGTTGTCGTCTTATTTTATCCCAGCTTTTTTCTACGCGAATCCTGCGTTTTTTACCGCAGAGCTATGTGCAGAGCCGCGAGTTACGCGTTGAGGATGTTGCTGACGGACTCTGTTTATGGGACCGGGAATATTTATTTCAGCAGCAGCACACATCTATCGGATAAAGTATTTTGGTTTTTTGTAGCTTTCTTTCGCCCCAGTCTTCAATATCATATGAAAAACCGACAAAATGTGTCAGATAAGTGTGCTCGCGCTTAAATAAAGTCTAATATTTTCAACATAATCATTGCGGGTTTTAGCGGGATTTGCAGATAGTATGAACCTGTGCATGAACCACGGCAGAATTGGATCCGAAGACTAATATCAATGAAAATCCGCATCAGACTAAGTAATGTGCTTCTGTCCTCGATGATTAGCAAAAGATAGGATGGCTAGAGCAGGTGTGCAACTGCATGGTCAAAGCAAGACGTAGTCACCGGATAAAGTGCGCCAGGGACGTTCGCGTCCGCGTTACTTTGAATGCGCGTAGTTAATCTCGCGCATTCGCAAAACGATTATAACTTTGGGGAGTAACCTAATTTTGATGGGTTTGAAACCCCCGTTTTAGCGCGTCATTTCCTTAACGTGCTGAAATTCCTATTTATCTCGTGGTGTATGTAATTAGTTTTTAAGTAGTTTAGCGTGCTGCCGCTCCTGCACACTCTCCGCGCCGAATCCGAGACAACCGCGGACCCGAATTAAATGGCGATACACTCGTTTCGCGGCCGGTGTAAAGGCGATTCCGGATATTGGAATCGCAGCGCGCGCCATTCAGCGAGATGAACAGGAGCCGTACAACCGAGCGCGAGCAAGCAACTCCTCGCTATAATACGGGGGCGGCCTCTGCGGTACAGTGCGTATTAGGCGAAACTATCGCGCCACTACTATATGCACGAGGTGCGGCAGTGGTGCAGGCGGCCGTCGTCGAGAGACAGGTGTACATAACGTCGCTGCTAATTACTGTCATTCCGGCATCGCGCGCCGCCGCTAGCTCCTTTCGCTGCAGCGAAGGCACAATGCCGCGCGCATAACTGGCGAGATATTCACCCGGTGACGTAGGCATACACGCGCGCCGCGCCACCCCGACGACGAGGGTGTTTGCTGCACGCGCCCTCCGCGCTTCGAGCTCGAGGGATTCTCAGCTCTCTGCAGGCGCTGTCAAACGCGGATCTCGCGCGATGTTTATTGTTGTCGGGCGATGTCGCTGCGCTGTGTCCTATCGCTTGTTTATTTTGCTTCGTACGGAGTTTCGTGGAAGTTAAAAGCGCCGGCGATAATTTGTTGATGGGTCGTTTCGCGGAACGCTTACCTCTCAATTATTACGGTCGAACAGCTCGGGGAAACGATCGTTTATTCATCGATACGTCGGATCGCGCTCGTTCTGCCGCTGTTCGATTTAGACGCTTCGACGTTACCGGATCATGCCTGAATAATAGAGCTTCATACGAAGAAATTTATTTCATCTTCCTGGATATTACCTGGCGAATTCAGCAACGCGAATCGACGTTCGATAATCCATCGAGCTCTGCACGAACAAATTCAATTTCTTCACCTGCAGCTCATACATCGAATCAAGAAACACTAGTCGAATTAACTGTTCGATTCTAAAATGAGTGATTCGTTGGGACCGCGAATGAGAATTTTCGAATGAAGGTTGTCGCAACGTCGTGCGTATACACCGCGTAAGGCCATCTAGTGCAAACTAGTTCAGCACCCCAAACATAGAG
This sequence comes from Nasonia vitripennis, assembly GCF_009193385.2. NCBI lineage: Eukaryota > Metazoa > Arthropoda > Insecta > Hymenoptera > Pteromalidae > Nasonia > Nasonia vitripennis. Next base: position 12,415,498 of record NC_045759.1, on the reverse strand, counting down.
AGCGAGGCAAACTTTTATACGAGCGAGTTAACTCTCTCTCTCTCTCTCCCTCGCCCGCGCGCAATTCCATTCACGGCTGAAGATCCAGTCATAACCGCGCATAGCCTCTACGTCGCTCTCCAGAATAATTCGAGCTCCCCTCGGCCCTCTTTCTCTCTCTCTCTCTCTCTCTCTCTCTCTCTCTCTCTCTACCTCTTTCCATCCGTCCGTACATATCCCCGTGAAGCTTCCCTTAATCTCTAATCTTCATTTACGGATCGGCGCGGCGGGCGCTCGTTCGATTTCCGCGCTCGCTCGGATTCTGGAGAGATCGGAACGGACGCCGGATATGGAAGTCCGACTTTGCCGCGGACGCTAGATGCCGCGCGCGTCAGCGCGAACGGATTGGAATGCCGTGTGCTGTATAGTGCTGTACAGTGCTGTACAGTGCTGTATAGTAGTGGCGCGCGATGGGAGGGTGTGCCGGCGCATCGATTCGGCAGCCAAGTCGATGCAAGCGAGAGAGAGAGAGAGAGAGAGAGAGAGAGAGAGAGAGAGAGAGAGAGAGAGAGAGAGAGAGAGAGAGAGAGAGAGAGAGAGACCGAGCGAGCTGATCCCTCAGGAAAATGTGTTCCGATGCCGTCGCCGCCGCCGCCAATGCTCGGGGATATGGAAAACGTGTGGACGTTTCGACGTGATCGCGTCTTGCGAATTGCGAGGCACTCGTCCCCCGACGCCTCCGCGCGCCCCCGGTGTATATATCGTTTATTTATTGACTCGAGTAACTCGCCGAATCTGCGTGATTGTACGCAGCGATGTTTTTTTGCCCGATATAATTATGGGTCTCGATTACCGCGGGCGATCCTACGTATACGTATACTCGAAATATAATGCATGAGCGTAAAACAGCCCCGTTCGCGGCGCGCTAGAAATCAAAAGAAACGCGGCCGTACGCAGCTCCGCGCTCGGGGAATCGTGAAAGAGCATGCACACGTACCGCCACTACGGATTGATGAAATGCGCGATTATTCGCTGCCAAGTGCATTTTAGCTGCCGCCGAGGAGAAAAAAGAAATATAAAGTCGCTCCTGAAAGCGCATGTGATTGACTGAAAATCAATACGACAAGCCAAGCAAACTGTCCATTGAATTCACGAAATATACATTCGACAGAAATGCTTTTTATAACCGCAGCGTATTCCGTGAACTGCGCCGAACACGCGCGCTGGTATTTATAAAAAAGGCCAGCTGTATTTTCGAAAAGTCAATGTTTATTTCGTATCACTGTAACAGAAATTCGTGGTAAATGTAAAAATATTTCTACAGTCTACTCATAATGATTTAGTATTTTCTGCATTCCCATAGTTCTAAGTTCTATACGAAAGCATGTTATGGAGTAGAATTCATAGGTAATGGTTACTATGTCTTTTTCTGCAGGGTGTACAAAAAAAAACTGCAGGGTTATACTCGAATGGGCGAGCGTGTACTACTGTTATATGAAAAAGAAAAACGAGATCGGAGAGAGCGGGAAAAGCTCCGTGGCAGCCGCTTGATTTCATCAGCTCTCCTCTGCAACCTATAGGATATAGTGGACATAGCAAAAGGGCTTGGGTAGCTCCGGCGGCCGCGGTTTCGAGCGCCGTTTTTGCCATTCCAGTGTCTTCCCTAACGCTCTCGCCGCTCACTCCCTCCCCTTCCTCTCCCGCCAAGCGGAAGTATCGACCACAGAGCGCGAACCAGATTCGATTATCATTTCTTTCCTCGCTCTCTCCCGTCCGCGGGGTAGAACGCTCCGCGCGACACGTTTATTAGATTCCCACTCTCTGTACTCGCAGTCCACACATGCGAAAGTGCGAGATACGTGAGCGAATTCCAGGAAAGGAGAATCCCGCGAATTATTTTTCTCTATCTCGCTCCCTTGTTTTTTGTTCGAGCGCGCAGGTGCGAGCGTACGTAACTCGCTTTTAGCGCTAATTGTACTCTATTGTGGTGGGCTAAAAGCCGTGTGCGGCGGGATCCGTACTCGCGCGCAGCGGCGGCGGCGGCGGCGGCAGCGACGCGCGAGCGCGTGAAAAATGAAAGGGCTGTTAAAAGCGATTTCGGAGAACGGACCGGCGGCGCTTGATAAACGACGGGGCGGCGGAAGCGAGCGGAGAGAACCAGCGGGAGCTGGCCTGCGGACTATGATATTTGCTAAGCGCGTTTTTCCACGGCGGTCTCCTCCTCTTTTTTGCTATACCTGCAGCGCCGCGTGCGATTGTCGACGGACCTTTGTTGGTTTTGGGGCCACTGCGCGTCATTCTGGGCGGCTTCGAAAGCGCTGTTGCTGTGATTGAAAAATCGCACTGATAATGTTGCCGTTGAGCTTTTCACGGCGTGATCGATGAGTTTCAATTATTTTTCATTCTCCGCTTGAAGTCGTCCGATCGAAAAATCACGAAAATGAATTAATTATTTTTCGAAAAATTCGTAAATGACGAATCGCGCAAACTTGAGTGCGGATGCGACATAATGGCTTTTATTTAAATTTTAAATTTTCTCTTTTAGTACATACGTGAACTGCGCGAATAGCGATTGGCTGATATAAATCAGAAGCTTTTAAGCTTTTAATATTGATGATGATGATGCGTAATGTAGGACAGCTGTTTAAATGCAAAGTTTATTTCACGCTTGTAACGCTTCTTCGTCCATCGGTTATTTATATTCTTGAGTAATAATAGTCTTCTCCATTAGAGGTTGGACATTCGACTACATCATGAGAGAGTAGGATTGTGCTCTTTAATTTCTTTAACAGTTTTAAATTATTCGTAACATTTTTATTATTCTTATTTCGTTGCCTGCGCGTAGAGAGGAGCGAAAATAGAGTTTTCCGAGCATCAAATAAAATGAGCTATATTTATGAAAGAAAATGTTTAGCGATTTATGCCGTTCTGTACTGGAAAACTCTCACCTTTATAACGTATCGATAAACCTTATTGGCAGATTTCGCTCAACTTTTGCAAGAATAATAACCTAAGTCTCAATTTCTTCTTCTTTTAACAATTCCTTCTCATTCTCACTTGTAATTAATGCTTCACTTGACACGCATAGCCCGAGCCAGGTAATATCATCTGTGTAAGTAACATTTCGGATACTTCTCGTCGGGTTTAACCCCATTTTAAATTGCTCATAGCTTTTCATGTAGAAACAGATATTTTTTTGCTACCTCTTTTCTTTACATTTTCTACACAGGTATACCCTAACGAAATCGTCGATCCGGTGCAAGCATGCTCCCAGAAATACGTAATAGTTCCATTTTTAGGGCAAGAATAATAGTGTCCGACTTCGCGCAGAATGTTCATAAGAGCAGCTCGCAGACGTTTTGTTGCATAGCGAAAAAATAAGCCAACCTTGCCTATATCAGCTTCGAAAACTCGCACAGCATCGCAGCAAGGTCGACAAACGCAAACAATACGCTCTGCCTCCGCCAATCCTTCCTTCCGTGACCCACATCCGAAACTGCGCCGCATGATGCACCCACACTCTCGCTCACACACGTACACACACGCGCTGCCAGTCGTGTCGAGGGCGAGCAACACAGTCGCGGATCGTATGTCGCGATATCGCCCAAAGGAAAACCAGCCCCGCAACATTTCTTTCTTTTTGGCCCTGTACGTGCAGCTCTCGGCGCGCCCAATTCATTAGGGACCGGTGGGACCCACACGATTCATATCCGCGTCCAAGCCGGAGAAGTGCTAAGCGCGCGGGATAACGAGCGTCTAAAGATGGCATTCTACGGATTAGGGGACCAGCGAAAGCGGCTGCTACTGCGTGCTGATGTTAATGAGGAAAATGTCAGGGAAAAAGTTGCATTATGGAGCGGCCGCTGAGGAGAGCCCGCGATGAAAGGCGGGATGTTTTTTGAAGCAGCGATCTGTGCTCTGCTCGCTCTCTATCTCTCCGGTATTGGGCTGGCAAAGCTGGCTAAGTAGTTATTTTGCGTTTGGCGGCTTCTTTCTAAAGGTGCTCAGCTGAGTCCGTAATTAAAAAGTACCAGCGCGGGGCTGGCTTACTTTCGAAAGAAGACGAAATTGGCGCGCATGCGGTTGATTAGAGGTGTTCGTCGTATGCATCGCGGGGTGCAATTTTCGCCGCAGTTTTCAGCGCCGTGATTTGAATTTTTACTCCCCGAATCACGCGGCTTTCGCCGATACCAACCGCAGATAGAGCGGCAGCGGCCCCGAAAAGCCCGCCGATACGCATCTCGACGGCGCGTAAAATTATCATCAAAAAATAATCCGCCGCCAGTGCGCCGCAGCCACCGTGTGATCCGTAAAAAGTCGATAAAAAGAGAAACGTCCTCGAGATAAAAGAGACGATTCTCCGCAGCGTCAAACACCTCTGCGCGCAGAGAGAGAGAGAGAGAGAGAGAGAGAGAGAGAGAGAGAGAGAGAGAGAGAGAGAGAGATGACACGACGCGAGAGTACGGGACGAAAAATCGAGCAAACCAAGTTCGCGCGCGCGCAGTATAAAACTCGTTCCCTTTCCGCGACCTCAGCACATAATCGCGAAGTAATCCCCCTCTGTCAGTCAGCGCAGCGCCGTAGCCGTATCCGAATCGACGGATTCGCCCTCGCGAGCTTTTTATATCACACAGAGCCGGGCTTTTCCGTCTCCTCTCTATGCAGCGGAAAGAGTCCAGTCTGGTCCTGCTTCTTTTTGTCTCTGCTCTTGTGGACGTAGTCCGAGAGCTGTCAGGCTAGCTGGGATCGGGCTGCGATTAAAAACGCTACACTGCGTCGACGACATATATTAATGCCATCGCCGATCGTCGCGCGTAATGAAGTCCGCTCATGCATCCTTACCGAAGGAGTCGAAATCGTTGTCTTCAGTGCTGGAGTTACAGAATTTCGGAGTCGGATTGCCAATATTGAAAGCGCGAATTCGACGATTATGTGCTCCGTTTAAACGCGGACGCTTCCGAGAAACTCACTTGTCTTCGCTAATCGTAATAAGCCTGCGGCAGACAAGCCTGCACAATCGAGTTATCGAGAGAAAAGACTCACCCCCACTTTCTTCGGCGGCAATCATCTCCCTTTCTCAGCAGCAGCAGCACTCCATTTATCCTCGATCGCTCGCTGCAACTTTTTTCATCTGCAGCGCGCGCGGCCTCGAAATGATGAAAAAAGCCGCGCGCGCACACGAAAAGTTGGCTTCTTCGCCGCGCGTGTATACATGCGCATCCTCTTTTCCCTTTTTTTCGCTCTATCCGTGTCGCTCGATGCTTTCGATCTCCCGACTCCACTACTCCCTTTATCCTCGGTTTCTTTCTTTCCTTTTTGAGCGCGAGGACGAGAGGCTGAATTTTGCGCGAGGCGGCTCGCGTCAGCGATTTCCGAAGTAGCGAGAGAGAGAGAGAGAGAGAGAGAGAGAGAGAGAGAGAGAGAGAGAGAGAGAGGGAGAGAGAGAGGAAGAGAGCTAGATTCGCGCGCTGGGAAATAAAGAGCGGGGAATGAAGAGTATTTTCAATGTTTTCCGTCCTTTCGGACGCGCGCGCGCGCGCTCGCGGCTGCTTTTTTCGCCGCTGTCGGGGCTTTGATTTTCCCTCGTCGGATCTTGTGCTGACGCGCGAGCACCGAGCTTTTTTTCCCGATGCTGGTCTTTATAATTGAACGTGTATGGCTGTGTGTGCGTGTGTGTGTGTTTTTATCGATACTCTCTGATATCGCTGTATTCTCTTTCCTTTGTTATGCATAGAAAAAGTTGCGCCTCTTTTTTCGCCGCTACCTCGGGGGGGCCGAACGTTTATTTCGGTCCTATTGTGCAGTTTCAAAGTTTGATTTCCGCTCCATTGGTCAAAAAATCGAAACGCAAACTGCACTTTCCTGCATATAAACTCGCCTCCATAAATTATCTCATGGCCCTACAACTCAGAAGCCGCAGATCTCACGAACGCGAAAACAAGCAGGCACGTGCGCTCGCAGTTAAAAAGGAAAACAACAGTGTGCGTAACGCGTTCACGGCTGATTTCACGCGACACGTGCGCTGATCGATCACTCGGCGTCGTTACATGCGTATCGAGCCTTGGACTCGGCGGCGAAAAATCGATTTCCCCGCGCCCCCTACGTACTTATATACACGGCGAACGAAATGACTGTCTCACACCCTGTCCCCGAGGACGATCCTTGCATCAGCGTTCGCCCCTCCTCCATACATCACACACTCACACGCGTATTCGTGTTCGCGTTCGGTCGACCAGCATATTCCGCGTGTTTTGCCGCGGGTAATGAGGTTGCCCGGCAGCTCGGCGAGAGCGGCGCGGTATCCGAAATGAAAAACGCAGTGCTCCCGTGGAAAAACAAAAGTCGCAGCGCCCATTGTCTCCTTTTTTGTCAGCAGCTGGTTCTCTCTTTTCTGGGCCGCACTTCGAAGCGGGAAAATCTTTGCGAACGCGGACCGAGAGTGTACGTATGTGAGCAGCTTCTTCCGAGAAAAATACCGGCGAGATAAGATTTTATTGTACGAAATTTCAGCCCTGTGCGTATGCGCGAAATAAACTCGGCTAAGAAACGGGCGGGGGTATATTTTTTCGCCCGCGCCGGCGCGCGCGACCTTTGTTTTCGGGTGCCCCCGTGTTTTTCGCGTATACATTACAGGCAACGCGCGAATAAAAATGATTTACCGGACGAGCATTTTGAGCTTTTTATATCGCCGAGTAGTTTTAGATGCGCGAGTATTGCTGCATTAGCCGGAGTAGTGCAAGATTATCGTGCGCAAAGCTGTTGCGAACCTTTTTTTTGACTTGATACGAGCGCAGTGTACACCAGGAAGAGTTAGTTGGCGTATCAGGAAGACGTGGGGGATGCCATTTCGAGGAACTAATCTGCATATGAAGCAATCAAGTTTATCAAATGTTGCACTTTGAAGCTTACCAGGTTATTATGCCGTGCGTGCTTAAATTCTTGGAAGACCTCCGCTATCGCTGAAATGTCGACTCTGAGCCGATTAATAATTTCCCTTTGGGATTTAATTTACTTTGCAACAAAGGAGCTATTTCAATTTCAATTCTATGCCTTTGACCTGCTAAAATTTTCGGAGATAAAAATTTGATGTGTTAAATATTAGTTACTTTGTTTCGCTCGCTACTACACGTGCTCCTAACAGCGTGCGTCATTTTACGGTGCTGTAATAGTACATTACGCAACTAGTGCGAGGGGAACACGATTTACGCACGCGTGGTAGTTCGTGTGCTTAACTACCACAAGTGCGTAAGTGTCGCGGAGCTCGACATTATACTAAATTAGTATATTATACAAATTAAATTTATTTCATAATGCGAAATAGGTCACGCTCCTGTGAAAGCTTATTCATACAAAAAGTTCGTTAAATCATTGTCGCTATATACGAGTGTGATTATACTAAACTAAAATATTTTTGCAAATTTAAAAATGAATTATTTTTAATAGAAAATTATTACATCTTTTATCAAAAAATATTAAACTAAAACACAAATATAGTGTATCGTACATTGTAGTTAATTACGATGATTATGTACATTAATTCTAACATTAGAATTATTAAAATGAAAAGAAATATTTTTGTCGACGCTTTTAATAGTAAATGATTGTTCGCTTTTTTCATCACTGTTTTGTCTACGTTTTTTCATCGGTGAACCACATGTAGCTTGCTGTATTTCGGTTAATCGATAAAATTCATCCTCAGCGTGTGGTTCATTATCATCATCTCGACCTTCTGAATCAAATCTGGTTCTTTTCAACGAAACTGTTACATATTTTTTGGGTTGATCAACTGTAATTTCTGCTCCAGAAGTAGATGCTACTCGATTGTCACACTGCTGTATGCGATTTCGGGTGGAATTTCATTTCCATAATCGGATATATCGTCTGTATCACAAGAACTGTTAACACTCATGTTTACTTTTCGGTTAGGTACCAATAGGTTATAAACAAGACGTCTTGCACTAATGATACACAATTTCGCAATCATACATATGTAAAACAAATGACAGCGACAGGTTAGGTATTCCCACGCACACTGTGAGAGAGCGTGCCTAAGTCGATGACTTTAGCGCCAAAACAAATGACTCTAAAGTCGAGCTCCGCGCACGCTGTTATGAAAAAATATTCCTGATTCTTCACCTCTTGTTCTTTCTCTTCATAAATAAATCGCGAAGGTATGATGTACGGGCCAATCGACAAAAATGCGGCCCCAGCACAGTCGCAGAAACGCCGTAGGTATATGTAGGTTCCGCTTTAATTTGTAATTTCGCGAGTTTGGCAAACTTAGATTCGGCGCTCAGCGGGATAGCGATGCTTAGACAGCTGACGAAATTAGTCTCTCGGTGGTGAGCGACGGGAGAGTGGGCTGACGAGACGCGCAGGCACGCGTGTTTCGGCGCGACGCCCCCCTGCTCTGGGTTATACCTATATACACCCATAGACTCGCAGCCGCGCACCTGAAGTTGATTCTTCGTCTTTTGAAGACTCGAGGGCTGCCGTGTAAGTTTGCTTGTCAAATTTCGCGTCGGCGGGAAAATGTGGCTTTACCCGTGGCGACGGCGCTTAATTTCTCTTGATGGGATGCGCTGTGGAAAAACTTCACTCGGCCATATTATACGCACTCGGGGAGCATAACTTATCTTTGGCGGCTGCGGATCGATCGCGTCATATAATATGTAGAGCGCGGCTCTCATCAGCTTGCATGATTTCTCTTTCCGCGAATGAAGAGAAATGGCTTTTGGATTATTAAGCGGACTGGTTTGCAGCTGCTTCCTCGGTGTCAAGTATCCTGCCTTTTTCGAGCCGATATCGCGCACGACTGTGCGTTAATATTAATTCGCTTGTTTCGAGTCTGCGCGTATAATGAGAGCATTAAATCATTCAATTTCGTCGAAAATACGGAAACATTAGCCCACTTCTCGCGTGGTATTAATGCGATAGCTAGAGCCATGAATCGCAACAACCATTTCTCAGGATTTCCCCCATTTGATTTCCAGAGTGCAATCCTAGCCGAGCAGGTCGGGCCATTTGCATAAACAGCGGAGTTATTAATTTCAATTGATTTAGCGTGCAGCGTCGATTCAGCGCCGGGGTTGGCTCTTCGCCGTTGTACGAACTCGGAGCTCCTCGAGTTTTTCAACAAAACGCTCCGTGTTATCTCTCACGAGGCATCAAAGAAAATAGCACGCTCCCGACGTTATTACGCAATTCAACAGCGGGCGACCCCGCATATCTCCAAACCGCACTGACTCAGCAGCAGCAGCATCGCCTATCTTCCCCCCTGCGCCGGCTGGTATAGGCCGTGAAGGCCGGCGCCATCTACGAGCCGGAAGCGCAATCGGACATTGCAGTCACGAGCCTCGCGCAAGCGCGATCGTCGACCCCGTGCGCGCCGGCCTGTGTCCCCTGCGACGACGATGCGTTCCCCGTGTTAATTAACGCCTCGACTGCTGTATTGTGCGAGCGCTTCTTACTTCCATATTGACAGATTTTTCAAAGTCCCTTCCGCGTGTCGGCGCATCGGCGAATCAGAAAGATCGGGTCAGCGGGCCGGCGCGCACTGCATCGGAATCAATCCGAAAAATTCGCTTTGATCTCCTCGTTCCGATTCGATGACGCGCGCTCGCGCAAACTCCACTCGCCGAAATGCATAGTTCCTTTCTGCCTCGGCCTGCGCAGATATAAAGAACAACAGGGCGAGGGAGATAGAGCTGGGTGAGCTTTTGCACGTTTGATGCGAAACTCGCCAGCCGGCGCTGCTGCTCATCCTCCCCCGGCGGCCGGCAGCCGCGCGCTAGCGTCCAGAGTGTCCGTCCGAGCGGCAATCGCTTTTTTCCTCCACCCGTCTGTCTCCCTCCCCCGCCCCCCCCCCATCCCTCTCCCAACGCCCCTCGTTCTCACGGCTACTGTGTATGCCATTTGTCGCGTCGGATCGTCCATTATCCTTTCGCGTCGCTGGCCGTTCCGGCCGAATAACATTTAAAGGAGTGAGCGCCGGTGCAGCGCGTACGGGCACGCTGCACACGGACGCACGGACGGAGGCTTGCGATACAGCCACAGAGAGCTGCAGCCCGTTTATAAATGCATGTATCGTTGGCTGGCGGGCGGCGGCCGCTGGCGCCAAGGTGAAATAGGCAGGGCGGGGGAGGCCGGGAGGAGTCGCACTGTTTGCCCGACTGTGTAGTGGTAGAAGTGGGAGCGATGCACTGCAGGATTTGGCGCAAGATCACTTGTTCAGGCCGTTCGAAATCATCGAGTTTATTTTATATTTGATTTTTGAGCTGATCTGCGACTCACTCGGATATTTATGACGGCTCCTTTAGGCCGAGAGAGAGAGAGAGAGAGAGAGAGAGAGAGAGAGAGAGAGAGAGAGAGAGAGAGAACGGAGGCAGTATCAAAATGTGCATAGCTCGAATCTTATGAAAAATGTATTGACTCGCGGCGCGATATTACATAAGATGTAAAGTAGGAATCGATTCAAGCCGTTGAATAATATTCAGATAAATTATCTTGGAGTTCGGGAGAGAGCGGCAGTGCCCGAAAAATTTGAACATTTTTTACGAAATCGCGCTGTTTGGCTTTTTTCTCCTCGGCAGAAGCAGCGGCTAAAGAAAGCACGCAGGCGGGAATAATCCCCGTCTCCCCCTCGCGCCACAAAATACTTGAAAATATTTACCCTCTTCGTTTACTTATGCATCCTGCAAAATTTGTTTTAGGATCACTCGCAGCGCGCCCGCCGCTTACGACCATATACACGCGGGGAATTCGCGTTTATATGCCGCCACTGCAAACACAACTTTTTTTCGCACGAGGACTCTCCCTTTCGTCCAGCGACATATCAGCGCGGACGAGCGATTAATCGGCGGGGCTGGAATCGCGGTGAGTTATCAGAACTTTGAGTTACGACGACCGTATAAATTTATATTTAGGACGTGCGTTGCGGCATGAGGGTCTGGGGGCGAATGCTCATAAGCGCAAATACACAAATCAAGCGAACGCGCCGCTGCAGCGTGTACACAGCCGTTAATTTCTACACTTTAGTTCCTGATATTACGCGCGCAGGTGCGCAGCAGCGCGGCGAGCAGGTATATAGGTATCGACCGCGCGGTCCGCGCGAGAAAACGCTCGAATTATTCGACGCAGCCGCGTGCGCGATCACACGCGAGAGTGCGGGACTAATGGAATTTTTAATTTTTGCTTGCAGGTCTGTCGGAAAAGCCGAGCCCAGCAGCCGAAAAAGATAAGCAGCCGAAAAGCCTGCAGCAGCGGCGGCGGCGAGGAAGAGAGACGGCGCCGCGAGTGTGCGCAAACGCGGCGGGGCGGCGAGAGGGGAGAGGGAGAGCCTGCGCCGCCGGCGACGCAACCGGCGAGCGAGTCAGTCTGGCGCTGATCGTCCGCGAGGCGCGATCTCCGAGTGTCGTTTAGCTGGGTGTCTCTTGCAGGCCGAGGAGTGCAGTGTGTGCCCGCGAACCGCACATTTGGCGCAGCGCCGTCGCCGCGTCGGGAGTGCGCGCGCCCCCGCACATGTGTCCGCTGCAGAGTCGAGGAATCCGAGTGCGGTGCGCTAGACCAGCCAGCGAGGAGCACAACGAGCATTAGCCCGGCTGCGCGCGAGGAGCCGATATGCGCCGGAGGACGATCTGCAAAGAAGCAGCAGCAGCAGCAGCAGCAGCAGCAGCAGCAGTGCGGCTGGAAGCCGGCTCCCGCGGCACCGACCTCCTGCCTCGAGACAGCAACGCCGGCGAGGACGCCCTCGAGCTCCGCTTCTTCGCCAAGTGATACACGCCCTGCAGCAGTGCGCGCCTCAGCCGAACACCGCCGGCCCGTGTTACACCCACCCCCGTTGTTCTTTCGTCGCCTTCTTCTTCTTCTCCTCCTCCTTCTTCTTCTGTTGTCCCCCGGTCTCGGTCGATGCTCATGCTTGTGACTTGTGCGTGCGACGACTGCAGTTGAGTTCTCCGCGCTTCTGGCCTCTCGCGACTCGCTCCTCGTCGACCGCGAGCAGTGCGAGTGATCGTCCCCCGAGAGCAGCGCCGTCGCCGTCCTCCTCATCGCCACCATGGGACAGCCGAGCGCGACGCTGGCCTGCTGGATGCTGCTCGTCAGCCTGGGCCTAGGCCTGGCCGCCTGGCAGGAGAACGTCAGGCCCAAGATGTACGTCCAATTAGGTGAGTCTCGACGCAATCTCGTTTATCTTTTGCCTCGAGCCGAATCTGACAAAAGTTCGATGGAGTTGAGCAGCTCCTCTCCGCAAGTTAGATTGGCTCTGTGACGTGTTTAACAATGAAGTTATGCCCATTCTGGCCGAAGTATCGCCGTTCCGTGTGTGCGCTGGAATTCCGAGCGAGCAGATAAGATTTCGAGCAGTCGTGCAGGAAAAGCGGGGACGACGCTTTTACTTTTCCGGCGCCCGTGCGCGCACTGTTTGGGGGTTTACGCGATAAGAGCTCGCGCGGAGAATGGCCGAGAGAGAGAGAGAGAGAGAGAGAGAGAGAGAGAGAGAGAGAGAGAGAGAGAGAGAGAGAGGAGAAATAGGAGGAGAGCGTTTGGACGTCGATAAGTTACCGTTTCAATGGGATTACTTTTGCTTGGGAGGATCCCAGGGAGAGCTCCATTTGTTCTCGAAATGTAAAACTCCATTTACTTATCAGGAGGAGCTTTTCGCGATATATCCCCGAGCTTTATTATTTTTTCTTCTCTTTCCTCCCGACCGCGCTGGCTGCAAAGTTGCGGATGCATTTTTACGACGCTTTTTCTGCTAGTCCTTGTTTGCCGCGCGCGCGCGCGCGAATGTTAATCACGCGATAAACTTTGGAAACATCAACGCCCCGCGCATAATCCGGGAATTTCACGAGCCGCCAAGTTACAGCTACTCTTATCTACAATGCGCATTCCTCCCTCGTGCAGTAAAAAACGACGACGACGAGGTCATTAGGGCCGAGGAATATTTATCAAAGTCACGGGGAAAAAGTATCAAAGTTATTACGCGAGAGGTGCAGCATCAAAATCTGTGCTTGACGTTCTCTCCGCCCGCGACGTTACCCCCCTCACTCCGCGATTCTCGCGTGCATCGCCGCGCCTCAAAGGGAAAAACCTGCAGCGCTGCGCTCGTTGGCTTTTAATTTAATGTAAAGGCAAGCCGTAAACAAAGTTTTCACGATTCCGAACGAAGACCCGTTGCTACTTTGGACATGCCCTCGACGGCGACGACGTCGTTTCTCGTTTGTCGTTAGTGGCAGCTCGCTTTCCCGCGATAACTTGCACGCGTCTATTTACACGCCGACGTGACATTGGAATACTATCTCGAAAGAAAGCATCTGCAGCGTGGAGAGCGAGAGGAAAAAATGACTCCGACGATCGTGTCTGTTTGCCGTGTCTTATGCAGCACGCGTTCTCGTCCTAAGTAAATCTTTCCCGCCGGCAGCCGGACGTCGCACGTGAGAGACTCCGGGTGTCATTGTTACGGCAGCTGCCGGCTCGGATGAGTTTCCTCGCGCCTCGACTCTGAAATCCAAGCCTTCGCCTAACGCCAACGTACGCGCAGTTATATTTTCGGGGCGGCGAGGGGTCGCGGGCGACGTCAAGGATCGTCTTTGCTTGGAGCTGAGCAAAGCGATAAGACCGAATTAAAAACCAAATTCGTCGGCGTAATTTCTCGATGAAATGCGGGATAAGGGCACGATGAAATTTCCCGGTCGCGTAAACCGTTTGACCCGCATCGGGTCCCGCGAGCGCAGAGAAGCTTCGGGATCCCCGCGGGATAGAGTCGCGTGACCTATTATTTCTCATTTCCCCAATTCCGAATCTCGACGTCTCTCGTCGGAGAGAGAGAGAGAGAGAGAGAGAGAGAGAGAGAGAGAGAGAGAGAGAGAGAGAGAGAGAGAGAGAGAGAGGAGTTGCGAAACGGAGATAAACGAGCCAAGTTCGATGACGGACGTGCGGCGCTTTCTAATGCCTTTTTTTGTTACTTTTTAATCGGCGCCATTCCGAGCGAGTAAAATGC